>NC_136687.1:50120532-50810532 GCF_903797595.1 Erithacus rubecula
AAGAATAGCTATAAGATTTTTTTTTTCTGAGAGAACACTTTTCCACTTGGCCACGGCAATGAAAATGGGAAAATCTGGGTGAGAAGTTAAAAAGTACCTTTCAGTAATTCAAGTCATGTGTATTTTACAAACTTTGAAGTATAAAAATATCTTGTTGATGTTGAAAATACTTCTACAGTGGTAAAATCCTGACTTTTAAGAACTTTGATCCCCAGGAAAAAGCTTTGAAACATGAGGATTTTATATCAGCGAAGCTCTGTATGCAAATACCAGACTTCCTTGTACAGGGGTAAATTCTAAATCCTACTTAGCTCTCATAATATTCCCCTTCAATCTGAGAGATTTCTGCAGCCTGCATCAGGTGAATGTAATTATTACCCTCCTAGAAATTATTGTATTAAGGTTTTCTGCTTATACTTTAAGATAAAGAACATTTCCTTACCCAGGCCACTACTCAATGATACAACTGCACTTTTCTGCAAGTGAGATGAACCTATTTGTTTTCAAATCAAAGAAGTTTTTAAAAGACATTTATCACCTAATTCCTGACTGTGCAAATGTAAGTCCATGGAGAACAAGGTGGATACAAAACATCCCCCTGGCAGAGGTCCTGCCCTCTTAAATTCATCTTTTCCAGGCTGGTGATTGCATGGAGAGCACATGGAAAAAATAAAACCAAGCCATGCCACAGAGCAAAAGAAGCTGAGCATCTTGAATTTCTATGGGCCTACTGTTCACAGTAATGATTTAAAGCCAAGAAATTAATTATTCATGTGTAACATTTCAGTAAAGTATGCTCATTGGTTTGACCACAAAGGGACATTCAAAAGGGACAATGAATTCCCCATTCCGGATCAGTAAAAACTTCTTATGTGATCAAAAGCTACAGAACCCATTAAATTTTTTGTGGTCCCATTTCCCTCCCCACAACATAAATCTGGCCATATCAAAACAACCACATCCTTGTTGTATGATGACCCTCCTAAGACTGAGATGTCACTCATATATAACATTAAGTCAGACCTGTCAAACTGTTCTATGACCGCTAAGCTAAGACCAAATGACTTCACCAGTGGCCCCTGGGCTCTAACAAGTGGAAAATAACATTGATCTTAATCAGATCAGACACCAGCTTCTTTCAACTCTATCTCAAAGTCTATTTGATTTCATGCTTCATTATAAAATCAATTAATTGTTTCATTGCCTAGTCATTTTATGTGCTTCTTATGGAATATATTGCATTGATATTCAAAAGATAGCAGGCACTCAGGATATTTTGTATTAGCTACACAAAGTAAGAATGGAAAACAGCATTGCTTTTAAGAGACTCAGCACGTGTAAACCAATGCCATAAATGAGTTCACCAGACCATCCAAAGCAGTGTGATCAATTGTACCATCCAGGGGGCCTTTCCTGAGTGCCTAAAAGCCCTGCTTATACAGGGCCTTCACAACCTGTGACAAGGGGACAAGTGTCATCCACAAATCCATCCTCAGCATCACCTTTTGCCAGTGCAAAAGCACTTTCCACCACAAGAACTCAGTCTCCTCAGAGCTGAAGGCACAAGCATCTTCAGTGCAGTGAGGTATTCTGGAAACTGAAGCTGAGCATGAAACACCAAATTAATTAGTACAGACATTACAACATGCTGGACATGTGGAAAAGGTAAGCCACGATGAGGCTCTTTTGTAGCTGTGCAATAGTGATTTAATTTTCCACACAGTTTGTAAATGTGAGTGGATGTTTATGGAAAATGGAATACTTCACTCAAGCATGAGTTTTCTAATGAAGTTGATTTTTAAGGAAGGTTATTCTATCAATCTTATAATTTACATCTAAATTCAGTAAAGCACTTAGCCATGATGCATTTAAGTTCAAGATGTAGCTCCATGAATATATAATGAGAAACATTCATTTCAGACACATGAGAGTCCAACATTAGCAATGAGGGAAAGAGCTTGTTAAGATTCAACCCTACAAAAGTATGCATATATCTTTCCCCTGCAGAGAGTATTTGCAAGAGATGTGGACTGGAAAACTGCTTTTCTGTTTTTATATTAACTTTTGTCCTAGATGCTATGGACACATTCAAAAGAATAGTTTGCCTTAGCCTTCCTGATTAAGTGCTCCTATAAAAAAGATTTGGGTTTTTTATATTGGATTTTATTATTTTTAGCATTATCCAATATTCCTTACACTTACTCCTTGATAATCTGCCATCTTCTCTTCTTCTGTGATTTACAAATATTCTTGGATGTGGCACAATGACATTACCTTGCCCTATTTTGAGGCGTCAATAATTGACAGAAGCCTGTCTTGCAGCTCTTTTGAAACCATTCTTTATTCATATCCAAGCTGCAGAAGTTGCAGTCAGGACTGAGCTTAATCCAGAGCACAGTATCCTGCTTTTGACACTGACCACCACTAATACTTTCAAAGAACATACACCAGGACTTAAAAGAGGTAGATGTGGAATAGTTTGCTGCCTACAGAATGACTTTTCCCCCTTGTTCTAATTCAGAGTAGATTCAGGTCTCCTCTCACATCATTATCTTATTTACTTGATATGGTGGCAGTTTTGATGGTTGCCTAATTTCTAAATGCATAAACTGTTTTCTGGACTCCTAAAACCCTAACTGTGTATAGGGCACTTCCAAACACACTTGGACACTCAGAAAGGTATCCCACTATCTTTGGCAGGCAGGACATCTCCTGCCAGTCAATCTGACCAGCCCCACAGACCTGGCTTCAGTCTGGCAATCAGAGGAATGGCTGGAACTACAAGTCACTGGCTGGCTTTCAACATGCCAAGTGATATTTAAGTCGAACACAAGCATTCAAGGCAGAAATATTAGTCTCAAATCAGCTTACAGTCTTATGTTTTAGGTGTTCCTTTGTCTTTTGCACAGAAGGAGCTAAAGTCCACAGTGTTTCACATCCTCCCTGATAAGTCTGTGTCTGTTGGTCAGGGTCTCATTTCTATCCATTCCTGGAAAGTGATCCTGACATAAATGCTACATTTCTTGTAGCTGCTTCACTTCTACTCTGTTCTCCAGTACCAGTACAAGGCCCCAGAAGCTGCATTTCCCTGCATGGCTTACCTGAGAGAAATTGCCTTAATCCAGGGTCAGACCACTGAAAACCCCAAGTGTGTAAGCTGAGGTCCATTGGAGGAAAACATCTTGCAGCAGCTATGTCCCTGTCAGTGTGAGGAGCACACTGCAGTGCCTGAGTGCTGCCAGCCTGCCTTCAAGGGACACCATCTCACATCAGCCTCTATTCTGACTCCCCAAGGGGTCTGGTATGTTTGGCATGTTGTCTAGAGCCCTACCTACCATGCAGGAGTGGTATGTCAGTAGTGGGAGGCAGGAACAGTGTCGTTAATGCCAGATGTGAAGCGTAGGAAAACACGGTCTGAAAGAACTGGTCGTACTCTGAACACCTGACAAGCCAACTTGGCAAGCCCTTAGTTTCTGCAAGATGAAAACCCATCTTCTGGAATGAGGATAAGTAAACACTTGGACTCACCAAATTACTGATAGTTTCCATTGAGTTAGGAGGGACTTGTTAAGTTTCTTTTTATTATTTTTTAAATCTATGTCCTACTAGAAGAAATTTTTATTTAATTATCAATTTCCAATATTTCTCTGACACATAGAGGTCTACAATAGCTGAATTACTTATTCAGCACTCTTTACCCTCTTTGCTTGATCAATACTTATCTCTAGAAATAAGTTAAAATATTTCTTCTGGTAAATATATTTGCAACACCACTGTCATGAACTTTCCTCAGGCTGAATATACACAGCACTCATTTTCACAAGCTGAGAATCACATTTCCTCATGTGTATCTTCATAATAATGTGAAGCTTTGTTTCCAGGCTCCTGTCCTCACTATTTTGGAATCAAAGAATGATTCAGAACTCATTAAATAACTCTCCCATCCTGTGACTGGGAAGAGAGTCATCAATTTTAGACAGAGAAAAGGCCATTTTCAGGATTGTGCCCCAATAGGGAAGAGGAGAAAAAATAAGCTATGAATCATCATGTCAGTGATTTTAACATCAATGAACTGTCTCCCCAATTTAGGAAAAATTAACATCATCATTTGGCGCTGCAAGGATGTAATAGAGGAATAAGTGGGTTTAAATCTAACTTAATCATGAACAGGCCATGTTGTTTCCACTTTTCTGTTGTGTAGCATTCAAAAGTCTTATAATGAGTGCTGAGAGCTCATATCAAGTGCTACAGAAAAGGAGATTGTACTATACCTTCCTGTACTATATCCTGTACTATACCTATAAGTCCTACATTTGCATAATTTACTTAGGTATTCCAACTTTGCCCAGGGAACAGCACAAGACCACAAACAGTTGAAGATTGTTTCTTTCAGTGAGTGTGAGTGTACCTTCACCAGCTTCAGTCACAATTCTGGACAACCTGGTGTTAGAAAGACATGGAGTTACTGGAGTGGGACTAGACCAAGGTCACAAAGACATCTAAAGGACTGGAACATCTGTCACAAGCGGAGAGGATGAAAGACCTGGGACTGTTTAGCCTGAGGAAGAAATCGTGGGTATACAGCAAAGCTCATTAAATTCCATCTTCTGCATTCCATCAAGGATATACCGTAAACTGTGAAGGTGTTAAAACACAGAAACAGGTTTTGGAACTATTAGAAACTCATCTGGACATTGCCTTGAGCTGCCCCTGCTTAGGCAGAGTGGCTTGACTGGTAGATCTCAAGATCTTCCAAACTAAACTACTCTGCCATCAACACCATAATCTGCAGCAGCAACACAATAAAGTCATTTTATTATTGCTATGTTCCTGCACAAATAACATCATTTTTGGATGGTCTGTAGTTTTCATTGGACTACAAGTAATTCCAAATAGTTCCAATTGATTATCCTCTAGTTGGGGATAACATGAGAAAATGAGATCAAAAATAGCTTCAGCAATGGAACAAACATGTCATCTGCTTTAGTGGTCAGCTAAAGTGTTTGCAAGCAAAGTCATACAAAGGGCAAATCCTCTTTCCAGTAACTTGCTGAGCTAAAAGAGAAAATCTTTGCATTGCCTGTGATTGCTTTCAGTACAGTTCTCTGCTTAGGAGTAGAAGGATCTACGTAAAATAAATCTTGCGAGACATACAAACTGTGCTACGCTTTGAGAACGTGTACTAAAATTTGTTACCTTAATTTTTCTCCTAAGAATAAAAATAAATGCATTCCTGAGCTACTGAGTAACTAAATCAACAAATTAATTTCTGAAGGTGGCAAAATTTTACCTTGCTTTCGAAAACTAACATGCACACACAGCTACTTCCAGGTAAACTCTTACTGTACTTTTACTCCAGAGCACTGTGCTGTGTCTCAGGTAGGGTTTTTGAAGGCCTTTTTATCAAAAGACAACTAACCTATCTCAGATTGGAAAGAGAAATGTCACTTTTCAGCTTCTACTGGGGTTAGAAGCCTTCTCTGAAACTCAGAAAAGAGGGATCCTTACCTCACTAGCTGTATTTTATAATCTGTGGATTCTTTTCATCTCCCTTGATTATGGTAAGAGATCATCAGTGCAAGGTCTAGGCAGACAACAGAGTTCCTCTTGCTTTTATAACAACTTTCTAAAATAAGTATATATTTTTAATTTCAGCTACTTCCTCTACTTCAGCTACTAACTCATCATCTTTCAAATATTCACAAAGTATGATATATCAAGAACACAAAGCTACTTTCATTTCTTTAATATTGTGGTAAAAAAAGGTCAGAAATCTCCAATGATTTTGCAATTTCTTTAGAGGAAAAAACAGCAATGTATTACTGGAAGCCTGTATACAAGTAGAGTCTAAAAAGTGAAGGCACTTAGTAAATTTAGTGAAAACTTAACAAAAGTAGAAATTGCAAAACAGACAATACTAAGCAGGGAGCATTCTAGTATGGAGGAGGAGACATACCCAGTGTGGTGAACACATTCTGTAATGTTTTCTTTGTTTATTTTGCAATGATGAGAAAGTGTTCACCACTTGAGGAGACTCCAGGTTTTCACACAAGGCACAGAAGGAAGAGTCACAGCATCCTCTCCTGTTGAGAAACACAGCAATGTGGAGAATGAGATAAGGGGAAAATGTCATCTGAAAAGAGACAGCAGTACCTGAGCTCTGGGTCTCTCTCTCAGGCAATACACCCACATCCCTGCCTTCACAGAGACCAGGGTCATCTCTCAAGTGCCTCAGTTTCCACTTAGCTACCACTGGAGACTGACTCTGTAACTCCAACCACCCCCTTCCAGGAGGGATCTGTGTGAGTTGCTGCATGAGGGAAAGAAGCAGCCCTTGCTATGTGTAGACCAGCAGGGAGAGTGAGAGGGGTGTGAAACAAGTTGGCTTGGTTAAGATCTAACAAATACAGGAGACTACCTGGATGAGTAAAAACTCCATGAGCACTCATTCAAGTAGTCTCCTGACAGGTCATGACAGTCTCTGAGACAGGTCATGAGATTGGTAAAAAGGTGAGACAGCTGCCTGCAGGCAACCTGTCAGACTGGCAGTGTAATGTTTGGAGTTGGACCAATACCCCTGCTTTATCTTTAGGTACAAAACCAGGCTGATGCAGACCTACATCTGACATTCAACCCCACCCCAGCAACCCAGCCAGCTCCTCCAGGCTGCTCCTTCTTCCTGCACTCTCTGAATCAGTGGCAACAAAAGGGAACATTGTCTGGACAAGTGAATCCTGTCATGATGCTTCCCAGAAAAGCTCAACAATGGCACAGAAAACCTCAACAATGGAACAGAAAACCTACAGATATTTAATCTTTTCCCATTTTCTTGTCTCAGCTTACCTCTCATCAGTTTGTCATTGCACCCCTGCAGAAGTGCAGTGATTATTTAACACATAGAGGCTGGGACAACTCTCTATTGCTCATGGGCTGCTGTACACTCACAATTTTGATGCCTGGCATAAAATAGTACGTCAAATGATGTGCTTGCAGTAAAAAATCGCTAGATAGGTCACAACATCACAACAATTTGCAGGTAAGAAATAATCTTAGTTATAGAAACAGTAAAATAAAAAACATCATGGAGCAAAGGACAACTTACACAGGTACTTAAAACTCTTGGAAAACATTAATCTATGTTGGCTAAGAAAAACACTTACTGATAAAAATGATGTTGCAAGACTACAGCAAATATTTTGGATAAACATCAAAAAACTTTTTAGTTCAAGCAACTTATGTCTTCCTATAATTTTATGAGGATAGATAGAATAGCCCAAAATATGTTCAAAACAAGTATTTTATTTCAACATCCAAAGACTTTTTCCTTTCTGCATTAGATCATGACAAAAATATCAAAGCCTACAGTAGGACAGAGCTTGGTCTTTTTACTCAGTGTACTTCCAATGTTTGTTTTGTTTTTCATTCTGCTAGCAAAGAACTTGCAACCAAACCCAGGAACTTTTCTGTTGAAGTGCAATTGTATTTCTCTCATCCTCTAAATCATTCAGTGATGCTTACAGAAAACAGGAAGAAGAAACTGTCCTGCAAATACCACTGCAGTTTGTCACTGAGACTTTCTGTATTTTGAAATCATCAACAACAAAAAATTTCTATAAATTCAATGATAAAATATGTGTAGACCCTCTACAGTGTCACAGTCAGTATTTGCTGGGTGGACAAAGTCAGTTATATGGCAGCATCTGTCAAAAGTTGCAGAATCTCTACTAATTTTATGTCCTGAAAGTATGCAGAAAAGGACCAGAGCAAATAATTGAAGGGATAGTGGCTATTTGAAAGTCTCAGTATCTCTCAGAGAATGTTATGGCATTGGTATCTCCTGAAAAGAACATTGGAAAGAGAAGGGTGGGCAGAAATAAATGTTTTCACAATATTATGATTGACAGAGTACCAAGAAATCAAAACCAGAAACCTCTTAGGAACAACTCACAGAAATCTTGATAATTCCAGGCTTCCCTTGATGAGGCAATAAAAGTACTGACACAGTCCTTGAAAGTCCCATCTCTGAAAAACTGGAGGCATTTCACATTACCTTCTCTTATGCTGAGAAGAAAAGAAGGCAAATCTAGGAATCCCAACAGAGTAAGCTCTGGTCTTCATGTGAATTAAATCTCAAATCATTGAAGTTGGTGAATAGTTTTACACTGGTAGAAATTTCTGTTTTCTATTCTATGGTTTTATATTAGTTCATTTTACTCTGAAGAGACTTCCTCCAGCTGTGACACTTTGCTCTGTGCCATCTCTGCCATTTTGGAAACTGTACCATTGTCAGTAAATACCTGTGGTTGCTTGCTGCTGATGGACACATCTCATCTACCCAGTGTATCAGGCACTTAATAACAACTCCAAATATCTCCCCAAAGCTAAAATGAGCATGTTACTGTAAAAGACATTATTTTTTTTCCATTTTGTCTCTACAGAAGCAATGTGAAGAGACAGTTCACTTTCACTCTGTTTTTTCATATCAATCACCATGTCTGGTTATCAGAGTTGGAACATGGAGCACAACTGCTGCCGAATTTTGATTCAAATCACCCTTCCAGAACATGCTGCCATGGCAATTCTAGGCTCTCTGGCACCTGAAAAAAAAGAAAAGGGCAAACACCTCTCCATTCTCTGGTGCTGCAAGAGGAGAGTCTGAAGCCAAAGGCAATCCCTGTTGCTCTCTCCCAATTGATTTTCATTCTAATCATGCCTGGTTGTTGCTAATTTTTAATTAATATCATAGTTTACATCTGTCTAACATCAGCCAAATATTAGCTCCCTCCTTCTTCTGCTGCTCTTCAAGCCACTAAAAAAAAGACACTGCTTTGTTCTCTGGGTCTGCATGTACTGTAGAGAAGCACGAGACAGAGATAAAAAAGTTAAATATTTATAACTAGCTTTAGAAATGGCTTTCAGGTCTCTGCCCCTAGCTCTATTCTTCTTTGCTTTTTATGGGTAAACTAGGATTGCAGCTGCCTACCACACACAATTACCTGGGGATTGCACCCTGAGCTTCAAGCTACCGGAGGCAAGCACCCTTAAAGACATGCCTGCAGGTCTGAGCACAGCATCCCCCAAAAGGGGTGTGAAGGAAAGCCTGAGGCCAAGGATTGTGCTGCCAGTTCAAGGATTGCACCATGAGTCAGGGCAGCACACATCTGCTGAAGTTCCTGAGAGCCCCAGCTAGACAGAATTGTCACCTCATGCTGCATTTGGCTCATGCACAGCACAGTCACATTAACTGGCAGCACAGGGGTGGAGCTGCACTTGTGTAAGAGTTTCAGAAACCACCACAGAGATAAAAGGAGCAATGAGCACAGAACATCAAACTACTCTTACCTACCTACTTTACTTTTTCCATAGCCAGTATGAATTCAGACAAAGAACAACTGATTAACTTCCACTTAAGTACCTCAGACTATTGCTAATTCAGGGAGAAGGAAGAAGAGCTAGTAATACAAATGTGAGATTATTTTTATTTTGAGAAACAGAATGTGCAGAGTCCCTTTCTCCTTTAGCACAAAAGAACAAATAAATAATTTTCTTGCTCATAAATTCAAATCAATTTTCTATTCTGTTACTCTTGTAATGACTTCCACACTCCAGCTTCCCTGGTTTTTGAGTTCAAATTTGTCTCTGGTGCACAAAGATTTACCTCTACTTCCTCTTGTCTCTGCAATAAGTTCCAAGAACTACCTCAGTTCATTGGCATTAATTCTTCCTGAAAATTTCTTCTTAATCAAAATAATCCAGTGTTTTAGCTAGACAAGTTTTCACTTGGTATTTCAAACAGGTTTTTTTTTAATGTGTCTTATACTTCCTCTAACTTCCTTCATCATATCAATACACTGGGGACACAAAGAATTTCAGAGATGGGCTGGCTGTGGAACTAAGTCTGTCATCTGGACAAAAATGCAATCATTCCCTTAGTAAATTTATGTTGGATTTACCAGTACTCGTTTCCATTGTGATTAGAGCACTTGGTGCTGGAAAGTCACTGCTGGAGCCATAGGGTAGTAACATTGAGGCTTAGACATTGATCCTTTTGTCCCACTCACTTTGACAGATCAGCCTCACACACTTCTGGAGACAGAAGACTTCTCCTATAGTAATAATTCAGAAAAGAAAAACAACAACAACAACAACAAAACCAAAATAATAACAAAACCCCCCAAAGATTCCTCCCAAAAGAACTAAAAGAAAAAAAATCACAAGCAAAACCAAACCAACCAACCAAAACCATCAAAACTTAACCAAGCTTTTAAACCATGTTCTTCTTTAATTCACTTTAGTTTCCTTGAAAGCAATTGTGATATTTAATGATTCATTTTATGGAATCACAAAGGAGGGCATGAAGAGATTGGGGTTTTTTTAAGAAGTCTCAAATTTCAAAATGTTGAAGTGAATGATTCTTCCTCCTTCATCCCTCCAAGTGCATATCTGTAGACAGGTTCTATGCCTGCTTAGGGCTCCCTGGGGGCTTCCCAGTGGCACCATCCAGTAATTGTGCATGAGATGAAGGGGCTTCATGTTTTAAGAAGGCTTCTCTTTAAAAGCCTTTATTTGCTTGTTAAGTAACACATTTGTCTAATGTTATCCCTGCTGAAACTGATGTGGATGGAATCAGGCAGACAGCACATGTTACATTACATTATGAGTCTTAACATTTCACTAATTGCATTGACCTACTTCTGTGAATTGCAGATTATTCTCCTACTCATAAAGCACATCTGATTCCTTTACGTAGTTGTTCATGCAACGTGATACAATTGCAAGGGCCCACAAGGGGCTGAAACCTTGTGATTTATCCATCCCATGTAAGCAGACAGCATCTCCAGGTTTTCATCAATACTTTGACCAGATGAACAAAATGAGAAACAAAGCTCTCTTATCTTCTGCAACTTGTACAGTTATTTATTTCTTAACTTTTCCTTCCCTTTCAAACAGCAATAACAAAACATTAATTGAAATTAGAAAAGCAGCTGATCAGCTCTGTCTTGGCCATGTGGTTTTTCATTTCCATGGCAATTTTCTGCAGGATGCAATAGGAAACAAAGCTTCAGTACAGAGGGCTCAAATGGGTGGGGGTCAGCCATCAGCTGACATACCAAGGATCTCCATTCAGTGTCTCTGTGCTGAACTGCATCTTCTAAACAGATGAGTCCTCTGGCTATTCATTAACAATTTTCACTTAATTGTAATATATGCATGTAACTCTCTATGAGCTGGGAAGAGCATCATTGCTCCTCTGCTGAAGCAGAGAAACTACAAGGATAAATGCACTCTTCAGGGTAACTGACTTTTTAAACCTTGTTTCTCATAAACAGAAGTGCTAAGATAAAGGAAATAGTCTACCAGATAGCTCATGACTGAGCATTACTTACATGAAATGCTGAGGCAAACACACTGGAAAAGGTAATTCCAAACACACCAATTAAATGAGCCATTATGATCCTTCCCAAATTCTCAAACTGGCAAAACCAGAGAACTGGCAAAACCAGCCCTTGAGATGAGAACCTCCTAGTCCTTATGCCAGCTTCCCTGGACTTTGGATCAGGGTCTTTCATATAAAAAAGAGCTCTAGCTGTGAACTTTCCTGCTTATGAATGAAGCCAAGAGACCACTTCTGAACTTGAAGAACTGTGTCTAACAAACAGCACCTTATAGCTCCCCATGTAATAATCTGAAGATGAATCTTTCAGCTGATGTTTTCTAGTATACACACAAAAGCTCCCTGCTGCCAGGAGCAGAGGAAAAAAAGTTATCATCTAAACTTAAACCCCCAAAATTGCAGGCTTTTCTGTAGTTGATTGCTTCTCTAAGCTGCTCTGCTTCAAAAGCAAATCTCATTATTGATTGTGTAATGATCTCATTGATCATTAAGCATGGCCTTTTACTAGAGCTACAGTAACACTGGAAGGATATTTGAGTAGAAATGGATCATTTCTATTAAATGCATTTTTGACTCTTCTTTATATTTTTAACAAAATATCATAAAAAATGATCCTGGAATATGCATGAGCAGAGCAAGCTGCACATGTAGAGACATGCTTATATTGACACAGATGGTCTTTTTAAAAACACTAATCTTTTCTATTTCAAATTAGAAAAAGAAGGCAACAGAAACATCATTTCCCAATAAACTTTAAATGTGTCAACTTTTCAAAAAAGAAATACCTGGTATTTTCTATATTCCCTGTAACATTTCTTTGGTCAAAAGGTTTGTAAATTTAAACTGCAGAAGTCCAACATAGGTCTTTCTGAAGGTGTGCTTTTCTGGCTGCACTTACTGCTTGCTAAAAGAGAAGGCAAATTGCTGAGCTCTATTTTATATAAGGATAAAAGACCAAGTGCCTTTGCTTCATTTGCAGGTCTAGCATTTTGCAGACCTAATATCCCTCCTTAAGTGGCTTAAAAATGATGAAACTTGCAATTATTCACTTCCTGCATCTTATAGTAAATGTTCGTTTGCTCAAGTCTCTCATAGCAGCATAGTACTATAATTAAAAAAAAAAAAAAAGGCAGAGATTAGTGAGGAAATTACTAAAGGAATGAACATGATGACTATATCTAAGCTTACTGTGAAACTTCCAATTTAAGGGGATTTGCTCTCTTGAACACACAAGTAGGTACACTAACTGCAGGTTACTAGTCTTGATAAGATGGCCATGTTTTGTGAAGTGCAAAAATAGACTCACCATACAAAATGGTTGGAATTTCCTTCTGGCAGGGAAAAAGCTGCACTGTGGTGATGCACTGACTCTCATTTCAGCTCTGGGGAGCTGGCCTCTTACTGTTTCCAAAGCAAGATGTCAGGAATCGTGGCTGTTTCTCCTGGCACATGCAGTAAGCAAGCTACCTCACGTCAGAGACCTGCAACAGAACATGGGCAGCTTCATGAGATGCTACATTTTGCTCTAAACCTGTTTTACTATCAATTCACAGGCACAAGGTAGAGCAGCAGCTGGCACAGAAGAGGTGGTGAAGGTCTGGTCACAAGTCAATAATCTGAGTGATCCCTCAACATGCAGGAGTCATGGGGCAGGAGATCTGCCTGGAGTGTACTGATCCCCTAAAAGCCTGTGAATGCCCTGAAAGGAACATCTGCTGAACTAAATCTTGGATTTAAATTTAATCCATGTGAGTTCCTCTGCATTTAACTAGGGCTTTCAAACCACGAGGAGAGCCCCCATGTTGACCAAGAAAGGAAATGTTTCATTGGCCTAATGTGCTCTCTTCCCCATATAAAACACACAGAAAACATTATTTCACTGACTTAGTGACTCCACACAATTGCCAGTTGTACACCCACAGAATTGTCCTTGGGGGTCAGATGACCATGAGAAACCTGGATGTTGTTCCACAAACAAAAGACAAATGGGCAAGAGGTCAGCTGCTGAGTCAGCTCCTGCCATTTAAGTTCCCTGCTGCCATTCCTGGGAAAGGTGTTGGGCATGGATGGATGTCTCTGCATCCAGGTTTTGTACATGCCTCATTTAATACATCATTATCATGACTGGTTTGGTCTCCCATCCATAAAGTTTCCACAAGCTGGACAGAGGTGAAAGAGCCTCATGTAGCAGATGGATACACAGTCCCAGCCTGACTGCTTCATCCAGGAGTTCAGCCAATTTTTCATGCCATCATCAGCAGTTGCAGGCCAAAAGGGCAACAGAAAGGGAGAGCTTAATCTGTAAGAAATCATCAGCAAATGAAACCAAGGTTATATCAGGTCAATGCATTACTAACTCCACTATTTAGAAACTGTATGCACAGATCACTTCCCCTTTTATAAAGCAGAGGAATTTATTTGATAATTTGCATGCATTGAGACAAAATTGGGAGAAAGAAATAATTACTTTTTCTTTAGGAGATCATGTAAAGAGCTTGAGTAATAGGTGGTCCTGAGCACAGTCCCTGTAAATCCTACTGTTTGCATTCCCCCACTCCTGCCAGACCCTAAGGCACTCAGAGCAGCAGTGAGGGGAGGGAATAATGCCTGCCCATGATGCATGGCCTGAGTGCAACTTCCACTGGACAGGGACTGAGTTACCTGTTCAAAACACAAAGTGAAAAATTTGGTCCCAGCACACTCCTGACACAGGCTGGAAATCTTTTCTCCCTGATCTTCTTTAAAGATTTCCTACAGCAAAGGGGAAAAGGGAGTTTTGACCTTGTCGGTCATCAAAGGTAAAATTGTAGCACAAAGAAGTATTTGTGTTTCATGCCAACTCAATGAATGGAAATCCTGGAGCTAAGGTACAGTTTTAACTCATTAAATTTCTCACAGAGAAGGCAAAGGTTAGATTAACATGTGCTTACTAATGCTTACCATATATTTTTATTGGTAGCCTTGCCAGGGTAGGAGTAAACTGCTTTCTGTTGAAAACGGTTCCTGGAGAAAAATACTTTCTGTTTCCTTTTGAGAAGGTTGAGATCCAGATCCCACAGTATGCTGCTGTGGTCCACTTTCTGCTCTAAAATAAAATAAATAAAAGTTTCTTGTTGCTCAAAATTTGCAAACTTTTATAAAATAAGTTTGTTTCAAATTCCATTTGCTTTAGAACCATAAATATTCCTTCAGTTTTCTGCTACTTAAATGAGGAAAAAGTCTTCAGTTTCTCTGCAACTGAAGGAACAGTTTTACCCCATACAGGCTGCTTTATTGTAAGTCAACAAATAAAAACTGATGAAATATGGTATTAGAGCACTTGAAACTTTACTTTTTGGGATGCACTCAAAACCGCCACATCTAAGATGACATTCTGGAGAAAAAAAATATTAAAGCATAAATCTAAAAGCATGGAAGTGCCACCACCAAGGTAAGCCTCAGCAATTCAGCTTATCACTCAGTCTACATCAGTCCCACAATTAGAAGAAACTTTGGGGTTCTTTTTGTAAACTTTTTCTTAGTTGTAAAGGCTGTTGGTTTGTGAAAACTCGGATGTTGACATCAGGTAAAAACATGTATTACATGGAAATGAATTGGCCTGCAGCAAATTATTGAGTGTGAACTGTTACCTCCTCATGCCAGATTAACACCACTCCCTGCACCTGCAGGGAAAACACACACAACTGTTTTTTGATATGAAGTGAAGAAAGCCTCAGAGCAGCTTTGTGTGGTGCACATCGAACTACAGCATCAGAAATCTTTGCTCCAATTCCTCTACATTCTAGTCCCATGTTCAGAGGAAATCAAAGCAGAGCAACACTGAATGGACTTAGCTAAGACAAAAGTACAATTAAAAGTTGAAAGAAAAAAACAAACAGAAAAGCACAACATCCACTATAGATGAGCAGTAGCAACCTGATAGCCATAACTACTAATGTGCATTACTCACAGACACAGCTTGCGCAAGTCCTTCACTGATAGCAAGTAACCACCCACCACAACTAAGCAAAACCCCAAACTCACCAACTTAAATTACACTTCGTTCTTTATGTGAAAGGCTTAGGAGTTATGGGTTTTCTGGTACTTGTGGTGGAGAGTTTGGGGGTGTTTTTGTTGGTTTTATGTCTGACTTTCCATTTGCAGCTATTTGAAGCATTGCTCTATAACCAGATCAAATAGTGTGAGCCTCACATTAGCTAGAAATAATCTATGAAAGACATTACTTGGCTTGTTCCACGCATTTTACATTTAGAAAAAACACCCATTATCTGACTTAACTCCTCAGCACCTGTCATTATTATTATTATTACTATTATTATTATTGTTATTATTATTATTAATTATTATATAGATTCAAACGGCACTTGATCACTTTAAATTTGCTTTGAATGCAAGCCAAGAAATTCCAGCACCCAGTATGCTCTGGTAGCCCAAGTCAGCAAACTTGCTTGTTATCAGGAATGATGCAGATACCGTTGTGTGTGTGAGCCGGGGGAGGAGGAGAGTCATGCAGGCGGTCATGAGGAGGGAGCGGTTTGCATATTAACAGCCCGTGCTGGAGCGGGACAGCCTTTTCGGGGTCGGCACTCGGAGGGACTCCGTGCAGCGAGGAAAGGACCGCGTATCACCGCGCCGGAGTGAGTTCTGTTTCACCTTTGCTAGGGCTGTAGCCTGGCTCCTCTCTTTCCCCTTGCTTCTGATCCTGCTCTGCCCTCGCTAGGCTACCGCTACAGAGGCTGTCTGGGAGGTTAGTCTGTAAAACAGTGCTGCGTGCAGAGCAAGTCCTGAGTTTATTTAATTTTTATACATTTGTTCCGTTCATTCTGCCTTTCTGAGTGGTGCTACCGGCAGAGAGGAGCTCCACACGGTGGCTGCAAATGTAACTCGGCTATCTCATCCATGCACCTTCTGTGCTGCTTCCAGGCATCCTTAAACTGTGCCTGCTGCACTTAGGACATCTGTGCAATCACAGGCATGGCTAAAACCAGACTTGCAAAAATCGTGAGCTGCTTTTCCAGGCAGATCACGGGCCTGTTGTAGAAGCAAGCCCCCGTTCCTCATCAGTGCCTTGCACAGTCAGTGTTGAGCTACTTTGATAACCAGCCTACGTGTCAGGGTGCTTGCCAAAGAAAAGGCAACCTTATCAGCCAAGAAATCGGAGTGAGGAGGCTCTGGGCATTCTGCAGGGAGTTTTCAGTAAGTGAGAACCCATTTCAAACCAATATGCCATTAGATGTAAAGGCTGACTAAAATGCCTTCACTTACATAACCAAGCTAAATCTAGGCTAATGTCAGAGAAATTAGATTAATTTTAAGCAGCATCAACCAATTATTCTAGGTTATTTTTGTGTACTGGTAATTTTTTAAATTCCTGTGTTCTAAACCAATGGATTAACATACTCTGGTCCTAATTCCCACCATCATCCTATAGAGAAAAAACCTCCTGCATCTGCTTCCACTCACTCTATTTTTCTCCTTATCAAAAGTCAAAGGTTTATTTGTTATTTGTCTTTTACTTCAAAATTATACACTACATAGCCGTTGAGGACTTTTTCTTCTTTCCTTCTAACTGCTGTCATTTTCCTATAAACATAATCCTCCCCCACACATTTTCTCTGTTAAAAGCCCTTTCTTGTTCCCTGCTCATTTCAGATTATCCAACTGTAGCTATAAAATATCTTTCCTGGGCTTCTGTACTTCTTACAACTGTTTGTAAACGTTAGTACTTTTATACTCAAAACTTGCAACGTTTGTAAAGACAAAAAGACACAGAGATCTCTTTAAAGTTTACTTCTATTCATTCTTTTGTTTTCTTTAATCCAAAATAGAAACTACCTCTCCCTAAAATTGTGCACATTGTGTAAATTACTCCCTGCTGCAGAGGCACATATGCCCAGGCACACAGTTAAATCTATTTGTATAGAAATGAGGGAAGCTTTCCAAATTTTAAGCTGAAAATATACACAAAGTAATTCTTAAAAGAGTGCACAAGCAAGCATGTTAGCCAGCACAGCACGCTCCTGTGCCACGGCCCAACACTGCTCCGCTGCTCTAAAGGTTTGCTCATAATATTTCTCATCGCTGTCTGTCTCACACAACCTTCTCCTGAGCAGCTGGAAAGCAGAAGCAGTTGAAGTTGATGCTCATTTTCAAAACATCTTTAATTGAAATCTCACAGAAAGTAATTACACTGCCCAGGAGCCACTGACGTGGCTGACGTTGGGCTAGCAGGGGGCATGCCCTGCCACAGAAAGCTGTGCTTATTCACACTGCTGGAGACTTATCATATATGCTGCAAATTTCAAACAGGTGGGGTTTTTTATCCTTTTGGCAGCTAGCCCAAGAAAGGGTCAGGAAAAAGAAAGAAGGAGGGGAAAAATCAGCCAAATCTCACATACACATTTCAAAGTGCCACCACTTTCAAGAACCTTGTCTAATCTCAGGTCAATCTGCTAAAACTCCCATAAAACAAGCTGCAACTGAGAAAAACTGAAACCCATACTTTTGCATCTCTTTAGAAGTAACTAAAAATATTGCTGGAATGACTTAGTAAAGAATAAGCATGAGGTAAAAATAGAGAGAAAACAGGGATGTTCAGTGACACCAGACAAAGTGTACTAGGCTTTGTATGTGTGGCAGATGCAAAGACGGAAGGCAAACAATGGTTTAAGCTGTCTCACAAGTTTAGTTTAGTTGATGTGTGACAAAAAAGAATCTGTGATGTGTAACTGTATGTCTCAGCCAAGGGAACATTTTTCAGTGTCAGGCACTCAGCAATCAGGATTACCCTGGAGCCAGACTAGCTGGGGTTTCCATGAGAAACTGGCTGCAAAGTGCCTCTCAGAAACTACTTCCTACTTAAGTGTAGGAACACACAGTTTTAGGGTTTTACATACCTAGCAGTTTGTGACTCACTCGAGTCCTGTACGTTTCTCACTTGTAGGTCCACATTCAGCACCACTGGTCCTCTCAAGGAGTCTGGCAATGCGTGAAGAGCATTTTAGCAAGGCTCTGGGTCTCCTCAGGATCACTCTGGCTAAGAAAATAATTTCAAAATATCTGAAAATACTTGAGATCTGTGCCCCAGCCCACTGTACTGGCACCTCCCAGACATGGTGGTCTGAGCCAAGTACTCAGGGCAGAGCAGGAGGACACCAGAGATTTGTGACCAGGACACATATTGGGTGGTACTGCAGAACTCAGCAAAGCGAATAAAAACCTTCCCCAGTCCAACCTGCATCTGCTACAGGGATCATATACAATGCTTAAAAGCCTGTCTAATTCTTTCATGCCTATAATTTTGGGCCTAGGCTCTTAGCAAATTATACAGTAGATTCACAATATGAACAGGTGAAGAGCAAAGTAATTTAGACAAGCAGGGGAAAGGATTTGGTGCTTGTACTCCTCCTTGCACATATACCCATACTCAAATCCACACACACAGCTGGGATAGAAAAAAAAAGGCCAGTTTTTCACATCCAAGGAAAGATGTTAGGTGGCCAAGACAGTTGTTATACAAATTACTGTGCTGGACAAGCTTGAGAGGTCAGAAAATGGACATGATTCATCCTGGCAAAAGAAGCTGGTTTTGGAGAGCCAACTAAACAATACAGAGCAATGCAGGTCACAGCTGAGCTCTGAGCTTTGTAAGAATATTATGAGATCATGCTGATTCATCTGAAGAGTGCAGCTAGAGAGGCAAGGCATTAATTTTAATGGAATGACATGGGGTTGGCAAGCATTAAAATTATTTAGGCTTTTGTTCTACCACAAAATGCTATTGGGAATTCTAAAACATCTGATGTGGAAATAAAAGACTTAAGTGGTTTTCCCTGAGAAATTATCCTAACCACTCCTTTGTCTGTATCTTTCCTGAGATCTCTTGCACTTTTATTTACCAGTATTTAATGGTCTTGGGTATGCAATTTATTAATCTAAAAGAGGCTGCACAAAACAATTTCAAAAGTTGTCTACATAAAACAAATAGATGCAAATTCAAATCTTGAGAATCCAACAGAAAATAAAGTTACCACAGATGCTCAGGCCCTAAAGGGAAAGGTGTGGCAAGCCAAGCAGGCTGAGGAGATGCTGCTGAGATGACTGAGCAATGCCCTGTCCATCACCACTCCCCTGCCTCCTTAATCCTGCTGACATGTGAGAGATCCCTCATTCACTGAAATTCAAACAAACGGGGTGTGCTTCAGATATCTGGCTTAATTATGGTCAGTTTGATAGCAGTTGTCTAAGGGATAATCACAAATTCAGCTCAGGGAAACACAGCAGGTGCTGGCATTCTCCTTCTACAAGTCTTGACAGTGGACACCCATTCACTGCCCATTCACACTGGACTCCCACTTTGAAGACTTTTCATATCTTTCTTATCTTCCTTTTTCACTGATGCATTGTGGGTTTTTTTTCCTGTGTTCTTTAATGATATTTTTGAGTTCTGATTTTCCATATCAGCAAAACAAGACTGAAGCTTCCTCAGAGGGATAATTGCTTTAAGGTCTCCTGCAGCTCCTTTTTTTTTTTAAGCTCACATATTGACAGAACAGGTTTTGTTCAGACAGTAGAGTTTTACTCATCAGGTCACTTAAAATACTTATAACTATTAGTACTACTCAATATTCTCACAGTAATGCCTCAAAACCTCTCTTCCTTTTAGGATGCTGATTTTCCCCACAGGTAACAAATGAGCAGCACACCAGGTGCATGCACATACAAAATCCTTCTAAAAAAAAGATTTTAAATCTATACTATGCTCTAAGTGATCCATTCATTAGTATTCATTTTTTTTGGAATTTGTTATTTAGAAACTTGACCTGACATAAAATTCCATAAATGTTTACTTCAGATAATTTGCATATTAAACAGAAAAGGGTGCACAGATTTTTTCTCTTTTCTCTCTAAGATCCAGATTACTATCTGGTTTAAAAATACCAGAGATTAAATTCAAATATTTGTTTTCTATAACTGGACCAGAGTGGGAAAAGAGACCATCAATTTTCTGAAAGAGAGCTTATGTCAGACTGAGAGCTGACAGGAAATAGTATTACTTAGAGTTTTTAATTGTATTTTCTGTCAAAACAGACTGCTGTGGAAATCTTCCATTGGAAGACTTAAAGTCTTCCATCAATCTGCCAATATTTCCTAATCCTTCTCCACAAAAAGATGGACAGAAAATTTCTTATTCTCTTTGCTAAAAAAAAAGAAGTAATAAGAACTTTTCTTTTGGCAGGAAAAA
Organism: Erithacus rubecula; assembly: GCF_903797595.1. Classification (NCBI taxonomy): domain Eukaryota; kingdom Metazoa; phylum Chordata; class Aves; order Passeriformes; family Muscicapidae; genus Erithacus; species Erithacus rubecula. Next base: position 50,141,172 of record NC_136687.1, read on the forward strand.
ACAACAAAACCATAAATCAGTACTATTCTTGGTTTTCAAAGGCGCAAAATATCTCTTAAATCTCTAATATTTTTTCATTCAAGGTAAAACAATTGAAGACATTCCTGCAGCAACGAATTTGATCAGTAGCCAGGTGGGGAGCAGCACCACACCCACAGGCAGGGCAAAGCTGCTTCTCAGATGGTTTCTGTCTTTTCAGCACTGCCCAAACAGGAAAATGTAAATAATTATGCCTTTCCCCAAAGCTTTCTGACTGTTATGTTGATTAAGTAAAAAGGAAGAAATACTGCACATGGACATTTTTTTTTTTTATTTTTCCTGCCTTGTGCAACTTATAAAGTTGCAGCTGTGGAAGTTTTTCTTTACTTGGATTATACACTAACTATTTGAGTCTTGTCTCTCTGGTTCCTTCCTCTGAAATGCGAAATTTTAAACAAATAAAGGCAGAAAGACTCACTTGGACAGTTAAAACATAATTTTAAAACTGAAGAGTCAGAAATCTGCTGTAATGCTCAGCTCTCCAGTCACAGGGATGAGAAGGACAATAAGTAAAGATGGGCAAAATTGAACTTATTATTCCTAATGTTTCCCAGGTGAAACAAGGCAGACTAAGTCTCTTTCCTGGTTAAAGATTTTTCTTTGTAGTATGTGAATAACACAACTCTGCCCAAACCCTAAGGAACAGAACAAAAGATCCATGCTTCATAGTTGGCTATGTCAGGTCATTCCTGAGATGACAGCCCAAGAAAGATTTCTCCTCTAATGAGCAAAGACTCTTTTGTCTCTACATACAGAGTCCCAGACAGCTCCTCTCCTTTCTTTTTCTAAATTGAGTATCCTAGCTGATATTGGCATGACTTGGCCCTGTCACTGGGAGTAAGGAAGATAAGGAAGAATCTTCCCTCTGAAATCCCAATGTTACTGTTAATTGAAAACATTCAGCTGACACTAATTTTAAGACTTTAAACTGCATACGTGGCAGAAATATATGAATAAATATAAGACGTGTGAAATTGCAGTGCCCCATCCACCCCAAATCAGGGGCACCCAATATCAAGTTGTTGGGTTTGCATCTGCTTCAAAACTTATTTGATTTTCAGGTTAACTTTGCAGAAATATTTCATAAAGAAACAGCAAATGCTTTGAAAACAACACTAGGGGAAAAAAAAAATAAATAACTGAAAGAAAAATGTCCATGAAGCTTCTCACCTTAGGATAGAATAGTGCTTAGAGAGGACAAAAACTTCAATTCACACGTCATAAATTTTTTTTTTTTGGGCTGAGAGATGTAGGCTTGCATTAGTGGAAGCTGATTTGTTGTTATACTTTCATCCTGTAAAATAATTAAAATTGAATATATAATCAGCTCCAGCAACTCAAGCACTCTGAATTGATATAGAAGCTTAATCTTACAATAAAATAAAGATGCATCCATTGACTGAATCATCACTCCTGAATCATTGTCATGCTCTGGTTGCAATTCAAGAGGGGACAATGACACCTGGTAAAGACCTCCAGCTTCCCCTTTTATGCCAAGCCCACAGCAGCATTGTGCCAGGCACTAACTGTGGTGCTTTCCACAAGAGACTCCTAAATTAATGAAGAGCCCTCATGCTGAATAAATATAAATACACTGCAATACATCATCTTGTCCAAGCACACAGTTCAAGTCCAAACTTTTAGAAACACCTGGATGAACCTTTCCTCAGCCCTACTGGTTTAGCTTCCTGGAGGGAGCAGCTGGACTTTTTTTACATCCTCTAACAATGATGAAACCTTAAGGCAAGAAAACTCTTAATTTATTTCAGTACAAAGTACAGTTAAAGGGGACTTTGCACCACATGCCCTTTTCAGACTTTGGATGCCTGTGAACACATAGCTCAACTTTGCTGATTTTTCTCCCTCTTCACCCCCAGCCCAAGGAAAGCTCACTGCTGACTGTCATCTCAGATACTAATAACCTTATACAGGAAAATGGAATTACGTGATACCTTATTTTAAAACATTTTCTCTTAATTTTCATACTGAGTATCTGCCACAACTTTGCAGTTCCACTGCAAAGGAATTGCAGAGGGAATCTTTTTAACAGACTCCTCACTGTAAACAAAGCACAAGCACGGTGAATATTATATCTGAGAACAGTTTATTGATAAAGAAAGCTTTGTCCCTCCCAAAGGTGGATAGAAAAGGGGACAGAGAGAAGGTGAGCAGGGGCAGAAGGAGCCAGACCTGGAGCTCCTGGCCCTAGAAGAGAGACAGCTCCTGGTCATGGCACAGCTCACTGCGCCTGTGGGCTAAGGCTCCTCCCATAGCCCCATGGAGCACTAATCAGGCAGAATTTTTCCTGGGCTGAGGAGTTTCACTGCCTGCAGCCCAGTGCTGGAAGCTTTATCTCACCTGACTGACTGCCAGGTGAAGTCTCCCCACATCCAGAGCTCCCCGCCATTTTCTGAAGGTGTTGCCCACCTAGAGACCCTAAAATGGCGGCGGCCTCCACACCCCTCATGCGTCCCAGCTGCCCCCTGCTCATGGCATGTGTTAAAGCTCTATAGCTAAAGCTCTAAAGCTCCACCCCATGTCAGAAAATGGATTTATGGAATAAAACCTGGACAATGTTGAGGCAAGCTGCCAGGTGAAGTCACCCCAGAGTCAGCGCTTCCCGCCATTTTCTGAAGGCGTTGTCCACATAGAGACCATAAAATGGCGATGGCCTCCGCACCCCTCATGTCCCAGCTGAGCCCTGAATGTGTCAGCATGTGTTAAAGCTCTCTAATTATCTTCCTCCCCATGTCAGAAAATAGATTTATGGAATAAAATCTGGACAATGCTGAGGCATGCTGCCAGGCGAAGTCACCCCAGAGCCAGCACTTCCCGCCATTTTCTGAAGGTGTCGTCCACCTAGAGACCATAAAATGCCGGTGGTCTCCGCACCCCTCATGTCCCAGCTGCCCCCTGAATGTGGCAGCATGTCTTAAAACTCTCTAGTAATTTTCTACCCCATGTCAGAAAATGGATTTATAGCATGAAAACTGGGCAATGTTGAGGCATGCTGTCAGATGAAGTCGCCCCAGAGCCAGCGCTTCCCGCCATTTTCAGAAGGCATTGTCCACACAGAGACCCTAAAATGGTGGCGGTCTTCATTGAAGCATAATTAAAACTTAATTGGTTCCCCACACACTTCCAGGTTCTGGTACCTGTGACCAGCCTGAAGAATATTTTCTTGTGTTACCTCAGGGTTGGATTTTCCAAAACAATGATGAAACGCTGTTCCACTGGAGAACCCAGCAGACTTTTGGTGCTTAATTTTGCTGAGTTTGGGCAGGCAGGACCAAAGCCTGGCTGGCACAGGCTGCGTGCTCTGGAAACACAAACAAAAATCAGCCTGAGCAGTGTCCAGTCTGCCTGAGCTTTTTCTCTTCTGTACTACTGCCATCTGAAACTCAGTATTTTAGTTCCCAGAAAATGAAGGTTCCTTCCTGGGCTGTTTTTTAACTCTAATCTTGCTTAAAGTTTTCAAATTGATTGCTCAGTCCTGCTTCAACTGGAATAAAGGCATCCCAAGTCCATCAGGAAATACAGTATCTCCATAAAGCCACAAGCAGATTTAAATAATTTGAAATCTGTCATAAAATTTTTTGACATTTGTAACTCCACCATGATTTTTTGACTCATGAGTATAATGGTGGATGCCAACTTTACGCATTATTTGACATTCTCTCAGATTTCCTGTTTGATTTTGTCACTGAGTGGCTCCAAGTTGAATTTAATCATGAGATCTATTAATCTTCTGTTTAAAGGTATGCTAAAGCCAATTAAGCTGGCTTTCAGAAAGTCACAGAGGAAAGCTGGAAAATCAGCTAAGCCGGTCAACAACTTTAAAGTATTAAAACTAATTTAATAGTGAATTTAAAGCTGTTGAGTTCATGGCTTTGAAAGCTGTATGCAATGAAACTGGGACTGAAGTGTCAGGAAAACCTTTCCTCTCATCAGTCCTGTCAGTGTAGGACAGGGCAGGTGTGCAGGACCATCCCAGCCACGTATTCTTCAGAATTGGAAAAACACTGCTTTGATGGCAGGTTTATTGATAGAAGGTAAATCACCCCCTTCTGTGTTGTATACACCTGGCTTTGCAATGAACTCACCTCAACAGACCTGATAGCATTAAGGAGGTGGCTAAATACCTGCAAGTCTGGGAACTGAGGTCCATCCACCACCTGTCAGTGTTTTTAAGCCATGACTAACCTAAAAAAAGAGAAATAATTTTAAATAGTTTTAAAGATTTTCCTGCTCTCCATCTCTGAAAAAATCCCCAACATCTTCACCCCAAAAACCAACTCAAAGAGAACAAATAGATCTTTTTCCTCTATAAATTACATTTTTCAATAATTCAGTAATTCGGGGTGATTGAAATGGTTTCAAGTTATTCCTCATGATCCCCTTCTTTATAAAACACACTGGGAAAATGAGGTAAAGGAGGACAAGCTAAAAAAAAAACCCTAACAGCTTACTTTGCATGTTTGGCAAAAAGCTATTCTTAACACAACCATTTCTTTCATTCTGAAACTTATCTGTAATTGTTTAGGAAGCACTGCTCCTGACATTTCATAGTAAATATAAATAAAAAATAAAACATACAAATATTTACAAAAACATGTTTACAGTAAACCTATAAAGGCTTTTAAAACATCAAGTATTTTTGGTAAACCCCTTGTGGAGCTGATTTTGGTTTTGGTTTTTTTTTGTTCATGGATGGAAAAAAAAAATCATAGGCTTTAAAGTGCATCACCACTACAAATACTTGATTACTCCTTAGGGTGTATTCATTAGAAATTTGTTTAACTTTGCTTTAGACAACTCAAACAGTTTCTGCTGCTTCCTTGACAGACCAAAATATTCCACTGTCTACCACAACAGGCAGAGAGGCTTGCTGATCATCAGCCAAAATTCCCAATTCTTTACATCACTTCACTACTCTAGACTGGACATGTCTTTGTGTACAGTGCTCCCACTGTAAGAATTAGCTCTTCCAACACACTCACCAACTGGAATATTTAGATCTCAGCTGTCTCCAGCCCTCTCTCTATGTAGCTGTCTACTCCCTCACAGGTGCACCTTAAAAATCTACTATTCTTATGCCCTTAAATGCCTCTGGACTGCCAGTAACTATTTGCTAACACAGGGTTGAGTGGGCTAGAGTCAGCCAGGAAACAGGAGCTGTGTGTAAGTGGTGTAGCAGGTCCAGGGCACTGGGACTGCTATGGATGCTTATGGAAAAAAACTCTATGGACACTCCTAAAGGAGGGAAACAGACTAAATCAGCAAATCAGACTAAATCAGTGGCATTTGCTTGCCTCTAAAAAACTGAAAAGTAAGACTCAGGGTTTGGGGCTCTTTCACTGTCATGAATCTCAGATAACACATGCTCTTTATTAATGCTATTTTTCACTCACAAATGGCCACACCAAATCAGATACAGGAACAAAAGGGAAGAAAACCCTCTTACCATCTCATTCTCTCTTCTTACATTAACTTTGTAGACATATAATCCAAATTTATAATATATAATACTATATAGTTTCATCATATATGCAGTAGAGCGTACCAAGTAATAAATTTGAAAACGGAGTAGCCAAGCTCTGTCACTTACCTAAAATATGCTTGAAAAAGCTGAGACTGTCAAAATTTCTCTCTTTAGAGAAAGAAGTGGTTGCACCTGTAATCTGTGAGCTGCATTTGCCCAGCAGCAGACAAACATGTTTTCCAGTAATTAACACATCTGAAAAAGCTGATCACATCCTGATGCAACTCATTTCCTCTGGAGCCTCTCTCTTTTACACTATGCAAAAGAAAACACTTGACTTAATAATTGTACTGAAGTATCCATTTGGAAGCACTTGTAGATATCTCCATTGGTAACTTTCCAGCTCTGTCCCTGGCTCTCCTCTGGGCCATGAAAAGTCTCCATTCACTAGTAATGTGAATCTCCATTCATTAATAATTAACTTCTGAGCCTGCTGTGTGCTGTAGGGCAGCAGATAACTTTCACAATGAATTAAGCAAACTCTTGTGTGCTTATTTGCTGGTTTTTTTTGCTTAGGTTTTCTTTTGCTTCTCTGAAGACAGAAGGTAGCAAGGTAGGTGTTTTTACTTTAGAGGAGCAAGTGACAAAAGCAGTTTGCTCTTTTCAGTGTGAGTTAAGTGTAAGCTTTTCTCTTTCTGAACTAAAAGTTTCTCCATCTAAAGTCAAAGCACATGTTTTCAAGGAAAGATGACTAAACAGGGGGTTATTCTATTGTGAGGTTATGTGGTAGCACATTACTCATTAACAAAAAGGAAAAGAGTTCCCTTTCTGTCCTAGTGCAGATGATCTGTGTACCAGCCTTTCTTACAGACACTGGGAATGTGATTCATATAAAATAACGGTAAATGCAATGTCTACTTCAAGACAAAAATGAGGAAGATGTGCTTTGGGTGAGGAGGCAGATGGTTGTTTTACTATCCTTGCACCAGGAGATTTAAATCTCATCTGAACCTCTTAATAAAGTCCTTTGTGTAAATGTTTATCTTTGGTTTAAATCAACTTTACCTGCTCACCTGTCCTGTACCATCCTTGCTATACAATCAAACTCTCAAATTCTTTATTTTGCTGCCTGTTACTCTGGGAAACAAGCAGAACCTTCCTGTAACATGACTCCTAACTAGAACTGAAGGGAAAAATAAATCACTTAAATTTAAAAACCTTTAAAAAGTAGTTTCAAGTATTCTTTTGGCTTCTGTAAAAAAACTGAAAATTCAATGGTGATTTTCTCAAAACAACACTATAGCCTGGTTTCCATAGCATATTTTTTAATTCTAGAATAATTTTGGGTGATTACTTATACAACTTGGGTAATAATTGATACAAGAAAATCACGAGAGTTTGGTAATTCTCATGATGGTCTTGGATGAAGATCTCCATAAACAGTAGGGGTTGCACAGGGCAGGCCTGAACAAAACTGCTGCTCAAGATAACAACTATCCTCTGGTGCAGAATATGATTTTAGATTTGCACTCTAGAAAAAAACCAAACCAACAAACCAAAATTCACTTTATCAAAAATGGCCTGGGTTTGGTGTCACAAGAGAAATAAATAAAAGCTGCAGGTTTCTATTACATCTGGGGTGGGGGGGGGAAATCAAGCCAACTTTTAGACACACAAGGAGGAACTGCAGGTTCAGCTGTGTTTGTCCACATCTGTGTGTGCTGTGGCTGCCAAATGCAGAACAAAAAGGTGCAAGCAACGCAGCAATTGCAAAGCGCAACCCACCAGGGCTTGGTGTAATATTTCCTCTGCATTGTACAATATGTCTGTCAAAGACAAGCACACGGAGGGGTTTTGTAGAAAAGGAGCTGAGTTAACCCTCTCTAAAGCAGCTCTGTCTCCCCTCCCAGCAGGGCCCAGGATGCCTCAGTACAAGCTCACCTACTTCAACCTGCGGGGACGGGCAGAGATCAGCCGCTACCTCTTCGCCTACTCGGGCAAGAAGTATGAAGACCACAGGATAGAGGCAGCAGACTGGCCCAAAATCAAACCGAGTGAGTAGCATGGCTTCTTACAGCAAAAGCTCCACTAGAAATGCTGGCAAAAAGAAAAGCAAGTGAAGAGTACCTGTACATTCTGTGAGCATAAATACAACTAATTTCTGTCTTTAATAAAGCCTGTCCAAGATTTACGGTGAGACAGCCAAATGTCACTGCGGATGCTCTCACAGGAGACTGGTTCCAAATGTTCAGACAATCTAAAATAGCCTTACCTGCTATCATCCAGCTGGGTTTTTACTCCTTATCAGTTCAGTACAGATTTTGTGTACCTAAAGGTAACTAAATTAGTGTGGATCTCAGCTTCTCTGGATAATTTAATCTCAAAGACCACACCTCAAACTTTAACCTTGGGTTTAGAAAGTCAAATTAGAGAGAAGGGTCACGAAGGACCTCCTTTGCAACCTGAAAGACCTTCAGAGAGGAAAAGTGATGATAAAACAAAGTCAGTTGATAGAGCAAAGAAAAAAACTCAAAAGGATCAAAAGAGGTACAAGAAAATAATTGTTCCTAAGAATAAGCCCTACCAACCCTTGCAAAAGTACCCTTCGGGCTATTGTACCCCATTCATTTTATGTCTTAGTTTAGTTTAAATATGTCTTTTCAGCTTTTAAAAGTATTTGCTATTTCTGTTCTTTAAATTAGCTAAAGTGAAACAGATCTTGAGTTTGAAGACTCAGGGTATGAAATCCATGTCTTAATTTCATGGATTAGTCTTGTGTTTAGCTACATGAGCTATGACTTTTCACATCCAGAATGAAGAATAATGCCTTTAGTTCGGGGAAAAGACAAAACTGATTCACAAGTGAAAGTTCTTCCTATGTTTTTCTTCACTCACTGGGAAGTTTGTTCTCACTCCACAAACCTCTCAGTGGAGCTTTATGTGTACGTGACTTGTTCACTGCATTGAATGTAGTGCAGTTGCAGTGTCATTACCAAAAAATCACTGGGAGCAGAGACACCCTAGAAATCCAAAACTACACAGTTTGTAACTCTGTCTAATGCATTTGCAAATGCTGGTTGAGTCATTAACCTTTGGACACTTTTGTTTCTCTTTCTGTGCTCTGAAAAGTTTACTGGCAGGCTTACCAAGGATTAATTAGCATTTTTCATTTTCTCTGCATAATGGCCTTCATAGGAGCAGCCTTTGTAACTGAGTCCTAGATGAAATTCCACAGCAGATAAGAAGTTTAGTAAAATGTGGGAGCTGCTGCTCTAAGATTTGTGAAGTCATCTGTGCAAAATTTATGCTGGTCTAAGAGTTCTTTGAATTTCAGGCATCTGTAGACACCCAGTTAGTCACTCAGCCAGTCGATGGGAACATTGCTCTTCAAATCCTCCTGAGCCCTAGCTCTAGCACCAAAGTAATGGTGCCAGCTGCCACCCCTGACATGCACATTACCAACAACAAGCAATTTAGGGGTTTGCTAATTTAAAAAAGGTTTCTTGGATGCATAAAAATGTAATGCTGCTTAAGGAAATTGTCTGGAGGTCTCCTGATGGGTACCTCCCCTTTCTTTGTGAGGCATTTCTCCTGGTTACGCATAACATTTCCAGACAAAATGTTCCCCCACAGGCAAATCATTCAGAAAAACACTGAATCAAAGGTAGCAACAAGGCTTTGGAATAAACAGCCTTAACTTCTCAACAAGACCAAAAGCCAGTGCCCCAGTCTGCCCTAGGGCACCTAAACCCTGACTTTGCAGCTGTGACTCAACACAAGAAATGGCTGTCTCCTGGAGAGGGAGTAGGTTTGTACAAGCTTTATGTGCCTTCACACTCTAAGTATTGCATACAGCATTTGCCCTATGGAAAACAAGCCTTGCATTCTCTGCTACCCTGAGCTTTCAAATGGTGCCCTAGCTCCCTGCACAGAGACATAGTTTAAAGAGGAAAAAGCACCAGGTAACAGAATTCTTGCCCAAAAAGTTAAACTACTGCTGTGTTCAAAAGTAAATGTGAAATGAGTACATCCATCCAACCCACTGCATGTACAAAGGCATAGTTTACTCTGCTGAGAATTCTTCTGCACAACTCTCATTTGTATCTGTATTCAAATCCCTTATATAAAGTTTTTTTCTCCTCCTATTTTTCCTGAACTGAGTCTGTCTTAGAAAGAAGAGAAATAAAGTAGCAGATTCCAGTCAGTCTCATCCTGTGAAAACGAAAGGGTGGTAAATGCTTAACAATGATAGAGGGAATTATAACTGCATGTAACAGCAGTTAAAGTAATACAATAAAGTATGTGACTTATTTTGTAGCCCTCAAAAATCAGTAAAATTGGTCCAATTAATTGAACTAATTACATAATTATATATTAAGGTGTGATTAAGAAATACCAGACAAATAGCTCTGTACATTTGTATATATCATGTTTGCCTTTATCCACTTGCCTATGAAAGATCTGGAATCAGTTTTGACAGCAGTCAGCAAATACAACATGATGTCCCTCTTTTCAAAAACTTCAAGTATGATCAAGCAAGATAAACAAAAAACACTTAGGGAAGAAGCTTGGGCAAGAGAACACTTCATGTTTCTTGAGCTAATAAGGGACAAATTGAAGAATTCAAGTTTGTTTAAAAGCATGAGGAGTCAGGTCTCTGAATGAGATCTGAGAGGATAGGTTTGCTTCTGCAGCTTTCTCAAAATTGAAATAATGTTTTGCAAGAAATACCAAGCCAGCCAAATCATACCATATAAACTAGGAAATACTGGCATTATTCTGAAGAATATAGTTCTGTAAAACAAATGGGAAAATAGAAAATACATACATAAAGATCAATGTGCAGAAAGCCCATTTAGAATGCAGACTTGCAGCTGTGGCAAGTTTAATTTTTGACCTGAACTGAAGAGTGTGGTGGGGTTTGTTGTTTGTTTTGACATTTTTCGTGTGGCTGCCACCAATAAGCTGCAATTCTAATGTACCTTCAGGCAAATAAATAAGTCCTCCCACCTGGAAATACTGTCCCACTTGATTTTGTTTACACCTAATGTTGCTTTTGTTGTGTATGAAAGATTGGCCTATTATAAGAACTTCTGTTATTTGGCTTATACACTCTGAAATTAAAATTTCTATAACTCAACATTTACTTTTTCCCCTTCTGATCATCTTTGGCCGATTTTCCAGTTGATGATCTTGCATTTTAGAATATAAACACATTTAAAGAAGCCAGTGTATAAGTAGCAGCATTGTCCTTCTTTAGCATAAAAATTTAAAAATCAGAAAAATATCAAGCAGCAGCTTTCCATAACGCTTCACTATATGTAAGTCAATATTTATTTTAACAAGCAAATTAACTCATTCTTTATACTTATTTTTGAACACACTCTGGCTTGACCACACCTCCATTTAAAGAGCAATCAATTCAAGATCTACAATAGGCTCATGTAAGATCTGTACTCCTCACAAAAAGCACCATTGCACTGACATATGTCATGATAGAGCAGAAAATCCACTGTAATGCTGACCTGAATTACCACCACCTTAGATATTAGGCTGCCAGGCAGCAACAGCTTTTGAATTGTGTCTCCTTCAAGCAATTTGAAGTAATGGCAATAGCAAACTTTATCACCACAGCAAAGGGTACTTCTCCTGCACTGATGGCCATAAACACCCATGAACAGTTTAGGATGTGTAGAATCAAACTTGAAAGGTCCTTAGGAAATCTGATGGACTAATGGCTCTAAAAATACTCCCAAGATTACAGATAAATCTTGAGAAGCATGTGCCAGCAGACAAAAATTCCTCAGGGGAGCCCTGCTTCCTGAGTGACTTTCTGCTATGTAGTTGTACTCTAATGTGTACATAGCTATCTCTGGGTAAAAAGTAGGGCTTGGCAAGAACTTCCAAAGAGAATATGAGTTGTAAAAGAACCAAACCTGGGCTGAGATTAAATCAGCACATCCTCCTTATCATCCCTTCCTAGAAGCTTCAGATCCTAGGAATCTCCAGCTCTGGGCCAACCATTTCCCAAATGCCTTGCTCCTCTGCCACCATTAAAAAAAAAATTACATATTTCATATATTTCTTATTGGAAGATGCAAAGTATCTATTTGTTTCTTATGGTCCAATTTAAATATAAATGGATAGGAAAAGTGGTTATGGTCAGTTTTCAAGGCAAAGGAGAACTTATTTTGACACAGATATTGTAATAAGAAACAGGTCTGTGACATTTATTTGCCCCTACATTTGACTAAACCAGCTGCTTTATTATGGAGCCAATCTAAGCTTGATTACCAAATTATTAATTATTCAGCTTCTGATAAATAATCAAGTGTTAAAATACAGGCTGCATTGCATCAGAGCCATAGACAATTACAACATGGGCAGGATGAGTCATGGGCAGGTCAGCTTCCGGAAAAAAATGGGGGAATGTGTTGGGAGGACAGAACAGAAATGAGAAGAAGAATAATGGAGCAGTTAAGGTCAGTGAAAATGGCAGAAAGAGATTAGGAAAGGAGAGATTCAAAAACTGTATTTGCAGAGGGGAGAAAGCAGTGGAAGCACAGCACAGCAGCTGACCAGCCTAGGACAAAACCGTGCTCAGCTCTGTTGTGTTTCCCCAGCCTGTCCCTGACAGAGGAACAGTCCCACAGGAACACCCTCCACTGGGTCATGGCCAGGAGCATGAGTGAGTGAGGAGCTTGTGTTCAAAGGGAAGGCCTGAACACCACTGAGAGCCCACAGGCATGGCCAGGTGCCAGCAGTCATCACAGCCCTTAGGGGCTTGATGGGGTGGGAATTAATTAAAGGGATCTTCTTGCTTTTAATATCATCTCCCCTACCCAGCATCCAGCAGAGACTTGTATAAATACCACAGTTCTCATCACAAAAGCCAACCAGAATTAAAGTAGTATTAAAAGGAATTAATCCAACTCCTAAACACTGTACAGATACTTTAGCAAGATCTTCCTAAAACATGAAGAGAGACTGCAGGTCAGTCTGAGTCCTCTGTCATGGTTTTCTTCATGGGAAGTGTAGGCTGTGCAGATTTCATTCCAGTGTGTGATGCAAAAAGTCAATAAAAAACCAACGTAATACGAAAAGCAAGAACCTGATGATAAAAATTTTAATTTAAAGAAGACTATGGGTTTATTTATTCAGAAAGGAGGTTTCTAAAAATCCCTTTTCCTCTTTTCATCTAAGTTTGGAACACAAACATTCACAGCCCTTTGTACTTCAGATGAGTGGCAAAGCAAGCGGGAACTAAACAAGAAAGGTCATTTTGTGCATGCCTGAGAAATGACGTTGTTCACATGACAACAGCAAGAGATTTTTCTGCTTTTCCTTCTCAAAATGCATTTGCTCAAGTGGGAGCTGGAAACATTGTAAGACAACATTATTTTGTAAAAACATGGAAAGCACATTGGTATGAATACACAAGGGTTTAAACTGACGTAAGTAGGAAGCAAAACAAGGAGGGTGAGAGAAAAGCCAGCAAAGTGACACTCACATCCTTCCAGCCTGCACTACTTTGGCTCCACTGCTCAGTTGTAATTGCTTCCCAATGCATGGTGGTTCATGCCTTGCCCCCATGACCTTGATTCTACTCAAACAACTCTCTCACATGGCAGCTTTTCACTTGCTCATCTGAAGTAGGAGCCTGGCAGGAGCCACCCTACCAGATCTGCTCATCTGCAGTCACATAAACCATGCCTTTCACCAAAAGTGAGAAAACTTCAGCAGGTTTAGTACCATGCTTATACACACAGGGCATTTGGGCGTCTCCTCAAACATGTCAATGAGCTGAATTGGGCCAAAAGCACCACAGGAGGTCCAAGCAGTCCACAGAAGCCCATATCCATGAGTTTAAGGGTAAGACTGCTAATCCATGTGCAAGCAGTTTTCTGTTGCAGTTTGGAGCCCCTGAGAATATGGCTTAGGTGTGGATTCTGCAACTGCCAAAGTTTCTAGAGGCCACATTGAGATCATTTGTCAAATCCCAACCTTACCTCCAGTAATCCAGCAGTGTCCATCCAGTGTGAAGGCTCCTCATATTCTCCCTTAGGATGAGCTATATGACAAAAATTCCTCCCCTTCTTCCCCCGATGGAGAAGGAAGACTTCACAGAAAATACTGTTCCTCCACATAACAGACAAACTCAGATATACAAAAAAATCAACTGGGAAAATTGTTATCCTGAATTACAAAAGTGAAAAGGTACTTTACAGCAGGTTCCAAAAGATTTTGGCTACTACATGAATTTTAGACAATAACATTTCAAAAGCAAATATATTTTTTTCCATACTGAAAGTACAGCTTTGTAAACCATTATACCTTCTCCTCAGATATGGAGGAGATGTACCATAAATATTTTCTGTCCCTTGACTAGTCTTTGCTATTTTCTTCTGTGTAAAGCAGCCTGAATATCTGCTGCACTGTCTAGTGCTCAAGAATAGCCTGCCCTGCACCCAAGAAGAAAAAAACAGATTTTTGAAATTATCTGCACAGCATATGTGCACTTTATTCAGACCTCTTAGAATTTATAAGCACTAATTTATAGTTTATTAACTCAGTAATCAACAAAATCAGGGTATAATTGCATACATGCACTCTATCAGCTGGGAAAAAAAATCTATTAAATTAAAAAAATCTATTACATTAAATCCCAACTTTTCCCTCTTCTTGATAAGAAAAAGTTGAATAGGATTTGAATACACAAGAAAGGAAGGGACATCTACCATTTACCATATGTTATCCTTTAAAGAGTCCTTTGTTCAGTAATGATAGCAATAGATTTGCTACCTCCTAGCAAACAAACCTCAAGTCTCATTATGAAACAAAGCATTAATCTTTTAGACATTACAGGATACCAAAATAAAGTCTGGCCTCATTTATTAATTTTATAAATATTTTAAGAATTGTACGTGCACAAAGCTGTCTTTGTATATTTTCAATTGCAAACTCAGTTTCTCTTTCAGAAAAGAGTAACCAGGTCTTCAAGAAAGTAGCTCAGCACTGAGGAGGATGACCTTTGTAGACATTACTCATGTTCTCAAGGAATGAATAGCAATTCCCTTGAATTCAGAAATCACTGGATTCCTGAGAAGCACAACATGAGAGCTGACTACCACTGCCAGTCAGCTGATTTTCACAGCACAATCCATGTTCTTTAACTCTTCAGGAAGATGCTTCCATCCTTTAGTTGTAATCAAATGTTTCTTTAAAAAGAAGAAAAACAAAAGAAAAAAAGCCCATAATAACAAACTGGCTTCAATTTTTCTTGTAGTAACCCACAAAATGAAACATCAGTCAAAGCTAAGATTTATAGACTTCTTCCCCTGTATGTAAACACAGCAGCAAAAATATCTGTGGGTTTCTAGATGGAGCAATCCCAGTCTCAGTTTCCCAACCTCAGCAGTGAGTGACAGTGTGTTTTGACAGCTATTGCTACAGACTGGCTTAGTCATGCTGACCCTGCCAGAACTGCATCACCCCACAGCATTCCTGCTGGGGCCTCCAAACCAGGCTGCTTAACCCCTTCATGGGGGAGCTATTACCCCTGCTCTGGCTGCACTTTTGCAGTTTCCTGTTGCCAGGCATTGCTGTACATCCCTTGTGGTCTGGGGGGATGTGGAGCAGGTTGCAGGCTGACCACACATCCAGCAGCCCCACCTGCTCTCATTCCCTCTACTTGTGCTGGCCTGAAAGATGTGTTTTACATAAGCAAACACTGTTACACATCTCTGCTGCCTTGGAGCAATGATGCTCAGGGCCCTCTGCACCACTAACCTAGAGTGCAGAACCAAGGCTCTTCTCATTTTCATAGCAGAGAGCTTTCTTGTCAAACATTCAGGGGATACAGCTTGTCACCTCTCTGTGAGTCTCAATGAAACAAAACATGGACTTGCCAGGACCTTGCTGCTCTCTGGATAATAAACATGCAAAGTCTTCTGTGCAACAAGAAGACTTGCTTCAATAATAACCAGCAGAGCCTGCTTTCCCCCTGGGGTACAGCAACTAATGCTTATTGAACTCTCTTGCTTCTGCTATTCATCAGCATCCAAATTCGTACTGAATTCCCAGTGTGCTCAACTTGAGGGAAAAAAAAAAGGTACCATGTATTCAGGTGCAGAGAAAAAAAAAAAAAAAGAAAAAAGGCACAGAAGAGTCCTGGATGACTTGTGCAACTGCAAGATACATGCTGCAGATCAAGATTTAACATCTAGGACCTGGTACCTGATTTTTATGGTGATTTGCATACTTCATGCTAAACCACAGAGCAGTGTTCATAGCTTTTGAAGTTGCCTTGCTAAACAATTATGAATGCATAAGGTTTCATTAATGTCCCCTTTTCATTAAGAGCTAAAAACCCTCATGGAATAGCAGTGTAATTCCAGCTGCCCTGTGGGTTTGAAAGCACTTTGCATGCTTCCAATGGCCAATATTCTCACTTTTCCACCACCTTTTGACATCACAAGACAGTCTTAAAATGGATATAAATCTTCATTATATAAAGTGTAATGCAGGTGAAAAATCCGATACAAAGCATTTAGCTATGATCAGCACTTGCAGCCATGTACTTGGAAACAGGATCCTTGGAAATGTAGAGATTTACCATTCCCTCAATGAACAGCACCAGGTTCCCACAAGCAGATTCTCACTGCCCCAAACACAATTGTTTTCACCAGACCAAACTCCGAGGTTCCAGTTCCATTTCATAGCATGCCAGCAGCTCCTCCAAAACACAGCAAAACAGCAGTCCAAGTTTCCATGTAACTATGAAATGATTAACAGAAAAATAAGACTGATTTCTTATCTCAAACTGCCTTACAGATATCTACAACACTTGCTTAGTTTGTTTTTTCCCTATGCTTAAAGTCTGAAGGCTTCTTCCCCATAACCGGCTGAATTTTTTTTTAATGCAAGGCACATCAGGTGAATTTTAATATCTTTTTAGGATTTGTAGTTCAGTGTGAAAGATAGATTTGTCTCAGTGATGACTGCTAAGTGAAATGCCTATCATGATGTAAGTTCTGAAATGTAGATGCTTCTCTGAATCACTGCTTCTGAATTTCAAATAACCGTAAATGAAAAATATTTTGCCATCTTTACCCAATCCCTTGCTTCATGCCCCAGCTGCATCCTACAGTATGAAATCTTCAGTAGTACTTTACTTAACCTTGGCACTCACTTTTCTGGAGAGGAAAAAGCAGGGGAGAGAAGGAAAAACTAAGATTCCCCTGAAAATTTTTTTCCTATATAAAGAGTTCTGGATATATAAGAGCACATCCGGCCTCTACAGCACAACACCAGGAAATAGGAAACACAACTTGTGGTTTCTGTGCCATTGTTGCCTTCATGCAGTGCAATTTTGATTACATACTTAATGCATTTCTCCACAGAAACAGTGTGAAACTGTTAAGTGCTATAACAATGCATATCCTCTGAGTGGTAAAACTACAGCTATCACAGATTCCCACTCTTAATGGCTATGATTTAACTTTTGCTTACTTTTTGTTTTTTACTTTCTCCTCCAAGCTATCCCATTTGGCAAAATCCCCATCCTGGAAGTAGATGGAGTTATCATTCACCAGAGCCTGGCAATTGCAAGATACCTTGCCAGAGAAGCAGGTAATATATCTTCGACTATTTTCTTTTTCTCTTCTTAACTTGCATTCAATGCTCAGGTAAAAAAACATCCACAGTAAAAGCAGAAACAAACCAAATAACTTGGCCAGCCTAACCACACAGAAGACAACACCAGCATGGCAGAAATGAAAACAGTGCCTGGGGTTGGGGCTGACTTCTTCAGCCAGTGCACTTTATTCACCTATCTGTGCATGACAGAAAGCACATACCTGTGGTTTCCCTAAAGCAGCACGGCAGTTCACCCTAAAGCTCAGCTTTGAGCTGCCAGGCTAACCAGAGAGATGACCAGGAAGAGGAGGTTTTGGAAGATTTAGAGATTATCACAGCAGGCAGAGAACTCTGAAGCAGATTTAGGCAACAATTCTGGGCTAGCAGAGAGATTAAAGGAGATGCTGACATCACTTGCATCTTTAAATACTTACATGCTGTGGAAGTACACAACCAGTTAGATGAAATGATATGAGACTTAGTAATGCAAGTAATCAAAGAGAGTGGCCAGGCTTTGCTTTAGGTCAACGAGCTGTCATTCAACACCATCTGCCAAATTGGTCTGGCTGAGGGCACATGTGCTCATGGCATGCTGGACATCAGCAAATTGAAGAGGGGGGCTGGGAAACAAGTACTATCCTACTTTTTTTACATTGCTAGCAAATGGATGTAGCTTGCCTTTCAAAATATCTCCTATTTTCTAACTGAGGAAGGAAGCACAAGTTCGTGGCATTATTATTGAAGGCACTAACACAACATTTTCAAGTGTGTCTGCAATGTTTCTGCCCATTTTCTCCAGCCTTGATGCAATCTACTTCTTACAAGAGAGGAGGATGAGGAGAGCCCACCTGATGTTGAAAAACAGTGGGAAAGCCTGCCTTCCCCCCAGGATTCTGCCCTCCCTGGCTCCTGTTGGGAAGCTGATCTGGAGCCATGCTCTTTTAAGTTCAGACTTTTTTTTTATTAACTTGCACCAGTGACAAAGGCTTGGGATCTGGAGAATACTGAGATCACGCTGTGCTCTTCCCAGAATTCATAGTGAAAACTTGCTAGTTCTGCCACTAAGCCTGCACACATGTCACTAATCCTTTAAAATTAAGCCATGGCATTTTGAGGTGCCAACACCAACAACTCACAGCTGAAGAATCACAGAACCTGAGGGCCAAGAGGAAGGGCACAGCCCTCACCTTCAACAGCACAACATTTCAGCAAAGGAGATGGCCTGACAGAGGTAGGGCGTGCAGTTTGTGATCTGAACTGCACAGTGAAGGTGAAAGCATAAACACGGGTGTGTGAAGTGACAGCTAGGGAGAAAACATAGAGGCATTAAGAGAACTGCAGGAAAGCCAAAGAACTACAGGGGAGAAAAGCAGATTTGTAAACAAGATGAAGTTTGGCTGAGGTCCCTGATTACAGTGAAAGATTAGAAAGTGCGTGGAATGTTATGAAAATATTCTGAATGGGGCTGAGTGGGGAGGATATAGGGAAAGAGAAGCAGACTTTCACAGATGCAATTTTGGAGTTGACCAAAATGGAAAGATCATGAGATGAACATTGACAACTGGTATGGGCAAAAATTTAAGGAAAGGAATTTGTGCTGACTCTCACTGAATGTGTGGTGGAAAGCAGAGAGCAAAAAGAAACAATGTTCAGACTGAGGGCTCAGGTAATAGGAAAACTCCCTATCTTGGATGGCTGTACAAAGAAGAGGAAAAAAAGGAAAGGTAGATGAGATTGCACCTGGATGCAAGGAGCCAAATCCACATTGCTAGCCTGAAAAAGACCTGGAGAAAATTTTTAATGAAAATATTCACAGAGTTTACCTTTGGAGTATCAAAAATTTCTGCTGGCCCTATCTCTAATGTCCCTTCATATGTTTCCTTCCCACAGGTGTGGCAGGCCAGACACCTGTGGAACAGGCTTTAGCTGATGCCATTGTGGACACCATCGATGATTTCATGACACTGTTCCCTTGGGCAGAGAAAAACCAGGACGTCAGAGTAAGCCAATCACTGAATTAAACAAATATAGCTAAGCTCAGCAAAGCTGAGGTGGTGGAGCTCTGTGGGTCTTCCTTGAGGCTGATCCCACCTCCTCCTTCACCTGTTTTCACCCTTGGTAGAAACTCTGAGGCCATCATGAGCTGCCCCTCACCAGTTCAGCTTGAACCAATGTGTGTACACCAAACTGCCACAAAAGGGCAAAGACAGGACTGAGGCTGTAGAATTCCACTCTCTTGTCACAAGGAGCCTGTGCTCAAATCTTTCTGCCAGCTCAATAGGATAAATAGCCCCGTCCCATCCTTTAGTGTATCTGCATTTTGATTTCTTCTGGGTGTTCCATAAGTACCAGTGCTCAGTAACATCAGCTGCCAGGGATGGCTGCTTGTCAGTCACCAGAGCAGTGTAGGACAGCAGGCACTGCTAACTGGGGCAGGCAGCACAGCCCCCACGGTGCTTTTCAGATGTCACAGCCCACCTTGGTCCCCTGCAGTGCTTCTGACACCAGGCTATGCTGCCATGGCTGCTGTAACACACAGTCACAGGCTTGTCCTACAGCATTTGGGGTTTCTTTTGGCATCAGGCCTGTGCCTCTCACCAGAATCCTAAAAGCAAGCACACAGACAGATCGGGGGGGAACTGATCTGGGGGGAAGAAGGCAATGATGAGATCACTCCAGCATTACAAAGGCTGTGCACAGCTCTGATCCGAGCAGATAACCTGACACTCTTAGGGAAGTGGAGGTGTAACCTCAGCTCTCACCACAAAATACCAGTGCCTTCCACTTATTCAAAGGCAACACTTCAGATCATTTAGGGTATCTTACTGCAGAGACCACAGAATGAAAAATGGTGCTCCTAATCCATAATAAATAAAGAAACAATATGGAAGTGCTATGAAGGAATCTTTCAGGGGAAAATCTGAAATTTGGAGGTTTAGTACTTAAAAGTGCAAATTACTTACATTTCCTAGTGATTTCCTGAAGTTTCCTAGTTTGGGGAGGGTAAATTGACTCATGAGTTTCAATGATTTCAAAAGAGCCACACTCCTGCTGATGTGCTGGTACAGAGGCAGCACAGCTGCCCCTCCATGGGGAAGCTCCTGCTGTAACTCCTGCGTGTGCCCCAGCTAGTACCCAAGCACTTCCCCAAAAAAGGACCCAGCTGGTGTCACCAGTGATTAATTTAAACGGGAAGAGCCGGCAGCCAACCCCGACGTGCCCATCCGCACGTATGCAGGCTAAGTTATGTGCCGGGGCCAATTTGGTCGGGAATCTAATTTTTCCCACTCTCCCAATTGCGCTCCCTCTCTCCTGCCGGGTGCGCTGCCACCACCTTGTGGTCGAAGAGGCGTCTCACGGTCCCGCCAGGTCAGATTGACGTGGGCCACTCACGCTGAAGCCAAAACACTCCCCAGGCCTGACCAGTGCTCACAGGAACACGCACTCCGGGAATGGTGAACGTGTACGCCATCTAGCCAGTAGCAAAGAGAAATCAAAGCAGAGTAGGGGGACAGAGCTGGAAGCTCCCTCCGTGCCAGGCACAGACTCCTCCTTCACCCCGTGTTCCCCAAAACACAGCTGGCAGGGCTCCAGGGTTGAGATGAGCAGGTTGTGAAACTCCAGAAGAGGGATCCTGGTTGTTCCCAGCAGCTTCACAAGTTGGCTGTGCACTCCTGTACTAGGGGAACATTGTTACCATCCTGATCACACAATAGTTAGGTAGTTGCAGGGTAATGCAGTGGGCAGGGAATCACCTGCAAGAAAGGAAATACTACAAGTACCCAGGGCACAGATATGAGACTTCTGGACTGCAGACTCCTGGCTGATATTTGCAGTCACCTCATCCAGTTACTAAGCTCTTAACAAACATAAAATTACATCAAATCTTTGATCATGTCTGTAGAAACAACTGATTTGATTTCAGCCTGCATTTAGGTTTCTAATTTTTCTAATTCTCTTTTATTTTTTTTTTCACATTAACCCCAGTTAAAGCTGTAGAAAAAATTCCATTTCTGTACACTGGTGCTTGTTTACCCAAGCCTGAGTGTGTTCCTCCAAAATTAGACCAAGTACAGTGACTGCACAAACCTCATGGGTTGACCAGATGATCACAACAGTCTGCAGTTTTAATTGTTTCCATGGAAGTGAGAGGAGAAAACCAGAAGTTCTTACCAAAGGAAATGGTTTAGCCCTTTTAAAAGCAGCCTTAAGACTTTCTGTTATGGGGAACAGTTAGTGGAGAACCACCACCTCATGTTTCAGCCATTAACATACAAACACCAAGGCCTGAGCCTTTGGATCATCCTTTGAATACACGTTTTAGCCACCTCAAATTTTATTGCTGTGGAGACAAAAAAGCAAAATAACATGAACATTAAAGCTCAAAGATCAATCAACCCCACCAGGTAAGCTCAAAACCCAAGTTCCATGTCTCACATAAGAAGGGCTGATAAGCAAAGATAACTGACCAGCATCTGACTGACAGCATGGAAAGACTGAGCGCAAGGGATTCTGGAAATCAGAGATTCTGCACGGTAGAAAAGATGACATTCAAAAATGACATCCTCCAAAAATTGCTATGAGACATTAGGAATGCATCTTGTAGCTGGATTCTTCCCAAATCTGTGTCTGAGTTTGTCTTGCCATGGCTAGGTGCTTATTCTGTTAGCACAGATGAGGAGCAGCATCACCACAGACCCACATCAGCGTCAGGGAACACTCAGGTGTTCATTAAGGGAGGAACTGGCTTTCAGTCATGGCTCAGCAAGCCATGAATGCCATGTTTTGAACCCTAATTGAACCCTAATATTTTTCATATTCCAGCTTTTTTAAAAATAAATAGTAAATCCTCAAAAATTTAGTTTTGCTGACTGCTGTACATCTCTGTGTTCTGTTCTTCCACCAGAAAAAAGGATTTGATGATATCCTCACCAACAAAGCACCTGAGCTACTGAAAGATTTGGATACTTTCTTAGGGGATAAGAAGTGGCTGGTAGGGAATTCTGTAAGTACAATTTTTGTTTTGCTCATTTCCACCAGATTGCCAGAAAATTTAGTAATGGACTATTACTGAATTTCTGGGTTTCATGGCAGTCCACAAAGCAACTCTCCCCACACTTTGAGCCCTCTGCTCTTAGCAATACACAACTGGTCACACAATTACAAAGTGAAAATTGTTTGCCACCATATTTGAAAAATGAGGCAAACCAGGATTAGGATCTCCATTTTCTAAAGCAATTCTTAAGTATGTTGACACAAAACATTTTAAATGCCTTTGCACTTGTGAACACAAATTCATGACTCCACAGAACCCTGTTTATCATCACTGACTTAAGGCCATTAAAAAAAAACCTCTATAAAAACATAGTACCCTTTTTACCCCAAACTGTTTTCTGCAGCACAGTTGCTGCATGAATGACTGATATTGTAACACAACTGATATTTGTAGGCAGGACTTTATTTTAACCAGTATTTCATGAAGTCAAGCTTTGCATTGAAACCTAAGTATTTGCCCTGAAATAATGAGCTCAAAAATAACCCCCAACCCCAAAATCATAACTTAAAACAGATAAATTCAGTTTTTTAAGAATATTAGTGGTCCTGGCTATTGAGATTACCAACTAAAATTTACTGCTTTTTGTCCCATTTCCACTAGGTAACATGGGCTGATTTCTACTGGGATGTGTGCAGCACGACACTTCTGTCCTGTAAACCTGACCTGGCAGACAAATACCCCAGGCTTTTGGCTCTCAGGGAGAGAGTGCAAGCACTTCCAGCTATTGCAGCCTGGATCCAGAAAAGGCCAAAGACTGTAATGTAGATCAGCTGCTCAGAAAAACAAATGCTTCTTTAGTTTTCAATATGACAAGCATCCTAAGTTATTTACTTCTGAATCATTTAAATTAACTTCAGTTGGCTATGCTGTATCAAATCAAAATCTACCACTTGTATCCACTTCCAAGAGAATCTAAATTACTGATTTAGTAGAGCAATAAATATTGATTCACAGAAGTGTGGTTTCAATCACAT
Organism: Erithacus rubecula; assembly: GCF_903797595.1. Lineage (NCBI taxonomy): Eukaryota > Metazoa > Chordata > Aves > Passeriformes > Muscicapidae > Erithacus > Erithacus rubecula. The sequence goes on from NC_136687.1 coordinate 50,164,360, forward strand.
TCCCCCTCCACTAACAGTGCTTGATCAAACCACCTAATGTTTTGTACACTCTCAAAAGGAGAAAAGGTGAATACATCTTCCCAGAGAGGTGCAATTTCAACATTTTGCCTGTTGCAGTCTTTCAATCTAAAGGAAAGTAAGTTAAATGGAGAGGGGAAATGCATGGAATATGAAGGAAAAAAAAAAATAAAGACCCACTTAAAATTCAAGAGCCTGAAAAAAGTGCTTGAGAAGCTTGTGCTTATGCTGTGCCCCTGGAAAAAACAAAAAAATCTCTAAAACAAGCCAAGAAGCAGCTGCACAGCTGAGCTGGTGCCCACACTAGCACCAATTCTCCATAAACACACCAGCTACACAAACATTTAGCAGCTCAGTACGTATGCCAGTAAGCAGGAGACACAAACTGGGGATTGGTGGTGGCAACCAGGTTTAGAACAAATGAAGGGTTTGCTCTTCCAGGATTGGAGAAAAGGCAGGTGGAAATCCTGGCAATGTGGACAGCCGTGGGTGAAAGTGGTTTACACAAACTCAAGGGGAGACAAGTGCTTGTGAGAGGTCTCCATTGTGTGGTGTAAGCAGCTAAACCACAACAAACTTGGGCAACACTCTGCACTGGAAATCACCACTGTGGGGAAAGTACTTCCCTTCACATTTCCTTCCCTCTCCCACCTCAAGTATTATTTCATTGAATCATGAGTGACACCAAACAACTCCTAAGAGACACAAGTTAGGTACTGTCAGAACAGAAAGAAACAACCTTTACTCATTCCTATCTTCACCTGCTCTGAAACTCCCTGTGTGCTTTGCTCTGGCTCTTGACACATTTTTCCTTCTTTAGCTCCCAAGATCCCTCTCTTGTTCAGCAACTGACTGCAGAGAGAGTGGCTTTGTGTTTTTCCCCCCTCTGTACATCTTTCCCAATCAGAAAAACAGAACCATAGAGCAGCTGAAGGGACCTCTGGAGGTCTTCTGGTCCAAGGCCCTGCTCACAGAGGGCCACCTAGAGCCAGCTGCCCAGGACTGCACCCAGTTAGTTTAATGGTTATCTCCACAGACAGTGGCCCGGCAGTCTCTTGGACCCCCAGCTAAAAAGTAGAAACAGTTACAAGGAAGAAAGGCAGAAACACTTGAGCTTCACAGCACCTAAAGACAGCCACTGACCCCAGAGGTAACCACAGCTCCTCTGGACTGCATTAACTGATCCCATACACATCCAGCACACCACACAACCCATCCTGAAGGGCAGAGATCTTGCTTCAACACACTGGAACCAAGCAGGTGAGAACATGCAGGTGCAATGGGATAAGAGCTGGGTTAGCATCACACCCAACAGAAACACACAGACTAATTAGCTGTACATTAAACACCTGTGGTTGTCTGTTAAATCCCACTACTGAGTCCAGCAGAACCAGTGGAATTAAAGAAGCATAGAAAACGGATTCTTGCCCCTATCCCTTCTCAAACAATACAGCACATCTTCACCTTGTTTCAGTTGTGCATTTTGGAACAGAGAGCACAGCCACAGAACATTGCCAAGAAAAGCCAAGCAGTTTAGTCCACACTTGGAAAACAAGTTTAGGAAAAGCTTTAATTTCCCACCCATTCTGAATTTGCAGAGATCACGTACAGTTGACCAGAACACCCACAGACTTCACCAAATCATTTCACAGGAGTTGTTTTTACAATCAATATCCTCACACCACTGTAATCAGAATGACATACTGGTAATTAACTACTGCTGGACAAAGCCAAGTCAGTTCAATTGGAATATTCCAGCTGGTCTGAGAGATGCCTAATTGATTTGTAACATGCACATTATCATCCTCACACCTGCCCCAAACCACTGCAACCATGAAAACATTTTGTCAATCTATGGAATTTTATTGGAACATCCCAAATTGATACAAAACCAGTACAGAACATCAAATGAACCAAAACAAGCAGAAACAGACTTGAGCATTGTCAAATAAGGCACATATAAAAAAATCTACACGTGGAATCCAGTGAAACAGACAGTTTATATATATATATATATATTTGGAGGTAGAAATAATTACAAAAATACTGACAAATCTTAAGCAGTAGCAGATTTGTTAAAACAATTACTACTTAGGTCCCCATTTTTAAAAGTTATCTGTAAAACCTGTATTCAGTATCTGAGGTTGGCACATTTGGGCCATTTATGCTTTTAAGCATCAAAAGAATGCTATTGGTGTTAAAAATCTTCAATACCATAAGCAATACAATAAAGAAACTACAAAAAGTTATAAACGTTCATAAAACTCCTGGTCAACAGTAATGTAGGGAGTCCTTGGGACACATCATCACCTTTCTTCCTTGAATTTCACAACATATTTACATTTTAGAGACCCAATGAAGCTTTTAATAGCGTGGCTATATCTGCTGGAATGGTTCCTTCTTCTCCTGAGGAATAAAGACAAGCATTAGTACAGTTTAAAATATTTCACATAAACAGATAAAAGCCTACGTCCCCAAAACAGTTAAAAAATCCTCTGCTTGTACAACTTGGTCAGACTCAGAGGGCACTTACTGTCAAATCAAAGAACAACCAGAAAAAATACATTCATCTAGTTTAACAAAAAAAACCAAAAACAAACAACAAAAGGCTTGTCTGCATCAAGAACCTTCTTTTCTTCAGAGTAACATATTGCAGTTTTAATTTACTCAAGTGGACATCATTATGTCCAAGACACCTACCTGATTCTGCTGCAGTCATATCTTGTTCTAACTTCAATTTCTGTTGGCTGATCTTGAGCATGGTTTCTTCAATAGTTCCCTTACTGATGAGTTTTATGACTTGTACTTCCCTGAAAACCACAAAAAAAAAAAAAAATCCATTTTTGTAGTTTTGATTAGTGCAAAAAGGAAGGATGCCATGCCGTGACTCAGCTAGCTGGGGTTTAAAGCAAGGATTAGGAAATGAATGAGAAGGCAATACAAAGAGCATCTAGCTTTTTTTCTGGAACAACTGTGCTCTGTATTGCCAGAAAACACATTTCCTCCTGCACTTCCAGCCTCTGCAAATGTCTGGACAAAAATCTCACAAAAATCTCCATTAATATAAACAAGTCAAATTCCCCCTAATTCCATGTTACTATTGAATACAGTTGAAATTACACAAATTTTACGGTTTCACTTTTTATGATCAGGTGGCACTTAAAAGCTTACAAGTCTTCTGAAGAGAACAAACAGCTTGACTAGATAGTCCCAAAGACTTCAGATCTACCTTGGAATAGTTCTCAGCATCAGAAATTTGAGAATTACACACAGTTTGAGAGTTACAGTGAACTAGGAAAAGGAAGAAAGTGTAAATAGAGGTTTGTTCTGCCAGCAACATGGACTAAAACAATTACAGTTCCTAGCTACCACACAACCCAGAGCTGCTCTACACAAGCCTCTGCTTAAAACTTTTAATCATAAATACTGTCATTTTAGCCTCCTTTGAGAGCTTGCCTCCAAGAAATTACAATTTTAAAAAGTCTTACCGTGTCTGACCTACTCTGTGGCACCGGTCTTCAGCCTGCTTATCATTGTAGGGGTTGCAGTCAATGTCATGAAGGATAACAACATTGGCCGAGGTCAGATTAATGCCCAAGCCACCAGCTTTGGTGGACAGAAGGAATACAAATATACCCATATCTGTGTTGAACTCATCTATCAGATGTATCCTGCAGAACACAAGACACCACGCATCAGGCCTAGGAAAACACTGCCCACTGGCTCCAGAGCTGAACACAGAAGTTAGGATCATCTTTTGGAAGAGAGGACAGCACACAGCAGCTCCAAATTACAGATGCTCTGCAGCAGGAAAATGGGAACCAACAGTCCTCTGCAGTGACCAGAGAAATATACTGAGTGGCAGATGGATAGCAGAGAGTGAAAACAGGCTTAGAAAAAGATTTTGGTGATTACAGAACACAAAGAAGCAGCTGAAGGACAATGGAAGACTGAAACACATGAAATGAATGGGGAGGCAGGGGATGAATTTTACTTCATGACAATCTTCTGTACTAACTGCACATGCAAAGGCAGAAACAGACATCAGTAACACCTCAGCAAGAATGACAGTTTTTTGAAATGAAGGAAAAAGCATCCAAAAAAATCTTCAAAAATTCTTGAGACAGAAAACCAGCTCAGCTCAAACACAAGAAAAGCATTGAAACATTTTCAGCTGCAGGGACAGACTGGTTTGTCCTAGAGAAAAAAAGAGTATCTGTCTATTATAAAAGAGATACACTCTACTTCCAAGGAATAGCTACAGGTGTTATGACATGCTGACACACAAATCAAACACACATTTTTCATTTCCATGGCTAAGACTGCACCCCACCACCTAAACCTCGTTCTTTAGCCTCACCCTTACTAAGGTGATCTGAAGTTCAACATTTAACACCTCCTATGGTCAATGTCCAGTGAGCACAGAAAACTAAGGTGAGGGTCTGAAGTCACCTCCCCCTCTCTAACACATTCACTTTCTCTCTCTTATTTTTGGCAAGTCACGTACCGCTCAGAAATCTGTGTTTTTCCATCCAGCCTAATGTATTTATGTTGCCAGTGTTTTAGGAAAACTTCCAAGATGTCCAGCATCATAGTGAACTGGCTAAACAACACTACTCTGTCACCCTGGAAAGGACAAAGAAAAGCAAAGATTTTGAAACATGTCAACTATGAAGTACAAAAATTCTTTATTGATATAAATAGATGATTCTACTTTTACAGAAACCCTGTTTTCTGAAATAAAAGACTAAGCTGAAAATCACCAAGTCAGGACTGACTTTCAGTGAAGATTTCATATCCTGTAGTTCTGCTGTATTAACTCACTGTCTGTCATTGCAGTAATATTTTAATTATTTTGTACTTAGGTGGCTCAAACAAATCACATATCAAATGCATAAATAACAGATTATTTCATCCACAAACATTAAAATACTTTCATTCAAAATTTAAATTTAAATATTTAATATAATGTAGAGAGTAACCCTATTTTGTCTGAAATAGATCCACAGCACCCACCTGTGCAAATTCAGAATACTCTGAAATATTATGGCACATGCTTATTTGCAAAATAAATCTGTTTGAATTTCAGAGCAGGACTTCAAGCAGGGACCTCTTCTTACCTTTCCACTGGCTCAACACACATATGATTTTTCTTATGTAATACAGTTTTATTCAATTGCCAAGAGAAGGTCCAAGTTTGTGAGGTGTGCATATTAACAGAGTAGTTAACTTGGGATGAATACTCTGAAACTTGGAAAACTGGGAAAATTTATTTCAGCTGTCTCTAAAGTGATGTGCATGCTCAGGGCTGCACATCAAAAGCTGAAAGTGTTGCTTTGCAATTCTGCACATGCACTAAATTACATTGTAAAACTCCACATCAAACCAACTGGGTTGCACAGAGCTGGCAGATATTAATTTAACAAGTTGTCTAGAGCCATTCTTTAGACAAGAAAAAGCTTCAGCCATCTGTAATACCTTCTCTTTAAGGTCGGAGAGAATGCGTTCCAGTGCTCTAAACTTTCCAGAATCCAGGATCTGATCCATGTCTAACGTGAAGTCATTGATGTGAGAATATTGCTTACAAAGCACATTCAGCTCAAAATCTGTCATCACTGTCATATCTTCAAAGATAAGGTCAGGGTTAGCATCACGATGTGTGGGCTCCTATTAGCAAAAATGAAGGGAAAGAATGCAATACACAATCTCACCAGAGAACTAAAACCAAAACCACCACACAGTAACATCCATGATCTCTGAAAGAAAAAAGTAACACACCTAGACATGGACAAATGCTAGAGCATGGCTCATGTGAGCAATGGAAGATGAACTCTCAACTTCAGGTTTATAATAGGAGATGATAATTACTTCACAGTTTAGCTCTTACAAGCACTTGTACTGCCAAAAACCTAAGAAGGATATGCTCAACCTTCATAGCAATTACCTACTTCCCATCAAGCCATATGGCCCTTTACCCCTTTATCAGACCTCTTCCCCCAAGACACATTCCCTAAAAGGGAGGTCCAATCATTGGATAGATGGTAGAAGACATGGAAAGCTCATCCCAAGATGTAGGGTGGGTAAAGGGATGTCATGCCTGGAAGAAAGAGGAAAAAATAGCCACATCTGGAGAGTATGATGGCATGGGAATAAAAAGGGACAAAAGTCCTTCATAAAACAACAGGGCACTTCTTGCTTCCCCCAGCCTTGTCTGGCTTCACTTTAAAACAAAGCTGAAGAATATTCAAAACCAACTCCAACTTTTTTAGAGTCCTTGCTGCACATTGAGATTTTTTTGTTTTATTTAATTTTCCCCAAGCTTCTCAGGTAGTAACCCCATACAAATTTTTCTAAAAAATCCGTAAAGGATCAATACTTATGCCTTTCCTACTTTAGTTCTGTACTGTTCAGTTCTTGTTACTCAGAAAGCTACTACACTCAGGTGCCCACCTAAGATTTTTTCCATAAACACACCTAATGCTACAAAAAAAAAAAAAAAAAAAAGCAGTGTTCAATACCTACAGAGCTTGGTCAGAGCTCTGGATAGATGCAGAGAAATAAAAAGCAGCAACAAAAAGTTTGGCAAAGACACATTTTTGACCAGAAGTCTGACAACAAAACAAACAACAAAGAAACAAGTTTGCATTAGAAATTTTGAGAAATGAAGGATTGCTTCTGAGTCTCATCCCCTTACTTTGAGCATGAGGGTGGACATTGTCCTGAGCTTGTCATTCGTGTAGTACTGACGATGCAGAAGAGGGTGATTGGCCATTTTCCTAAGTTGCATCATTGCATTTCCCATATCAGAGTTTTTCTCTGTAAACAAAGAAGGCATCTTTGTACTACAACTGAAAATAACCATCTGAAACATTATCTCTCAGCAGAGCTTTGTTTGCAAGAACTCAGTTTGAAAATTCACCTATTACCTGAACTTCAAAAAAATTTCACAGAAGGGACATAGACAGTTTATGATCATTAGACATTTCTACAAAGCAAAGACTGTAGTCACACTCAATGTGTGTCACAGCATGAAAAAAAATCCACAAAAGGAAACAAGGCCCTTACTTACCATTACTGTTAATAGTTTTCTTGAGTTTGTTTAAGAGATCCACATAGAGCTGTTCCTGTTTCTCAGACATGGCACACAGTTCAATGAGATCTTTTTTGGGAGGTAGTTGTTTAAGGACCTGTGAAAACAAAATGATACCAGATAAAACCTGTACTGCTGTGAACCACCAGTAAGTGTGTGCACTGTCCTATGCTGTTATGTTACTCTGTTCATTCTCCTCATCCCAGCTCCTTTCACTGCTTGCAACTTCACTCAGGCAGCAATTTAACTCAGGTCTTGACCTGGATTGTACATCAACCCTCCCCATCAAGAAACATGGTCTGCACACTCCAGAACTGTATGAGATAATGCTACATGCATACCTGGGATCTACTTCCCTGCTAATCAGCATTACCCCCTTCAGACCACTGAAGTCTGCAAGTGCCCATTAACATTTTTAAAGATAATTTTTGAGTAATTTTGCTTCATCTTATAATGTTGGTGTCAGAGATTATCAGGCTTTTTTTGATCATTTTAAAGCTAAAATGTTACCTCATCTTTTACTCGTCTCAAGATGAATGGTTTTATTATCTGCTTGGCATGTGCAATTCTCTCCTTCTCATATATACTTTGTTCTTCAGCACTCTTCTAAGGAAAACATTGAAAGAATTCAATTACAGTGTGAAGCTTTCAGGTGTAACACCACCACCTTAACTTCTTTAACTTGATCAAAATCCCAGTCAAAACAGATATACTTGACCTGACCATTAGTATTCCAAGATATCCTGTTACAGGATATTTTAATTTAAAAGGTTTACTCAATTGTTTCATTTTCTAGGTTTTCACAATCACATTACCTGTTTCAATAAGATACCAATAAAACAGAAGTTATGTGACAATAGCAGCCTTCTAGCAAAAAGCCAAAAGTTATTTTCAAGAAGAGAATTCATAGTACTCACTGTTTTTGAAGAGAACATCCTTCGGATTTCACTTGTGCTACTGCTGAACATATGGGGCATGACAAAATTCAAGAGGGACATCAATTCCAACAGGTTATTTTGAACCGGAGTCCCTGTTAGCAGCAAGCGATTCTTGGCCTGTTTGTCCCAAGTGGAAAGAGCAAAGAGAAACCTTGGTCAAATAGGCTAAAAAATATTATTGGCAAAAAACCACAGCTACAGAAAAGTGAGACAATGACCTTGGTTTAAATTATAACTAATTAAACTTATTATACATTTGGAACAAGGGAATTATTCCATGAGTTAAGTCAACAAAATTGCTTACAGATCTGTGGGGAACTGCACCAATATAACACAATTTAAAAAGCATTGCTGGATCTATTAGGCTTCTTCTTGATTGTTCTGTTTGGGCTTTGTTTTGGTTGTTGGGGGTTTTTTTGGGGGGCATTTTTTCTTCCTCCTGATGACTTAATTGCTGCTCCCATATCAAGCTCTCTAATGTCATATAGTACTTAAGCACAAGTTTTGAATTGCAAGTAAAAGCCAGTTTTATTGCTTAAAGGTCAGCTTTTTAAAAAGGCTACTGATGAAAACATGATCTTGAAAAAAAAAGTTGCAGTAAGAAATCTTAAGTTTATTATTATTGTACAAATACTAGAGTGCTAGATCATAATATTCAGAGAAAGAGCTGTACTCAAGTATTTTTCAAAATTCCACTTACTCAGGCTGTAAGGCACAAGAAAAATATTTTCAAGCTCGATCTTCTTACATAGCCCTATCAGAGCAGGTCCTTAAATACTACAAGGTTGCAGCACAAGTAATCAGAATAGCATTTTTAAAATCTTTACTACAATGGGATATAACTAGGAATTTGCTTAATACTGAAACTTAAGCACTACCATCATTGTAATGATGGTACAGGAAATTTATCACATTTCTTCGGGAGCTTAGGTCCCTGAAAGAGATCACAGTGTAAGATCCACTCCTTAGACCACACCAACACTTAAATCCACTTGCATACTGTAGTTTCTCCAAAGTTACGTGTATCTGAACTTTACAGTTAATATTCCATTTTCCCCCTGCTTGTAACTGCAAAACAGAAAACCCAGGAGGTGTGTCCCCTCTAACCCAGCAATAACTAAACATCTTACATTAATTGTCATGAGGTGCTGGTAGCGGATAGAGCTCATGTTCTTGAGCATGTGACCTTCATCAAAAATTGCATAGTGAAGCTTCAGCTTGCGGAACAGTCCTCGATCTTCTGAGCTGCTGATTGCAGAGTTGTATCTGTCAGAGACAAATATCACTTGCACTTAGTCTCTCTCTGGAAATAAATGTACTGTTACCACAATCAAATTAAGCTCTCTAATATTGTTAAGAATTATGGACAAAGTACATGAGGGGCAGTAAAACTACCTGGAAGTAACCAATCACAACCCAAGTTTATTACTGGCAAATGATTTCAGTTTACTTGATGAGCCAACAAGCCCAGTAAAACTTCCTAAAAATCTGCTGAAGCCTATTACAATGTAACACTATCTGTAATATACATACTGACAGACACATACCTAAAGCACCCTCTTACACAATCACAAAACCCTAGTTAACCATTATCAGAAACCCAGCTCCTAAAATTGTCTGGTTTCTTGTACCACTAGAGGTCAGCAGCACCTCACTAAAGCTCAGTTCGTAGAGTTTTAACTGTACTTACGTAGTCACAATCACATTGAAATCAACGACTTTATTATGAATGTCCACCCTGAGGTGTTTCCTATCTTCTTGGGATCCTAAAGAAGGACAAGACATAAAATGAGTACAATTGCATATATTTTATACATGCAACAATTAAAGACATTGCAAAGAAATCATCATCAATAAAACTGTACTTAAACAACTTTCTTAAAACAACACTGCCATGAGCAATTTATCTTTTCTTACACTGGCCATGCAAGCAACTGGATTATTACTGGATTATTATCCAGTATTACTGGATTAATTTCTTAACTAGATTCCTCACCATAGTAAAAGAGGACGTTCAGTTCAGGACACCATAGATGAACTTCTCTTATCCAGTTATCTGTAAGACAACATTAAAACAAAACCCAATCAAGTCATTTATACTTTATTATGCCTTACTGTTTCACATCAAACCAAACATCTGATTTTAATGCAAATCCCTTTAAATTCTCCTGAAGGTTAAGAAAAACTCTGTCTTAAAACTGGAAAACTGATACATAAGAAACTGAACCAACCCCAACTGGGCTTTTTAGCAACTCAACCAGCTTGTACTTTCAACTCCTGCAGGAGCAGGCTCTGCAGGGTCTGTAACCACTGTGTGAAATAAGTACAATTTCTAACTCTGCAGCTTGGTTTGTTCTTCTCTAGACAGTTAAATCCCCAGAGAAGAAATCACTGAATCTGTCAGTACTTGCCTGCAGAAGAATGTCACCAGAAGAGACAGTGCCTCTGGGAGCAGACAGGGCTGACATCCTGGCTGTGCAGCTCCAGGTGTGCAGCAGCACAGTGGCCACAGGCAACACTGCTGTGCCCATGAGGCAGCTGCTTGACAGCCAACACATGTGCTGACCCCAAACTACAGCAGAAGGGGGAGACTCTGCTAAATGCCACTTGGGAAGGGGCTGGACCCAGATCAGGGATGAGGAGACACCCTGGAAAAGTGTCAAGAAAGCTGCCAGCAGATTGCACTGCCCAGGCATTGCCAACCTGCCTCTACAATTTGGACTCAGACCGACTTCACAAAAGCACCTTTGTTCACGTACTAACACACACCTCAGGTTTTAAGTAATACATGTATTAATTAAGAGTTGTTATAAAAAGTGGGTTCCAGTGAAGTTTGAAAGCACACTAAAAATGATGATTTTAGACTTCAGTTGAACAACTGGAAATTTTTTGATACATCAAGAGAAATTTTTGAAGCCCAAGTATTTTATAGTGAAAGCAGCATTTACTTTCTAAATTCAACTTGTTACTTCCCCATGCCATTCAGCAAATTCAAATTTAGCTCCATCAAGAACCATTTTCTCCTCAATCTCATCAGCTTTGCTGACATTTCATTCCACCACACTCTTTCCAATTTCAACTGAGGCCATAAAACAATCAGAACACACAAGTAAAAGACAATTAGTCTCATCATTTTAAGATTTTCATCTGCTTTGACAGATGCTGTGCAGTAAAGACAAAAAAAGACAGTGCATGTTTAAGTGTCATGAAACCTAACCTTAAGCACAGCCTGAAGACTAGGAAGTTCAGCCAATATCCAAAAAGTAAAAAGACTGCTTTGCTTCACAAGTTCAGATTGTAACAAGCAGCTTCATTTTTTTGAGGCAGACAGATCATCTAAAAAAGTTCCATTCTAAATCTAATTAATTCAGAACAAGCATGCCTGCAGTATGGTCTGCATTCCAATTCAAATTACTTAAGAAGTTGAGTACCACCATAATAAAACCAAATTTTCTTTCATTAAATTATCTTTGCTTTACTGTATGTCTATGACTGGTTTGGGGATTTTTTTCTCCAACACAAATATTTTTGAAGCTTGTAACTTACCTAATGTTGAAGCTGGCACAACTATCAAATGGGGACCTCTATTGCCCTCTTGGTAGAGATAAGCCAGAAATGCAATAGCTTGAATCGTTTTTCCTAAGCCCTAAGAGAAAATAAAACCATTTAAACAAAATTTACAATCTGTGGGACGTAAAAGTGTTTTGAACTCATAAGACAATTACAGTGCAGTGATGGCCCAGCAAAGACTGGAAATCTGATTAGAAAATTTGTTTACAGAAGACAATTCCTTCTTAAGTAGAACCTCAGTCAAACTTCATTATCATTTCAGCTCAATATTTGAACAAAGATTCCTCTTTCCAATTTATGAAGTTTTTCTTTTTAGTTCTTCATCCCTCAATTAATTTTCAAAAATTTACCTTCCTGACCCAATGGTACTGAAAAATGATTACTTGGAAACTAAATGTTTATTTCCACTTGAATCAATTGTACTGAAAGGATATTCCAGTTATTTCTGAAGTGGAATTTAATATGGTAATCAGATTTAAGATAAGCCTACATTTCCACCAACACCCACTTTTCCAGTTTTCTGCATCATGAATTTAAAAACTTAATGTATCTGCCATAAAACACACACATTTTTAATTAACATGAGACATAGAGAAGTTGAGAAACACTGTGTAGGTCATAGCCAGAAAAAGCACTGCTTTCATTCATAGTTCATCAGAAGATGAACAGCAGCCAGGATTAAAAACAACAGACCATAAATTCAGTAGCTGCATCAGTAAGGTTTTTCTGTTGTACAAGTATGGGTGGTGTCAGCATTTAACAAAACCTCAAACCCATAAGCTCATGTCTCTTAGTTCAAAGTCGATGGGGAGTGTCATGACAAGAGATGGTGGAAATGCTGCTTCTGGAGAAGCAGAAAAGGTTTCTACCCACTTGGTTTTTCCTGCATTGTTACCTGCCTGTTTTGAAACTGATGAAGAAAATAGGGGCTCATACACTAAATGCTGGACAAGTAGAATAAATTATTCTTGGACAAGGAGCTGTTAAACTCAATGGTTTGAAAATACCATGTAGTAGAAACCAGTTCCATTGCATCAGAAAACACCATGTGACTTGTAATTGTCAGTGTCCATGAATCCTAGGCTACCTTTGATTTTCAAACAGAAAGGAGTTCAGCAGCTTCTAAGATCCTGGAGAACTCTTTGCAATTTATGATCAGTTATAATCTGCTTGAGGTTTCTAAGCAGGGATATAGCAAAGTCTTTTTTGCAAAATTTTAACGGATCGTAAATAAGCAGTTTCACACTTACCATTTCATCAGCCAAGATACCATTCAACCCATGCTTATACAGCAGTGCTAACCAATTCAAACCAATCTTCTGATATGGCTTCAGTTTCAAACTGTTAAAAACAATCAAGTTAATTATTACCTTTTATTTGTTTCTCCATAAAACACAACTTTACACTTATGGTGATCACAGACTGGCAGGTTTAACACTCCGTTTATTTTCATGCACTCCATGTCTTTGTGTAGTGAAAACCAAAAACTTTCTTAATCAGTCACCTGTGCACAGAGTTGCTTATTTGTATTTTCATAGATCTAAAATGTTCAAAGTAACAAAAGAAATACTTCTCTTCTACAATCAGTGATACACAATCAGATAAAAGCAGTTACAGAACCACTCATTTTTAAAACACACAATGAATGAAGTGGCATTTTGCAGCTGCATCCCTAATTTTGCTATGTTGTACAACCACTCTTTGCATCAGCATCAAAGAAAAACCCAAACTCAAAACCCACAAAACACACTCAACAGTAAGTCACCCTGTTCAGCACTTTTTCCAGAGAAGAAACATCACTGACATCCTTCCTCCAAAGACTTTCTGCTTCCTCACAGGTTTTATTTTCACACAGCTGAGAATCCTTTTGCTATTTACTTGTAACACCATGTAAATGGAATTCAAGCTGCTACTTTGGCCATTCACACTACACCCCTACACTTCCTAAACCTCTACCATATCCATTTCCATTTCACCTAATATCCATTTGGAGATCCTTACCAATTTACCTCTCTGAAAGAAGTCCTTCCCCCCAACACATGCCTGCTGGGTATGTCTGACTGGACAGAGTTTCAGATTACTTTGTACATCTGAACTTCCTGACTAAAGTCTTTCATCTAGCTGATAAACCTGCCCAGTTTGCTCAGATATGTTCCAATGTAGCATTTTTGAAATTGAATCCTATTTGAAATGTGTCGCCCATTACAGAAGAAGGTTTGCTTGGGCTCTTATTTGAAATAATTTGACAACTCATGCTTCCATTGTTTAAGGTTGGCTGATACATTCACCAGAAACTGGAGGAAATAAAACACTGTTATAACTTTTTATACTCTTATCCTGCCCATCAGCTTTCCTGATACACTTTAAAAATCTGTTAGATTCTCTCCAGTGTTGCACATCACCATCTAGCTCACAAAGAGCTACTAAGTATCAAAAACCTGCAACTCTACTTTCAGAGATTACAGTTCTGAAAACCCCGGTCTTCAAGTACACCTCATTGTCCAAGACCCTTCTGAAGTATAAAAATGAGAGATACCTGCGATTCAGAATGGAGGGTTGCTCTATGTTCCATCCACATCCTCCATCTCTAGTAATCCTGGTTACCTGTTTTGTCAGTTTATTGGAAATGTCTTCACATTTATTCATGAGCTTTAGAACCACATCCCTCTCCTTCAGCAGTATCTTGCAATTCCACACTATATCTTCTGACAAACCAGAAGTCTTCGTCATTTTTGTAAACTGAAAAATAGTAATTAAAAAATCACTACATTTTGTTATGGGTCTGTGTGGGTCTCAGCATTACTTGGTTCCAGTTCTAACTCTACCACAAAGGTAGTCAAACTGGACTTGGGCATTGTGCCAGGTCTTCTGTTGTCACCAAGTACTGTCAGTACAAAGAAGCCTTACTTCCACCACTTGCTTCCTCAAGTCCTCACTAGTTAGGGTTAGTGTGTATTTCCTTCCTCTAAATTTCAGATCTTCATCTCAGTATGAATATTTTACATGCCACAGACAAGCAGCCTGAAGTTTTATCAAAACAGGCCCTTCAGGCCCATTGATTTCTCCTAAATTCCATGTAGAGCCATCTGCAGAAAATGTAAAACCTACCACTAAAAATGTTTCTGCAGTAACTGGAGTCATATTTATAATTATAGTATTTTTCTCGAGTAGTTATGCATATTTCACTGTAAAGAACAGGCTTTTTTTTTTTGTTTTGTTTATTGGTAGATTTAAAGAATTGAAGAATACAAGATTCTTTGGATTCATCATTCTTGTATTAAAACAGAAGTAGCTTTCACACAGATTTTTCTGAATTTTAGTCCAGGGATCTGTTAAAAGTTAGCACAAGACTTAATATGTATATGTGCTCCAAGAATTCCCTCCATAAAAAAGGAGTCGTATGATCCAGCTATTATGTGTTAATCAACTCACCAATATTGCCACATTGCAGAGCAAAAGCAAGTCTTGTTAAGGTGAAGAGTATAACCAGAGTAAATTAAATTAGAATTTTAAAAACAGCTTTCATTAAAAAAATACTTTAAAAATAAATGGAGGCAATTACAGTTTGGGGGTATGTCTGTGTTTTTCCCATTTTAAACAAATCCCAGAAAATTTACTGATAGTCATAGGTTAGACCAGGCTAAGGTGCACATGTTGACACCTGTAAAGATGTTTTCTAAACAGACACCTCTATTTAGAAATAAGAAAGAACACAGTATTTAATAAGTGCCTACAAAATTTCGACATTTGTTTTGATGACTAAAGCCCTGGTTGGCGTGAATAGAAATCCTGTAATCCACAAATAAAGGTGTGGAGAATTGAGCCATCTGTTATTACCAGAAATTGTATTGTTTCATGTCAGCACATTAATATCCAAGTCCAAGTTGCAACAAGAAATATTTTAGCCACTGGTTTACATGTAAAATGCAGGGTGTTACCCTGCTCAGAACACAAAGCAGATCCACAGGTGGCCTTTGCTTTCTAGAGGTTCTGACACCCTCCCACGTTCAGCTTTTTTCAAATGAGGTCCAAAAATGTAAGACCATCATGGAAACGGAACCTATGAGCTCTCCCAGCACACTTGGAATTGCCACACCAGCACTGCACTACTTTACACCACTTGCAGATGATGAAGGCTTTCCCTTTAATGCCTAAGGGTAAAAGTTAACCTCAGCTTCAATCAACAAATTCCAGTTCCACTGTAACCAGCTTCTCATTGCTCACCTGATGCATTTGCTGCTTCCCCTCAGCTGGCTTTGGTGCAAAGTGGCTCTGGAGTTTGGTTTTTGTGGCAGTTTGTACATGTGCAGCTGAACAAAATGAGATGACAAAAGAGGCGGAGCTACTCCCCCGTGAGTCTGTATGGCCTAGCTCATACACTGCTGCAGAGTACAGATTACAATGGACAAGTACATCCACCTCTGACAGCTCTGTTCTCTCATTCCCCTCAAAGTGATGTGCTGTGTCACCATTTCAATGGAATACTTTCATCAGCTTAACTCATGTGTATTCTGTAGAAACACAAAGTCTTTAAATGCTAAATAAGTCATCTTATTTTGTGATAGAGTAATACTGTGAATGACAAAAAGGAGAGGATACAGCAAGTCTCACACAGATACATATGTTTTTGCACTAAAAGGAAATCCAGAGAGGTAACAGTTATACACCTAAAAAATAAGAAACTGAATAGCATTAAATCCTCTCCAGTTCCTCTCTCACATTTACTAGAGGAAGCAGAAAATTGCAAGACCACCAACCCAGACCCCAAAACCTCAGCTGAGCTCCTCTGTGTGCCAGTCTAGGCTCTGCTTTTGTTTCTTGGTACACAGTGAACCCAGGCGAGTACTGCCCTTACATGACTATGCTCACAGCCTCTCTGGTGAGAAATGGTGCTGATTGCTGCAGTTTCCAACACTGGGCAATTCCACAGTTTGGAAATGACAGATTTGTTATATATAATATAACAAATATATGTTAAATATAATTAAGCACCAATGAGGTTTTAGACAAGTTAGCATGGGGAGGAAGGGCAACTGGTGCCCAGCAGTGCTTCCATCAAGGATAGAAACCATGCTGTCTGCTGGCCCATAGTGGGAGTCAGTGGGGTATCATCAGGACCTCAAAGCAAACAGAAGAGGTGAGATGCCAACACAGGAGACCGAGGGGAGACCTGCAATTACAACTTCCTCACAAGGGGAACCAGGAATGCCGACACAGATCTTTCTCTGTGGTGACCAGGGTCAGGAACTGAGAGAATGGCCTGAAGCTATGTCAGGGGAGGTTTAGGTTGGGTATTAAGAAAAGGGTCTTCACCCAGAGGGTGGTTGGGCACTGGCACAGGCTCCCCAGGGCAGTGGTCACAGCACCAGCCTGACAGAGTTCTGGAATTGTTTGGACAATACTCTCAGGCACAGGTTTGATGGCTGTCCTGTGCCGGGCCAGGAGTTCGGCTTTGTTATCGTCCCTTCCAACTCAGGATTGCTGACTCTGTGACAACACCCACCAGGAGAGCAGGTCTCTCTCAGCAGCTGCTGGTCTACTGCCTCATATCTGTCTGGAGGAGGTATAGAGCATGAGGCCAGCACAGAGCAGGTCTGCAATGAGAAACATCACTGAACACTGGCCCCTTGCACAAGATCCTCCTAACATATGACATCAGACCAAGACACAGAGAGATGAACTTTCCACTCTAGCCTGTCCTGCAGCCTGGTCTGATCCTTGGCTTCACCTTCCCCTCCACAGAGGATGACACTCTTGGAGTTTGTCCCTGCCTCTCTTTGTAGCTCTCACAGCCATGCTTCCTTCTGACCATCCTTCAGTTTGTTTACCGCTCATCAGCTCACCTTGTACTCTAATCAATAAATCCCAGCAGTGCAGTCCTCATTATTTCCTATCTGCCCATCACACCTCCTCTCATATCTCAGCTCCACGCTAGAGCTTTGCAGAAGCACCTGGGTCCTCCTTTACAAAGCCTCTGCCTCAGAAAGCAGTGTGCAATTTTTGCTTGTAAATATGACAAGCACTGAGAGAGGTGCTCTCCAAAAATATCCCAATTTCTTTTGTTACCTACTATTTTCCCTGTGCACACAATGTATTCTGGAGAGGGGCCACCAGTCCTTGCACTTCTCCAAGGAGACAGACACCTAAAGCCTCAAGGACATACCTGAGTGCTCTTTATGCAAGCTGGTGTTTGAGAGGAGTCTCTCCCATCTGGTCATGTCCAGCACTAACGACTGGGTAAAACTGTCCTCCTGGAAAATATACTTGGCCTACAAAGCAGGCATTTCTAAATTGCCAAATGAAATAATCTTTGTGAGCAAGGACAATTTCAGCTCTCTCTGTTTATTTTGAGAACCGTGTCTACTCAATTTTTTCTATGTGTTTTAAGCATTACTAGATTAAGTAAAACACTTGAAATATCTACTCCAAAGAGTAAGTATTTATGAGTGCCCTTATTAACCCTATGAGCTTACGAAATTAATTTAAATCTTCTTGGAAACAAAATAGTTTAGTGCAACTTAAAAAAAAATTGTCTGGAACAAAAAAAAAAAAAAAAGACATTCTCGTTTATGTCTTCCTGGAATAAAACATTCAATTTACATATAAATAGGCTTTAGTTTTAATCTCAGACTGAGAGTCTTAATATCTCCCTCAATCCTAATAATGAACAAGTGGTAACAACTTGTAGTACTTGAGATTGTGTTACACAAGATACTATTAAAGTAAAAAGAGACCTAAAAACTAAGCCAATTTCTTTAATGGTCTAACTGAATCAGCTCTCTCCATTACTCTAACCACCCTTATTAATTGGTAGGAAGAGCACTGGGTTACTGAGCTACTGGATCTTTACAAACAATTAAATCCACATACAGACACAAAACATCTGCTAAAATCTGCTGCAAACCACTTCTACTCTGGGCAAGTATTCACAATACTACATAAACATGTGGCTGCTGACAGCAGCAATCTTCATGAAAGACAAATTTCGAATGCAAACAGGCCCATGCAGCTTTTTCTTTTACTGTAAAATACACAGAGAAAGAGAGAGGAGCCCTGTAGCAAATACTTCTGCAAAGAATTAAGCTGAGACAAAATCCAACAAGTTTAGAAATAGCTGTGTGACAGATGTTCTGTGAGAAGCCAAAGGCTTGGGGCAAAACGGATTTCTTTTGCTGCATACCAGTACCTTGCATTTTTTTCAAGTATCGTCCTCTTGTCTCCCCCTGCTCCCCTTACAACAAAACACACAAAGATCATTTTGTTTTCCTTAAAATTCTGTTTAGTATCTCTTACTGTTGTGTGGTAATATATTTCACACACTGAATAATAAAGGTTATTGTTTTACACATACTGAAGAAGTTATTGCATATATAAGTAGGGGGGGAGGGGGGTCAGAAGGCACGCTGACTAAAAAACACCAATTACTCTGTAAAAAGGCCTGTGTTACTGCTTTAAAAACCAAAGCACTAATGGACTAAATCAAGAGAATCTGCTGTACAAATTTCTTACCAGGACTTTGCTCATAGCAGGTCTGAGGGTTTTGTAGTTAACTGAAACTGTATGAAATGTGAAGTCTACAAACAAGCCATGGTAAACATCAGAAAGTAACAATGAAGCAAGAGAAGATAATGTACTTACCAACAGATACTGTTTCCCCTTCCGTGGTGCACTGTGGCTTAGCTTTCTGATGCTTTACCTTTCATTAATAAAAACACTGCAGCTCACTCCACTAAAAATGGCTGCATTGCTTAGCCAGCAAAACCATGCTGGACACTAAGCTGCAGTAGAATAAAGGCACAAAAGAAGAAAAAAAAGAGAACGACCATTTCTTGCCTGAAACTGAAAATATCCATGCTGGCTTCTTCAATCGTGGAGCTACCCTGGAAGCTGCTGCTGCTACACAAGTGTCTGCAGTAAAGTCCTGCCACATTCTTCCCTCCTGCATGGATTTTCAGCCACAAGAGCTCAGAACAGGCTAGCAAACACCTCCTTCTCAAGTGAAAGCTCTAATTTCTCCTTCTGCAGTGAAATCAACCAACTTTCTGTGCTACAGAGTGAGTGACAGTAATGTCAGCCAATCAGCTTGAGTTTTCCAGAAAAATCACCCCTTAATTCATTCAAAATCAGGTCATATGACACTATTTGAAATGCTATTGGCTTAGGAGGAACATAGCATTTCAGCCTAATGAGAATAAGGCCACCCATCTAAGCCTCCCTAGGCTGAAGCCACCTTGACTCTAGGCAGGCTGGGAATAGGAAAGGAAGAATGCAGACCTACCAGAGCCTCCCAGCTGTTAAAGGGCCGGAGTGCTATTATCTTCTGAGCCTTTTTCTGAGAACACTGGGGAATCAGAGTCAGTTCGCTCAGGGAAGCATCCTGCAGGAAGCTGAGGATTTTTGCTTTGTAGCCATCCTCCATCACTTCATCACCGCTGCCATAGTCCTCATCCAGGGAGCTTCCGCCATCTTCGGAAGCAGACTCGTCCTCCATGTATCCTGTTTCTCTTTCAGCACTCCAAATGCTCCTTTTGCCTTTGTCCTTTTTCTGAAAGCCATTCTGCTCATCTTCAGAAGCTTTCTGTTGTGTCTTAGCTTTACTCTCCTCACTCTGGCTCTCGGGGGAGGCTTCGGTCCAGTCAGCAACTTGCCTTTTGGGAGGAAATTCCACACCTATGTGTGCAACACAGAAAGCAAGAAGTCAACGTGTATTGGTAGGGGGCTGATGAAAACACTAGCTGTTCTTCCAAAATAAAACCTACAGATGTGTAAAACACAAATCTAGTATTTAATACACAAGGACTCAACAGCAGGTGATACTAAGAGAACAGAAAAGCAAATCTGTATAAAATACATAAATAGCTCCAACTGTGAGTATTCGATAAGCAAAGATTATTTGTATAATGCTCAAATAGCAGAAGGTTTTAAGTATCTTAAAATAGATATGATCAACACAATGCAATATTTGTGAGCTGCAGAAGCTCTGAAGCAAAACCAAATAGTTAAGAACTCTGATGTATCCTTAAGATGAGGTACTGGTCCTACTGCACCTGACTGCAGAGATATTAATTCTGCTGACTTGAGAAAACAAGCCTCCTTTCACCAAGAAAATGATACATTTTTTCCATTTTAATGCATTGTAGTACAGTATTACAGGTGGGACAATGAAAACACGCACTTGTTAAAAAATTCAAAGAATGAGGCATCTCCAACCAAAATAACTCAGGTGCCTTAAAATAAGACAGAAGTTATTTAACACAACACAAGCAATTAATTTTCAGAAGTGCCTTGCAAGGGTTTTATTCCTTCATTGCAAGAGAGCAGTTGCAGTGCAGAAGTTTCTCTTCTTCCCAATCCCAGCTTACTGCTGATTGAGTCCAAACCTGACATCTGCCTTCTCAGAAGCAGCAAGGACAAATTCCTGAGCACTGATAGCTCTCTCCACTTGTAAAGAATCCAATTTTTAAATTTTTATTTTTAAATACTACCCTATCCCAAGAGCCCTTAAACAGCTGATACAGCAAAACATGTACATATCTGACAGCTGTGTAACACACTGAAAAGTAATCAACTCATTAAATAGGACTTAAGTTATAACTTGAAAATTTACTTGGAATAACTGGGTTTGCTCCCTGCCACATTTAAAGTACTGGTATTTACAGACAGGTTCATGATTCAGGACCAGTTTCTAGTATGCTTCTCTCCTAGAACACATTTTAAAAGGAAAAAATAGCATATATCACTTGTTACCTATGCAGTTAGTTGTGATTATTTGTTTAGAAACCATTAACTTACAAATAGAGCAGTTAAAAAACAAACTTTTTTTTTAAACAAGCAGGAAGGGAGCAGATATCAGCTTTAACATGTACCAAAATACATTTTAAGAGATACCCATAGGTAATTACAACTTTTCATGCCTATCTGTATCAGCAGGGCAAAAGCATTTATCCCCAATTAGAGAGCAAAAATCAAAACACAGAAAAAGTGAGCTTCCTTCTTTTATACTCCCTGTAATACTAACTTCAAGTATAAGTGCAAGTTTCTAGGCATGGTGCTCTCAGGACTGTCACTGCTGGACATTCAAAAATATTTGCATCACAAGTCTGTTTTGTCTTTGGATAAAATTAATTATAAATCTGTCTTTACCGTCCTCGTCGTCTGCAAATATTTTCAGGGCCTCCAGTGCATCATGAAACACCCAGTTATGTTCCTCAAGTACCTCTCTCAGCTCCTAACAAAAAATAAGAGATTTCACATTGTGGTGAGATAAGCACAAGCTAAATTTCAGTGCCTTATAACATCAGGCAAAGAAAGCCCCTGTAAATCAGATGACTCAAAACAAAAGGAAATATAAAAAAGGAGAAAACCTTTCCATTTCTTTGTACACTCAGCTTAGGCAGAGCTGCACTCCACTTTTCAAAGTATAAGAACACACAAGTACAAACTTTGCTTCCAACAGCTTCAAGCTCAGTACTGAAAGGGCTCGAGCAACCATCAGTTACTAAAGTAATACAAAGTGCATTATATATAGAGCAGTCTGGGGGAGAAGAGTGAGAGAGGGAGCAATCATTTCCCCTTGCATTTTTACAATAAGTCAACAAATTGGACTATGCTAGGTATGTCATAGGGCCAGAAATGTAGGAAGAGCAGTTCCATGTAGTCCCAAAAACATCCAACAGCTCTCAATTCAGGATAAGCTACATTCTAGAAGCTGGAACAGCAAAAGCCTTCCTGCCCTGGGCTCTTCCCAGAAGTGCTGTCGGTACAAGAACTGTTTCATATGGACTATCAACAGCTGCAGTTTTCTTAGGAACTCAAAACCTGATGTGCCATAGGGAGACATCAGCTCACCTCCTTATCCAATCCAGGGAATGTAGCCTGCAACTTCTTCACAAGCATCTCTTGCCTCTCCCATTGTCTTTTGGGTTTTGAGTCATCCAGCTATGTTAAAAAAAAGGTACACATTTGGTTTAATATTAATTACAACTATAAAAACAGAAGAAAACCTCAACAGTATTGCTAATCTTTAAAAAGCCACTCTAAATTATAAAAGTACTTAAGACAAATTCAAACTGAAGTGATTCCTCATACATAGTCAATGATCAAAGAAAGACCAAAACTTTTACAAACATAGAAAATGTCTTGAGCCATGAAAAACTGGGACTCTTTACTTGATAAGAATACACAATACAAAGTTAGATACTAAAATATAAATAATTTAGAACTGTCTAGTTTATTTTGCTTTAAAATCAAGTTATTAGTAATTCTGGATGATATTTAAGGCAGATGATGTAAAGGTTGGTGACCAGATTAGCTTACTAAGCATGTGGTGTTTAACCCACCACAGCCTACAAACATGTCAAATGGTGTGGGTTTAAGATTTATGGGTAAAAAAATCCACAAATATCATGTCATAGCATCATGGAGTTACACCAAAAACTGGCAAAACTTTTCATCAACAATAGCTTCACTAACAGCTACTACTAGCCTGCAAAATAGAAGCTAACAAGTGCCAAAACTTCTATACACCACAAGCTGCTCTGTATTCACCACAAAGAACTACAGGAGTTTCTTCCTAGAGCTCTGAATGCTAAGTGGTTACAGAGTTACTTGTCTACAGCACATACCAACAGGCTGGATCAACATTTACTTCCGCTGAAGGAGCACAAACCACATCACCCAGAGGCACTCTGACTAACAGCACATTATTCCTTTCCTCAGTGAGTCTACAGTGTCAGCAAGAGAGCACCTACAGTCCATAAAAGAACTGCCCAAGTATGTTCTGGTCTTAGGAACCACGAGAAAAAGCAAGACTAAGAAAAAACCCTGCAAGTTCTCACTATAGTTCTCTATAATAAGTTCTAAAAAAACATATTCCATGTTTGTTTTTTTCCAATCCTTCCCCCTTTAATTGTACTGAAATTGTTAATAAGAGAAAACAAGCTGATGTATAAAACCTGGTCCAGTGAAACATTGTTTGCCAGGCTGGCTGGTTAATAATGAAATAAAGCCTCCTTTCATAACCAAACCGAGGGGTTTGGTGAGGAGGAACAAACCCAATTCACATCTGTCTCTCAGGAAAAAGGAATTACAAATGAGTTGTAATTTTTCCTTTAATAGAAAACTGTGTTTTCTTTATTTGGTTCTGAGGACAATATTAGACTAAATTTCAACAAAGTCACCCTCCTTCATCCAACCTCCAGTATTTATGTAGAATTCCCTTTCTCTACATAACTAACTTTCAAGGATGTCTACTGGAATGCCTGAGAGATGGCCTCATGGCAGCACTGTAGGACTGTGCAAATCTACCAAATTCCATCCTGAATGCACCAGGATCATGACATAGTTCCCATTATTTAGAAGAAGTAGCCATTCCTTTAAATTAAACATTTTATTATTTTTAAAGATTTCCCTAAATCATAGTTTCAAATATTTTAGCAACACCTATAACAAAGAATAGCAGTAGATACAGCAAAAGATGTCAACTTCATGCACTTGAGGAAACAAAAGAAATGAGGAGGACAAGTGATCCAGAGCCTGTAATTCCCCCTGATGTTAACAAAAACTGAAAGGTACCCAGAGCTTCACACACTACTACTTGCCATCAACTACTTCCACCAAAGCAGTCAACTGGCTGGTATGATACAAAGCACTGAAGAACAAAGCAAATAATTCCATTGAGAATGTCAACAATAAAAAAGTAAAAAAAACTCACCCAGATGGCAAGATCTGATTTGGCTTAATTTTCTGATAAAACATGCCACTGTCACTAACCAAGTCAGGCAATTCCATTTGTTTTACAATGCACAAAGAGAAAAAAACAGTACTTACATAATTAGCTCTTGACTTTTTTGCAACTTGATAATTTTTGGTTTTGCAGTTTGTGGGAGAATCTCTTAGTTTCCTTTTACCAGTGGCAGCTTCAAAAAGAATTGAAATGGAAAAGAAAAATTAATTCCTTTCATTAAGTTCACCCCAAACAGCAGGATATTTTAATTACTACGACAATGTAGTAGCTACTTGTTACCTACACAATGTTTACCAGTCTCCATAACAGTTTCCCACTACAGACCCAGATCTATTGAAACTTGAAGCAAAGCAGCTGCTTGAAGGTACATGTTTATTTACCTGTAAGTTATCTTCAGCAATCTGGCAATTAATCAAGTAATTACCTCTCATATATAACAACTGAAATAGCATTTTATTACTTTTTTTTTGTAATTGCCACATGTTATTACACACAGGTTGCATAAAGGTGTATCTGTGTCTGGTTTTATTCAAGCTGCTATTTTTTCCAGGCTGAAGCCCATCTGTGTGCTGGAATATGTACATCACTGCAAATCTGGAAGTGCTGATGACTGATTTCTGGCTCAGGTGCACACTAGAACAGTTACCAAATGCTTTTCAACATTAAATCCAGATGTCTCAGAGAAAACTATGCATATTAAGTCTGTGATAACCTATCACTTACAAACAGTCCATGAGCCATAACTTTCTGACTATCTTTAGGCCCTGGTGATTATCAAGAGATTATCATGTCAGCATTAAGGCCTGCCCAGCCAGGTGCACCTCCAGACTGCTGCTGTGCACAGTTCATGAAGGCAAGAACACATTACCAGTATTTCTACACACCAGCTTGGCTTGAAGCACCAATACCAGAACAAATTACTATGAAAATTCCTAGTCCATGATCTGAAATAGCACTGAAAGTTAAATTTTCTCTGGAACAGTAAGTGCCTGCAGAGCTTTGGTATCTGATACCAGTATCTCTGGCCAACCTACCCTCCCAGCCTGCCCTGGGTGTCCAGTGAATAAGTACACCCACACACAAAAAGCACATTTGCTTTCCAAACCAGAAGACTGTCTGGACAATCAAAACAGTTTTAACACAGGAACATTAAGCAGCCAAATCTTTGTACAAGAAGACACTTTGTGTGGAAATACTTCCAAATAAATTTTCTACTATAGTCATTTGCTCTGAAATCATAGAAGTGGCATATATATATTGAAAAAAAATTAAAACATCCCAAAGAAGAGTAAAGCAAAACCAACACTTCCTTAAATTAAGGAATTAAGAGATATGAGAAAACATCAAGCTTTTTTTCAAAATCTATGTATTTATATATATTTAGGTAAAAATATCACAGAATCATAGAATTGTTTGGGTTGGAAGGGACATTAATGATCATTTAATTCCAAGTCAGGGACACTTGCCATTAGATCACGCTACTCAGAGCCCCATCCAACTTGGCCTTAAATACTGCCAAAGAGGAGGCATCCCCAACTTCTCTGGGCAGCCTGTTCCAGTGCCTCCCCATCTGCACAGTAAAGAATTTCTTCCTAATTTCTGATCTAAATCTAACCCCTCAATTTGAAGCCATTCCCCCTTTTTCTGTCACTACATGCTCTTGTAAATAGTCCCTCTCCATCTTTCTTGTACTGGAAGAGATGTCTGGAATAATGCCAGAATAAATACAAGAGGCACAGTTCAAAGCATCCAGAGAATGTGTCACTGGAGGCTCTCCCTCACCATTCAGACCTTGACCTTTCTGCCCAAGACCTAATTTAAACAATACTGCCAGGAAAATGCCTGCTACTAGCTTAAGTCTGAGAAATGTGTGGTTGTCTTGATAATCAAACTAGGAGCTGTCAGACTGCTGCTGGGTCAAGCACTCTAAGTCACTGGAGGCCTTGTGCTATTATTTCTTAAGCTCAATTAACATGGTGCTCAGGATAGATAATTCTGAATGTGAACAGTGACCCTGCAAACCTCTTTGCCCTAAAAAAATACATGGGCTGGACAGAAGAGTATTTCAAAGATTTTCCTGCTTTTAGGCCATGGGCTGAGCACTCAACAGCCTTCGAAGGAAGCCCCATCAAGAGCAATTTTAGAAGCAATTGAACTGAAACAAAGCATCTGGAAACTATGGTCTCAGAAACCTATAAACACAGAACTATTTAAAAATCAACCTGTAGTCTTTAGAAACCCACCACATTTGCAAATGACAAAAAAAAAAAATCCCAACTTTCTGAAGACATCCACTTGGCAAAGTACACTTAATTTTTCTTTCATGTGCTAAAAAAGTATAAGGCTGAAGGGACAAAGAAACTCCTACTGCTAGACAGGAAGCATCCTTGGAGTGCAGGCAGGGCACACCAGGCCTTCCAGAGGCATCTTTGTTCCCTCCATAAATTTTATAACTAATGAGCCAGCAGAAAAGCTTGCACCAACTTCTCAGACCTTAGAGGAACATCTGTAATTACTTCCCCTGTTACTTGCTGATACCTATAACAAAAAAGCCCCTTTTTTACTGTGATTTCCCTCACAATAATAGAACAATAATTTCTGACTCCTCAAAAAGCAGTGAATACCAGATTTACATGAGGCTTCAGCTCAGAAGCACACCCATCACTTTGGTGGTTTTCAAGATATACAGAAAACAACACCAGAAACAAGTCACATGCAACAGATATTACTTCAACTTCACATCTTAGACACATATTTTCAACATGTCACATCTAATCTTCATGCCTTTCAAAAATCTGTACTGTTTCTTGATTTAGTTCTATACAACTATTGAATTCAAGCTATAAATACAAGTTTTTTGTCATTTTGGAAGGACAGAAAAATTCAAGGATATCTTGATTACACTTTTTTCACAAAGCCATGCTCTGCAAAACTGTTTCGTGCCTTGACCTCTCACACAGTCAACATTTCACAACAAGTAAAGCATATCTGAAATTGATACAGTTAAAGCAGATGTTCAGTAATGTCTCCATTTTTAAAAAATGTGTCCAAAGTGGGGTGATTTATACCATCACTGTCAGGCATGCTTACTCCTAACTAAGTATTTTATACAACAGCTGTGATTAGTGAGAATTTTGCTGCCAAGATGACTTTCCCGTGGCTCATATTAAAAGGATGTGAAACAACATTCTTAAATCAACACAGAAATGGCCAAAAGGCAGAGCCTACATACCAGAAATCAAAGTGATTTAGTTCAAACACTGTGAACTGCAACAAAGTTTAAGGATATATAGTAGCTTAGATTGGATTAATATTTATCAAAACCCTTGAAAAGTAATCAGTCTTCCAGGAACAGCAGCACTCAGTGTATTTCTCAAAATATGCCACTCTTGTTTCCTATTGCCAATATCCAAGAATTTCCATCTATAGAATCTGACCATGCACACAATGACAAACTCAAAATGGTCTGATTGGTTAAAAAAACAAAAACATCCCTTGATAGCCTGAATGTTTTTAAAGCCTCTTGGAAATTGTTAAAAATCTCATCTTTTATATGAAAATAAGAAAATGAAAATACAGTAAGTGTAAGAGGGGGAACTAAATAAGCAAAAAGCGTTGTACTTTAAAAACAGGAGTAAAACAGTTCTCCCTCAGCATACGCTTCCTCCTATAAATATTCTCCAGATCCATAGGATCCTGCATGAAAAGACACATGAACTACTTAGAACAACTAAATAATCGAGAGTGATCATAAGTAGCCTTTTCCATCATTTCCATGAAGATCCCTCAGGAAAACATCGGACAACTGAATTGTAAACAGATGGTTGATCTGCTTTCTACAATATCAGCATTCCACTCTTCCCTGACCAACTCCAACAAACTGAAAATATAAGACAAGACTTAACCCTGGACTTGGGTGATGTCAAAAAACAAGCCCAAGGCCTACAAATTATGACCCTTTTATACATCTAACACTTGCAACACACTCCCACAAAATGTGTTGGGATTTTTGTTTAGCTTTGTTTCTTTGTATTGGTAACAGTACGAGACTGCATACATTGAGGTGCAGAACAGACACCCCTAAATAAGCTCTGAGGGTTCAAAAGCATGGTTTGGGTGATGTTTTGCTAGAAAAACAGTGGAATCTGTCTGATGTTTAATACTAACAGTTCTTATTCAGAATTACAAGCAGGTCTTGAAAACAAACTGAACAAAAAAAAAAAAAAAAACTGTGATGGGCCTTAATACAAACAATATGTACTTATTAATGACTACATACCTATTATATTTTTTCCATACTACCAGACTGCTCACCTAGAACATTTAGAATTACTTTTGCTAACCCCTTACTATTTGCCTCAAATTCTGGACAAAGAAGGAATCAGCAAGAACAGAATCACTCAAGAAACCCCATGTGAAGCAATCCTGAGCTTCACAGAACAATTTCCCCTTTCTGGTTTTATTTCCAGATTTTGATCCACATCCTCTTCTCATCCTTCTCCCTGCAAAACCTGTAAATTTGGTGTTGTGTTATTACAACAAACAGAGTACTGTAACTTTTAGCAAAAGCTTTACCACTTTTTAAATACCCCCTAACCAATTTCACTGAATTAGCTACAGCTTCTGAAATTTGGATTTGGTTTTTGTTTTGGTTTTTTTTAACATACCTTTGTAATTGAGCTTCAAACCAGCAGCTACTGCTTCATCCATTGTGCATGCTGATTCTATCAGCTGCAAAACAAAAAAAAAAGGCAACTGCTAAGTGGAGAAATTGAATCCAGTTGAACAGAGGAAGACAATGCTGGATCAGCTGTGACTGAAAAATACTTTTAAAATACCCCCCAAATATACACCTATTATAAAATCCAAAAGCAAAACCAAGAGGTATTAGCTGGACTGATCACATAAGCTGTATTTGGAAACCCTTTAAAACACAGTCTGGAATATTTTGAATCCAATGTCATTTATTATTGCTTTCTTTCCTATTTTACAAACAAAACTGGAAGATTTACTTAGCAGCTTTTTTTCAAAGACTATTCAATGCTGCTATCATAAAGCAAGATAATAAAACCCCCTAATTTATTAACTCAAAGTGTCTGAATACTATTGTGATGCACTGGTTCATTTCCTGCAAGTAAATGCATAAAATGTATAATATGCCTCAAGGTTTATCAATATATCCTTGCAGCCCTAGATTGCTTCTCCATCCACATGTAATCTCAACATAGATCTGTTTCACAAACTGCATTATGAGACTTTTAGAGGGTTTTCTACAAGTGAGGTAACAGCAAAATTTCCTTTTCAAAAGGTTCATGATTTTTTTCCTTAATAGCCTTCATCAGTTGTATCAAGTGTGTCAGGACTGCCTGCTTCAGGTCCAAGGAACAACTGATTTACCTGATACTCCTCTGCCCTCCTTCAAAAATGTTGCAGCTATGTAACTGCAGAAAAAATTCTGCACAGCCCCCATTTTCTACAAAGTTCTGCTGATACAGGAGCTATCTTGCATTCTCCTGAAAACAAACACCATCAGCCTCACATTCTGCTCAGTAGCTAAGTCACAAAACAGCAGTTAGACACACTACATAGCATTTC
The DNA here is from genome assembly GCF_903797595.1 of Erithacus rubecula. NCBI lineage: Eukaryota > Metazoa > Chordata > Aves > Passeriformes > Muscicapidae > Erithacus > Erithacus rubecula. The sequence goes on from NC_136687.1 coordinate 50,194,316, forward strand.
TAGCAAGTTACTAAGCTACAATGAACTTTTACCAGTCTTTAAATCAAATAAATTCTGAGCAGCCAAAAACTGAAGATACATTCTGGACATACACAAAAAATTTAAATTACAAGGTTTAGGAGGAAAATGCAAAAATTGCTACTTGCAACCCTTTTGTTCTTCCTAAAATAAAGGGAGCCTAAGCATAAAGCTCAGTCCATTTGGAAACAAAACACCCAGCAGGGAGCACCAGTAAAATGTCTGTATTTCTTCAATGCAATGTTACATATTAACATTGAAAAGTAACCTTGCTATAAATACCATGTACTGTACTAAAGGGTATTTTACTGTAATGGACTACCATATCTCACTTGCAAGGAGTTACCTGTAGATTTGTATTGTATACTGGACAGTGGCCAAGAGTTCTCATGTTCACATGTCAGCATAATCAGAATACATTACAGGAAGTTCAAACCTACCCTTTGCCTCACTGGAAGTACTAAAGTCTTTGCATGTTGAATGTCATAAATGCAGCTTGCACAGTGTTTTATTATCTACTGGAAGATGGAAGTGACTTCACTCATTCTGCAATTCATCTCATTCCAACAACAGCAGTTACTAATAGTTATAAATTGAAACAGCCACAAATAAGCTTAAATGTCAGAACAAAGAAATACTCAAAAAATTTTCCATACATTGGAGGTCACTGTTGAACTTACCTAAAGGTTTTTACATGAAATGTGTGTCTATATATTCATTTTTATAGATATCCAAGTTCCCATGTACGTGGAAATGTTACACAGCTTACTTCCATAAAATGCTACTTTTACCCTTTTGCTATTAACAATTAAGAGCTGCACTGTGTTTGCATAGCCAGGTTTGTCAGTGGCAGGGGCTACACAGGTGGCTTCTGTGAGAAAGCACCAGAAGCTTCCCTCACATCCAAGAGAGTAAGTGCCAATCAGCTCCAAGACAGTCCTGATGATGAGCAAGGCCAAGTCCATCAGAGGCACTGGTAGCACCAGTAGATAACAGTTAAGAAGGAAAGGGGGTAGGAAAATGGACTAGAACAACACAACTGCAGCAGGAGAGGAAGGAGAATTCACGAGAGAAAAACAGCCCTGCAGACACCAAGGTCAGTGAAGGAGGGGCTGGAGGAGCTCCAGCTGCTGGAGCAGAGATTCCCCTGCAGTCAGTGCTGAAGCTCATGGTGAGACAGCCGTGTCCCTTCAGCCCCTGGAGGTCCAAGGTGGAGCAGAGATCCACGTGCAGCCTGTGGAGAACAGCAGAGCAGGTGCGTGCCCAAATGAGGCTGTGACCATGTGGGAAGCCCTCCCTGAAAGCAGGCTCCTGGTAGGATCCACAGAGAGAAGGGCCCACACTGGAGCAGGTTTGCTGGCAGGACTGGTGACCCTGTGGAAGTGACCCACAATGGAGCAGCTTGTTCCTGAAGGACAGCACATCATGGAAAGAGATCCAACTCTGGAGCAGGGCAGGGTGAGAGGAGTCCTCCTTCCAAGGAGGGCTGATGAACTGACTGCAGTGCTCATATCCCATTCCCAGGCACTGCTGGTGTGGGGGGAAGCAGGCAGAGAAAATCACAAAAAAGTTAGGCTCCAAAATAAGGGGGGGGTGGGGGGAAGGTGTTTCAAGATTTGGGTTTATTTCTCCAAACCCTACTCTGATCTGATTGGTAATAAATCAAATCATTTTCACAAGTTGAGTTGTTTTACACATCACAGTAACTAGTGAGGCATCTCTCTGTGTCTTTATCATGATCCATGAGTCTTTTATTCTACTCTCTTCCCTGACCAGCTGAGAAGCAGTGACAGAGCAGCTCTAGTGGGCATCTAGTATCCAGACAGCATTAACTCACCACAAGACTGTACCCTGTAATGAAGTCAGCTTAGAAAAACTGCCTATAAATCCTATAAAATAATAATCAAAATAAATCAAAGAACTGAGCATTATTACTTTTAATAATTCTTGGTCACTTCTTTGGGGAAAATGTTCCTTCATTGTTTGCAACTTTGAGTCTCTGGTATCTTCCTCTACATCCTCCTTCACAGCTGGCTGCTGCTCCCCACCATTTACAAGCCCCAGCTGGGGCATTTCCTCTTCAGACTGGTCATCATCATTAGACAGTTCAGAGCTACGATGTAAGGGAGAAGAAAAAAATGAATTAAAATTTATTTTTGCTTATGAATGCTTTACTCTACCAGAATATTACTATAAACTAAACCTACCAGGATTGCACAAAATACACTAAGATGTGTTCAGTAACACTGGATCAACTTGTATGCAAAGGGACACCTCTATTCAGGAAAAGTCAGACATGTATCAATTACAGTCACCTCTTTGCACCAAGCAATTTCAACTTAGCAAAGGAAAGAAGAAAGAAGAATGGACAAGGGAAACACCATGACTTACCCTCATATTATACTATCAAAGGTTATTGAATTTAATAATAACCACCTTAAAACACTTCATCATTTCAGCTACCTGAATTACATCAGACTACCCCAAGTTTATCTCAAACAGCCTTGCTAGTGTTTATTTGCCCAACATATGAACAGATTTGAATTAGGTTCTGTACAAACACTTTCCAGGTGCAGTATCAACTCTCTATCTTAGTTCTCAGCTCACTGAGAAAGAATATTCAAAGCTCCTTGTGCAGCTTCTTAAATGTATAAATATAAGAAGAGACTTTCTGAAAAAAGACAGTGCTCTGAATTTACTCCAGGATTGATTATTAGAGCTAATTTGCAGGAAAAGCAACCCCCCTATGTATCTTTAAAGATATTAAGTAGCACAGATAAGACTGAACCTAAGCACATGTCTCCCATCCTCCTTCCTTCCATAGAAACATAAAAAACTCCTTTTAGGAATGCAAAATTAATTGAACTCTATGGAGTTTGCCATTTCATAGGGATTTCACCATCAGAAATGCTTGCCTGCAGTTCTCTCTATGCAAATACAGGTAAAAGACTAAAAATAAGCCTGGTTTTCCTCACTATAGCTTTCTTTAGCAGTTGCAACAGGCAGATTGCAATAGAATTATGGAAAAATATGTATGTGTCACATAGAAGATACACAAAGATAACTTTTCATCAAAGAATCCTTTTATCCCTTTCCTAAAGGTACACACAGCAACCAGGACTCTCTGGCTGTGCCTCTTAAGAGTAAGGAAATAAGAGAAAACCCAAATTATCCTTCAGTCCACTGAGGCATTGAGTTGTAAGCCTCAAAACTCCTACTTCCACTTTTAAAAAAAATTCAATGAAATATATTAAAATCCATTAGCATATTTCTGATCTTTCTGCCTTGATAACAAAGAAGGTTTCTTTTAAAGAGTGCACGTAAAAAAGAAAATCAATCTAAAATGAAACTGCAATTATCCTATCCTTTCCTATCAGGGAATAACATCTAGACACTTGTCAACAAAGCCAGAGTTGCATACTGCATAAATCTTGTTCTCTGTGTATAATCATATTCATATCAAGCATAAAGAAACACTGATTTAACTGCTAAGCAACTCTGACCCAAAAAGCCTTGTGTTAGATTCTGCTTTTTTTTCCAACAGAGTGCAGACAGTGACTCTCTGGTAGCAAAACCTGTGGCACACTTTCTTTATCAAAGATTTGTTTTCTACTCTAAACTTTCTCCTGTTCTGTACTTTGTCCAGAACAAAAGAAGCTAGGATACTCTGCAAAAAAAGAAGAAATACTCAAAAGAAACCACCCACAAATCCCCCAAACTGGGTAACACATGTATTAAAATCCATAATGCAGACACTGAATTGACTGATTCTATGCAAAGCCAGAGCTCCTAAGCCTGGGCAGATCCCAGCTAACTCCTGCCACACTCTCCATGTTTGTTAGCTTGACCAGAACAGCTGTTTGTGAGACAGCTCCATGGGTTCTGTATGCATTCATCAGCACGTGAGCCAGCACACTGGGACAAAGCATCGGGCACTGAGGTGCCTGGTGGCTACATGGGAACACTGAAGAGTACAAGAGGATGTAGCCTCATGTCCATCAATCCCACGAGGAGTCACCTTGCTGCCCATCTCTCACTGCCAGCAATCACAGCACAGTAGAGGAATAGCAAGCAGCAGCTCTGCAAGCTGCATCCTGTGTGGCTTATCAGCATCAGCTCCACGTGGCACAAAACCACCTGAACAGCTTCCAGGTGGGACTGATCCCAGAAGCAGAAGTAACTACATTTATACAGCACTGCACACAAGTTAATTTGATGCATGCAACCAGCTGGCCACCTCTGTTTCCTTGCACAATCTACAACTTAAATCACCGGCAGAAGCAAGAGCTCACTTGTAACTGCTATTTTTTTTTTCTCCTTTTCAAGTAGCTGCCTTAAGTTGAAACTTTTGAGGGAAACAAACACTAAAAAAAAAACCCAAACAACACAACACCAGAATTTCAGGTAACAGCAGCAGGAAAATGCATTATTCCACTTCTGCTGTAAGCCCCCAGTAACTCCATGCTCTGTGTAGTACTGAAAGCCTAACAAGAGACTACACCTGTTAAGGCTGCAATTCCCACAAAAGTTTTTTGGCCATTAATACAACTAGACTATCAAAAAAGCAGGTTAAGCCACCTTGTTTTGCTTAATACAAGAATATCTAGAGGGCACAATTACTACACAGACATATAACTAGCAGGGGGTCCTTTAAACTGCTCCAAATGGCTGCAGATGTTTATCTACATCTTGTCTCACCTGCTCTCTCAATGCTGCCTTTCTAGCAGACACAAGCCTGACTCCTGCACAGTGACTTCCCTCCCAGGTCATTCAAAAATATAAATTTCCAAATGACTTAGGAAAGAAATAGTTTTCACTATGCATAGAAAACATACCATGCAACTCATACTACACTCTGCTTCCCTGCCAAATATAGTTGCATATACAAAAAAATTCAATGGTTTAACATTAGTAAAGCAAGTGTTTTACAGTTAAGTTTTCAAGTTGCACTAAAAGGATTTCACAGAAGGGCAAAGGCAAAAATGTGTAAATGAACAAACATCACACATTTCAACATCACAGAACTCCTCTGAGAAAATGTTTTAGCTGGATACTTCTTCCCTGGAAGACCAGGGAAGCTGAATCCCAAAGGAGCAAAGCAGAACCCAACCCAGGCTCTGACTTTCAATTCAGTGTTCCAACTGAGAACACCCCTGAGGGTCAGAGACAGGACAGAAAGCTGCTCAAAGCGTACATTGCGGCCACCTCTCTCCTCGGAGCCCAGCTTTCCTTGGCATTGGCAGCACCGTCATTTCTTGGCTCCTCCTCCTCGCTGTCAGACACATCGAGGAACTGCACCCCTCGCTGGCGCTTGAAATAAGACTCTTTCATTGTCCTCTGAGCTTCAGGAGTTTCTGGGATGGTGGAATACTCTGTGCAAGTCATTTCAAAAGGAGAAAAAGGAGGAGACAATGACTTATGACTTCAAATACTTAATTGTACTTAGAGCATCAGGTAGCTGTGATTTCTTTCAGAGACACAACAGCCCGTTAAACAGAACTCACACTCTTATGCACAGAAAATTCCTGTAAGCTGCATTCCTCTAAACGGGAACTTACCTGGCAAAGGATCTTCAGCCCTCTTACATTAAAGAACAATTTTTATACTAGAAAGTTTGAGATGTATTTTAGGTTAATAACTACTTATAAATAAGTACTTATTTTTAGATAATTGAATAATGATGAAAGTCTTCCAAGTTACTTCCAAGCTGACTGGAACACAGATAGAAGCATAGGCATATTTCTCTCTTCTCTATGAAGAGAGAAAAATTGATGGACAGAGCAGAAAATATGACAGCTGCAGAGAGCATTTTCTGTAAGAAAGAAATCTTATGGAAAATAAACTAAAAATAACTCATTCTGGCAGCACTGAATGAACAAAAAAAAAAAAAAAAAAAAAAAGATAAATCCTAAAAGTACAAGCTATTGGCTGACACAGGAAACTGCACAGGCTTTGAAACAGAAAGGCACCCTATAAAGTAAAAAAATATGGTACCAAATGTTACAGAGTACACTACAGAAAAAGAAGAAAACAACTTTAAAATGGAATTTAATAGTGATTAAAGGGATGGAAGTGAATGTAACTTAGTGTCTATGAGGAAACATCAACAAAGGTACAATGGCAGTTCAAAAGAGCAATTATTTAAGTCTTAAGCCTTCAGGTTGTCAAAGAAACTTCCCTTTCCAACCATCCAGGAACCACTCTGGGAGCACCTGAGCTGGGATGAAGACCCTTTGCAGGTACAGATCCCACACTCACAGAGTCACACCAGGCTTCCCACAGCAGTCTCAGATGTCCAGATCCCCAATATCATTTATACATGGTGTAATAACAAAATCACTGCTCATTCTGGTATCTCTGAGGAGCAATCCCAAACAAAAAACTCCTGGGCTTTGACACCCTCACAGACTAAGTGCAGGGAAGTCTGGAGTGATCAGCTCTCGAGTGTCCCGCCCCCTACCTGGGACCTTTGTGCAAGGGGGCTGCAGTTCCCTGACGCTTGTCTGGGCTCTCCCCATCCACTCACACTGCAGCTCAACCTGCAGCCACACACTGAGCTACCTGCATTGAATGGATCCCTCAACAAGATGACATTAGCCCATGAAGGAAAAATCCAGGATAAGGCACAGGAGAGTTAGTCACAAACTTCTGGGAAAGTTGTGTTCTAGTGGTATTACTGTCAGAAGTCATCATATAAAAACATCTTAAATTCTCATAACACAAAGAAAGCATCACAGACATCCTCTCCCCTTCTAACGGACCCATCCATTTTTAAAACTCATGTGCTTGTGAACCAAGCACCAGTGGTGCTGCTAAGTCCAATTAATTATTGAATCACAATCTGGGCTGAAGTGAAGGTAGTTTCTTTTGCCTCCATTCACTAATGCAGAAACTTGAGTTAAATTACTAGGGTGTAACATCACTTTGCAAAGCTGATTTGCCAGCAGACAGTAGACACAGATGCAGCTAGAATAAATTCATCTCAAAACAAAGCCCAGTCTTCTGCTCCTCCTCTACCTATCCCACTGAACAGAGTCCTCTACTAAGTGGGGGGAAGCAGAAATCACACATGTAATAAGGGCTCCTCATCTTTAGATCAAACTGTAACATTGTAGAATAGCAACAGATTAAAGTTATTGCCACAAAATGTAATTGCTGGAGGCAGAATTTTCTGATTACAGGCAATTCAAAAGAACTATTAAGGAATGCCTGCAATTCTAAGACCAGTATTTGACTCTGAGGCTAGAAACAGGAACTCATAAGTATCCCTACATGCACACATTAACATCAGAACCAAAATTCACAATGGACAATTTTTGCTATCATAAAAAGAGAATACACTGCCCTGTAATTCTAAACACAACCTTCTACACAAGTCATACACCACAGTCTGAGAAAGTCAGCTTCTTCTCTCCCAAGTGAAAACAAAGGCCAAAGCAAAAACTGAGGCAATACTTAAGAGCTTACCACATTTACTAGCACTGTTCAACAAGCATTGTCACATAGAAAGTAACTTCCACCCAGTTTTGGAAAGCAGTATCAAGCACATGCTGCTCAAGTCTACAAGGTAATAAGTATTTCCTTTTCAAAGGAAAGGTTTTTCCATTGGCTAAAATAATCCTAAATGTCAGTACTACTCTAAGATGCTTCTTAAAATGATGATTTCTTCAACATATCTTCCCTTGAACCTTTAGAAAACTTCACTAGGTATGTCAGTCATCACTTTTTTTCTAGAAATACTCTAAGCATGATTACACTCTATGAACTGACACATAAGAAAAAGATAGGACTTTATCAGATCCTAAAGAAAATGACAACAGAACAAAAGAAAAACAAACAAACAAAATAAACAACAGTCCCAATGCAAGTGAGCTCTGAGCATTACAATCTCAAAGTGTAGTCATTTATTTATTTTACAACTTTTATTTGAATTCTTTTTGGAAGCTTTGTAAGCATGCTTTTTGAGACCCGAATATAAGCTTCATTTTGAAATTCATGTTGGCAAATATTTTAATTTGTTCAGTTCTGGTACAGTTGTGCTCCATTTCTACAACTGTGTAAATAATCTCAATATCTTAATACACCCAGCTATTTACATAATTAAAAACATCTACATGAAAATTAAGATGCTTCACTTTCCTTAACAGATTAAGTGATACAGAACTATTCAGTAAATAATACTAATTTGCAGGAAAACCTGTAGTACACCTCCAGTGTACTTTTCTAACTCTTTTAAGAGATACATACCATATATAATTTGGTTACTGTCCCCAGAGATGGTTTCTATCCTTCAGTAAATGCAGTTCAGAATTATTCCCTCCAACCTGGCTGAAAGTCACTGCAGGTCTGTGCAATTTTGAATACAGACAAGTGCACAAAGATGACCAATTCTTGTGGCCATCACACCACAAATTGCTTATTAAAGCATAAGGGACACATGTTCAACACAAAGGAACAAGAAGCATGACCTATAGACAAACAGAGAACAATCTACCAATAATGGTCTGTTCTAGGAAAACAAAACTAAAGAAAATACTTAAAAGGACAATGGTGGTTCATGTCACAACAGACAACATCTGACTACGTTTCTCAAAGATGGATGACATTTAGATAGTGCCATGCTTTGTTACATGTGCATTTCAGGTCATTTGATGAAACAGAAATCTGAAGAAATTTCTTGGAAATTATATTGAACTATTTGCGCTCCTGAAGGAAAAAGTCAGATTTTTAAATTCTTTTTTAGATACATACTGTGGTTGCACAACACCAAAGGAAATAGAACAAAAACCCTGGTTGTTATCTGTTTAATAGCATTTTTGTTTGTATAAGTGAAACAAAGACCACTCTCCTCTTCTTTCCCCAGTTTCTTGTACTGGTATTTTGTTTGTCTTCAAAAGAAATTTGAGTAACTGTTGTCCTTACATGGTTGGCTGAGCATTAGGGCAAGTTATTTTTGGAGAATTTGGTGCAAACTGCTCCCTGTATAGAACAACTCCATAGTCAGATTTGTTGGCAGTTAACATCAGAGAGCACACAGTGCCATAAATTCATCATTGGGCTTTCTCCATGACCATTCAGCAATAAAAACAACAACAATAAAAAAGCTGATTGTTTTATTTGACCCAAACAAAAAAAAAATTCTGCCTGACACTAATTAGCAAACAAGGGGGACAGGCATCAGCAAATCAAATCTAGTCTTCCCTATTACATTTAAGTCCCTCATAACATGCAGACAAAATCTGAGTGGTTTATTTTTTGTTAACTTCTGTACATGTAGAAAATGTGATTTCATTTCTTAAAAAGTTATTAATTTTTTTATAGGTTATATAACATTGATGCACAAATAAGTGGGAGAAAAAATAAAGAAACCACTTGATCTTCTTCAAACACTCAGTATCTGTGAAAGATGAAGCATTTTGTATACGCAGAGCACTACTAATTACATCTCAATTTTAAATGCTAATCAGTGCCCCTGTTCTACACCAGCATCTGTGTCCATGGATGCTTTTTTCACTTGGACACCTGTTGTAGTTTTGCCTGCTGTTGCACTCCACCCTGTTTCACTGCTAGATACCATCATCTCCCACTAGTTTTCCTCACAACTACTTAGCCTTGCATTTCTTTTAGGCTGGCCTTCACCTTTCTTTTTATTATCTTGTATCTAAACTCATGGCTCTAAATTGGGTATTACAGCCCTTCTCCTCCACAGCCCTAGCCCTGCAGAATTTAAGTCAAGGGAAACCAGCATTGTGAAAAACAGGAACTAAAATTTGTTGGCAGTTATGGACCAGCTACATGCTTACACTGACAAAGTATTCAGCCAGATTAAAGGCAGAACCAAAGTATATCCCAAACACAATCAGCTACAAAACAAGCAGCACCATCCACTGCTGCACAACTACATTCACAGTTCAAGAAGGGCCCCTGCACCCAGTAACCCCTCCATAGCACAAGACAATGATTTACCACAAGCAGGAAGGGAACACCTGTTCCAAAGTGCACTTCTTCAGTGCCCGTTTTTCCATACAAGCATTACAAAGACACACGTGCAGAATTAAGCAGAATTAACAGATGGTTGCTTCTTCTCTAGGGTTCTCCCTGTCACCAAAACATTCTTTGCAAGTGGACAGGTTACTCAATTCCAGAATGGCAACTCATGTGTTTTATATATTTTATTTTTAACACAGAACACTGCTCAATATTTGGTAAACACAAGAGCACTCCAACCAACTGACAACAGGCAACCTGCACTAAACCAAAATTTAGGGAAGAGTAAATATCCACCTCCTGTAATTCTGAATTGGCTATGCTCTAAAAAAGGAACTCCTCCTTGTTCTCTTGCTATCACATAGATAAGATATTGTGAAAAACTGCCTTGCACCAAGAGAAAGTCACGTGCAAAAAATGTACTTAACCAACATCAACAGACATTGCTGTTTCACTTCTGAATAAGTGCATAGTCAAGGTCTGTCTGATCTCCCCAATAACACCTGTAACTCGACAACTATACCAGAAGTTATATGGCATGTCTGAGAAATACCAAATAATCAGCAGGAGATACTGTCTGTTCTCCATATCACACTCCCTCAACAACAGGAAAAACCTACTGGTGAATGAGATTACACAGCCAGCAGCAATTTCAGTCATCAGTATTAACCAACAAACCCTAACAGGAACAGCACATCCCTACTGTACACAATACAACACAATCAAGCTTTTGACATTTTCATGAAAACCCCAAGCTTCTGCCCCAAAAGAGAACAAACACTGTGACAAAACCATTAACACAGTCAGCTTCTGAGAATCATCACCAGGTCTCTCAGCTCTTTAGAAAACCAGGCCCAAGTGAAAAGAAACGGTGCTCTTTTTTCCCATTCCATCTGAGATGCTTCACAATGCATTAGCCAAGGCCTCTACTCAAAAAGTTAAGTCTACAGTGTTGTATCTGTCAGACAAATAAAAGCCAGTTCTTCTTGAAAATCCCGGAAATATTAGCACAAAATAAGCATCAGTAAATAGAGTTGATAAATAGGAAAACATAAGACACTTCCAACACTTAATCTGAAGCTTATTTAATCAAATGAAAAACACAAGTTATTTCAGAGGGTTACCGATCTGCCTGTAAACGCACAGGTTCAATTAGAGCACACACAGCTAAAAACGAGGATACTTCTGTGGAAGTCGATGTGAAATGCACAGAAAAACACATTTTTAAAGCAAGCAAAGGGGGCAAAACCCGAAAAGACACACATCAAAACAAAAGGCAGTTACTTTATTTCTAGAAGTTAAGTACTTACACAGCCCTTAGGCTGCATGCAAAGCAACACCTGACTCACCGGTTCTCTCTGAGCCGTCCGAAGCGGGAGTGTCTGGCCTGTTGCTGTCATCCGTGCCCTCCTCCTCGCCTGCAGCGGCAGCAGCGCCAGGTGCCTCCGCCAGGGCCGCCGGCGGGGACGGGGGCTCCTGCTCCGCGCCCTTCCCCTTCCTCTCGAACCGGAACCGGTCCAAATTGTACAGGCTCATATTCTACACCTTTCTGTGGAAAACGCCAGGAAGGGGAGACAGCCGACAGGGCCCGTCTATTACACATAAGAAAACGCTGGCGAAGGGACGGGCCGGCGCTCCCTAAGAAACGCGAGGCCAGGGACGCTGTCAGGCAGCTGGAAGGCTCCTGCCTGCTCGTCCACCCGCCCGTCCACCCGCTCTCCCTCTTCCCCGCGCTCCCCTGGCCTCCCTCCTCATCTCACGGCGCCGGTCCCACACGCACCTGTCGCGGGCCCCGGCGGGGCGGTGTGAGGCGGCGGCCGGCAGCGGCCGTGCCGGGCCCGGGGCAGGAGTGCGGCCGGCGGGAGGGAGGCGGGATGAGGCCCGGACAGCGCACGCGACGCGCTCCCCTCAGGAGCGGGACTCGGGGCTGCCGGCGCGCGGCGATGACGTCACGGCCCCGCCCGCCAATCGCCTGGCCCGGCCGGAGCGCGCGAGCGCGTGCGCCTTCGCGCCTCTTTCCCGGGCGGCGCTGCCCTGAGGCGCGGCTGCGGCCCCGGCGGGCGGGAGCGCGTTCCGTGTGGGGCTGCGGGCTTTGGCTGCACCCGGCTGCCGCCGTGACCCGGCGGGTTCCAGCTCCAGGCACCGCACGAGTGACGCCTTTGATTCCAAATCGTCGCGTGTTCACACCCCGCCCCGCACTTCCAAGTTGAAAAGTTTGGGTGGAGAAGCGTGAGAAGACTGTGAGATGTGGAACCCTAAAATACGGGTCATACAATCGGAGAGTAGTCGGGGTTGGAAGCGTCCTTAAAGACACCTATTGCAATGCCCCTGCCATGGGGACACCTTCCACCTTCCAGGCTGCTCAAAGCCCACCCAACCTGGCCTCCAACACTTCCAGGGATGGGGCATTCACTGCTCCTCTGGGCAACCTGCTACAGTGTCTCACTGCTCTCACAGTAAAGACTTTCTTGCAACTGTCTAATTTAAACCTACTCTCTAAGTTTGGAACCATTCTCCCTTGCCCTGTTCACTCTTGTGAAATGTCTCTCTCCATCTTTCCTATAGGCTCCCTTAGGGTACTGGAAAGCCACAATTCGGTCACCCCAAAGCCTTCCACACCAAATGACCCAATTCTCTCAGCCTTCTGTCATGGGAGAGGTGTTCCATCCCTCTGATATCTTGGTGTCCCCCCTCTGTCCTGACCCATCAGGTCCGTGTCCTTCCTGTGCTGGATCCCGGAGTTGCTGCAGCCCTGCAGGTGGGTCTGAGCAGAGCAGAGGGGCAGAGTCCCCTCCCTGCCCTGCTGCCCACCCTGCTCTGGATGCAGCCCAGGACACCTTTGGCTCTCTGGGCTGGGAGTGTCCATTGCCAGCTCATCCAGCCTCTCATCCCCCAGCACCCCCAAGTCCTGCTGGGCAGGGCTGCTCTGGATCTGTTCATCCCCAGCCTGTGTTGACAGCAGGGTTTGCCCTGATCCAGGTGCAGCATCGTGCACTTGGCCTTGGCAAACTTCATGAGATTCCCACAGACCCACTTCTCAAGCTTTTCCAGGTCCCTCTGGATGGTACCCCATCCTTCACATGTGAATTTAGGGCAGCTTTCAGCTTAGGTTCCTTGACATGTTTCCATCATTGTGTTCCTTTGGCAGAATAGGTGGGAAAACACCTCCTTTTGCTGCTGCCATGCTGGGTTTCAGGGGATGTGTGGTTGCAGAGCACGTGCAGCCAGGTGTGCAAAGACACCTGAGGATACCTGGTATTGCACAGAGAACCTTGCCAGGGCTGAAATGGTGAAGTGGCAAAGAGGTACTGAAACTACCTTTACACGTCTGCCCTTTCACATACCAGCCAGCCATGAAATAAAGGCCTGGCAGAAATGAATTAGCATTAAACTGGGGAGCCAGGTGCAGCAAATAATAGACAATCTGGAGAGATTATGCTAGCTAACAGAAAAACAGAAAAAGAAGCCACTTTCACATCTACTATGCCAGCTCTGTGATTCTGGGCTCACAAGATGTTCCTTCACCCTGGGAGTTACTTGACTTTTAAATTGCAGTAGCCAAGCAACTGAGAAGCAAAAGGATTTGGAGGAAATCAAGTTCACTGACAATGTCTTGCCTTCACATCAAATTTAATCTACAATTTGGATAATAGATGAGTTTAAATTTGTTGGAAACTGCGTTCTGCTAATCCCAAATACAAATAAATGGCAGTGTAAATGGAACAGAAGAGTGATTTTGCTCCCTGAGGTGGATGCCAAGGCACAGGTGGATTTGCAGTCTGGCTAGTGTCTGAACAGTGCAGTTCAGAGATCATCTGAGGTTATCCCCTGAGGTTATCCTCTGAGGAGGACTAAATTGTGCTGGAGAAGGAGTGCCTGGGTTAGACTCACTGTTGACATATAAAAAGGCAAGAGATCAAGGGCTTTCATGCAAAGAGCAGGTCAGTATGAAAATAGGAGAGAGTTTTGCCTGTTAGCACAAGCTCAGACTCCTACCAGCTTGAAATTCCACACACTTAAAAGGCAAGTTACCCCAAAAGTAGGAATAAAAAAGCTTGTAGGTACAGCAGAAATAAAGTTGAGTGTGGGTAAGAGGGGAAAAAATGTACAGTCCATGAAGACACTTTTACTTTAGCTCAGAGAATTTGGCTCCTTCTTGAGATCTGATAACCGTGGCAAAGCTCATGAGCTTCTCTGCAAACATTAGTACTGCTGTTAGCACCTCTGATGTGCTTGCCTCATACTGACTTATTGCAACACGCTGAGCATCTAAAGGTTAAGGACTCTGACAAGACTTTGACACTTTTTCCATGAGGAAAGGATGACAAACTGTGCATGTGATAGATGTCAAGTCACATTGTTTGACTGGCATGGAGGACACAGTCAAACAATGCTGTTAAATGTGCAGAGACAAATGGGCTGTGAGGCTGCAAAGCTGAATGAGTAATGTTTGAAAAGTAGAGAAAAGAAAGGTAAAACTAAAGAAAGTAAGTGTACAGGGAAGGATTCACTCAGGTCAGTCTGTGTTTGTGACTCTACAAGGCAGTCAGGAACGTTAGTCTTGGGGAAGAAGTAATAAGAAAAAAACCCATGAATTCCAGAGCTTAGGAGAAAAAGCAAGTTCAAGATAAGTAAACAGTGAAAATGAAGGGGATTAAATAGAACACTCCAGAACATGCCAGATTTTAAAAGTATTTCATTTACAGGAATTAGCATGAACCTAGAAAATGCTGCAGCAAATTACTTCAGTTTTCACAGTGCTTTGAACTTGGAAAGACTGAGTAATTGGTAGGTATTAGTATTATTAACAAGCTATTGTGAATTCCTGGCAAGCAAGGCAGGAAAAATGTCTTTTTTGAGGTGATAATGACACTGATTAGACAGCTCGTGCTTACCGGAGAACTGACAGATTGCTGTCTGCTATTGTTTTGAAGGCTGATTTGTGAGGGATTTTTTTGGTTTGTTTTTTTTTTTTTTTTTAAGGATGGCAGCATGAATTTGAAAAGGATCTATTTATATACAGAATTGCTTTACATGCAACGTTAGAGCTGTTACATTTGACTTGTTTTTACTGAAGACACAGTTTTGTTTCTGTGCCAATGATAGAGGAGTGTACCAGATGGTATGTAGGCCTTCAGAGAACTTTATGGAGGTTTATAGATCAGTGATATATAATGGCCTGAACACTGAAACAAGCAAAAGAAAACAAAATTTGAAAAGAAAAAAAAAAATTACTCATTTTGAAATTGATGCAAATTAAATTTTCATTGTCCTTAGTAGAAGGAAATTTGGTTTTAGAGGTTTGATTATAGGAGTTAAAACCTGGTGAGATACAAAGACTCACATTCTATGTTTCATTTTACAAATTGGCAATGCAGTAAAATTGTTGTTCACTAGTAAATAATCAGGCAAGACAAAATGTGTCTACAGACATTCCTGGCAAGTCTCTGTTGTTTCAACTATTGTTCCTTAGATTTGTTTCCTTTTGTATTTCTACCTCAGCTACCTCATGAGAACCCACTGAAGTTGTACTGTAGTAAAATCAACAGGGTCTGTGACAGGTAAAGCCTGACAGCTCTTTAGTTGGAGTTTGCCCCCAAATATTGTATATGATTGGTGGAAACTGTTTCTGCTTTGTTACAAATTACAAGCAACAAGATGCATTGGCAAATGCCAGTGGGTTTGTACCTGAGTCTAAATAATAATTTAAAAAAATCTAACAAAAATTTAAAAATCAATTAAAATGTTAAAACTACTGTAAAAGCAGTGAGAGTTGTATGTAGCACATGATGTTGCCATAGCAATCTCACCATACTAAATAGATGAATAACCAAATTATTTTGTTGTGTGAGCTGCATAGTGATGGCAGAGTAAGGCATCAGGTCAGAACTGTCTCTTCTCTCTTACCCAAGGGTTTTTTCCTTCTTACTGTTCGTTGCATAGACAGTGGGTTTTTTTCTACTCAGCAAACAATAAAAAAGAACACTCTTGGGGAAAGAATAAGAGAATAAAACTGTTTTTGTAGTATGACAGGTTTTATATTGGTATTATTTTATATAGGTGACATTTTTTGTTGTGTGTATGAAGATACTTGAAAACTATCTGTTGTGGTTCATGTTTTCTATGAACCATTCAGTAGAATGGTTCATTCTACTACTCTACTACCATTCTAGAACATTTCCATTTCTTTTCAGTCACTTGAGGTTATTTGAGGTAATTTAGTTCCAGTACAGTTATTTCAATAATGAGCTTATGGTATATATATATATGTATGTATGTATACATATACATATACATATACATATACATATACATATACATATACTTGTTAATATGTAAATACATTTTAGTTTATTTTTCTCTATTTCTCTGAAGTAGTTAGTTGCTCTTTTTTGAGTTTATATATATTTGATTAAGAAACAAGAGAGGGAAAAACTTGAGTGTAGAATTTCAGACATGGTCCTTGCTACCCATTTCATTCATTAGGGCAAATGCACTCTCAGAAATCAAGGTAACCATAATCAAAGGTCTGGCTAGCTCTCAAAAGGCTGTGACTTGTCAGAAGCCATGCACCATGATACTTCTGCTAGGATTTTTGTTTTAACTTTCAGGTGAATGTTACTTACAAGAATCCACTGAATTGTGGATAAATCTGCCTAAGACTGGAACACCAGTTTCATTGGGACAATCATGGAGTTTCCCATTTCATTTTGCTCCCACAGCACATCACCCATGCAGTTTTCACCACAGGACTGCAGGCTATCTTTAGATCCTTTAATCCATTCATGATAGCATGTGGATCATCATCTACTGCCCAATTTGTCATCTCTCAAAACCCCTGATTTAATGGCATCCTATATATCTTGAGGTCTTAGGATCTGTATTGAGTCTGGAAATTATTCTAGAAAGGAAAGCAGTAGCTGCTGTTTATTTAATACATAAGGAGTTAAAAACACTTTAAAAAACAAGCTTCGTCAGAATTAGTTTTGCCTGAAATGCTTTAATATAGGACCTTTGGAACAAAGAGAAGTGTCAGAACTGTATGAACATACATAATTATCAGGGATTTTAGTTTGTCACCTGCAGCTGAGACCTCCCATATTGTTTGCAAATCATAGACAAATCACTTTTTTTGCTTCAAGGAACCATTTTGAGAGGAGTATAACCTCAAAAGTGCAAGCCAAAAGGAATTTTAGTTCTCCTGAATCAATCGAAACAAATGTATTTCCACTGTGTGCTTCCATACTTACTTTTTCACTCACTTCTATCAGGCTGCATTGCTGTAACTCTTCTATACTGCTGCATTTTTGACATGGCATAGTACAGAAACTGACAGAGTAAAAATGAACAGGAAATTCCAGTCCTTTGGCCCAGCATCCATATAACTATCCCCAAAATTTACCAAAACAATGTCATGGGGCTTGCATAGGAGAAAATGCACGGGAAAAAATGCATATTTTCACCAAACATTTTTACAGGGTTTTGTTTGTTTGTTTATTTGTTTTTTCAAATGGCATTTATAAAAACCTGGTTCAGATATTTTTCCCCAGCTACTTTTGGAAGAGAGAAGGGCTGAACTGGACTTCTGAAAGAATGTCTTTCAAAACAGAATTTGGCCTTAAGCAAATAAAATTTGTTCACTAGCATGTCATTAGTATATAAGCAGTAGTAGCATTCTGTCATGTACTGTTCTGAGACTGAAAAGAACTGGAGCAAGGCATATGCAATCTTCCATTGCATGCATTTATGTGTTATTTTATACCACTTTCTGTTTAATTCATGCTTTTAAATTATAAACCCTCATTTTACTGTAAATAGTGCTAAAAGAGTCCATGCCTGCACTGGTTAAAAAAAAAAATCTGATCCAAAAAATATAGGGGAAAAAAATAGACCACTTATTTTTTTAAGAGAAAAAACTCAAATCATCCTTTGAGCTGCTTTTATACTTTGTTTGGGTTCTTTTATTACCTACTATAATTTGCTACTTCAAATCTTGATATTTAAAAGCTGGAGCAATGGTTTTTGTAAATGCACACAGATAAAGATTAAGTACAGGTACACTTCCACTCCTAGGATCAGAGTTCCTTCCTTCATTTATGTTTCTGTAATTGGAACAAATATACTTTCTTTCATTTTATTTTACATTCAAGGAAAGTAAGCCTCATCCCTAAAAATATATCTTGATATTAAAGAAATATTTTTAACTCCTTGTTTCCAAACTTAAAAATCTCATTAAGAAGATATCTTTAAAGTTTTGGGACTTAGAAAGGTCACGCAGGTAAACTGGGATTTACATTACATTTTTAAAGTGCTATTTAATTCAACACTGTCATATTATTATAAACTTTGCAAGAAAGAATTACTGTTACTAGGCTGCATTTAACTATTTGCACACAGTAAAAGCTTCACACATTTGGGGAAAGGATGACAATTTTCTGTCCTATCTCTGTAGTGAAATTTTATATTTACTCTAAACTGAAAGCCAATTTTCAGGGCTGTGGCACAACCAAGCTTGAACCACTTTTAATGAGAAAGAACTATTATGCCACTGAAATCCCAAGAAACTATAATCACTTAATGCACTCCCACACCCTCACCCCACACACACACCTAGGGAGCAAGAGCCAGCATGGATTTGTGAAAATGTGCAATGTCAAACTGATTCAGCTTGTTTTGAAACAGAGCAGGAAGGTTCATGAATATGGAGAGGACAGCAAATGTTATCTATGTTGATTTCAGTAAGGCTTTTGGCAGTGTGTTATTATGACAGATCCATGACTTGGATATCCTATGGCATTCCTGTTAGCCACAGAAACACAATCCAGATCAAACTGCAGAACTGATTAATGGCCCAATAGTGAGTGGTCAGTATAGAAGAATTTATTGTATGGGGGGGATGTTCCTGTGGCTATTGTCCAATCCTTGTATTTACAATCCAGATCACAGGATGCAAACTGCAGATGACACCAAACTGAGACAGAGCTGTAAGCATGCTGGAAGTCCTGCACTGAAATTAAGATTAAAATTTAAAGTGATCTCGCAAATAAAAGAAATATGTGTTGCTCCACAGCAAGAATGGCTGTTCCATACAGGATTAAAAAGGAAAAAAAATAAAGAGTGGCATAAATACAGATAAAATAGATGGGGGAAAAGTAGCCAACATATCCATTCTTCTGGAGAAGCAGAACTGGAAGTGATAACAGGTCACAACACTATGAAAAATGGAAATGCAATGTTTGGCTGTACTAAAACTTTACATCCCCAAGACTGCTGTTTTCTTTGAGCAGGACTGTTGTGCCCAGTGCCCAGTAAGGCAAGAGCATTTTGTCCAGTTTGGGACACAGTCTGGGACATACAGCTTGTGCTGTTGTGGTTGAATTGTAGGTAGTTCAGAAACAACCTCTATTTATTTTCATTTATTGAGATCATGGCCTTTAAAGAAAAGTTTAATAAGTGGGACGTGCTGAATATAAAGCAGAGAATACCTTGGAGAACATGTCTGCAAATGCACATAAAAATACTGCAAGGAGGTAGGCAAACATCTGTCCCCTATTTTCATGAGAAACAGAACATGTAGAGATTGCATTAGGCTTAAGAAATTCTTTCAAACCATAGCAATAATTAAACACTGGAGTATAACATCTGGTGAGATTGTGAATTCATCATCATTAGAAACTTTCAAGAACCAGTTAGGCAAACATCTGTCAAAGCTGATAGTTATAGTTGATCCTGCCTTCAGGCACAGAAAGAACTGGATGATCTCCTGCTGCCTCTTCAAACTACATTTAAAAAATTATTAATTCTCTCTCTTTCTCTGTTTCCTTAGTCTGCTTTTTTCAGCTCCCTAATCTGTTTTCTTGCACCCACTTTTAACAAGAACAATGTGGGACAACTCAGAAAGTCATGCAGACCTCATGGAAGCTTTCCTTAGTTAACTCTTTTAGCTAAGTTTTTAATGTACGAGATAAAAATATCACATGAACAAGTACATGCAGTTGATTTCAACACACTACACTTTTCTTTGGTCAATATATACTTTTGTCAAATGAGAAAAACAGTGTTTGAGTCTATCTGCAATATGGGTTGTAATGAGACTGTCAGGGATGTAATAATCCCCCAAATTCCCAGCTCTTTCTTTTAAGGTAAGAACTGAAAGAGAGAAGAGGCAAATGCTGAATGCAGGAATGGACCCCAAGCTGTGATGAACCAACCTACAGGTTCTAGAGACAGGTCCTATTGCCTCTAGCTATGTGCTGCTTCTGCCCCCATGGTCTCTGCCCCTCTGTAGCTCAGGGACAAAAGGCAAGACCAGCCATGGCTGCATGGACAGACTTCCCAGCCTCTGGCTGTGACTGCAGCTGTTTCTGAGTACAGGGATCCACTGGTCTGCCAAGGGCTGGGGCTGGCAGGGGTTCTCTTATCCTTGCTGCCAACCACACTTTGTGATGAACAACAAAAAGTCAGAGAGACAACCATGGTCAGGATGGAAATGGGCAACTTTCCTCCTTCTCCTGCAAGCCCAGCAAAGCAAAGAGCAGAACACAGAGATCACCCAGCCAATGCATCTCTGGCCTCAGAGGCAGGGAAATCAAGCTGATTTTATTCTCATTTGCTCTTCATTAGCTCTTTGACCCTCTTTCAAAAGAGTGGGACAACTTCTTTACAAGGGCACACTTCTGAAGGAAGGCCACAGATGTCCTTTGTTTGGACACTACTATCACAAGGACAGGATAAATATCTAATCCAGGGCCACACTTCCAGTGCACTGGGCACCTTCCAGTTTAGGGGCCCCTGAAACCAGTAGCAGGTTGCCCCAGCCACTTTAGATCTTCTGCTAATTGACTCATTAATTTGGTCTTGCTCCTGCAGCCTGACCACATTTCTTTATAGAGTCCCTTGGAAATGCCTGACAGTTCTGCAGATTCAGACCTTGGTGGCAGAGCCTTCCAAATATTAAGCAAAAAACAGTTTTCAACCAATGGAAATGACCCCATGTAAATACCATATTGTCCCTGGTGTGTTTCAATACAATATGTTTTTAAAAGGTCCCTTATTTCACTGTGAGAGCCAGCACAAGAGGAGCTTGGCATCACACAAAATTAATCTATTGAGTTTTTTCCATTTATAACTGATTATATTTGGTTTTGAATGGTAGGGCAAGAGGAATGGTTAATAAGGGTTTCTGAAGACTTGCTTCACATTTTAATGCTTTGTTGACATTTTCAATTAAAACAGAATAAACCTTTTGGGATGAAAACAAATGTGCCTCTTAACTGGCATGGCACATTAAGCACAAATAAACACAATATATATTTCCTACATAGCAAAAGCTAGTCATTAAGTATTTCCTAGCAAGTACTGTGGTGCCTTATTTTCTAACTTTCTGGTATGCTGATAGCTCAGTTTTCAAATAGTCATGAAGTCATTAACATTTTTGCCTCTTCTGTCTGAGCTTTACAAACAAATGATTTAAAAGTACATTCTCTCCTTTAAAGAGACTAAAAATTATAAAATATATATTATTATGCCTCTCTCTTTTCTGGGACTATATGGTTAAATGATCTAATTTTAACATAATTTTTTACCAGAGCAAGGCAGCTCCATCACCTGTAATGTTCACGAGTTCAATTACTGCTCCACTAGTGTCTGAAGTACCACTCTGAAGAATTCTCTCACTACTTCTATCAATAGCAAAGAGTGACTTCTGTGCTAAATAAGGGCCCCGATTTTCATTTTGGCAGAAATCTCATCAGGTTCATAAGGAGGGAAATCAGTAACAGGGATGTTGCTGATTTAGGAACTAAAGCAAGCTCATTCTCCTGGCCACCAGGGGGAGAAAACTGCCACCGACATTTCTAAAGTGTTCAAAATAAACTTAAAGATGCTACTTTTTTGCTTACTAAGGCTTTTTTAGAGATTTAGGTCTGTCATTACTGAATTATTTATCACTGAATTACTGGATTACTGAATTACTTATGATAAAATGATTAAGTCCCTTTCTAAACTAGTGTGAACACCATAATGTAATGCAATTTTACTTAATTAACAAATGTAAAATAGTTATTTTATGGATTGTGTTATATCCTTCTGTTAATGTTGCATACTACCTTATTTTAAAGCTAATCCTATTATTTCTATTGGGACTGATTGCATAGTAAGATACAACAGCATAAGTATAGAAAAATACTGCCTTTAGTGAAAGGAACAAATTTGTTCAAAGCAAGGTGGCACGGGGTGACACATACTAACCCCTTGGCCTAGTATGAACTCTGGATAAGAACAGAAAAGTAAAGAAAAAGGAAGATAATGCATTTAAATGTTGACTTGGTACTCAAGGAGAGTAATGTGCATTCAAATTACCCTCAGAATGTAAGGACAGAAGTTTAGGGGAGGTGTATCTTATTGGAACAACAAATAAAAATATATTTGAGATTAAATGACAATGCAAGTCCTTCATGCAGCTACTTTTGTGAATATTGTATCTTGCATCTCTCCTTCTGAGCAGGTATTCAGCATGGTTCCCTCAAAATCTTCTAATATTGTTTTTTTCACACGTTTACATTCATTGTGGCAGAAAAACCCACAGAAAATAGGATGTATGTCACGAAGCAAGTTCCATGGAGGAGCTGTTTAAAATAGCACTCTACTTTTTAAGCGGCGGCTGACCAGATTTGAATAGCTCTTAATTTTTAACCACAGTTAGGACAAAAGCTGACTATAGCTTGTGGCCAGGCACATGAACTTAGGGTCAGGATGAGTTTTTGGGTGGTGTATAGGTAGCCTTCATCCCTACTAACCAGAAAGTGATGCATCAGCTAGTGTCCACTAGATGCCAGGCTTCCTTTGCGGAGCAGAGCGCTGGCTCCGGCTTTCTGCACGCTTTATCCCGATGGCCTCCACGGTCCCCCTTCTCTCCAGCACTGTGGGCAGAAGCTTTAGTGTTTAGCACTAAATCCTGATCCCAATCAGGCTGCCTCCGGGTTTATCATTGTTATCCCTCACAAATTTTCAAGAGTGGAAAAAGGATTTCCAGAAGGACTAAAAAATAAGAGTTGCCATTAAGAAGAATTGGGTGTTTCCTGAGTCCCTCCTTTTGGCATAAGCAGAAAGCTCCCAGTGAAGAGAATGGGATGAG
The DNA here is from genome assembly GCF_903797595.1 of Erithacus rubecula. Classification (NCBI taxonomy): domain Eukaryota; kingdom Metazoa; phylum Chordata; class Aves; order Passeriformes; family Muscicapidae; genus Erithacus; species Erithacus rubecula. The sequence continues at coordinate 50,217,456 of NC_136687.1, forward strand.
TTCTGTGATTGACATACTCAATCTGCAAACAAACCTAGCTGAACAGTGGCGAGGAAGAATGCTGGCTGCCTCCTGTGCTCCTGCTGCTATCATCAACAGGTAGGTGACCTCCAACCTCTGGCTGTCATCAAATAGGCCAGGCAGCAGTTCAAAATCTTGACTTAAAACTACATTGGGGTAATATTTGCTTTCTGATTATCTTGCTTTTGTAGTTGAGGGAGGCTTACAGAGTGCAAGCATCCCTCTGTACGAGAGAGAGGGGGATGGTGGGCCAGCAGCTCTCCATCAGTTCCTGGGGCAGGGCACACTCCATCACTCATGATGGACCAGCCAGAGCAGCAGCAGGACTGCACACTCCTCCAGGAGGTCAACAGCTCTTGGCAGTGCTGCCCCCACACACTGGCATAGATTCAGGCTTTTCTGTTGAGATTTGGGTTATCTCTAAGAAAACAGCAGGGCTATTAGAAGCCCCACTTGTTTCAGAGTCTGAAGACACCAAAGTTGTGTGGTGCTTGTGGTCTTACTAAATGGAATCATCTCAGTAAATTCTTTTTAATTCATCTTTAGAATCACAGAGTAATTTAGGTTGGAAAAGACTTCCAAGACCATTGAGTCCAACCATTAACCCAGCACAGCCATATCCACCACTAAACCATGCCCACGGGTGCCTCGTCTACATGGCTTTTAAACAGCTCCAGGGATGGTGACTCCACCACTTTCTATTACATAGACAGCCTATTCCTATTCTTCACAGCCCTTTCTGTTACGTTTTTTTTTTTCCTAATATCCAATCTAAATCTCCCCTGGTACAACTTGAGGCCATTTCCTCTAGTCCTATTGCTTGTTACTTGGGACAAGAGACCAACTGCCACCTGGCTCCAGCCTCCTCTCAGGCACTTGTAGAGAGTGATGAGGTTTCCTCCCCTGAGCCTCTTTTCCTCCAGGCTGAGCACCCCCAGCTCTCTCAGCTGCTCCTCACGGGACTTGTGCTTCAGACCCCTCCCCAGCTCTGCTGCCCTTCTCTGGACACACTGCAGCACCTCAATATCCTCCTTGTGGTGAGGGGCCCAGAGCTGAACACAGGATTTGAGGTGCAGCCTCAGCAGTGCTGACTACAGAGGGATGATTCCTTCTCTACTCCTGCTGGCCACACAATTGTTCATATCTTAGTTCAGATCAGTAGTTGTCTGCTGTGACTAGGCACCTTAGTTTTAAAGACTTGATTGCAGGAGAGAATACCTGATTTAGGTAAAGATCTCTGGCAAGTTACAAGCTATTAGTAATTACCTGTTAGTTAAATTACCCGTTGTTAACTTAGAATATTAACTACTCAAAAATTGCTTACTATATTATCCAGAAATCCCTTTCTTGGATTCAAAATACGATAATGGATATTAAATCTTTCTGGAAACCTTAACAGACCAATCAATTTTGAAAAATCACTACTGGAAAATTATAATAAATGCAACTCTTTGCAACTAGCAGAGTTTCATATTAAAAATAAAAAAGAAAAGAAAAGAAAGAAAGTTTGATTCACTCGTTAAAATCAACTTTGGTAAATGGACTGGTTTATAAGCATTCAGTATTCAGCATCCATGTTTATTCTCTCTGCTCTCAGATTTTTGTCTCTGTGGGCTCTGTGTAGCTATGTGGCAGGATCTGCAGTGAGCATCCTGTACAACTCCTCCGCAGTCTGAGCAGAGACTGAGGGCTTTGAGAAAACCACAGAGTGAAGCAGTTCTCTGCTCACCTACCAGCTCCGCTGATAATCCTGCCTTACACTACTTGCTGGAGACAATTAGGGGAATAGAATAGGGTACTCTGCCACTTTGCCTGTCATCAGCTTCCCCTTTGAGATCAAGTTGCATAAATGCTAATGGTCCTGCCTGTCTGGTGCTCAGCACTGTCACATCCCTAAACTCCACAAAACTTTGGGTTTCCAGTCAGAGCAGTCGATATATGCAAAAGGATTGCTGTGGTGTTAAACTTTGTCAGCACCATGAGCTGGGGATTTGTTTTAGAACTCGATTTTCCTGGTGAGCATAAAGGAAAAGTGATGAAATGGGCTGCTAGTATCACATAGAGGAGAAACTGTTATTCCCTACCCAGGTTAGAGGAACCAGCCATTTTACACTGGGCAGATCCTCGCAGATAGAGACATTTCTTTATTCATGTAACTCAGTGAGTGGTAAATGAGGCATGCTCACAGAAGTTATTTGGGATGGAAATGAGTCTAATTAGTCTATCCAGCTTAGGAATAGCACTGTGAATCAAGTCCGGGGAAGTTGGGATTCAGCAGTGGAGAAACAGTTATGTGCTTTCCACAGTTAAGCAGAATATTTATTTGAGATTTCATCTGACAGAATAAACAATAAGATAAGAGGATAGCTCAAGCAGGCAAACATTTCTAAGAAACTGGTTCAAAAACATCCTTAATTTAATTGCATTGTCTGTAAGTAACCTCCAAAATATTCCTGCCTTAGTTTTCAACTTCCTAATTTGTTGTACAGTAAACAGTAAAAAGCTGCTCATTTATATCAGAGCTTTCTTAATAGGGCAGATGTGCTCTGAACTTAAGTTGTATTAATAAAAAGTGGTGTCTTTTGCAGTTAGCAAGGGCATAACAGTGATTTCAAAGTAAGCTGCTAGAATATGTACATGTATTTTATGTACTGACAAATCTTTTAATCGGAGAGAATCACATCTAGTAATGAATCGCATTCTTGGAGTGAATAATTCAGCCCTTGACGCCAACCTCTGAGGGAGAATATTGTGGTCATGGTGTCTGAACAGTGTGGTAGCTATGGCTACCTATATAATTCTTAGCAATGGAAAAAAAAGTGACAATGACATTAAATTTAATCAGGTTCCCCTTTTCTGTGGTTCCCACTGGGATGAGCCACTAGTGTCTTGCCTTAAATATTCAAAGCCTTCAAAGTTTGCATGTGTTCATATACTGGGACAATATCCTGCTAATACAGAACAATAGATCTGTCATGTATTTCTCCTGTGGATAGCCCTAAGTCTGAATTTAGTTAGTATAGGGTATTATGATTGCTGCTTCTTTAGTGATTGTCTTTACATTAGTCTTCACTTAGAAGGAAGAAGAGCAGTAATGAAATGTAGCATAAATACAATGAACTTGGCTATTTTGGTTTGGAAATATGGAGCAAAGGACTGTGTCTTCTTAAAAAGATCCAGCTTTATTTCCAGTCACACTTCATCTGATATGAATGAGCTGGTACTACATATCACATGGCTGAATACATTTGGGAAACATGACCTAACATATATTTAGGAAAGAGAGCTTAGACTCAAGCCAGAGTAGTTAAATGCACAAACTCTTTGAATTTTCATTTGGTAAAATTCATTAATTCTTTTTGTGTTTTGTTGACAAAGCTGTGAAAATGTGACTTTTATAAATTAATATTTACTAGTGCAGGAACTTTCCTTAATCTGCAGTAAAAACCAGTAGTAAAAAGTCAAAACTGACAAATATTTTTGAGTACTGATTTGAAGCAGATATTTTTAAATGCAGCCCTTGAAAAGAATTTGCTTTTTTTATTTCTAATTGAGAAAAGGTATTTTTTACTGTTAATTTGAAGATAAATTTTCACAGCAGGTAAATGTGCCACAAGAAAAGCTGGTACCTTAACTGTAGGCTTAACTACAGTTAAAGACACTTGAGAGAAAAATCTTTCTCTCAATTTATATTTCTTTGGAGTCATTGTGATCAGAAAATTACCAGATCTGTGATGATTTATTATTTTCTCTTACTTTTTTTTTTTTTTTTTTTTTTTTTTTTTTTTTTTGTTAGTTTAATAGTGCTTATATCTGTCTGACAAAGTAAACCAAAGTCTACTCCTAATATTTTCTGAGTGAGTGGACACATTTCACAATTCCCACATGCAAATAAAAATATAAAAAAAACCCAACTTGATAAGAAGTGACTTCCTCTGCACGTCACATTCCTACAAACTATAGCTCTTTAAATTATTGGAATAAAAACTAAAAAAAAAAATAATGCCACTCTTTTCTACAGTACAGTAAATCATAAAGGAAACAGGATGCCAGCCACCTTTATTTATTTTTCTAGGTTATTATAGAGTCATATATGCTACTCATGATCTTGCTGCCTGAATACATAATTATCATTTGTTCATGTGAAAGAAAAATAAAATAATCTCTCTTTGTTTTGTTCAGGACAAAGCAAGCACCCAGCTTTATTTTGTTTGGTTTAGGTAATTTAACTTTAAAGATTTAGATGCCTATTAAGCATGCAGAAAAGACTACATACTGTTATTTTTGCATCATAAAATCTATTCTGTATGGGGGGAAAACATCCAGAAAGCTTGTTTGAGCCAGTGCTAAACCCAGCTAAAGAATCAAGGTCCATAGTTTGATCCAGACCATCAGTATCTTCGGCCTCAGTCCCTGAAGCTGCAGCACACCAGCTACAGTCTAACAGTAGAACTGGACATTTAATTATAGCTGGAAAAAACAGTTTCTTTTTAGGTGCAGTCTATCACTGTAGGATCACAGACATTCTTGCCCAAACAGTAGCAAGAGCTGGACTGCCCATGTTTCCCAGACACACTTGCTTTCTCCACTTGGAGCTTTTCTCCAGGTGGGATGCAGAGACTCTGGCTCTTTGTCTAGGTCTTTACAGGCTGCCCCACTTAGCCTCTTGTTCTGAATGCAGATTTCACACCAGTGGCTCTTACACATGCACAGGCTGATGGCACAGCGTGTGTGCAGCACTTCCAGCTCTCCCCCCATTTAACACACACGTGAAGGTCGGACATCTCGGGCTGCCCATGGACAGGTGCTGCAGAGAACATGCTTCCATCCAGGAGATGCCACACAGAAATGGAAAACCTGCCCAAGAAGAAGGGACCTTCAAGGGTGCAGACACGAATGAATTCAGCTCTTTGCTCATTACCCAGATGCTCTTGGTGATTATTGCCCAGCCCTGTATACAGATTTTGAGTTGAGATTCATCTACATTTTAATCCTGTGTTTGGTCCTGTTGTATGAACACTGACTCAGACTTTGATGTAGGTTTTAAAACATCTATAGGACTAGCAATCCCATTTTATTTTTCTGTTTTACTTATAATTTTCCTTCAACTACCCCTCACCAAAACCAACTTGCCCCTCTTACTGCTGCTTTGAAAGCTTTGTTTTAAGGGTTGTGTCACTGATATGATAATCCCAGAAAAAAAGGCTTAGGAGAATAATCACCCCCAGCCTGCAGACACAAGAGAGTGATGTCTGGTCTAATTAAGGCCTAATAATGAGCTACATGTTAAGATACGAAACAATATGAAGCAAGTAATGAAAAACAAGTTTTACACCTTGCTGTGTCAGACTTGTTAACTGTATTGTTAAGTGGAAGAGATGATACCTGCTTTGGCAAAATAACTTTTGCATCTCCAAAACAGTGATAACCAAACTAAATCTGCCTTAAAGAGTGCCAGATCTTTGTGCTAAGCACAGCAGTAGCAAATACCTGACTAGTAGGTAGCACATTAAAGAGGACAGTAAAAAAAGGGCTGACTTAGTCAGTTTAAAATTATTATGCTCCCAAAACTGCCCACAAACTTCCAACCTCTGTTCTGCACCAGGGTTTCACTGAGAGCTTGGGGGAGGTAAGGGGAGTCAGCTCATTTTTCTGATCTGATTGAGACCTGGGGAAAAAAGAGTAATTTCACATTTAATCTCAGTCCAAGCGGATATTATGTTTTCCTTCATCTATGTATTTTATGAACACTTGGAAATATGAAGGCTAGTCACTATTCTCTAAAGAAATATTTTAATTAGCATTTTCCCCTGGAATAAGTGAAGAGCGGGTTCAAAGTACGTTGCTATTAACAAAACATTTCTTACCCAGCCATGTGGCAAATCTACAAACTGGGACACCTAGATGTGATAACTCCTCCTACACTGTATGTTCTTAGATGAACCCAAGTGATAAAAAGTTTTTTCCCCACAGAAACTACAAGAAATGCTTTGGGAGCAGATATCACAGAGGTTGTGAGGAACAATAGCCCTGCCAAGAAAGTGATAACAGCAGGAGGGTTCGCTAACAGCTGACAAGGTGCGCGAACCATGTCACACCACAGAGGTGCTAAAAGAAAATAGCATAATCTTGAGAATATTTTATCAGAAAAACACAACTCTCTCTTGCCTGGACAGACCATATCACTCATGGCCAAAGCACCACTCTTACCTGCCTGATGATCACTAATTGATACCCAGTTGTCACAACTACATATGAGAAAAAAATTTGTCATACAACTTTTTTCCCTGCAGTAATGTCTACTGAAGATAATATGTACTGATGGGTTTAGCTGTCATTTTAAATTGAAGGATATGCCACCAAGACCAGGCAAACATCCAACCACAAAATGGAAAAAATTACCACAAAAGAGAGTAGAAAAGCAAGTTGTGACAGAATACGTGCTCAACACAGACACAAAAATTCACACGTTGGCCATTTCCGTTTGTATTTTTTTCTCAGAATTCTACAGCAATTACTGAAAGGAAGCAAGAAGGAGCATACACAGTTTTTTCTAAAAATTAGTATAAGAACGAGAGAAATGTCAGGAACTTTTTTTTCTTCCCCCTCCTATTGAAAGCAGAGTTAGAATCTTAACTTTAATGAAAAATTACCACAGAGGTAAGCTTTCTTTGTGCATCTAGGGAAACAATGATGCTGCCATCCTGCATCTTCTTTCTGGTTCCACAGTTAGATCCTCCTGCCATACATATGTATGTCCCAAGCAAATGCAAACCTTAAGGGATATTTAAAGAATACAGCTGTGAAAAGTTTAATGTATTTTGTAAGTATGGAAAGGGATTAATTCTGCTATAGCATGATACATAAACTTACATTTCATGCACATCCTATTTCCTGTGATTACAATAAATAATGCATATGGTTCCGTTATCTTCAGTTGACACTTAAAATTGCTTCACTTGATTGTTTTATGATCATACCTTTTAACTTCAAAGTCTTGAATGGGTCCAAGACTGAAATGAACATCAGTTTTCATTTAAGGTCTAGAATGTGTTCATGTCTATGTATAAAGTATTCAGTCCCAGTGTATCAGCTTCACTCCCTGCATTTTCACATGAGAGGCAAAAAATGTTTTAGATAAAATACCATAAGTACTGCAACTGGCGAATGTGAGACCTCAAGAGATAAAAGTAAATTAGATGCACTCACAGTGACCACTTTCAAAGGACTGAAACAGAATTTAAAGTAGTCCCATCATCAGTAAAGCCATTTAAACCAGGGGAAAGACTGATCATCTCAAGATTTGGTAGAAGAGCTGTGTCACTAAATAACATTACCAATGGACAATAAAAAGACTTTATCAAAACAAGAAGAGCCTTTTGAATCAAGACAGATAACAAGAGCCAAGGGATTGTAGCTGTGCTACAGGATAAAATCATGTTATGCATAATACAGATTTCAGATTATGTGGATAATGGGCCACAAATTAACACTTTTTCACTTCAAATGCTAGTTCCTCCAAACCTGTTGCAAAAAATATACACATACCCATGCCCCAGCTATCTTACTGCATTTTAGATGCAAACTCTATCATGAAACTTTGTCTGGGTATGATAAAGTAATAGTTAGCCAAAATGTAAAGCTTTTCCTTCAACTTTCTGCACTGACCATAGGGAAACCACCTGACTCCCTTTCTGAGGTAACTAAGGATACTAACTAAAGAAGATGCTGTTACAAAGTGAGGCTACATGGGCTTTATGAAGGTGTGGCTTTTTATTGCTCCATTTTCTGGATCCCTGTGATAGCTCTCCAGGGGGGAGCAATATAATAAAAAGGGTAAGCTGATACAGCCCTTTGGAATAACAATCTTCTTAATTGCTTGACGCATCTCTTGCACGGGCTGGCCTCAGGGGAGCACGCCCTGTTGGCAAACAGCAGGTTCTGTATCGCAGCTCTTAAACGCTGATTCCAAAGTGCACCAACTTGTGTGTGCCCAGCAGAGCCTAGCTGATCACTCACCAGCCCAGCACAGGGTGAGAAGGTTATTTATCATCCTGTGGCACAGCAAAGTTAGTCGTAGAGAGTGCTAAAACATGTTCCAGCAAATCAGTATAATATATATATATATATATACACATATATATTGTCAGAACCATGTTAGGCCTGGGGCATGAGCTACCTATCTGATGGCAGGGGTGTCCTTCTGAACTAACAGCACTGTTGTCACAAACAAACGTACAGCGTGACGTCTGTGGAGCTCTCTTCTTGGGCAGGATTTGGTGACAAACAAATATTCTACACCTTTGTCACTGTGACAAAGACTCACTGTTCTTCCCATTGTGCTAAAATAAACCAGCCAAGTTGGCACAGTTGGGTTTCAGATTCCAGGGGACAGTGAGTCTCACTTGGGAGAAACTGGCTTTTTATTTCACAGACTGAGGAACACAGACAGTATCAGTACTGGAGACACATTGATTCTGTTTTGTTTTCCTGGTATTTGCAAGCTGGCCTGCAAACTGCTCACTTCACAAGCCAGTCATTCCAGAGCTTATGGGAGGTGCAACTTCCTCATCTCATCAAGTACCAAAGCCCCAAGCTTGCCACTTTGAGATGAGGAATTTTTAGCTGAAGTGTTTGAGTTAAAAGAATCTGTGAGAAATCCAGGAACACCTGAATGAGTTATGAGCAGTTAACACCATCAGGTTAAGGAACAGTCAAACAGGAGAGGCATTTCCAATGTAGAGTGATTAGAAGGGATATTATAGGCTGATGATAATTTAATACAATTGAAATTCTGCTTTATGCAGTTTGAACAGATGCCACAAACACAAAAAATAATTTGCAAAACCCATCTTGCCAAGTACAAACACCACTGTCTTTCAGGAGATAACCACTGGCAAGTTAAGACTCTCACATGTAGCTGGCTTCAACCACCAACCTCCTCGACCTTGCACTAAATGTACTTTAGAGGGAAGGGAAAAAAGTCTTTCCTTTTCATGATAGGTCCTTTTGAGAGTGAACACGGCTTCTTTATTGTTTTCTTTGAGACTGAGAAAGTATTCCATGGGTGTTTCTTTCTGGCCTTGGGGGAAAATCTACTCAGAATTGCATCTTAAGATGACCTGTTCAGGATGGCTTCTTGCATGGATGGCAGAAAAATCAATTCCCATTGCTCCTGGAAACCAAAAATAGTGTTTGCACTTTCCAGTTAAGTAAGAGGGCAGAGCTGTGACTGAGTCATGACAGAATCCTTCCTCAATTCTTTTGATAGTACATTTTATGCCCCAAGGTATATGCCAGTTGAATTCTGAAACATATTTTGCAGTTTTCTAAAATTGCTTCCACACACCACAGTTCAGTATCAAATGCTCATACACTCCTTGTTCCCAAAAATATTTTCTTTTTTCATTCCTAATATAATTGCTAATGTAAATTCCACTGAGGAGCAGGGAAAATTTTTCTTAGTGAGGATATATAAAGAAAAATATCTTTCTAATAAAGGTGGGCTGTTACAAACTCACCAAGGACTCACCAAAAACCATAAGGACTTTTTTTCTTATCTTCTAATAGCTTGTTGGTTTGCAAGTACATTCATATGGATGGATGGATGGATGGATGGATGGATGGATGGATGGATGGATGGATGGATGGATGTGCCCGGGCTCCAGTGCCGGGATCGCCGGCACCGCCCTGCTCCGCTGCCCCAGCCAGTGCCGCGCCAATCCCCAGCCCTGCTGTCTGCTCCTCGGGCTCCTTGCAATTAGTCAACGTGATATATTGTTTACAATTTACACCAAACAAGCTTGGGGCTAATTATGACTTAGCTAGTTTGTCTCTTTGATGTCAAGGTCCTCTGCGGGAGGCCTGGCTACTGAGCAGCAGCTAGGTTTAGTCTCAGACGCAGGTACAGGGAATCAGCACAGCCCTGCAATTCAGCTGCAGCTATGCCAAGTCCTCAGGCATTGAGAATTATATTAGCACAGCTAATAAACCTGCTGCAAATAGATTTATTTCTGTGTCCTCTTAAAACACCTGCTATCCAGGAAACCGGCAATTAAGAAAACAAACCAAAAAATTGTGAAGTTCAGCTATTCTTTAGGGTAGTTCAGACACAGTGAGACTTCTTCCACACAAAATATAATGAGAGACTAATATTCCTTCATTGCACTGGAATTTATGGACTGCTTTTCTGTTTTAAGTTGTATTATTATGAAAGCTGCAGCGTGTAGAATTCTAGATTTCTCTACCATTGTGTTCTCATTCTCTACCGTTGCATTGCTAAAATAATATTTTCTAGTTGAAAGCTACCAGTGTATTTAATGTACAATTTCAAATTACGTAAATGTATTAATAGAGTTTTTAAAGGAGAAACGAGTTCTAGTCAGAATTGAAGGAGGAAGGAGGGCTTTCAACAGAGCATGATGGTGCTTCCATCAACAAGAAGAGTGAGCCACACAAGTCCCCTTTGCCTTGGTCACACCACCAACCTTGACTCTCACCTGCACCTTGGAACTGGGTGTGTAACTCCTGCTAGAGCCAAACACCCCATCAACATATCCACAGAGGCAAGAAATGTGGTTAGAGAAGTATAACATCAAATAGGCCTCCCTAACAACTCCTAGGCCAAATCTGTTCATTTTGTAGCTCGGTTGTGGGTTGTTTTTTTTTCCCTTCATTTATTCAACTCAGTATAGGACAAAGGTCTCATACTTCTTTTAACTTGGTAGCAGCAATAAAGGAGCTTCAGCTTGGATTTAACCAAAACTGTGGTGGTGAAGTGTCACAAGTGTGAGAGGTGGAGAGACTGAGTTCATTTGGAAAAGTCTTATATCTCTTCCCAAATATTTAAGTAAAATGTAACAATGACTCAGAATTTCCCAGTAAATTCTACCATGACTGAACAGTAACTTTATCAATCGGTACATAAACAATTTTTAAAAATGAAAGATGGGTGCAAACAGGTGTTAGAAACAAACTCTGTATAGTCTGGTTTATGCAGTATGTTCCCAGCAACTTTGCATTCTCTTCTCTCTGTCTTCATTTTTTTGTAATCACAGCAAAATTTGCTTGGCTACTGAGGCAAAATGAGGTAATGGATGGGATCAGAAATTGGGATAAGAACAACTTTAAAATAGGAGAGGGTAATCAGGCAAGAAAATATCTGTAAATGTCATTAGTAACCACTTGTGAGTAGCAAGAATTGAAGGATAATCACAGAATGAGTCTCTCTAAAAATACCATGTCTAACAGAAATCAACACAATCCTGCAGACCTTATTTTAAGAAGCTATTTCAGTTGTGGATTTATCCTTTCAAGAGTTAAGAACTCTTAATGCCTCAAACTTGCAGTCTGAAATTAGTTGCAAACTTACCCCACCATTTTAGACAGCCAGTCAGCTCATCCACAGAGATGGGCATTAACTGCACCATTCAGACCCTTAACCCATCTCTGCTACACAGAGAAACCTGCAAACTGAAACACCAATATCTGAGAGAGCCCTGACCAGCTTCCTCATAAGTACAAAAAAGGAGCTTTCTATCGGATCCTTTTGGGGAATCACACAGGGAATCAAACTCCTCACAGGGCCCAAAGTCCTCCTGAATCCCCATGTGCAAATCTGAGAGGATAACTGCAATCACAGCAGTTATGTTCAACATGGAAAGAGCTGCAGTGCAAAATTTACCAGTTACCAGATGGCATTTTCTGTTCCTTTTGAAGCTGAGGGACCATTGTGTGGCAGCTTTGGCTGCTGTTATCTGCTATGTTTGTGCCACTTGAAAATCTCTGACCTCTGCATTCCCTGTGTCATAAAAAGAACAAAGCAGTGAATATTGATTAATAAAAGTCTTTGACTCTACCAGAAAAGCAGTTACAAGCACTGGGAATTTGTTTGAGTAGAAGAGTATGTCCTCCAAGACTCAACACCTCTAGTTTATACTCTTTTGACCCAGGGGAACCTGCTTCTTTCTCCTTCCACTAAGTAAATTTACCTGGCCAGGTGGCAACAAAATTGTACATCTGTTCTTCCTGTAACCAAAGGATAAAGTTAAGGGAATGTCATAATGCCTTTACAGCATGAAAACCAGTGTTGAATCTGAACCACCTGAGTCCTGTCTCTGCAGGACAATGATAAATGTCCTCCTGAAGTGCAAAGATCAAGTGCTGGGAGAGCAAGGTCAGATGCTTTACATGACATCTAATGTGACTGTCATTTCTCAGGCTGGGTAGCCAGTGGAAATGTGGCGACAGGATGAGCCAATCACTAGGGTACCATGTCTGGCATTTAAATAGAGTGCAGCAATTCCAGCAGTGCCAAATGATTACAGATCTAATTGCCATTGTCTAATGAATTCCTCTGTGGTGTCGTGTGCATTTTCAAAGTGTTAAGCTAAGTCCAGCAAGGTACTTTCAACCAAAAATGCATTTTTAAAAGATTAAATTCTGGCTTTCTACTCCTAAATAGTCTCATGAATTAATAAAAGGTTCCATTCAAGCATATCTATAAATAATGGACGACCATTTTGCTGTTTTATTGGGAATTACCTTTCTATAAATTCCAGCATTTGGCTCTAGGGAAATACCACTGTCTGTATTAAATGTCCCTCCAAGATCATGAGAATTATACAATTCAATTGTTTTGGTTTAAAAATCGTTATCAACTTCTTTTCTTTGAAGAGTATGTTGCCTGATTATTGCTTCAATATACTAGTGAGAGATACAAGATATAAAGTATCTATTAAAGGAGTGGAAAATATGATTTATTGGGAGACTGAAGACCTCCTGGTTTTCAAGTTAAGCTGATTTGGTTGCACCCTTGAGCATCTTTGGAGGAGCAGAAATTTGGTGACAGATTGCTCTTCAGTTGATTTAACTCAGGCCATTGCACCATCCTGTGGTGTCATATAACAAGGGCAACTTGGGTAAACTCATCCACAAAATCAGATGTCTCTTTTTAAAATGGGATGGCAGCTAACCAGTCACACAGTTCCCAAAGACCATCATCACCTTTGTGCTCCTGCTGATGTCTAAATACAGAGTGAGTTTTTATTTTCCAGGAAACTGTGTTCTCTTTCAAAGAATTGCACCCGAAGTCAGGCAATTCAATGGCCTGTGTAATATCAGGGAATCCTGTGGGCTGCAAACAGTGTGAGTCCTGTCTGCTTGTGGAACATAAACATTCTCACTTAGATTCAGATTTTGATACTGCTCTGAAAAATGCTTTTCTCTAGAATCATGATTTTGGTTAGTTCCTGTTCCTGAAAACTGTAAAAATTGTGGAAATAACTCAAAGCCTTATCAGCCAAATATCCACTGACAGGGAGTTTTTATCTACCAGAAAAGTCCACCTTTTTCATAAATGGGGAGGTCTTTAAGTGCCTCTCCAGGTCACTTTCTGCTCTCCTCCTGAAGGTCACATAAAAGTGCACAAATGGAGGCAGATAAAGTTGAACGTGAAGGGGTCTGATGCTTTTTGCTGATGCTGTGATTGACAGCTAAGGCCTTGCACAGTGACAGTGTCACTTGAGAGACCCTACCCTTTTTTTCCCAGGTTTTCTGCAGTCTCTGGTGTCACAGGGGGACAGCCCCCTGTGGTAATGCCAGGCTCCTCACTGTCAGGGGGCTAAGACCTGGACTAATTCATTGCAGTGCAGTTTAATTAAACTGCACCGGAGTTGTTTCCCTGGTAAAATAAGTGTGGGAAGAGAATGTGTGTCAAAAGAGACATGCCTCTTACTGTGTGTGCTTTATTGTTACACCACAGCTAATATATTGTGGGAATTCCCATGGAGTCAATGATAAACTATATTATCAAGCTCCATAAAATAGGCATTCTACTAGTGAGGGTTACTGTAGCCCACAATTCCATTAATCCTCCTAATTTATTATATTATAGCTGTATGTGAGGTCTCATAAATTTATTATACCCCTTTCATCTTGATAAAAATGCTTGTTTCTCATCTCAAATAAAAACCCTTATTATTTGTTGTGTCTGTCTCTAAAAAATAAATGTATCAGCCCCTTGCAAGAAAATATGATTATTGGCTGAGAAATGTAAACTGCACTTGACATGTCTTCTGACATAAAATTAAAGAATTTTATTAAACCTTGCTTTCTGAGTACAGAAACCAGTATATGAAGGGCCATTGAATTTTTATTTGCTTTTGTTTTAGAGCATTGCATTCTCTTTTATATATATATATATATCTTTACAAGGTTTTGTAATTTAAAGCCACAGAACCTGCATCTGTCAGCTTTGCCTTTTATGAAGAAGGCAATTTTCTGAGACTGAACATTACATATCTCTTGGAAATTTATCTGGGTGGCAAATGAAATCATTCCCTCTTTTAGGGCATTTCACATGAGTGAAATATTTGTTGATAGGTTATGTTGCAGTGATCTATACTGAATCATTTGCTAATAGATGGGCTATATTGGGTAAGTACAGATGATGAAAATAGCAAACTTTTCCCTACAGCTTGTGTTGCTGATGGGGATCAGAGTGGCCTCTGTCCTTCACTGGACTCAGTGGGTGCAATAGAAATCTTGCCTCAGCCACAGTATAAAGAGAAGTCCTCTATCATGGTACAAAGCAAAATATGAGCAATCAGTGGAGTCTCACAACGAGAAATATCAGGTTGGACTGGGGAGCACAGGAAAGGCTGTGCTGATTCAGTCCAAGGGCCCTCCAGGCATGTCTGATAGTGGCCAGTAGCAGGCACCTGACTGAGAAAAGGGCAAAGCAAAGCTACTGTTTCAGGCTGCTTCCAGTTCAGATTTCTTGAGAGTGATGTGGGTTGGATTGCTTGCTAATCCACCATGGAACTGCCTTTTGATTTTGAACATCTCTTCATTCTCCTCTTGAATCCATGCAAACTTTTTTAAAACGCACAGCACCCTTTACCAAGGAGACCCACACACCTGCTTCAAGTTGGGGTGAAAAAATAATCTCCCTGCACTCATTTTTACCCTGGTTTTTCCATGATCTGTGCACCCTGGATTTTATGTTAGATGAAACAACAAACAGCACATCCCTGTTCATTCTCTCCACACTGCTCCTTACTTTGTTATCTCTACTGTCCTCCCACTACATCCTCTCCGTTGTGAGCTGAAAAGTCTAAGCCTGATCAGTCATTCCTCATACAGAAACCACTTCTTGACCACCTACATTTTAGGAACAGGATTTCCTCAGCCCCCTGTATCTTTTTTGGATTTTACTTCCAGTTATCAAATTACAAGCTTAGTTGTGTCATGACCATCTAATCCATCTCTCCTTGTAAGTTGAGTGCAACAAAATTTGCAATGCCCTTAATAGTTCTTTACCCTGGAAATAGCTCACTATCAGGAAACTACCAAAATGTGGTTCCCAATACTAGTTCAAAAGTTTGAAGCACTAAGAAATGATGCTGGAATCCTACTGAATAGGAGACTTCCAATACATGGAATAGGGTAGTCTAAATGAATGAGCCAAATGTAAATTTCCCCCAGGCCACATTATATCAAATATTGAAACCAGCATATTGTGTGGATCTATAAATTGGGAAAAGTTGCTAGTGCTAAAGATTACTTTTAAACATAAACAAAAAGCTGAGGAAAAAATTTTGAAATTTTGTAATATGGTCTTAAAGGAGGAATGAGGGAAGGGTGAGAAAGTGAAGAAATACTCTAGGCAGGAACTCTATTGAGAAAAAAGATTCAGTGTTATCTCAAAACCCAACTAATTTTCTCTTTCAACACAGTTTTCTGTTCCAAGCAAGAAAAAGTCTATTATTAAAAAAAAAAAAAAAAAAAAAAAAAAAAAAAAAAAAAAAAAAAAAAGGTGAAGTTGTTAGAAGTTCCTGATTTGGTGTATTAACTACAGTTCAAGGAATGAACATGAAGCAAGCGGTTTCTTTGGGGAACCTGGCAGTAAAAGAGTATTGCTTTCCAAACTGCCTGAAAAAATAACAACTGGCAGGTATTTCCCAAGAGCTAAAATCCTTGGGGAAGAAAATTATAGATTTTGCACTAAGAGTTGATTTTGCACTAAGAGTTTAAAATCACAAGTCTGGGTAATTAGTAAAAGCAGAAATGAAGCCAAGAGAGCAGTATCTGATATCCATGCTGGTGCTCACCAGGTTGTGTGTAGGGGAGATGGGAGGTGGAAAAAGCTCCTGCTCCTCAAGTTGATAGGTTTTTGTCATTGTGTGGGGGAAAAATTATTTTCCTCTCAAGCTGTTCAGAATAGTCTGATGAGAGCTGCTTTCTATAAATCTTTATGAAAGACCTCAATGTGGAATGCGCAAATCCAAGGCAGGACTGAATCATTTCTGTACAAATTTACACTAGAGAGTGTGTTTGGACAACACTACTAAAAGTATCAACAGTGGGACTTTCCTGGCAGAGACAGAAATAAGAGCCTGCTTCATATCATAAAATTTACCTGTCTCCACAGCAGCCACTTAACTGCACCAGGACACACTTAAGGACTCTTGAAATAACAACATGTCTTGAATAACAACATGTGACACCAACTGGTGGCACTTCCTGATGTGGCCAGACTATTTTGTGTCTAAAAACAGCTTTTACATATTAAACCAAGAAGACATCAGTAGATTTAAACTCTTGGGCCACATTTCTGTCCTAGTTCTGAAACCACAGTGAGGTGCACCTCCCCCAGCTGCATAGGGCACCACAAGTTAGAGAAATAGTTGTGGAAACCTGAAGCAGATCATAGGCTGGCTGTAACATGCTATGGAATCCCTTTGCCTCGGTTCAGCTCTGCTGTAAGAATTTCAACAACAATTGTAAAGCTAAATAAGACTGAGATCTTAAGCACAAAGCTGGTATATCCTGGGACAGTGTTTTATGGAGATATTAGCTGTTCTTGTGTCAAGAGATGGTCTTTGTTGTCCAATAAATACATTGCTTGTGAGGATTTTATAGTGCTAAGTTCGTTCTCAGATAAGGAAATTCTCCTCCATGTTTGGTATGGATTTCTACCTGCCAGCATATTGTTTATCACTAAAGATGCCTGGTTTTTACAATGCACATATTCATATCCTGCTTGTAGTGACAAAAAAAAAATAAACAGAAAACATAAACAAAAACAAACATATCCCATCAGCTGGTAATGAGAGACAGTGCCTCATATCTCTTGTTCTGAACTGCAAAAAATGATTATTTAACACTAAACAGTCTTCAAAAGCTATTCCTTATGCTACATTCTTAAATTTACAGTCAATTCTATTTTCAGTGTTTCACTTAGTCAGTCATATTTAGCAGCCAGGTGATAAAGACAACAGAAATCTTTTAACTCCCTTATCATTAGTATCCTCAAACACGAATAAATTTGTTCTATACTGTATTAAAATTATGTATTTCATGTAGGAAGTTGATCCATCAGAATTACAAAATAAGAAGAGTGTGCTTCATAATCAGCTTAGTGCAATAATCATTAAATACAGCCATAGTTTATGACTATCACCCTTAACACTCTTTTAAGCAGTAGTCATTTTCATCCAGTTGTCACTGCTTTCACAGAGAGCATTTACCACCTGTTTTTTTTTTATTTTTATTTTTCATTTTTAAGGTACATGAAATTAAATTCTGGATTTTGCCTACGCAAAATCCGGTACTTGAGACAGAAGGAACATGAACCTGGAATATGATCAATACTCTTTTGGCAAGATGCTAATAAAATTAACACTCCCTGCTGTTAATGGGCACTGCCTGATTTGTGTGATTTGCATTACTCAGGTGCTTTGAGCTACCTGTGTGACCACTGCCATCACTGTATAGTGGCAGAGGAAATGGTCTTCACATAAACTGAGGCTTGGCATTTTTCTGCCTTAGTACAAGAACGTGATTCAGCAAACAGCAAACACTTGGCTGTTAAAGCCAAGCTGCCCAGGTAGGAGGATTGTGAGCTCACTGACCTGCCTTGGCTAACAGCAACACTCCATCAGTCACAGGTGAAGGAGATATGCTCAGGAGAGAGTTCAGTATGCACATAATCCAGTGCAGAGATAGGAATCAGATTCAAAAAGGTGCTTTGGACTGAATGCCAGTAGATGTGAGGCACTGAGGTAGTACACAGATGTGGGTAGGAGCACTTCTGTATTGAGATTAATGGCTGCAGGGAAAACAGGATATCTACAAGATAGTTTTCTAGAGGTCTAATTAAATACAGTTTAGAAGGAGTCTAGAACCAAGTGGAAACTGAAGCTTTGTTTCCTCAAGAAAGAAGAAAGAAAATCCAATAGGATTTACTATGCACAGCAATAAAACCACAGTGGTTTTCACATAGGTCAGAAAGAGAAGGCAAACTCCACTCATATTTTTCACCAGTCTTTAGCTCAGCTCACTGAAACTTGTACATTATTTTCTCAGGACCGATCCTATTGCTAGCAAAGTAACTTAGGAAAATACATTTTGTCAACACCCCAAAATCCGTAGGCTCATAGGACCCAAACTGAAATTAAGAAAAAAAAAAAGATAAATAAGATGGTCTTAGAATTTATCCATCCTTATCACAGTAGGATGATTTGATGTAGTTGATTAAAATTGTAATTTATCTGCCATAAAAGAAAACTTTCCTTAAATTCTAGTGGACAAGTATGAATCCATCACATGTGCATCCTATCTTATTGACACATGGGGAAACTACCACAGTTGCACCTCTTGTTCAAGAATAGAAATGCATCAACAAAATAATGAAGTTACCTCCAGTCCAGAGACAGCAACAGGAATCTCAAAGCTCACCTCACATACAAGTATTTGCAAGAATTTATTTGAATCATGGCCAGAGAGCTGACACTGGAAGGCATAGTGGGAAAAGTGGATGCTGACAAAGAGAGTATTTCAGGGAAACAAGCAAGGTTCCTTGTTCTGGAAATTAGAGCTTCTGCACTGTGTCTAACTTGGCTAAACTCAGTTGTAGTGTCAAGGGGTGAGAAGGGATGATGCAGACTAATGGTAAAAATTTTATATTGCTTTCTATCTGGAGTCCAAAAATTTACTTGGGAAAAAAGATCAGGGCTTTACATGACTTGGCAAGGAAATGGAAATATGGGCAGAGAGGTGTGTGGGCAGGGAAAGGGTCCAAATACGAATTACTCTAATAAAGTTAAGAAACAGCCAGTTCATTCAAGGTTCTTTCATGATGACTGGCAGCAGTCCTGGGTTTACAGCGTGTGGTGAGGCTTGAAATTAAATAGACTCCAATGACAGCAACTGGGAAAGGCTGTTCAATCTTATAACAAAAATAAAGCCATTATACTCTGTCTGGAGGAAAGTTCCTGGGGGGAAAAATGGATGAGGAAGCTATCCAGCTGGTCAAGGTGAGGAAGAAATAAAATCACAGGACACAGTTTCTCAACCTGAGGAATTGTTTTCACTCTGCTTCTGTAGGGACTTTGTTGTACGTCGAATTTTTTTGCAGCACTGCTATAACTTGCAAGCACTATTGTCATGGCTAATACCTAGTAATCAGGTACCAGAGCTATCAGAGCTGCTTCTTACACTGCTTTTCCTCATTTTCCCCTTTCTTAAATACATTTTTCCAGAAGCACAGCTGTGCCCTGGGAGGTGGCTGGCAATACCTGTGTCCAATACAGGTCAGCCTCTGGCCTCACCCCACAGAGGGTGGAGCCCCTGCAGCTTCCCACTGCCAGTGCCTGGGCACCTGTGCACAGTACTCATGAAATTTCAGTGATAAGGACATCACTAGAACGTTAAACCTGCCCCCAAAACAGCAAAACAAACCAACAGAACGGCCCAACAACAACAGTTGAAGAAGGTATATGCCAAGAGACAGAAACCCATACATATACACATATATATGTGTGTGTGTGTGATATGTAACAAACAATGAGGACTATCATATTCCAAAGGACAGAAACTCACATATATATACATATACATATACATATACATATACATATACATATACATATACATATACATATACATATACATTTATGTGATCTTCCTTCAGCACCCCCTGCTTTTCCCATGCATGGCTGCTTATACTCAATATTCCTCCTATTAACTTTAAAAGGAATATCTTAACACATTTGCCATTGATAACAGACCGAGGTAAAGCAATTAAAAATTATAACTGCAGGTACCAATCCTGCCTCTTGTCACTCAGGGAAACCTTTTCCAGAGGCTTTTTAAACCCTTCCCTGTGCTCCCCAGTCTGAGTGGGGGGAGGAAGGACTCTCTGCTGGCAGTTTCTGTGCTGCCTGAGGCAAAATCCATTCCCATACTCAGTGCAAGCCCAGCCTGCTCTGCAGTAACCCCAAACCCCAACACACCCAACACAACCCAAGTCCCTCTAGACATAAATTTTACTTTCACATCTCCAGCCTGCCGCCGGGGCTGGTAGGAGCCTTGTGTCTGCACTGAGGATGTGCTTCCAGGGGGTGGTGACAGCTCTCAGAAGAAAGCAGTGACTGAAAGGGGAGCATGTCAGGGGGCCCTGTCTGACATGGACCTTAGCAGCATGGGA
This sequence comes from Erithacus rubecula, assembly GCF_903797595.1. Lineage (NCBI taxonomy): Eukaryota > Metazoa > Chordata > Aves > Passeriformes > Muscicapidae > Erithacus > Erithacus rubecula. Next base: position 50,237,968 of record NC_136687.1, read on the forward strand.
GAGGTTGCAGGGACAGTGGAGGGAGTCAGTGCAGCCTGGCAGGGGATGGGGCAGTCAGCATTAATTCTCACCCTTACACACAGCCTTCTACCAGCAGCTCGAATCAAAAAGAAAAGTTTGCTTTTAAATCATAAGGAAAGTTACAGGGTGTTAAAAAAAAAAAAAATCTCCACCATAAATAATGCAAATTATAATAAAGCAACATTTGAAATGGACTAAGAGTAATACACAATTCTGATCGAAACAAAAACTATTTACCTCAAGCTGTTTACACACAAATCAGGATTTTTTGATACCAAGTTCACCTTCTGCCTTGACTGTTTATGTGTTTTATTGATTTGTTTGAAACTCTGGCTGGAGACTGTTAAGAATTTGCAGTAAAACAATGTTGTAGAGATCAGAAACACCATGGGTGTTAAATAACCAAGAGTGCCTCTTAAAGTCTCAAGAGCAGTCTAAGGAATAACATGAACATTTTTAATGTTAAGTTCCCCATTTCTATAACAAATAAATGCAAATGAAAATCAGAGATTGTGGCCAGTGTATAGTCAAGAGCTGAAGCTCAGCTTTCATGTGTGGATTAACTTGTGTGATTGATCACCCAAGTCAGAGCAGTTTTGCTTCTGTTATGAGCCAGCTTCATTGCTTACAGAATTCATCTCTGCTTAAGTGAGAAAAACGCCGGTGCACAGGTAGCAGTTTAACCAGCCCATTCACACTCTGGAAGGAAAACAGGCAGTGGATGTGAAGGCAGTGGCAGCTTTCAGACAGGAGGGCTGGGATTCCCAGGATTTTGCATTGCTCTGGCTGATCTCACAGGCAGAGCAGGCTGGGGAGCAGTGGCTACAGAGGATGCACTCCCACATTTGTCCCACAGACACCTGCTGGCTGAAGAACAGCTAGCTTTATTCATCCAGCCTTCAACAGAGAAGTCTGAGTGCTGTTCCTTTGTTCTTTTTTTCCTAGGTTTGTTTTTGGATTTTAGGGAAAATTTCAATGCACATCTAGCATTTAAAAATAAAAACTACAGTAATAAAACAGTAAGTAAGGGCTGGTAGTTTGCCCTGAGAATAGGGGGAGTTGACAGTCACTTGAAACAGTAATATTTTTGAGGTGCTCTTGAAAAGTATTCTTATAAATTGGTCTCTGATGACTAGTGAAGTGCATACAGGACTCATTTATCTTTAAAGAATAGTGGCACAAATTTTCAGTAAGTTTTAAGGTCAGGGCATACTAGAAATATGGACTTGTTTTCTTATGAATTTCAGTCAGAAGAAACCAAGTTTGTCATGGAGCAAAACAACCATTATTTTAAAACACAAACTTGTGGAAAATTAATTGAAGAAGAACTTCCAAAACACATATCACACTTTGCTCGTATACACAATCAAGAGGTGAATTCTTCATTAATTGCAGAAAACACTCTCCATAGGGAAACACTATTAGTGATACTGAGTAAAAAATTAAAGCCTGTTTCAAAGATATAATGGAAGTGTAGATTTGAGTGTGGCTCACATTGCCACATGCAGAAAACCAGAGTGAGTCCCAGGTTACCAGGCTGGAAAGATCTGAACAGGACTAAGATAATATCTCAAGATTGCAAGGGGAAAAAACACATCACATATCAACTATCATCTTTAGACAGCATCTGGAATAAACCAAAATAGCTCTGTGAGGAGCTTCATATAAGCCTCCTATGCCACAGTGGTGTAAACACAGGAGAAGGGGCAGGAGAAATGGCACAACAATCTGGAAATCTGTTGGGAAAATAAGCAATTAAGGATAGGAAGCAGCTGTCACCCACTGGCTGTTCCATCAGGTCTTTTCTGAGCACACCTTAGAGATCTATGTGTTATATGTGTTTTGCTTGGTTAGAGAGCTTCAAGGACAGAAATTCAACTACAAAAATAAAAGCCATGATCCATCCTGAATAATAAAGAAACCCCTCAACCAATCCAGATTCACCAACCTTTCCAGATATTTCCTGTTGCAAACCAAAATGAAAGAGAATTTTGAAAAATGTTACCAGGAAAAATTACAGGAGTGGTAATTCTGAGCATTTGTGCTCATGGGCACACCTTCCATTTAGGCTAGTAAGAGAAGGGCTAACTGTGGAGGTGTTTTTTGCAAAACCTGGTACTGGTAACTCCATGCTGACTTCTGAATTGCTCACCATAGTGTCAGCTGGACCACAGTAACAACAGCTCCTATTAAAGGGGACTTTGGAAGATATCTGTCAGAGTTTGTCTTGCAGGCACAGATTGTGGCACTCTGTAAGATGTCCCAGGTTCTCTAAAACATAAATTGCAACTGCAGAGCAGTTATTCTTAAAAGGAAAGTAATTATTTAGCAATTTGTTGAAGACAAGTAATTGCTTGTTTTCCTTATAGGCTACAAAAGAGTAGTTCAGGCAAAAAAAAAGTGTGCCATTAATTTCTAGCTCAGTCAATGCAAAATATTTGCAGTACAAAGTGAATATGAACCCTTGTTAAAATATTTTCTCCTGTCTGTTTAAAGACATGAGAGAGGAAAGTGCAAAGCAGCAATGCCCCTAAGGAAGGCCAGATAAACTCTGCTCACATCAAAAAGAGCCTGGAATTTAACGTGGTACCAGCCAATCTTTGTGCAAGGAAGTCAGTGTTAAGGCTTGAAATGGGAAACTGAAAGAGGTCACCCTGCTTTTATTGAGCTTCTCCTTCATGTCAAACCAGTGGGCTGTGTGTTGTACTCCTCACAGGTCACTGATAGCCTATCACAAAGCCTCTCTGTTTGGATGCCATCCCCGAAACCTCACCAGCCAGCAGAGCAGAAACACTAAGGTAGAGCTACCGTCCAAAAAGCTTCCCAGCACAATGGCTGCTGCTGTCATGGCAGGACAATAAAGTGGATTTTAGGCTGGTATATTTGTCTCATCATATGCATGACAGAAAGTTTAATGGGCCTCACTGGTTTCTTAGTGGCTTTTAAGGCCCTATAAAATAGCCTACTATCAGTTCAATCTGTGTTCTCAAGATGTCTGCCTGAACATCAGAGAACTCCAGCAGGAGCTATGTTTTTATTCCCCCAACCTGCAGGGAAGAGATAAGCTAATTAGCTGAGAAATTAGAGAGGGAAACTATTAGCATCACAGAAGTGAAAACGAAAGCACTATGAGAATTTATAGATGGGGAGGACTTACCCCACCTACTGCTCTCTGAGGTCTGGAGGGGTTTTATTAACATATTCTTTCTTTTCCAGGGGAAGGCAGCTCCTGCCAACAGTCATGATAAGAAGGAACTCTAATATTGGTGGAGAAACACTTTTTCCTTTAGTAATCTACTTGCAGTTGGGTCTCTGACTTTCTATAGTGTTGAAAGGAGCCTAGTTCTAGAGTACAAAAAGTTTGTGCTTCAAAATTACTGATGACAGAAGCTACAGACAGATTTAACAAGTGGAAGGTGTGATGTTTCTCATCTGACCAATCCATCATGTCTGGCCAGTGAGTCTTACCCTTCTTTCTTTTTCAGCAGCCTAGGACTGTCCTACATCAATTCACTGGGTGCCAGCTTCTTTTGGGGCACTGGTAAATCCTCACCATTTCCCTGTATTCATTGTTATCCTTGATTCAGGACAGAGAACAAAGCTCATTAGTTTTTCTCTCAGTCTTGGTTATATTGGTCTGACCAACTGCAGCTGAGTCCACAGAAACAGTGCTTCAAGAACAGAAGACAAATGGATTGCATGATCTTTTAGCAGCATAGTTTACAAACTTCATTCTTGGAAGACAAAGAGATGGAGTTTTTTTGTTTTCAGTTTTACACAGATCCAGATTCACTGTCTTGCTTCTACGTGATAACTTATTGTTAAAATGCAAATAGGCAAAACCAAAACCATAGAATTGGAATAAGTCCACCAGATATTTCACACAAACCAATCACGTATATACAAAATCAGATATCAAACACTTTCTTTTTAATTTGATCCCTGAGAGTTGTGGCTATTATCAGGACATCTCCTGGAGAGACATCCTGGGCTTTAAACACTGCAGAAATCAAGGCTGAAGGTAAGAAGGAACAGAGAGCCTGAAGCAGACCTTGTTCACCTAAATTAATTTCTCTCAGAAGTTTAGTTCCTAGTTCTGACCACAGTTCTTTCTGACATTTCCTGGTACATCTCTTTCCTGCATTGCTTTCCAGAGGGTTCCAGACCTCTAAGGGAGGGAGTACTGCCAGTCCTCCAGACTTCTCTAACAGCACTTTATTGTGACTATTCCTTGTTGCTGCTGAAGCATTTCTTTTTGTTGCTCCTTGTCTCACAACAGATGCATTCCCATAAGTAGGTAAGCACCAAACTCATTCCTTTTAGGAATTTAAGGGAACTGCACTTCTGAATAAATAATTCGTTTTTTATTTCCTCCAGATTCCTTTTCTGAAAATTTCCATGCATAACAACAAAATGAATGCAACCATCAATGCTGTGTCCTTTTCCACTTGATATCCCTTTAAATACCTTCCCTTAGATATGCTGAGCTTTCTGCAGAGCCTGTTCCTGGAATTCCTCTTGTATTCTCATGGTGCCACAAATGGAAGTGACCATCTAGGGAGAAGCATGCTCCAGAAGCCAATTCACAGAGGGAAAGACATTGTTTTGCTGCAATAATGAATTAAACCACCAACCTACAAATCCACCCCACGTGTACTCCAGGCTGAAGGTGTGTACCAGCACTGTCAGTGTGCATGGGACTGCCCAGCTCAGGGGGGTAATTACAGGTTAATTTTGCACTTCCATGATGGGTACTCTTTGTGTTAGTGTATACAACACACCCCTGCAGCCCCATGAGACAGGGCACAGGCAGAGACCAATGAAAGGGAGAGACATCTCTGTTTACCCAAAGTACCCAGGTCAGGAGAGATGAATATGCATCACAGGCAGCCTTTGCTGGTGCACCCAGGCCATTTCCAGGACAGAAAACACTTGTTGTAGTACCTAAACATATGTATTACAGCAGTACCTGGCTCTGTCACAGACATCTGGGAACAACCTGACTTCTTGCACTGCCCACCCCTCTCCTATGCATTACAGTGTAAAGACATGGGATTATGTGGCCAATGTCCTACAATAGTCCCTTTGAAGAACATGGAAAAAAGCAGAAGTTAATAAAACTCTCTCAATACCCTCCTGAAAAGGAAAAGCTTTTCAGCAACTATTAAGGGAATGTTTCTTCTGTTGGCTAGTACTTTCACTAAACAGACATATATTTACATAAACATTTTGTATATTTACTGTTGGCCTTGAGAGACATAATACACGTGTCACTGAGGTCAATAACATTTTAATTCCAAAGAATTTCTTTTTTCAAAGCCACCTGGGGATGTTTAAAACAGGATACGGGGCTTTTATTCCTGCCTGCCTTCAGGAAGGCAGCTCTGTTCTCTGCTGTACACACGATAGTTGCTATGCATACAGATAGAGCCCTAACAATGCTATTCTGACATTCAAGTATTTCACGTTCTGTGCAGGACAGCCTGTTTGTATTTTTAAGCTTGGTTCTTGGGCCAAATGCAAAGAGACTACTGTGTGACTCTGAGGTTATCTTCTGTATTCCCATCTAAAAGTTAATGCTGGGGTGTGTCAGGTATCACCTGGGGATTTAAGCAAGAGGCTTTTTGCAGTTAACCCAATCCCGTGACCTGCTCTGAATTACCTTTGATTTGAAGGCAGTTTCGTTAAGTACCCAACTGCCCCTTCCATTAATTGGAATCAAATTCTCCTGAAATGTGGGTGCACAGTAATTCCTATTTTACCTCTTTAATGGCTCTATAGATACTCTGTTACACCTTAGAGCAGAGGTATTGGTGAGACACAGGTGGAGAAGGTTGTTTTGTTGTGCTCACCTTCTTGAATCTGATTTTATTTGCTGAATGTTTGCAGAATATCAGCATCTAGTTAATCTGGCAGCTGTCTAAATGGAGGTTAATGCCTTCTTGATAATAATGCTTTCTCATTAGGGGACAGTTCATTCATTACTGGTTTCTGTTTTACCAATATTATGATCACATTCATTTTTGCTCATCTTGTGGCATCTGGAAAAGGTGGGTAATAAGCATTAGCTTTGTCCCATTTCTCATCATTACTGATTGAAAAAGTGGTATGCAACTCATGTAAGGACTGGTGGCTTGACTGTTTTGCAGGCTAAATAAAATCTAACACTTACCCTCAGGCAATAACTGCAGCAGGATTTTGTATTGATGCTGAAATGAACTTAGCAGGTAATAGAGGAACACAATCTTAACAGCAAATCATACTAAATGGCATGGTCAGTGGTTAAGTTAACAGCTGGGGTTTAGACTCCAGAAGAGAGGATCTGAGGGATTTTTCTGAAAGGATTACTCCCCCAGGGATGCTGTGAGCCAGGCTCATCATCCCACCCTGGGTCATTCCATGCTGTCTTGTGCTGGCCCACAGAAGGCACAGGCAGCTGTGACTGCACTGTAGGACTCCTGCAGTGTCCTACAGCATCCATGAGACCAACCCTGCCACTGCAGCCAGGATCAGCTTCTCTTGCAACTCAGATGACTCCATCCCTCTGCAGCAATGCCTCCTTAGCTGAAGCTGTGAACTGCTGCACTGTGCAGAACAGAGGAAGATCTAAGAAATCTGGTTTCAGAACAAAAAGGGGATATTTGATGCAACGCCAGTGACAGTAACTTTCAACAGTTTACTAAGTTATAACTGTCTCATAAATCCTTAGTTATGGCATGAGTAAGCAGCAACTGGAAAAGGAGCATCAACTGGAATTGTGCCTGGAAAGCTGGTATGTGTCTTGTCTCTATTTTTCACTGTACCTGCTGGTTTTGCCACTGCTGTAATTACACTTCCATGTAAGAGACATGTGGCATGTATGTATGTAAGTATGTTTGTTCTTTCTTGTGCAGGCTGATTTGCCCACTCAGGGAATGGTGCCTGTGATAGATATCTCATGTCTTACTTCCACAACTGGTGCAGATGGAGGCTTCACAACAGAATCCCTATTTTGACCAGGGGACATGTGGACATGCATGTTCGTGGCAATTGTTATCATTTTGCCACTCTCATCATTCCTTTATGATTAGTGCCTTTTGCTTGCTGTCCCCTAGGTTTTTAGAACCAGACAGATTACTGGTTATGTTTAAGATACACATTGAATGCAACTTTTGGTAATTGAACAACACCTCTTGAAAATCCTGCTAGAAATTGTCCCCAGGGTGTTTCCTCTGGGACAACTTAACTCAATTTTTGTGATTTAAAGGTTCTGTCTAGTTCTTTTAAATATTCCTTTGATGTTGTAGTGCTCTGCTTGTAATAGATTGTTATTGCCCTATATTGAGTTTGCAGAGTGAAGGTAAATCTTTTGTGATGTGATTGTGCTACCCCAAACTCAATATTGTTCAGAGGTCCTTTATAACTCTCTGGTTTTACTGCAATGAGCGGGACAAATTTTCATTTTTACTCTTTTAGATTTCTATTCTCTGTCCTGAAACTCTAAGGGATAATATTTACAGGCAATGTCTAGAGCACTTTTCATGAACTGAGAACAAAAATGCCACGGTGGGACTGCAGTTATTCCCCCATCTCAATTTGCAATATTCTTAGGGTCAAAGAAGGCAAAAGAGACCACATGTGAGTCCTAGGTCCACTTTTGTGGTAGTCTTTGCAATTGTGTTATAGAAGGTGTGTGTGACAATCCCACTACAAGGGCACCATCCCTATGCTTGCTCTTGTTCATCACACACTGAGGGAAAGGAAGACTCCCCTTCCACCCAATTTCCTTACAGAGGTTTAAATAAAACCAAGCAAAACATTGGAGGCAGATCACATTTCTTAAAGGAGGCAACCAACTTCAAATTTCCTCTCACAAATTTTTGAATATTTGGTAATGGCAGTGCACGTAGGATGGGGATTTAAATTTTGTCAGAGAATAAGCATATTTTTGCCTGAGAATATTTTCATTTTGCATTCTGTCAAGTAGCCTCCTAGACGGAAAAATTAAAGACAATTCTCAACTTACAGATGGATTTATTTAAGCATAAACTGTTCCCCGACTTTCATGTTTCCCTAAATGCTTTGACTGCTTTTAACTGTCCAGGTTTAATTTGGAAAGGACTCAGACTGCAGAGAAAGTGTTTCTCCTGAGGTAAAAAGGAGCATTCTTTTTTCTCATCATTGTAGTAGCAAAAAGTATCTGTACTGCCTAGGGCTATTTAAGAGAGAGACTGTCATTTATGCTGGTTAATAAAGCAAAGAAAGAAAATAGTTTATCACTATTGTGCAGTTCATCTTGTTTCATTTCAGTTTTTGTTTGGGGTCTCCTTTTTTGTGTGCACACATACTTCTGGGCAGGTAGGATTTCATTAGAAATGCTGAAGAAAACCAATCTTAATTAGTCTGAAACACACCAGTAAACTCAAGCTTGCTGGCTCAGAGTCATGTAGTGTGAAAGGCTGATACAGTGGGGTCAGTCATGGTGAGTTAGTGGTTTAGTAAGACTCCCATGAGTCTACCTCCCCAAACTATAAGCGGTCAGCAAGACAAAATAGCCTTGATCAGCATTCAAAGTCATGCCTTTCTGGACAGGATGGTTAGCTGCAGTTTTCTGCCTACTAATGTTGCAATTATTTGTGGTGCCCTTTGTATCCTGGGTCTGTTATTCTAAAATGTTTGGCTCAAACCCTTTTCCCAGGTGAGTGCACTTTGGCTTTCTCTAAGTTAAAGGTCCTTTGTGAGATGTGGCTTTGACTCAGAGAACACAATCTCCCACCATTTTATAAGACATTTTGGACTAAAACTCAACATTTAGAAGGACATCCCATGCAGTACAGGAGTGCTGGCTGGGCTGACAGATGTACCTGCAAATGTACCAAAGACCTTGGGGTGAACCAAGCTGAATTTCATTGAGACACTCAAAACATTTAGAACACAATAAAAAGTTGTTGGTTTTTTCTGTTGGGGTTTTTTGTTTGTTTTTTTAACATGCTGAGCTGAAAAAAATTAGATTTTGGATTTGCTGGGAAAACATGTAGGGGAGTGGAGAATGACAAGCATCAGGAAATGGAGAAGCCAGTGAGCAGGAAATTCCCAGGTTGAATGCAGAGAGGGTGTCTGGTTTGTCACTATGGGCCACTGATGTTACAGAGGGGGATATTATCCTCACCCAGACCAGTAACTTGTTCATTTCAAGTATTGGGATTCTATTCCAGCAAGAACAAGGGATTTTAAAACAAAACTATCTTGAGGATATAGTTTCTCATTTGGTGACTTCCCTCTGGTTGTAAAACTGAAGATGTCTTGGGAGGGAGGATTAAGAGAGAGAGAGATTGCTAGACATTTGCAGAAGAGGTCTGGAAGCAGAAGTTTCAAGGCTATTCTCAAAAATTTTGCAATAATGTGAGCTGAGAGAAATGCCTGTTATCAAATATAAAAAAAAACCCAAAAACAACAACAACATTGCAAGACACACAGCAGCCCTGCAAAACATTGGCACCTACAGCCTAAACAGGCCCAAGTAAGATAAGCATCCACAAAACCCAACATGTGTTCCAATCCTATCTATTTCCTGAACATAAGTAACCCACTTGCCAAAAACAGCCCAGAACCAAAATGTCCTTGCATCCTCAAGAACTTCTGCTTCCCCTAAGAAGGCAAAGGAAGAAAGGGCATGTTCCAGTGTCCCTGCTGATATGGCCAAAGAAACCTCAGAAACAGCTCTGGAGAGACGTCAGGGGGATGCTGCTTGGATTATGAGAAACTGCCTGAATTACTGCAAGGAGCAGGGCAAAACTACAAGGGGCTGTTGGAGAAAACCCCAGCACAGCCCAGGGAAGTCAGGCTTCCCGACAGACCAGGAGAAAAGGGGCCCCAAGTTCAGTTTTCCTGTTTTGTTGGGCTTTTTTTTATATCTGTATCTATGTGGAGATCTCTCTGGCTGATGTTTAGCTTTCTTTGTAGCGATTTTATCTCTGCTACATAACACATCCCAAGGCATTAACAAAAGAATAAAACCTCTGGGACAACCCAGCTGATCACCAGGCTCTGATAGGAAGAGGTGCCATCATCTGTCTTTTAACTGAGAGCCTTGACTGAAAGGAAGCTGGAAATAGGAGGAGAGAAGCCAGTGCCCAGTGACATTTCAGGCACTACAGGAGGAAGATCACCTAACTCATTTTGCTTTCTTATTGTTAGCTTTGTCTGATCCAAGGTACAGGTGCTGGTAAGGGAGTTTGCCTGGGGTCACTCCCCCTCTTCACACTCTGCATTAACTCCCTGCTGCCCTGTGCTGACAGCTCTCAGACACCACACCTACAGTGCTTTGAGAGGCTATGTGGAAAACTGACAAATAATTTAAACAAAATCTCCCAGTGGTAAAGCATTTGGAATGAAAAAAACACATTGAAAACAAGGAAAATTTTACTCTCAGTCTTCCTGGGGCCTGACTCTTTCGGTTCACATATGCACAGTGAAGTTTAGAGATGTCATCTCTCATGGAAGGTCGTAGCTTAATTTACACAAAACAGAATTTCTGAACCATGAAACGATTCTTTCTGCAATGAGGAGCAGAGAGATAAAACCGAACATCACCTTTCCCCCCCTTTACATGCCCTCACCCCCTCTTCCCCAGACTTTGTGGGATGCTTTTTTCCAAAGAGTTAAACTGGGTGTTTCTCAGGGGTTTACAACAGGCGTAACTATTGCTGAAAAACAATCTGATACATTCAACTTAGCAAGGCCCTACTCTTTCCCTCTAATCTTTCAGCAGGACCCAAGGGAGGCTGAAGCTGAGATCAGCCTATTCTCCCCTCGAACTTTGATTCGCTATTAAATTCCGCCTAATGACGATGACTTTGCCATCTCACGTTCATCAGCGGGCTCTGCACGGAACAATGCGGGCCCAGCAGCGTATAGAGGGACATTGTTCCTGCCTCCTGGTTGCTCTGTTTGAGCAGTATCACGTGGGAATCCTCACAGAGAAGGGACATGTAAAACCAGCAAGGAGTATTACTCTCCAGGGTGTGACAGAAACTCAAGTCATACCTTGTGCATGGGCGTCTGTATTTGTGTGATCTCCTGTTGAGTTTGGAAAAACAACAACAAAGCCTACAAAAGAACAGTGCATAAGGAAATGCCAGAGAACTTGGTGGAAGGTGACATGCAGGGCTGTGATGAAGGAGTCTTGTTCATGTCTGCCACACAAAGGTTCACATGCAGGTTTCTATGCCGTTTTACAAAAGCCAGGAGCAGCTCTTGTTACTCCACATAACAACTTGGTTTTCTTTCCTGTCCTGAGAGCTATTGGTTTCTGAGATTTCCCAAGCAGACACATGTGGGTGTATATCTGGTGTGATATCCATGGGGTGCCACATGGATTGTGCTGTGAGACACTGTCACACAAGGTCAGCACACACAGCGTCACTGTCCCTGGGGTTGGGGGGATACACAGGGTCAGGAGGTGGCAAAATGCTCTTCCCACCTGCATTATTTCACCAGGTACCAGCCCTACCTTACTGTAATAAGCACAGCAGTTCTCAGTTATTGTCCTTTTGTTTTCTATATCGCTACACAAAGCAAGAAAACAATAAAAGCCTGGCATTTGCTAAACTTGCTTTCCTTTTCACCCACTGAAAGTCCTCCACTGCTCTGCTCCAATAAATGACATTACAAAAACATTGTAAACTCTCTAAGGAAAACTCCATGACTGGAAAAATGTAGTCCAGGAATAAGAATTTTTGATGTCAGAACTGACTAGGAAACAAAGATTCTGTGTCTTTCCATCATTCCCTTAGCTATCTCTTAAAACAGCCTTATATCTTTACAAATTCAGTTTCATGATTTCCAATAATTTTCTAAGCTACTACAAATACTTTCTAAACTAGTTTATTTTATTTTTATTCACTGAAATATATACAGCTTCTCAAACTAGGTGTTGTTTTGCGCTTGTGCCCAAGTATGGTAGTTCCATTTTTACCAATCCAGCTCAAAGAGAATCCACTGGAAACAGGAGTCATGCACCCTTTATTTATCTTCTGCTTTTTTTTTCTTTTTCTCTAGCAAACACATTTTTAACCATTCCATACAAGACATTTAATTCAAAGGAGCAGTTCAGTACCCACTGACAGTAGCAAAGTATGAAAAGTGAGAAAAAACAAACCTTTGCCACATATCAAAAAGTGTTAGAAGTTTCTCTGCAGGCACACACGTCAGCCTGACTCAGGAACACAGCCTCTAAAGTCATGCTGGCATCAACATTGCTTAGGCTTAAAGCAATCCATTCCCTGTGCAAAACTTAATCTGATTTTTCTCATAAAGGCTACCATGAGGTGTTCACTTGAGTCACTAGAATAAACAGCTGTGGATATCAAATCTGGTACTTGACACAAATTTACTGAATATCAGATATTAAAAGGTTTGTGGAAGTTTGGTATACAGTAATTAATACTCAGAATAAATGATCAGAAATAACTGGTCAAAAAAGAATTTTATCCATATCACTAGAACAACCAAGTTTGAAGTTATCTGCTCATTTAGGACAGGACTGAACCTAGGCTCACATTGCAGGAGGGCACTGATATTTGTGCCCATCAAAACACAAAATACTGCCATGATATTACCCTCACAAGGGAAAAGAAACTGAACTTCAGAAGCTGGCAGTTTCTTATTATTGACTAAAAGGTCTTTTAGTCCTTTTTCTGATTATAGCAACAAAAGAACAAAGAAAGATCTAAGTACTGGCAAAGAATGTTTTTAACCCATGTTCCTGTCAAAGGGAAACAAATTACTCTGCCCTTATCTCTGAAAGGAGATCCAGTCCCAGAATAACCTGGCCTCATGCAAGGATGTGCCCAGCACCAAAAAGGAGATCTTCAGAGTAAAAAAGGAAAACTTTTTGGCTTTATGATTGTTTCTATTATCTGCTCCATTCTTTTCCATATCAGGCACACACATTGGTCTAAGTGGTCACAATTTCTTTCCCTTTTTATGACAACAAAAAGTACATCTCAGCTCATTTTGTGTGCACCTCTCAGCCATTTTGAAAGATAAGCCACAGTTTCTCTGGGACAAACAAGTCCCACCCTCATTCCCAAAACACCCTGAGTTCAACCCCACACACTTGACTCCCAACAGCCTTAAAGCAGCCTGTGATGGATTTCACATCAAAAATTAAATTACAATATGTCTTGTATGGAAGCTGTGCCCTATCCCAACTTTCATTCAGCTCCAGCCACCTTCAACCATGGTAACACCTGGACTTGTCAACATGACAGGGTCAGAAATTGGCATTTCTTTACTACATACAAATATTTAGGCAAGAGACACTTAAAATTAATAGATAAATCTTTCCTCAACTCCTAAAGCCTACCCACATTGTTGATTACATTCATGCAATTATTCTGAAGCCAGGACAGGCAATAGACACAGGAAATCCTGTTGCTGGTCCATAGGAACAAATGTACATTTTAAGTATAGGTCACTTTTAAAAATGATATCTGCAAAAGATATAACTGCTTTAATCAAAAGTATTTCTACTGCTTTTTCCTCTTTTCTTTCTTTGTTGGCAGAAGTGTTTGCAATCAATAATTATTTCATAAAGCAAATGCTGTTTCACATAGGAGGTGAATTTCAAATCTCCAGCTGGCCTATTAATCATAAAAATCTCAAAATCCTAAACTTTGGGTCAATTGTTCACTGTGCAAGACAAGCAAAAAGATTGCTGTAATATCATGTTTTCTTCCATCTTTCACTCATCTTTCAAAACTCGGATGTGAATGGATTTTTCCCCTCTCAAAGCCTCTCCCCTTTAAATGCTTGTTGTCTCTACCACTGATCAAGTTTCTGAGAAATGACTTTATGTAAGAGATTGAGCAAGATAAAGTTGCCACATTTCGTTTTATCTTTTTGGTTGAATTATTAGGACTTAAAGTTGTGGTGACAAGACTGCTACCTTCTAATAGGCCTTGTTGCCATGGGACTGGGCTTTTTGAAAAGAACAAGACCTACGGCCACCAAGACCTTTTTTTACTATTATTTCCATCCTTGGCCAATACAGAAATCCTTAGTCACAGACAGGAAAATGTGGTGTCGTATACACAGTAACACTTGCTGACAGTGAAAAACAAAAGGAGTGGAAACTAATACTGCAGAAAGCTGAATTGCATCACAGCCTACAAGCAAAAGCATTTCTCTTCTGTAAAAGAAATGCTTTGTACATCCAAACAATTCCCTCGCTCTGGGACTGTTCAGAGATAAAAAGGAGAGAAGGATGTCATCGTACAAAGTAGGCATTCCAGACCTGACAGGAATTTATTTTCCTCTGGAAGAAGAAAGCACTATGCAGCAAGGATAGGCAGACAAGCAAAAATAATCTGCCAGGGGTCCACCAGCACTGGTGCCTGGCCACCACCTACACCTGGAGTGGGATTAGTCACATGGAGAGGATTAACAGGGAAGGATTGCTGTCCCTATGCAGAGGGAGACCTGTCTCTGCCACCCCCACAGAGAGAAATGCCATCATTCAGATACAGAACCATTAAAGCCCAGCTGGTGAGCTCCATCCAGAATCACCCATAGGAATACAAAGATCAGGAGCAGGTTGGAAAAATCTGGTGTCCTTCTATAGGCAAAGGTTTCACAGGCTTGATGTCTGCACACAGTTAAACTTTTAATTAAAGAGGTCTGCCAGGTGAAGCACTGATTAAAACCAGGTTGTTGTGGTCTAGCTCTTTCTACATGGCTGAAAATCTTGAGATTTTTCTGTAGTTCAGTAAAGAACCCTGAAGACTACTGATGAGAGAGAGGTAAGCAGTGTGGTGACTGGTGAAAACTGCAGTCTAAGACAAATAAAAAAATTTATTAGAAAGATATTAGAAAGGGATATCTCCATGTATCAGTATAGAAGTGATACGTAGCAGGTCACCTCTGCCTCCTGTGTCTTCAAATATTATTGTCTTGCCAGAAAAACTGCTGCTCCCATTCTGCAGTGCATTTCCTACATTTACTACCAAGTCCTCTGAAACTGGACTGTATACAATGGTGTTACTATGGTTTGCAGTAGAAGAGATTGCTTTGGATGTCACCAAAGGGCATAGTCCTGAAGAATAGTTTATTTGGATGAAATTACTGCTAGCTGGTAGTGTGTTACAGGAACTCCAAGAAGGTGAAAATCTGTAGGTAAATGAAGCTGTTCCCTTGATACATCTGTGGGTCTGTATTAGTTTAGTATTTTAGTTTAGTCTTTACTCTGTCTTGAGCAGCCCTCATTTTCTATGACTGAACAAACCACTGTGCTGACATGAGAAAATGTTTTTACTTGGAGAAGTGAGCAGCTGATGGTACAGGTGAAACTGGATGACTCAAGACATCTCAGCAGCTCTGGAGAATGGGCCAGAGCAAGTCTCCTGGAGCATATGGATCAGTAGGTGGGTATTGACTGGCCCAGGGGAGAGATTCAGGGGTCTCTAGACAAGGTGATTTCTTTTCCTTTCTCTCCACCTTAGCCACTTGCAATCTCCCCTATTCCTGCAACACCATCCTCCTAATCTCACATATAGAACATCTTCAGTCAATGTCTTTTATTCAAACAGATGCCAGTATTTTCATTTACACCCCCACAAAATGCTCTCTTCTTTCTCAAGCTTCAGTGCATCTTCCAGGGACTGTCATACATCTGCCAAGTTTTTGGGAAAGGGGTTGTTAAAGGGGTTGGGGCTCAGAGCAAAATGACAGATGCACTGTCAAGCAAAGGACTGGGACCAAAGAACTTTCTACTGCTGCAGCCATAGGAAGATGGACATGGTGGCTGTTGATATTTGGGATAAAATGGTGTTACTCTCAGATGTTATATACATGACTAATTATTGCTATGAGTGTAAATAGGTAGCTCTTAATAAACAAGAAGCTGTCTCTGAATGCCTGTTTACTGTTTAATGTGTTTACATTTGGAATCTATGATCTCAAGGGTCTTTTTCAGGCTAAATAATCCTATGATTCCTTTCTATGATTCTGTGAATACACTATTTAATCAAAAAGTGTAAACAAAAGTAAGGTTAAATAGTTCTGATGGCTCTCAGGACCTATTTTCAGAATACATTAAATATGCAAACAAAATAAAGTCTCTGGGTAATGTCAAAGAAAAACAAATAAATAAGGCCTATGAAACAGATAAGTCATTCAAAACATATTTAAGAATACACATTTTAACTATAGAAAGATCATATAGGAAATTAAGGACTCGATGAACCAATAAGATATTCACTTGCTTAAGTATATAACAGTTCCCTACTTATTCTTCTATCACAAAGGGGAAAAAACCAATTAATTTCCTAGAACATATACATATAATGCTATTTCTTGTATACACAATGTTGCTCTTCCCACTATGTCATATTAGAAATACTTCCTAATACCAACAAAATGCCAGCACTTCTATTGAGAGGCACTGGGAGGTGCCTCTAATCCTAAATTGCATAGACATCACTTCAGTTTAATTTATGTAGGAGAAATGCCAAGTGTCCATGAGAGTGGGCCTCCTGGGAAGCATTCAGAAATGTAGATGCAGGGCCCATGCCTATTCCTATTTAAGCACATGCACCCTTAGAAGCAGAGACTTGAGACTGAATTGAGGGTATTCTCTTGGTCATCAGCTTTTTCCAGGCATGTATTTCAGAACTGGCTTCATTTTCTGTCTCAACTTACACTAGTGTCTGTCCCCTGAGGTAGTTTCATAAGGATCTGGATGCAGGGCTCTGTAAAGAACATTGTAAAGCAGATCTCTCTATAAGAATCACTGTAATAAATCCCAACAATGTTTCCAGCTATGCTCAGGTGTCTGAATATTTACATCAGACTCTTCCTCACTGACCCCAAGCATCTCCTGTGCAAGTAAACAGCTAAAGAGATCCACATTTCCATCTTACCTCCTGCCTCCCCACCCCTACAAGCACGTGTTTTTACACCGACTTTCTTCTTTTCTCTGAGGGGATGGTGTACTGGGGGGAAGCACAAATAAAAAGCCATGGTCTTTAAATTTGATTTGAAGGTGGCAAGTTTTGTGGTGGTTTTGATCTCCTCCAGGCATTCCATAATCGTGGGCCAAGTTGCCTAGAGATCTTTGTCTCCCACACTTCCAAGTCTCTCTGTTGTGGCTGACAGATCCATTGTTTTGGAAGCATGTAGCTGTCATGGGAGGTCATGATCTCCCAGGCGTGAGGCAGTCCCTTGCCTACTTTGGGTTGGGCTTTGAAGATAAAAATGGTAAATTTGAACTTGGGTGTGAGTGAGTTTGATAGAAAGCCTTCCCTTGCTCTCCTTCAAAGCTTGTGCCAGCAGACAGCGGGCACTGCAGCAGCAAACCTCAGATTACAGTGATTTTTATTAAATACTATGCTTTAATAGCTGAAGCCAGCTGGGTCAGGGCCCACAGTGCCTGGGATAATGCAGACACATAGTAAGTGGCAGTCACTTAGCCAGAGCACTTACATTTGACCTTTGTATTCCTTCCACAGCATCCCCTCGCTTGTCACCAAAAAATGTCTGCAGTGACACTAGTGTCATGCTGATGTAGTATTGCCTTATAAATTTAATCCAAGAGAGTTCCTGAAAATGAATCCCATATAAACACTTAAGAAACAAAGATGTGAGGCTCATGCCTGCTCCTATATGACAAAATTAAACAGAACCCACACCAAACATGTTTATATTACATCTCTGGTGTGGATTCTGTGTCTTCCTACAGTGTGTCTGTAACAAACACCATTTCAGGGAATATCACCTCCCTCTGCAGAGGGGAAATAACACAAATATAAATACAGGCAACATTTGCTACCACTGAGCTGACAGGCACCTGCTCAGGTTATCCTAACTGAGCCCTTTTCTGTTGTTTTCTTGCGAACCAACCCTGCCACGTGGTGTGACTTCAGTTATTAGGGTTTTCTTCCTTCCTGCTCTGATGCTCTGACATCTCTGGGTACCAGCAGAGAGGATTAGAGCTGCCTGTCAGCTTTCTCTGCCTGTGTGACTCACAGAATAGCCTGGGCTCACAGTGTGCTGGCCCTGCTCCTCTTGGCAGAGACTGAGCTCTGGGTTCTGGCACAGCATCCCCTGGCACACGACAGATGTGGGGCAGCCTAACAACGGCACTGGCCCTGTGCTTGCCCAGCTTTTCCTGCTCTTACTGTGGAAGGGGAATAAAGAATATTTGTAGGGATAAATCAGCACCTGTACAAAGGACTGTACAGCAAAACCGCACCGGAGTAGAACAACATAAAACAAACAAACAAAAAAACCCCAAACAACAGAACAAAACAAACCAAATTCTACAAGGTTAAAGAAAAACATCTTTAAAGCAACAGAGTTATGTTGCTCAAAACCTGGTTAACAATCCCTGTACCCATCACACACCTGCCTGCTCCCCAGTCCCCCCTCAGCAGCTCGGGCTTCAGCTGAATGCTGGTTGTAAAAACAGAGTCAGGACTTGGAAAAAGCAAGCAAAGGGAAGCATTTGTGCTCCAGCACGCTCTGAGACACCTGAAGGAAACTGCAAGGCAATCCCTCTGCTGACCATTGTCACTCCTGAGAGTTGCTGGATCTCTGCTGTCAAAATAGACTCCCTAAGCACATACCCTCTTGGATTAAGGGCCAGAGCTGGGTACATTAATCAACAAATACTGCCTAAAATGCGGAGTACTGCTGGAAAGGCAGCCTGCTGCTGGCCTGCCAACCCAACAGGCAAATGCTGTGTGCCATACTGAGGGCTGAGCAGGAGGCTGGAATGTGCCACCACTGCCCAGCACCCCAATGGGCACAGAGTGCACCTGTGACAATTCTGCACCAGAGAGGCTTTGGGGGCAAGCTGGTCACTAGAATCTCTCTGTGTCCTCAAGTGTGCCCTGAACAGCAGCATCCAAAATCATATCCCCCCTCAGACAGGTAGTGCTGCTGCCTAATGAAGCCTGGCAGAGGAGAGTATGGAATTACAGTGGGTAAATGCAGCCATGTCAAAGGTCAGTTTGGTGAAACAGGTGGGAAGAAACCTTATTGGCATTGTTTGCTCCTTGCTCACCTACAAAACGTTTGAATAAGCTAAGATTCCCACCACTACTTATTTATATAGTTTACAAAATGCAAACAAAATACCTTGCGGTTTAGAGATGGAAGAGTTGTACGTGGTAGATGCTGTTGGTTAGCTCAAGGTGCTAAAGGAAGCCTTACTGGGTCAAGCAGAGCCTCCAGGGAGGTGGACTTGCTAAGAATATAAACCCTCACACCTAACATGGAGGCAGGTTCTGTGTTGCTTCTCCTTCCTCAAGTTCATTTCTTGCTTTCTGCCCTCACTGGGCAGCATTTGCAGGTCAGCATGCTTGGGATGGGGCAGCTCCACCACCAGGGAAATTTCCAACAGCAGCCCAAACTGAAGTATCCCAGCCACTACAGTGGAGCAGGATGTTCTGGTTTGGAGGCAGGCATTGTGGGTTTAGATTTGAATTTCACAGAATGCCATAAAAATATTATGGGAAGTATTAATGAAGATATGAGACCTTAAAAAACCTAAATCATGATCATTTCTCATTATCATTATCATTCAAGAGGAGGGGGATAACTGTTGTGCCCAGCTTTACTTGCATCACTATCTATCAAGCATGAATGGAACAACTTGTCTGCTTTTTTATTCTTTTCTGCTTACACAGAATAGAAGTGCTAGTACTTGCAAGTACAGTGAGAAATAAAGAGCTGCTAGTAAAAGATTAATATCTTACAATGCTGAATTACATCCATACAAAAATCATCATTCCTCTAGCAATGTAATATTTTTTTAATTTGAACTGAATTAGATGATCTCTTTTTTTTTTTAAATAAAAAAAAAATATTGGTACTGAGTTTAAGGTTTTAAAAATTAAAATTCATTCATTATTCAAGTAATTAATTACTTTGATGAGTAATACTGCCTGGAAGCTACTTCATTGCATTATCATTGTTTCTCTTTTATAATCATCCCTTCTCCTGCTGTTTTATGGTGTAAGGAAATGAGGCACCCTTGGTTAGCCCATGGTCTGGAGTTTTCCAGGTATGGGAGAAGAGAAAGATTGCCATCCAGCGTGGAAAAAGACCCTGATCACTGGGGAAGTGTAGGGATATGAGTGGTTGTAGAGCATGGGTGGAGAAGCCTGGAAAAGAAACCTGATGCTAGGAGAGGATGCCTTTTGTGAGATCCTGGTGGGAACAGAGGGATGGGGCAGCTGGGAGAGCTCTCAGCCACAGCTCCCATTGACCCACTTTTTCCAGACTGGAAATTTGTTGGCCTTCAGTGCTTAGTTCAAATGTTAGCTAAACATTTAGACTCTGTGTTTCAGGAAGGTATTTGGGGAGCTGCTTTGGATTTTTGTTTTGCCAGTTTATTTGGTTTGGTCTCTTTGCTTTATAGCATGGACACTACTGAAGGTCACTACTTACAGGTTGCAGTGCAGAAAGAGAAAGTAAAAAAAAAAAATCCTTTTTTGGAGCAGAGGCTGGGGAAAGTCTTGGATACTATGGAACAGGAGAAAGCAGGGAAAAAATAGCTTAAATTTCAACCATGACTGCAATAAAAAAACTCTTTGTCTTTAGTTTAATGTACATTAAATGCAAAAAAAAATTTCATAAATAAAGTCAAGATAGGATGATTATTTGAGAATCAGCTGGGAGAAGAGGAAGTGACATCACCCAACAAAGTACAAGGAGAAATTAAAAAAAGAAATGAAAGGAGAAAAAAAACAGAAGAGATGAATTGGGGAAGGTCTTCCAGAGGGACCAATATCCTGAACATCTGTCTTTTCAGTTGTTCTCCTTTATCTGTCTTTCAGGTTTTTTAAATAAATTCTTTTATAGCCAAGAGGGCTTTGGGAGTTTTCATACCTAAAACTAAAGACAGATAAAATGTTTTCTCCCCTTTAAATGGAGGGGAAAGGGAAGCACAGGTGCAATCATTTGTCCAAGGTCCCCCAAGGAAGTCACTGACAAAGTCAATTAACATCTTGCCCACTCAACCACAGTGCTCTGCAGTGAAGGCTCTTCCATGTGATGTGGGTAAAATTCATTGCATGACCCATGCCCACAGATACTTTGAGTTTATTCCTCAAAAATATGGGTAACTTATTTTCATAAGTGTTCTAAAACTTCATCCTAGCTCAGAGTTTCTTGCACCAGTGTTTCACCATCACATGTTACATTTATGTAGATGTATGTATCACTCCATAAAATATCCTGGTGATGCAATATTTCCATTGTTAAGCTGTCAGCAAAACCTTGACCTTTGCTCCTTCCAAAACAAACTTTCCTGTCAATCACTATCTTGTTATACATGGATATGACATTAGACCTGCGAATAACAATCTCATTGATGGACAGCTCATCTGCCACGACTCCCTCTTTAAATTGCCCAGAGTTTAAAGCCTTGAACAGCCAAACAACCCCACTTCCCTCTAACCTGGGGGCTATACTTGAAAAAATACAGTTAATAGCCACACAGACTAATTTTCCCAAAGCCACACAGACTAATTTTCAACAAGCAAGTTGGAGAGTTGTAATCATCTGAGGCTACACCTGAAAAGTAGGGGAAACAGAAAAGGTGCAAGAAAGCAGCAGATTATTTGGTAGAGCTTTTTTTTTTCCCTCTCCCTAAGGGGGCTAATATTTAAATTGGGAGATTTTCAGCACATGACTTTTAGCAGCTACCAGTTTGGAGGGGAAGTGGGGGTAGGGAAGTGAAACAAACAGTAAAACACAGATTAAAAAATAGCTGATTTCTGAACCAATTGAGTCAGTGACAAAAATCAGAGTCATCTGGGAGCCACTGCAACTCGCACCAACTTGATGCAGTGACTCTGCACCACGCTGTCACAAAAACAGAAGGAAGGAGCTAACACCATTGTTTCACATTGAATTTTTACCACCCAACAGCTGAGTGTGTGGTTACAGACAAATGCCTTGACTTCAGGTCACAGGGTAATTTGGGTTGAAAGGGAGAGCAAAAGTTGTCTAATCCAATCTCCTACTTAGATCAGGGTTAGCTAGGAGATCAGACCAGGTTATTTATCCAATCAGGTATTAAAAACCTACTCATTTTGGTTGAAAATTATCTCAATTACTAGAGCACTTCCATGGAGTATGACTACCAAACAACTCTGCCACTCCTACCTTTTATCAAATAGGAACACTAGAAATTACTATGGGGGGGGGGGGAGGAAGAGAAGATTCATTCATCAGGATAAATTAGAGAGGATATGCTTGTTCAAGCCAATCATCCTAGCTTTCAAACAGAGTACATTTTGTGCCATTTTGCTTATTCTGCTACCAGGAGGGCATTGAAAAACTTACCTGTTTCTGTCTATACCATTCATGTGCTCATTCTATCTAGAAAAGCTTGAGATACCTAGCCAGCAATCATTCAGGCTTATCACCTTCTTTTAGAAGCTCCAGAAAAGCAAAGCTTTGTAGAAGTGCAGAACAACAAGGGTCTGTGCAGCAGAACCTGTTCACACCACAGTTCCCCAAAACTCACCCACCTCCTGGCTGCTCCTGCCCAGCCAAAAGATCCTGCCCACTCCCATGCACGAAACAGGCAAATGGAACAGCAGAGAGAAGGCTGTTGATGCCATTTAGTGCACTGAAAAGGGCTTTGGAGAAGAGCACTAAACATCAGAGGTGGCAGAACACATTGCTGCTGGCACCCATGGGAAGTTTTCAGCACCACTCAGTTTAACTCAGGCCCTGGCCAACAGGATTCCAAGGAGAATAATTCTCTAAAGAAACATTATGGATGAAAAGACCCAACATGTGAGAAGCTGAATGATGCAGTAGCATTTATTAAAGTGCCCTATCAGACCCTCACATCAATATAATTTATGAGTGCCAAGGCCATTTGACCTCACAGCTTCCTTTGAAGCGCTGAGGATTTCCTTCAGGTGCACTGGGAATAGGAAGTGGATTATCTCCTGGGAGGCCACAGTGTAGCTTTCCCTTCTGCTCTTGCATTGTCTCTCTCACACATTCCCTTAGTTCTAGCTGCAGCCAGTACTTCAAAGCCATGGAAAGGGAAAGCTTTGGATAGCAGAACATGGCTTGCTGATTTGCTTTCCTCCCACTTCTGCCAGCTTTGCAAAGGTAAGTGGTTATTTCTGCATCAATGTGACTTCCCACATTAACACAGAAAGTAACCTGTACATGTACAGGGCAAAAACTCCTCAGCTTTATATAGGAAGAATGAATGTCTTTGGGCTTTCTGAAGAATAAAGGATTTGGGTTTAGGGGAAGACTGAAGATAAACCATCCACTTCCCTGCACCTCAAAGTTGCTGAGTACAAGGACATCATTGCCCTTGGTCAAAATCTGGAGTACAATGATTGGGTAATCTCTCAAGTTTTGACTCAATACACATTTTGAGATGACTTTTGAAACTGCTAAGAAACTGGATTTGGGGACAATAATTGTTATGCTAGTTTAGCTTTTGCTGTATAACATAGGAAAAGTTGAAAAGTACTGGCTGTTCTTACCAGACCCATTCCTGCTTCTGTGCAAGGCAACAAAGACCATGTTCCATCACCTACAACAGGAGCAGAATCAGAAACAGCCAGGTGGCTTGCAGGACAGGTTTTTACATACCTCTCTCAAGAGTTTAGCCACAGGGCTCCTCCAGTCTCACCTTTTCCCTTTCTGCAAAACATCTTCAAAAAAAACCAAACAAACCAAGTCTCCTGTCTCAGTAAAATTTCAGACAAAATAGAGTTTACATTATTCATCAGGACCACACCACAGGTCTGTGTGGTTTATGGATCCTGTAATGTATGAGAAGGCAGTGAACAGGGAGGGGACTGAAGATGGAATTGAGAAAGAAGGGAGCATTATGCTAATCTACATTCAGTAACTATAATGCTGTAGACACACTATTATAAGGAGCAGTATTTCAACATAACATCAGAGAAGATTCACTTTTACTAAACAATAAGTTTAGCAAAACTTTTAATTAATGGAAGATGAGAATTAAGAATATACACTGCAGGGAATCCAAAGGAAAAAAAAGAAAAAAGCTGAACACACTGAATGTCATACCTGAAATATTAGAGTCAAAGTTGTGTTGTTTTTATGGGTGTCACTTTCAGATTTGGGAAATTACAGGCACCGTGATAAATATTTCAGGCAGTTGATTACAATGAAAAGTAATTAACCCAGCTACAACAACAGGTGTTGTATGGGGAAATGCTGGCTTTTATCATGAAGTTGTGGGCGCATGTGCTAAATGCATTCGTCATTTTCTCCTTTCTTTTATTCAGAGAATGCCCTGGGGAAAGTATTCTAGTGCCAGCATTTATAGGATATAATGAAAACCCATTAAATATGTATATGACTGCTAACAACAGCATAGAGAAAGAGTAACTTAACTATGGTTATGTAAGGCTGCCTGTTCAGCAGGCTGTGGTGGTGGTGGTAGTTGTAGTAATCCCATTTGAACTCCTTCACCCTGTACTCAGTTGCTGGTTTTGAGCTCAGGGGAGAACTGTTAATTTTCCTGCCATTTCATTTTCCAATCAGCAAATGCACACAACAGGATTCAGAGCTGGGCTTGCTTTAACATAAAGAGTCCAAAATACCCCTAAGTATGAACATGGCTGTCTGTAAATAACTAGGGAAGAAAGGTCAAAGTGAAAAAAGCAGCTGTTCAGAGAGGCAACACATAGCACACATGGGTTTAAATGATGTTGCACTTGTTATCTCAGAGCCTGCTCCTGACAGCCAGGCTCAGGCACAGACTAAAGGAATTGGTAAGGGAGGATGCTGCAGTCAGTCAGAATTGAACTCAGATTTTTGGCTCTCTTTCCCTGCGCAGTCACCCTTACATAGAAAATGCCACTGGACATATTGCAACCTTCCCCTTCCTCTTCCCAAATAATGCAAAATAAATGCAGAATCTTCAATCTTCTGCTCCTCTCTACGTTTGGAAGGAGATGAAGAACCTGTGAATCTGCTTTTCCTGCTTTCCTCTAACCTGATATAACCTTCCCCTTGCTCTGAGAGTCTTGAACAGCAGATGAATGCAGGTAAAAACCAGAGCAGACAAGACAGGTGAACTGCTCTGGTAGAATGGCAAGGGAAAAACTGCACTGGCTTTACTGACCCAAGCTGTCTTCTCCTCCAGATAACAAGAACCCCATCCTCTGCTTTTTTGGGCTCCTGGGCCTGTGCTGGATTGGAAAAGGGTCAAGAGAAGCAATTTAGCACACTGTATCCTCTGTGCACACCAGCTCCTCACAGCCCTTGGGGAAAGGAAATGTCCCAAGTCTTACAGGAAGAAATGCACACAGTCAGCATTGGTGAGCTGCAAACTCTCTGATCTCCAGCACTTTGTATTTCCCCTTTATGGGTTATTTCTCATTTAGGACTACAGAGCAAGAAAGAAGGGAAAAACATTAGTATAGATTGCTCTCATTCTCCTCACCGATGCTGCATGAATTCCCTAATGAAAAGGCAAAGGAAATAACATTTACGATGGCCCTTGTTATTTTCCTCCAGAAGGAATAGATACAGGGGGTGTGTTTGCAGGGCAGGTTTGTTTGTCTAAAGATAAACAGAGTTGTCTCCCTCAAGCCAGCTCCATTATTTATGAGGGAAGACTTTTCAGCCCCTGAGCAGCCTTAACAGCCCCTAAACATGCTCATAAAGTGTAATGTTCCTCCCATCTGAGGCTGCGTGAGTTCAAAAGTCATCTCCCACTTGTGCAGAGATCACCACTGCCTCATAAACTGTGAATTTACGGGGAGCAGGTTACATCCACTGACCCCTGAAGACAAAAGCTGAACCTGACACTGATTATTTAATATCTCACTTAGACAAATGAAGCTCAGAACAAAAAACAAAAAAAAAAAAACAAAACAAAAAACTTCTTTAACTCTGGGTATTTTTAAGTCTGGGCTGTCAGGTTTGGGTTTGACTTCAAAATTGTGATTTTGGGGTTTTTTTGTGGTGCCTGCTGTGTTACTTCCCATGAACAAATACACACAGAAGCATCTTACTAGAGGAAAAAAAAAGGCATTTCCTTTATTACAAATGTAGGGCTAAAAAAAGCTTCCAAACACATTAAATGAGTGTAATGCCTGTAATGGCTTTGACAGTACAGTTTGGAAAGTGGAAGAAAAAGGGAAGACAGTGTGAGGCAGGTAGAAAATCTATTTGGGGGTAAAAGACCCTTTCCCTCTAGCAGCTTTGAGTTCCCATATTAAGCACCTGTCTTAAACCTGCCAGCTAAACAGGTGCAATCTGAGAACAAACACATTTATCCTGCCAGGTAAGGATTCTTGGGAAGCCTGTGCCATGACATCTAAAGATTGACTGATAATTTTAATAAGGGCTGTTATCTGGCAGGGAGTTGTTTGGCCCTGATGTTGTTGGTGTGTACATACACACTCACACCATAAGTGTGTTGTGCTGTCTTCTGGCACTGGGAGTCTTTCCCTTGCATGAATATCATCCCTGTGCTCACTCTCCTGCCATGAAGTGAGAATCAGAGCTGCAGGAGAGCAGCTCTCTGTTTAACCAAACCCAAACACTGGATTGATGCTTCCTGGGAAGGGTCTGGCTGCTCACCACCTCCCACAGGTGAGGCTGTTCTGGCTCAGACCAAAGAAGTACTTACCCACATTCCTGCCAGGGGTTTCTGCACATCACCTCATGAAGCTGACAGACAGAGGGCTGGTCAATGTACTCACTGTTCCTCTCTCAAAAACACAAACAGAAAGTAAACCCAACATTAAGCAAACTAATTTCATTAAGAAAGTGGAATATCTGCAATGACAGTCAACAGTTAAATAAAATGCATGTCTGAAACTAATAAAAACAGATTTATTTAATGTCTTTGGGGAGATCTTTCTCCATGTGTTATAAATGAAAGAATTACAAGGACTTTGCCTAGTGTCTGTTTTGGTATTATGCACCATATAACTTTATTTCTAGGCTGTAAAAAATGCATCCCTTGTTAATTATGAGCAAGGAACATGGCCAAATTCTTCACAAGCTGAGATGCCATTTCTCTCCTGGAAAATCCTGCTTCTGAAAAGCCCAGTGGCAACAGCTGGAGCTGAAGTACTCGCATGTATGTGCCAGCTACAGGAGCATAAACATCTTGGACTGAACCCCCCAAATTGGTCCAGACTTTAGGAATACCTCATTATTTCTCTTCTTGCCTCCACCTCCCAAAAAACCACTAACTCCACACATACCCCTCTGTCTTATACCAAGGAGTAGTCTTGGAGTTAAACTGGTATCTGGAAAGCACTTGAGATAGTGGAGAGAAAAAAAAACAACAAAAAACCCAGCAACAACAAAAAACCCCCAGCATTGTAGGAAAAACTCCCACAAATGAAATAACTGCTTTGTGTACAGAGTAAAATATAAACTGCATACATTAAGGGGCCAACTGTACCATGCATTCAGTAGATCAGTACAACAGCAGTTACCCAGAAATTGAACTATTTAACTAGTAATAGCATCTTGTGCAGGAGAATTGCACTCTATGGTCATGAAATTAAAAAAAAAAAACAAACCAAAAAACCTCAAGAATTTAAAAGCAGTAAAATCTTAGGAAGTGTGTTTTCATCACAAAAGTTAATCTGATACCTTGCAACTTCTTAAATTTTTGTCTTTTTTTTACATTGTTTATAAAATACTTCATAGATGGTTAGTTTTTTTATACATAAGTGAGTGCAGAACATCCTTCAGAAGGGTACATCAGCTCAGTTCCCATACAAATGGGAGTTATATTACTTCTGGGAACCAACTGCTAGAAGACTGCAAAACTGCAGGATTTGTTTTTTGTTTGTATTTTTTTTTCCTGAGTGTTTATATGCAGCAGTTTATACCTAAGGAGATCCCTTTGGGGATCCTTTTACTAAAAAAAAAAAAAAAAAAAAAAAAAAAATTAAAAAAACCCACAAAAACATGTCCCTTGGGATAGGTTTTACTTTTTATTATTTAAGAAAAACCCAAGACAATAAATGGACAAACAATTATTTTGTGTCACTGAGTCAAACCTCACTTTAGCTCGGCAGCAGGCACAGAATTTGTGGCACAAGCTGCCGAGAGATGCTAAAAATGCAGCCTTGGCAAAATAAAGGTTTGAGGGAATCTATCTGCAGTATTATTTACAGAGAGGACAGCTGTGCTGGTGACCAGAGTAAAACACCCTGACTAAATATAATCTGAAGCCAGAGATAAGTAAGTGTTTCAAAGTGCGTCCCTACAAGAGGCACATGTTTAGCTTTTCATGCATCACAATGGATGTCCCACATGAACTTTTTTCTTCTTCAGGTTTCCTTCAGCCCCCGACTGTCCCTGTCACCCTGTGCCAGATGGGAAGTGAGAGCTAAGCCGATCCACCTCTTTGTGGTGGAAACCCCCCGAGCTTCGGCTACAGGTTACTGAAGCCTTCATGAAAAATTCAGAGCTGGTATAACAAGCTTGCTGAAAGTAAAATGCGTGTCACATTATCCACCCTCCCTTTCTGCTAGCACTGAGCTACCACCGCTGAGAGGTAGAAAATGTGCCTGTGACAAACTTGTGAGGGGATATGGATGCAAAAATAAACATTGAACTCCGTCCTCTTTCCACCTTTAATTTTAGCAGTAAAATTGATATGGTGTGAAAATTAAGGAGCAGTAAAAGAACACAGAAAATTGATTTATAGACACACAAAGGAGAAGTGGACACTAAGCTGTTAAAAAGATTGGGGCATGGAAGTAATTTGTGCCTTTCTCAGTAGTCAAATCCCTGTTGTCTCACATTAGATGTCATTTATGAGTGGTAGCATGCCACTTAATTTGTAAAACTAGTTCAGAGGTATATTTGGTGCCTATTAAAGGTATTATTTGCTTTAAGAGATCAAGCAAAATGATGCAAAGCAGAATGACCTGGTAGAAATCAGTTTTGTCATTTGGCCCAATTTTCCTCTATATGCTTTTGTGAGAGGACACACACTGCCAGCAGTTACTGAGGGTCAATGTGCAGGCTTGTCCCTGCTTTCCAACACCCAAAACCCACAGCACGTGGCTCAGTTCAGTAACAGACTGGGCTCAGGTAGGTGGGGAGGAGCCTTCCCCTTCCAGCTGACTGCCTGATGTGCCACCCCTGCCCCACCAGACCTTTGCTTTTGCCTCCATAGTCTGTACTTGAGGATTTGTGTGGAAAAGCAAAATAAGAGTGATGTGAATCAACCAGAGAGTGGCTGTGTAGGGATGTAACCTGATTTAACCAGAAAAGGAAAGTCAAAGAAGGTGTAACCCCATGATGTGCAATGCTGGAAAACTGGCAACAATGGATGAGGGGAAGGCAGAGATATTAAAAAATAATTTTTGCCTGTCCTCAATGACAACTTGTCTTCTAACATCACTTGAGTGTGACAGCAGAATGGGGATGTGGGGAACAAAGTCTCTCTCTGTGTAGGTAAAGACCAGGTTCATGAGCACTTGAGGAATCTGAACATACATAAATCTCTGGGACTCGGTGGCTCAGGATGCTGATGGACATCAGGGACAAGTAGTGTCTCTTAGGAGTCCATGTTGGGGCCATTGCTATTTAATATCTTCATAAATGGCAGACAGAGGGGTCCAGTGCACACTCAGCTAATTTCCAGATGACGCCAGGTGCAGTTGCCACACCTTCCAGTGGGACCTGCTCTAGCTTGAAAAGTAGGTCTCTGGGAATATAATGAAGTTTAACAAGACCAAGATCAACAAGACTTGGGTCAGGGCAACCCTAAATATCAGCACAGGCTGAGGGATGAACAGCTCAAGAGCAGCCCTGCCCAGCAGGACTTGGGAGTGCTGCTGGATGAGAGGCTGGACATGACCCAGCAGTGTGTGCTTGCAGCCCAGAAAGCCAAGTCAACCTGGAGAACTCGATGAGTCTTCAAGGCATTTTGTGTGCTGGCTCCTGCTGTGACAAAACCTCAGATTTGCCATCAGTGCAGCTGCTGAGTGGAGCCTTCTCTGTGGGATGGTGGGAGCCAGGGTGGAAGGGACACTTCCACCATACTTTCCACATTAGTTCCTTATAGAAGCTAACATAGCAGACAGGAGGGACCCAGGAAAAAGCATTTGCAGCTGCATGATGCCTGGCAGAATTCAGAGGAAAGAGGACTGAGCGCACAGCAATCAGTGGATTTTGGTGACTATACACAACACAGGACCTGAGCATGCTGCATGCAGCATACTCCAACTTCACAGCAGGAGAGGCAGAATTGCCTCCCTTGCCCTGTGCCTTTTTCTTGGGCAGCAAATGTGGGTGCCCAGCTGGGGCAGGAGCCTGAGAGCTGCCCTGCCTTCCAGGCAGGCAGCAGCACTGCCAGGCTGGACAGCCCTTGGAACTACCTCAGCCAAACCACATGCAACACACAGCCCTAAAAGGCACCCCAAATGTAATCTCCTTCATGGTTAAATCGTGCACTAGAAAGCAGATTCCTGGAAAGCACCTCACTTGCAGTGCATACAGGCAACAAGTGCTGCTCCATGGTATTTATAGCAATTAATTCCTCCTGCAAAAACAGACCTTTGCTTTTATTAAAGAGCACTTGGATTAAGGTGTAATTGCTTGGAGAGTTTAGATAAGAGGTTTTAGGTTAAGAGTAGATTTTGCAGATATAATGTAATTTCTAGTGTTTCTTGCTTTTCCAATTCCCTCTTTTTGAGCAAACTCCAACATAATAATTTCTGCATGAGTACTCACTGATGGCATGCCACAAAAGACTGCTGTGTACACAAGCTGACAACGTGTAAGTAGTCTCACTGGAGGGAAAACACAAGGAATAGAAACTCCTAAGACCACATCTGTCTTTCAACTCACTACTTCCTCCTTTTGCCAAACTCAGACATTAAAAAGGAGAAAAGTAAAACACTAAGCATTTTATTTTTGTCTTAACCTCCTCTGAGATTTGCATCATGTTTTTACTCAAACTTGATATTAAAAAAAAACGCTTCTGACTATTTCATGTAGTTACATCTTTTCTACTGATATTTTGTACAACCCTGTCTTTTGAAGTCATATCCATCAGATCCTACCCTGTCTTCAAACACTGGCACAATTACGTTAATAGAAGCGATTAATAATTCACCGGTGTTTTCTTTTATGGCATAGGAAGGCTTGCGACAGTTGTGAATAACATTCAGTTTTGTTTGCTCAGGATTTTTTCCTTATTTTCTCCTATCTCTGTTATCTTACAACATAATTGCCTCCCTACCTGCCCTGGCTGCTTTTACACACCCTCATTGTTTACAAAATGAATAATTAATGGTTAATAACCTGCAGCCAAATCCCTCCCACCCTTTTTCTCCCGCTTGGTCTATGCCATTTTCTAGTTTATTCCAGCAGCTTGGTTTACAGAACTTGATATCACTTGCATGTTTGAAGAAGAGAAATGGGAGCAAATAAAAGTGTAACAAGGTAAAAGTTCATGTTAACCTGAGCTGCAATACACATAGGTAATTTTTGTAGCATTTGTTATACAGCAAAATGAAATATATATAGACTTATTTTGTGAAGTAAATGAAAAATTCTCAGCCCTTCTAGAGCAGAAAAAAAAAAAATCACTGGAAACATCGTGGTGACTTTCTGAAGCACTTCTCCCATTTTCCAGCACCAGCCTGCATCACCCCTGTCCCCCAGTGCACCTTCCCAGCACCCACCAATGCCACTGGAATTCACCAGCTCACATTGTCCTCCTCCCACCGGTGCTGTCAGGTTTTGTCAGGCAGTGCACAAGGGCCAGAAGGTGCTCTCTGCCCCAGCAGAGTGGCAGTCCCAGCCTCTGGAGCACACCATCCCATGGGCACTCACAGCCTCCGTGTGGGATCAGCTTCTGCTCCCTGCACAGCCACAAAGCCGGGCCAGGGGATGCTCCCCTGCCCTTTCCTGGGATGGCCCCACTTTTGAAGACTCATTTCTAATTCGATTTTCCAGCTCAGCATCTGAACTGAGCCCTGACTGTCTTCTTGCTTCCATTATTTTGGCCTAGCAGCATTTTGCTGGAGTCACACGAGGGCACCAGGGTGCACGTGCTGGGCTGGCCCAGATGTGTCCCTCAACACCTGCACAAGGAAGCTGAGGCTGTCCAAATTGCAGGTGAACAATAAACTAAAATAAATAATGATAAAAAAAAGGAGCCCATGCAATCCAGACAAGGCATGCCATGAAACTCAAATATTTGGCATCTGTTTTTCCTTTTCAAGCTGAAGTTGCATGCACTTCTTTTGTAACCAGGAGCATTCAGATACCTGTGCTATCAGTGACTGCACACCAGTCTAGTTTAAACCTGCTGAAAAAAGCTTTTTTTATAGAGCAGTGCTGATGAGCTCCATATTTTTTCCACACACAATACCCATTCAGCTAGGAGTTTATGAACCAGAAGAGAAAAGCAAGTGTCATGCATTTTGTTGGTGGGTCAAAAAGTCAAGACAGCACACCTTTACAGTTCTCCCAATTTCCTGCAAACAATTGCAAAGCCTGTCAAAATTGTCAGCATGTATATAATAAAATACATCACATACTACAAGCTGACAAAAATAACATGATGATAAAATAAATTAAATGCTAAAAGGAAAGCTAAGAATCATTGAAATGCACAGAAATTTTAAATCTAGTAATTTAGAGTTTAGAGTTTTTCATGGGAAAGCCAAATTAATGCCTGCTAACAAATAAAAATGGAAGGCTCCTTTGATTCCAATTAATTTGGGCCCTGACCATCTTTGATAGTCTTAGCAAAGGGCAGAATCAGATTTCTGGGCATTAGCAGCACTTCTACCAACACAATGACCTAGTGGTAAATCCTCTGCCTTTGAGAGAGGGAAATTAGTCAAGCTGACTGGAAGATCATTGCATCCATTCGCTGGAAATTCAGAGAGGGACATGGTTTTCAGCATGCCACCTCCAGATTTCTGAAATGAAATCTATTTTGCAGGATGACTGTGCAATGAGAGAAATTAATTTGTGACAGCAGCTGCCTGCAAAGTCCCAGGCTCTGGGCACTATGCTGGGTCCTGACACTGCCACTGCTTCAAACCACTTTTTTCTCAGGTTCCCTCAAGATAATCCAGGAACCCCAGACCATACCTAGGGGATTTCAGGGACTTTCACTCCCCCAGGTTAATGATGATCCTGGCATTAATGGCATCCCCCAGAGCCATTCAAATTGGAAGTCTCTGTTTCTCACAGCTGAATTCTGAAGGGCAGATCTTCAAGCCTCAGAACCTTTGACAGAGAGCCAATCTACCTACATCTCAAGAAATATTACTTAAGAGGTTTTCTTCAGAGTGGTTTGCAAAGCAACCTTTTTTCCCCCACCAAATTATTTAATTAGAAAATTCTGAAAAGTTTACTTGTTTAAAATTAGGTATTAGACAGAGGGGCACTTGAAGAGGTTATTAGGGCAGATAAGAGAGCAGACAGTGGGACAGGAACAATGGGCACTATGTTCAGGGTATCACCAGCCAAAATACTGTTGCTGGTGTCTCATTAGGAGGGAATATCCACTTCTGAAAATTTCTGCTCTCAGAAACCAGCATGCAGTGGTAGGATGTTCAGCTACGAGCCAGCAGATGTTGGCTTATTCCTGACAGTATCACAGAGCTTAGAAAAGCAGCTCTGAACCAGATCTTCCACATCTAAAGCAGAGATGTTGATTCCAAACATAGCTCAGCAGGATACTTAGGCATTCTCCATCCAAGCACATAGTGGGGCTTGTAGTTTTAGGATGACAAGTGCTATGAAATACAAGCAAAGTTTAAAGCAATTTGGTGGGACTGTTGAAAGGGAAAGAGTGGAAAGAAGGTAGAAAGCTTCCTGCAGTCACAGGTAAACTAAAGGGGTCAACAAAAGATGGCATAGGTATCCAACAGATGAAGAGAGTCTGAACATTTTTGCATGGAAAGCATCAAGAGGCATGTGAAAACTTAGGATGTGAGGACTAACAGATAGTTGGAATGAGGTAACTACAAAACTGCTGCATGAAATGAAGGGCAGGGAAGGAAGCTTTTAGAAGGATTTCAGAATAAGCAACACTATTCCAGAATAGTCCAGATGCTCAAAAAAAATGTGAAGAATCAGGAGAGAGGTCAGCACTGGGGAAAAAGAAAGGAGTTGTGGTATCATCATGGCTTTATCTTAAATCATAGTATAAACCATTTCTTAACCTATCAAAGAGTCAAAGTACTTCTGGGGGAAAATCTTGTACTAGGAAAATACATGAATCTCTAATCTCCAATTAAATCCAAGAGCTAAACATTTATAGTCTTAGCATTAAAAAACTAAATACTTCCAAAAGACCTTCCAAGAAATCTGATACTCTAATCCTCAAGAGAAGCTTTTATAAAAAGGTGCTTATACTCAGCAGTTAAATAATTTCCACTAACAAGACCAGAAACATGCAAAGACATTTTAAAAAATTATATCCACTTGTGTGTTGCATGCAGGGTTTTGGGCTTTCTTTTCTTGTAGTCACACTATTGCCAAAGTATCAGAGAAATGAAAGGAACCTATCAAGGAATTAAGTAATTTTTATCTTCTCTTTCTGTGACAAAAATTCTGCACAGAGGTTCAAAAGGAAATTCCTCCTGTGAGTTTTATTCCAGCCATAAAATTCATTTTATAGTAGCACTGAAATGCAACAAGACACATTTCTGCTGTGCTCACATGGCTTTATGCCACCTGGCCAAGAGACATTGGTAAGGCATGGAGCACACACCCTGTCGTGTGTACTCAGCTTTTATTGCCCACTCAGAAAGTCTCATTTCTGTCATTTTGAAAGGGAACAGAACCACTCCAAGAAAACCCCAACCTGGATAAAAGTAGAGCCAATCTGCAAAACAATCTGAATGCCAAGCTACTATAGTGGAAAAATATTTAGCTGCTTCATTGACTTTTGCATTTCCACACTATACACTCCTGTTACAAGCAGCACAGAACCTCTCCAACCTCTGGATACCACATGAAGCTGCTCTCCAAAGTTAAAGCCTTTTCTTAGGATCTAAGCACTTACTGCACCTTTTCAGACTGGAACACAGCACAAACACACATGTGCAGCTACCTGAATTTTCAAAACAGGCCCAGGAATGGGCTGGGCTCAGTACCACATGCCAGACTCTGGATCCCCATCTGCCAAGTGAGTGGGAATTCATTCATTTTTTTGGGCCCTCTGGTAGGAGTTTCACACAGAATTGGAGTAGCAGTCCTTTCAGTGGGCAGTTCCCCTGAAAGAAGAAATTACTGTGCTGGCCATTTAGCAGTTGGGTCTGCTACAAAAAATGGGAATTAAATGTGTTTCTAAGAGAAGGAGGTGATTTTTCCTATTTGGTTTTCTCTTTTTTTTAAGCAGACTCAAACAACAGAAATGCTCCTGGAAATAAGTACTCTGATACTTTGGTAAGTATCTGGCAAGGGATTTATTTTGTCATGTGTTTCATGACTTAGAAGATCACCCAGTTTTCAAAACCTAAATGGCAAAAATTAACTTTTACAAGGTTCTGTGAAAACACACCACAAGCTGGCATTTGTGCAGTGTGAAAGAGAACCTTGAGGCTCTGATCCTGCTGATTTCACCTGCTCTGAGTGCCTTGGGATGCATTAATACCTGGAGTGCACAAATGATTGCCAGGCATTGAAAGCCAGGGCTTACCACCCTCATCCCAGTGATCACAGACTCCTAAATGAGACACACATCTACAGTTGTGCTTGTGTGAGAAGGGTTTTCCAGGCCCTAAAGATGCCCATTTGGAACCACCAAAGCTGGAATTACACAGAAAAACATCAAGCACCAACACAGAACATTCTAAGAGAGTTTTAATACTGTTTTATAACATCAACAGCCAGGGCTTTTGCTTCGTGCATGGGATCCTTGTTTAGATTACATGGGATGGCCTGTTTTAGTTTGGTTTATGGGCACATCCTGTGCACTCTTGCACAGTTGAGCAATCCCATCCAATTCTAAAGGGTTATTTATGAGCATAAAATGACTTAGAGTAATAAAGAGCTACACCCTCATCGTTCCAGCACTCACCTGCTCACTGAGGATCTTATCAAAATACAAACAATGAAAAAAAATATACTCAGATTCCGTTTTGAGCCATGCCTGAGCAAAGCAGAGAAGAATAAACAAGGATCCTCCCACATCTTCCTGTAGTGGTTTGAGGCGGGAGAAGAAAATTTGAACTGCAGTTCTTAGAAGGATGAAAGTTTCTTGTTTCACTGTGGATTCTGCCATTTTTCCTTGCATAGAAATTTTACACCTGCTTTCAAATGCCAGACTTCTGGGTTTTGTTTGGGGTTTTTTGCTGGGTTTTTTGTTTGTTTTGGGTGTTGTTAGTTGGGATTTTTTTCCACGCTATGAGTGTTTCTTTCTCTCATTATATCAAAACTAAACTCTTATGCAAAACAACCTAACTTTATCAACATGCTGCTTTGGAATATAATTGCAAATTCTAATGGATTATAGGGATGCAGGGATGCAGGGATTTTCTATTTCCACCAGTCTAAGTCTCCATGTTTCCATCCTTCCTTTTTTTCCCCTACAGAAGGTACATCTTGCCTGTGAAGACTTTCACTGTGTTTGCTCCTTGTGTCTCTGGGATGGAAGCCCTGCTGCAGCAGAGGGCAGATGAACATCCTGGGGGTAGAGCCAGCCCAGAAGGAAACTGATCTTTCCCTGCCAGGCACATACTACTGGGATTCTCCCTACACAGAGGCAATTCAGGGACAGGCTCCTGCCAGTGTAAATCCAATTGGGCTGTGTAAACACAGAGAAGGATTCTGGAGACTCTGAGCTCCAGAGAAAGATTGCTTCCTTGTGATAAACTAAGCTAATAAATAAGTTTTTTAAAGGCCAGGATCTCTAATGTTGAGAGCTTTAAAAAAAGGTCAGATTGTGGAAAAAATTATGGATGATACACTGGCATGCCAGATCCAGAGAGGGAGACACTGGAGATGTCTGTATGTTGGCTTACAGCAGAGTTGCTGGTTCATGTCAGACACCTTTCACCACAAGAAAGACTTTGGGGTGCTGGAGGGTGCCCAGAGAAGGGCAACAGAGCTGGGGAAGGGTCTGAGTTAAGTCATATGAGGGAGCTGGAAGTTTTTAGCCTGGAGAAAAGGAGAGAGGGGGGAGATCTTATTGTTCTCTACAGAAAGGAGTTTGCAGCAAGACTGGGGTCAGTAACAAGTGATGAGGAGAAATGATCTCAAGGTACATCAGGGGAGGTTCAGATCAGATATTAAGAAAAAAATACAGAAAGAGTTGTGAAGTATAGAGTGTGTGGAGAAATGGTGGAGTTGTCATTTCTGGAAGTGTTAAAAAATATGTGGATATAACACTTGAGAGCATGATGGTGAATGTGGTGGTGGTGATACATTGACAGCTGGACTTGGTGACCTTAGAGGCCTTTTCCAAACAATAATTCTATGGCTGTATGACTTTAGATTGATTCTCAGCACAGCTTTTGCAAGAACTAGTTATAATTCATTCTGAGCATTTTTTAAATATTTATTTTTTGTATTAAACCTCATCAACTGAAATACAGACTGGAACAATATTGTCTGTTTTAACTTATACCATTACAAAAATCCGTGGACCCCAGATGAAATGACCACTGTGAC
Organism: Erithacus rubecula; assembly: GCF_903797595.1. Classification (NCBI taxonomy): domain Eukaryota; kingdom Metazoa; phylum Chordata; class Aves; order Passeriformes; family Muscicapidae; genus Erithacus; species Erithacus rubecula. The sequence continues at coordinate 50,275,627 of NC_136687.1, forward strand.
AAGAGTGTAACAAGCCAAGTTTCTATGTTTCGTATACCACTCAAGAGTTTTAGCTAAGGATGATATATTTTAAAAACACATGTTGCATTAAACAGGATGGGGTAAAAAGCTTTGCACTGAGGAATTTGGGACAGGCTTCATTTTTGGTTTTTGGGTTTTTTACCCTTGGCAGGAAGGAACTAAACTAAGGTTTTGTCTAAGTTTGGGACAAATTTTAGGAAAAAAGACTTCCAAAGGGTCCCCTCCCCCCCTTACAATTCCTTTTTTTACCAAGCTCGGAAAGAATTTTTTTTAGGGGAAAGTGGAAAAAACTTTTTTATTAACAAAATACAAAAGAAACACTTCCCAGCACAGACCCAGATTGAGATGAACTCGGCAGATTTTCGCCGGGAAGGGCAGCAGAGCTTCTTTGGCAGACTTCTAGAGGTGGTCTTCGAAGTTTAGATTCGTGTCTTCTGGAGCCGGTGCAAATCTTAGGGATGGGGGGGGGAAAGGGAGAGGGGCAGTTTAGGCAGCCGGGGGGGGGAAAAGCAGCTGAAGGAGGAGAGGGGGGCAGGGGGGCAGCCGAAGCAGCAGCCAAAGCAGCAGAAGCAGCAGCGAAAGCAGCAGCAGCAGCAGCGAAAGCAGCAGAAGCAGCAGCGAAAGCAGCGGCAAAAAGCCCCAAAAGCCGAAAAACACCCGGCTAGATAAAACAGTCCGGGGGAGGGGCCGGCAGCTCCATGGTGGGGGTAGGGAGAGGAGCTAGTCAAAACATAACTCATAAAAGGTTTGCACTGAAGTGTTTGGGACTAGTTTCGTTTTTGGTTTTCTGGATTTTTTTTTGAAGTGACACTGTTGGCAGGAAGGGACTAAGCTAAAGAAAGGAGGAGAGTGGAAAAAGGAAAAAAAAGAAGACAACTACAAATAAAATCTAAATAAACAAATTTAAAAAAAACGAAAAAAAAGAGTGAGGGGAAGGTGAAAAAAAGGGGAAAAAGAGGGGGAAAGAGGGGGGAAAAAAGGAGGGGAAAGGGGGGGCAAGGGGGAGAAAGGGGGGGGAAGGGAGAAAAAAGGGAAAAGGAAAAAAAGGGAAAAAAGGGGAGGAAAGGAAGGGAAAGGGGGAAAAGGGGAAAAAGGGGAAAAAGAGAAGGAAAGGGGGAAAAGGAAAAAAGGGGGGAAAGGGAAAAAAGGGAAAAAGGGAAAAAATAGGAACAAAGGGGGAGAAAGGGGAAAAGGTGGGAGAAAAGGGAAAAAAGGTAAAAAAGAGGGGGAAGAAAAAAAGGAAAATAAAGGGGGGGGGGAAGAGGAAAAAGGGGGGAAAGGGGGAAAAAGGAAAAAAAGAAAAAAAAAAGGAGGGGGAAATTAAAAAAGGGGGAAAAAGGAATAAAAAAGGAGGGGGAAAGGGGGAAAAAGGCGGGGGGGGGGGGGGGGAGGAAAAAAAAAAAAAAAACAAAAAAAAAGAAAAAAAGGAGAGAGAAAACTAACCAAGAAAAAAGAAGGCAAAGCGAGCAGAAGCCCCGAGGTGCGCGGCAGAGCCGGGAGGGCGCAGCTAGCATGGAAAGAGCCCGGCGCTCCCGGCTGGCGCAGCATCCTCCGAGCGGGGCCCGGGCCGGGAGCGGCTCGGACACGGGTTCATGGCCCAGGCTGCGCTTCCCCGTGTCGATTCGGGGCATCCCTGGGAACACCTGCCTCCCAGCGCCCCGCCGGGAGCTTCGGTTGCAATAAAAAGTTAATAAAAGGGTTTATTGCAGGGTGCGTAAACCTAAAATTTTAAATTAATCAAGGCAGCAGCTCATGGGCAACTTCAAAGGTTATTTTTTTTTAAACATAACAGCGTCCTTCTACGTGCCACACAAAAGCTTTGTGGCGAAATAATTTTATTTTTAGACAAACTGCTCTTCTGCAGAAGGGGAAATATGAATCCTGATGGATTTTTCCTTTCAGGTATACAATGTACTCAGCACAGGAATTGCCTATGATGGATTTTGTAGCCCATTACTCCTGAAGGATGGTTATCAATAACACTTGTTTTTCCTAGATAATGCGATGCAAAAGGGAAACCTGGATTTGGACACACTGCAGTCCATACAGGGAGAAGGATGGAACTCCACGTTAAGTGTTTGAGAGGAGTTAAATGCATGAGAGAAGAAAATTAGTAAAAAATCTTAGAGAGCTAGCAGAGAATATCCCAATTCCCTAATTTGATCTAAACCCCCAATTTCAGTTAAAAAAGGAATTAAATTTCAAAAGAAAAACTGTTATATTCAATTATCATAAACCTGTGCTTAGTATACACACTTGACACCAAGTGCATTGCTGAGCATGTTATTTCATGACACTATTTATATCCTTCAAAGAGTAAAACATTCTGAATGTATTTCACTGGAAAACAAGTTACTATCATATCTATTTATCTTGGGTAGAGTTTCAACAGACTTTTTTAATGTTTCCTGAGAATCTCCCAAATTTATTATGTGAATTCACCTTCTGATGTTTCATTTTCAAGAATAAATGTTAATGCTGTCAGAACTATTGAGAATGCTACTTCCTTTCTTCAGCATGGTGTGGAGTTCCTAATACTTGTAAAATTCCCTGAAAATACAACTGGTTGAATATTATATTGTGGCTAAGTTAGAGTTTTATAGAAACACTGAACTTTCCATGGAAAATTTAAAAAGATTCTTCTAAATCAAATTATCTTGGTGACAGTACTGAATTGAATATTGAATATCTACACTCACAATTTTGTGGTACTCCAAGACATGTTCAGGGCTGGCTGAGTATTGAGAGGGCTTCAAAACAGCTATGCTCTTTGAAAAAGCATATCCATGCTCTGGAATGCAACATATTACTGAAGGTTCACAGTTTCTTCAGGCAAAAGTACATATGGTGCTGTGGTTGTACAAAAATACATATTGGGCTGGGATGGCAGATGTGTCATTGCTTCTGGGAATAACCAGGATACTATTCATGGTCATGGGTCCTGAAAAGCTACCTAAAGAAATAAAAAAAATAGAAAGTGAGAATAAGATTTACACGTGCACAAATACTTGTCCACACAAGTGCAAGCTGACAGAACTCCATTGAACATGTGTTAAAAGACAGGGTTCACCAGTAAAATCTGTGGCATCACAGAAATATCCCACAAGAGCTGTGTTCTCAGTTTCAAAAACCCTAAAACACTATTATGCAAGTTAGAACAGCAACCAGAGGTTTACTCTCCAGACTCTTCCCCAGTTCTGGAGCCCTTCTCTGCACAGGCTCCAGCCCCTCAGTGTCCTTGTAGTGAGGGGCTCAGAGCTGAGCACAGACCCCAGGTGCAGCCCCAGCAGTGCTGAGCACAGAGGGACAATGTGGAACAAGCATCTGGGTCTGCCCACAAAACGAGCATTGGTGCTCCTGCCTGTGTGAGGGGAGCTAGATGATCTTTAAGGTGCCTTCCCACCCAGAGCATCCTGCGATTCCATGGATTCCAGCTATTACAGCTCAGACAGGAAGAGCTCCTGCACAAGAGGGTCTGTATGAATTCAGAGGGGCAGCCCCTGCAAAGCAGGTCATGACATTTGCTGTTAGCACATCTCCTCTTCATCATTTACTCCACACCCATGAAATGTGTCTAATGGCCAGCATAGACAGATTTAAGCAATACTCTCACATTTCTTTTGATGTCTCATCAGATTTCCTGATCTTTCCAAAGGCAAAGAGAGAAGCTGTTTCATCCAAACAACCTGTCCAGTTCTGTGCATGTATAGCCACAAATACATACACAATATGGTAATTAACTATCTCCTAACTTTGTTGTTTCTCTCTTTCCCATATTTTCCATTTGTAAAACTTCTAGTCATCTTTCCTATGGTCTATTCTTTTAGTTAAACTGTCTCCATCTTCCAACTTAGATCATGTTTCACTTCATATCACAGTACTGAAGGTGGAAATTCTTTCCTCCAAAGAGGTGAGACATTCCTGGATGCAAAGAAGGTTTATGCTGATGGAAATCTGTTACACTCCTCTCCTATCCAGTGCTATGTTCTGAAAGGTTGACATTAAACTGCCATTCAAAAACCCTTACCCATTGTATTAATAATAATAATAATAATAAATTAAATATCCCTTTTAAAAATGAGAGGCCTGCAGTAATTTCCAGTAATATTTGATGAGAACTTTAGGATATTCTCTTCCAGTGAGGGTATTAGAACTCAGAATAATTCAGCCATTTGTTTTCAAACCTCAAAATACCTGAAGGGGAAAACAAAAATTGCAATGCAAAAAATTGTCAAAGGGAGTAGTTAGATGAAAATAGCAGAAATTAGGAAAACTTCTAATGCTGTATTTTCTATTATGTTAATTGATTTTAGCTGATGAAATACATTGATGTTGGTACTGTAGTAGAATCACAGAAACTGTTTGTATAAACCAGTGTTGTTGGCTTTCTTTTTTTTCTCTAGGCATAATTATAAATATTAACCTTACATAAGAAAAAAAAAAAATACTAAAACCAGCAGAGAACTTCTCCCTCATGAAATCCATATTTTCCAAAGGCTGATGGCCCAGTCCTCCAACAATTGCAGAGTCTCCTAAAGAAAATGCCCTGGGTTCCAGCACAGAGCAGTCACTGATCTAGAGCCATTCAGAGAGTATGAATTTTATGTGATAGCAGTAAACACAGCAAGTGCAATATCTACAGACTGAATATCAGGAAGAACAGGAGAGGCTGGCAAGCAGTGGTTTGATTTTGTTTGATAGAAATTAAAGGAAAAAAAATTAGACTGTATTATCAATTTTTTTTCAGGCAATAGAAAAGCTGAAATCTTCTGACATGGCACTTCCAATAATTTTCCAAAAAGGTGCAAATGTAGAGTTAACATCTTGAAACTTGATGTTTTTACATTTCTCAGATTTGAGGTATTCAAAATCGAGAAGATCCATCAAAATAGATCAATTCATGAAGGGAGGGGGGAAAAAAGCCCTTACCTTTGATAATGTGTTGGGTTTTTACTTGAATAAACAAATTAAGGGTCTGTCAAAAAAAGACACCAAGCTATTTGTTCCCAATGCTTCCTGCAGGTTTTGGAGCGCCTCATTCAGTTTGGCCTGCTGACCCTCTCTGGGTCAATCTGCAGGTCATTCCCTACACCAGCTCCACAAATATTGTCATGGTGAGCAAGGATAATAAGCACAACTGCCAAATGCACCCACAGGTACCATTTCAGTATTCCAATAAGAGTGTGAGTTTTCCTTCTCTGCTAAGGACCCAACTGCCACCAAAACTGCTGAAAAACTCTGAATACTCAGTTTTTGAGTATTGGCTCTGGCTTTGAATGCTTTTCTTTAATTTCTCTTATTTCTACTTTGGGGAATATTTTTTTTCTACTTCCTGGTTTAAGAGTAGTAAAAATTATGGCCACAGCATCTCTAAGGTCAGTTTAGACCCACTGTTTTCTGTTGGAAGATGCTTTTCTGCTTACACTTCTCAGTTATTTAGAGAAGCTAAAGGGAAGCCAAATACAGAAATATCCTTTCCAGATGTCACTTCCTCAGGGAGGGGTGAGAATACCAGTGGAAAAGCTATAAATTAGTTAGCAAATTCTTATTTAGCCTGAGAATGCAAATGTTTATGCTCCTTGCACACACATCTTTAGTTGGATAGCCACACACAGGCACAGGGACCCTTCAGCACTGGAGTGCCTGAGGCAGGTTGTGCTCTGGAGCTGCCCCCACAAGCTCATGTTCCAGAGGAGTTGGAATCATAGGGAATACCTGTCATGGAGATGTCACTAAGCACCACAGCAGCCCCAGAAGAGCCCAGCTGAAAAGGAGTTTCATTGCAAAGACATCTCATAGCCTTTGTAGAATTAGCTAATGATATAAAATAAAACTGCCCTTCCTCAAAAGGTGCCTCACTCCTTCACCCTCAGCTTTGAATATTGCTCACTGCAGTTCTGAGGGTGTTAGGGAAGGGGTCAGCAACCACAGGCAACAGCAGCATCCAAGTGAAGTAATGCCATTACTTTCTAACCCCAAAATTACAGCCAGCAATGCTTCCAAGCTTTCACTCTCTTTCCCAACAGGAAAACACTAGGAATCCAACAGCAATTCAGAGCCTTTCTTTCCCAGCTGCCATCATCACAGAACCAGCTTTCTGCTTTTCAAGCCTTTTTTAAAGAAAAAGATTTCAGGATATTCTGCAATGCAAATAGGAAGCCACCAAACATTGGAGCAGGGAAGAGGGTTAATTGAATGTCTTCATAGCCAAGTAATAGGAGCATAATTGATTTAATCCAGAAATCTTTCCACAACCAGAGATGAACCACACAAAAATTTGCTTCAGAGTATTTTTGCAAAGCATTCTGGTAAGCAATGAAACATAACAATTCAATTTAAGCTGTATTCATCATATCACTACAAACATTGCAGCACTGCTAACTTAATATATTAAAAAATATATTCTCCCTACCTGAGATGTGACTGAGGCTGATAGGTACTGCATGTTCTGCACATCAGACTGTGCTTTAAAGTCTCACATACTCTGGAACACTACCTCAGAGCCATGTTCTCACCCATCCCAGTGGGGCAGCTCCAGCAGGAACAAATTACACAGATTCAAACTTAATGAGGGAGCAGGAGATTATTTTTTCTTGCAGAAGCCAGCACCCAAGCACAGTCCTTCCCAAAATGTTGCTCAGATTTATCCTATATTAGAAAATTTCACCTCTCCCTCCCTCTTGACCCACTCTAGATAACAGGCTACAGCTGGGGCAACACAAACTAGTCTGCTTCCCGAGACATCAGGGAAAGATGACATTACCAAAAACCATTGTGAAATATATCTGGAGCTGTAAAGCCAGCTCCTGGCTGAATGTCCTTTACTTTGAGCAAAGTCATGCAACTGGAAATACTTGTGAAATGGCTGGAATAAAGTGTGTTTTGTGACAAAGTGGTGGCACACATCCTGCACTCATGCCCTATGTTTGGCCCTGGGCTCCTGTTGTCCATAGCAAGTGAATTAACATTTCTGCCCACACATCCTTCTACATAGACAGGATAATTCCCCCTAGGCCTGAGGAGATCAGGGACTAGGAACTAGGAGTAGTCCCAGTATGAGCCTTAGCCAAGCTCTCAGCTGTACCATTTCTATAGGATGGTTGTACAGTGCCACCACAAATCATCACAGCTTGTTGATAGTCAGCATTTTAGGGGACCTTCATGTAACACTGACCCTAAGTTCAGCATTAGTACAGGAATGAAAAAAATAAAATAATATAATTGGTGGCTAATACAAAGCAAACACTAAAGTTGCCCACAGCAACTGAAATCTCAAGCAGATAAGCTGCATGGAAGTACTTAGCCCCCTTTCCATTGCTTTCCAAAATGGAGTACAGGGAGGAACACAAGGAACTCTGACAGGGATCCCTGCTTCCCCTTCCTCCCTGCTTTGCTCTGACCCTGTGCACAGACCATGCCTGCTCCAGTGGAAACCAACAGCAAGGCTTCTCCCAGTCTCTCCAGCACAAAATTTCTGTCAGAAGAACTATCTTTTCCGTGTTAAAAAACCCCCAAAAACAAATAAATGCTCCACCCTCCTCTTTTTTTGAAGCAGACTTCAGAGAAGAGATGTTGCAAGAGACATTGCCATGCACGGCTCTTTCAGAAGCTGGGCTGGTGGATTTAATAAACGAATAAATAAATAAATAAGCTGGTCTCCTCGCACTGCTCCCAGAAGAAGTGGGGGCGGCCCCGGCTGGGTGGAAAGGGGGGGGTGGCGGGGGCCGGGGTGTAGCTGCTGCTCGGGGATGCCGCCCGGGAGCCGGGAGCGAGCAGGAACCTTTCTAGGGCAGGATAAAAATGTTGACTGTAGATAAGCGAGGTGCAGGTGGGAACTGAGGGCACTGCGGCGGCTCCGGCCCGTCCCCAGGGTTTGCTTTTGGGGTTTATGGGAAGCAGGTGATGCCGCTCAACCGTCTCGGGCTTATTCAACCTGTCCCCTGAACCAGAGTTCAGTCAGTGCACGTCGGTGGATCGGGCATCTCCCGTCTTGGCAGAGCCCTTGCGGGAGGAAGGGAGAAGAGAAAACAAATAAAAGCTCAGAAACTTGCAGAGCCAAATGCTTTCCCCTACGCGGGGACGAAACTCCGAAAGTTCTCTGTCTGGTTGCGGGGCGGATCCCAGATGTGCCGGGTGCTGGTGCGGGCTCGGCGTCCTCCCCTGACTCACCGGCCCCGGACGGAGTAGATGGACCAGCCATCGCCCCGCGTGTCCCGCCCAGCAGCGGGACGGGTCCCCCAAGCGTGCCAGGGTCCCGCAGGCCGGGAGGTGACGTGGGGTTCGTCCCGTCCCCCCGCACCTGCCGGGCTCCCCCACCCTCTGAGCCAGAGGATTTTGCAGCGCAGTGCTGCTCCACAGCCCGCACGGGATGCGCTGCTCGCTCCTCACCCTGGCTCCTGCTTCTGGATAAAACTGAGTTTCTGAGCATTGGTTGGGAACAAAAAAGAACCCCAAGGCCAAAAGTGTCGAAACACAAAAATATCAGTGGGTGGTTGGAGCTGAAACGATACGAGCTGACCCGGGAGGGTCGAGGGATTTGCTTATTCCGAGCAGGTCTTTTAGACACCAATCTGACAAGCAGGAGAGGGGTTTACCGCGCCGGTGGGCCGGGTGTCCTGTTTCAGCCAGTCACGTACCATTAAAGAGGCACTTTTACAAGTTTGTGGCGAGGCGCTGAGGCATTCAGAGCTGCTCGCTCGGGAGGAAAACCCGCGGCGGGAGCGCTTGGGGAAAGGGTTAACCCGCTGGCCGCCCTGCCTGGGAAATGATGGTAAATTATCCGGCGCGTTCTCCCGGGGAAGAAATTAGACTTCAAAAGGGCTGGAGCCCTTCTGAATATATATCAAGCAGATGGGCTGATGCGCTGTCTCGCTGATGTGCCATTGATTAACCGCCCCACAAAAGTGCTGCAGCCCCGCTCGCCCGCGGCGGGTGCGCGCCGCCGCCCGCCTCTCTCCGGGGCACCCCGGCGGCGGGAGCGCGCCTCGGTGTGCAGCGGGTAGGAGGGGTGGCCGCCGCCAGACACCGGGAAAGAAAGATGGGATCAGAGAAGGGAGAGCAGGGGAATAGGGGGAAGGAAAAAAACCCCAAAACAAAAAACGAACAAACAAACAAACAAACAAACAATCAAACAAAACAAAACAAAACAAAAAAATAAGGAGGAAAACTCGGGATGAAATAAAAAAAGGAATCTCTTCGGAAACGGAGGGGATCTGCTTTCCCACCCTCAAATCTCGCCTTCCCTGCTGAGAGCCCATTCCCGCGTTGCACAAGCTCCCATCCCAAGTCCCAGCCGCACTCCGTGCTGCAGCGGGCCGGCACCTCCGCACCCCGAGCAGCCTCGGTTAAACCGAGTTGGGAGCGAAAAGCTGCCGGGAGCGGTAGGAGACCGGAGCCCTTCCCGCTGCCCGACGGGGCAGAGCAGGCCCCGGGCTGGGGGTGTCGCATCCACCCCCGGAGGAGCTCGGTAAAGAGGCCTGCTCCCTCCTCCCGGGCCTGAGCAGGAGGGAGAAAAGCACACTCCAGAAAGTCACCCATTGTAGCGTTTAAATGCTTCACCGCTCAAACCGCCTTTGACACGCCTTGGCTGGGCTCCCGAAGACATCCCGAGCCATTCGATAGCACTTCAGAACAGGCCATTCTGTCTGCCCCGCTCTGGGCAGCCTGGAAATGGCCAGCGGCGGCAGTGGCAGCGCACCCACGGCACAGGTGCAGCGCAGCCTTGAGCCGCGCTCCCATCCACTGTGGGTGCTGCAACGTCCCCAGAGAGACGCCTGAAGTCAACACGGAGTGGCGGCACGGAAGCGTGCGGTTTCCCGAGGGCCAGTAGTGAGTCCCAGCCCCCACCCCGGTGCACACACAGCCCCTTTCCGCATTGCAATGACGCGGCCAGGGGAGGAAAACTTGTCCCCTTGTGAGCTGGCAGCTCCTCGCTCCAGCCTGACTTGCTCGCAGAGAGGATGGGGCTGGCAGGGTCCCCACCTCACCCACGCACAAGCCGATATCTCGCCACAGTCCCCTCACTTTTCTCTCCCGGACAGGCACAGGCGACGGCGGGTGACCAGACACAAGGTCCTGCCGCGTACCGGCACCGGTGCCCGCGGGTGGCAGTGCCAGAGGTGGGGCCGCGGGAGTCGGGCACACGGAGAACCGGGAGGTTTGTCCCCTCACGGGCTTTGGGGCGCAAAGCCGCCGGGGTGTTTCCCTCTGCTCCTGCACGGAGCGGGGGATTTCTGAGTGTCTCCACGGACCCCTGCGAGCGAGTGCACGTGTGTGCAGGCGGCCACGCGTGTGCGCGCCCGTGCGTGCCCGTCCCTCTGTGGGCGCCTGCCTCTCCGCACTGTCGGAGCAGACACGCTGGGCCGCCCCTGCGTATCTTTTTCTCCTCCTTTGTCTCCCTTTCTTTGGCTTTGACTCTTTCAGGTGCCCCGGCGGTGCCCTCGCGTGCTGCTGGTTGCTGGGAGGTGGCGTGGCTGCCACTGCGCTGCTGTTGTGCAGGGGAGGGAGGGAAGGGGGCTTGAATGCTGGCTGTTGTGCTCGGCTGGGGTGGGGGGCCGCCGAGGAGGAGGAGGCCCATGATGATGATGATGGAGGGGAGGGGGTGACGATGGAGCTCACCGCGGGCGCGCAGCTCCCTGGGGAGCCGCCTGAAAGGCCGCTGCGCTCACCAGCTGACAACGCGTGCTCCGCTCCAGACACGGCGCACCGCGGCCGGGAGCGAGGCCAGACCCCCCCCTCCGCCCTTCAGCCCCCCTGTCCCCCCCATTGTCCGCCCCAAAGCATTGTCCGCCCCCCTCTAATTAAGAAACACTGGCCCCATGGCCAACTCCCCTTCTAACCCCCCCTGCCGCCCCGTGGTCCCTGCTCTTTTCTGGTCTCCCCTCGCCGGGTTTAACCCTTTCTCACCCTTCCCTTTCTGCTCTCTTCCCGAGGCCAGAGGTTGAGCAAACAGCAGCCGGAGAGCCGCGGGGCAGAGATGCGCCCCGCTCGGCTCCGCTCTGTCCCCCCGAAACCCCCGCAGCCGGGACGGACGGGCAGAGCCCCGCACCGCAGCCCGCGGCCGCGCTTCATGCGGCGGCCCTGGCTCAAAAGTCACCCGAGTCGCCGTGCGCCTCTCACAAAGGCGACCGCCTCCCCAAGCCCCCCCAGTCCCCGCGGTCGTTTCGCACACCCCGGAGGACAGTCAGCGTTCAGCCAAAATTTAACGCTCGGATAGTGCGCTTCTGACTCTCTCTTTTCAAATAAAAGCCCGTTTAGGATGATAAAACCCCACGAAGCAAGCCGGGCGAGACTGCTTCCAGGGGCTAGTGCGCGTCCCCGCTCGTTATAAAACTTTGCGGTAGTCTATACAAAACAAACACTGTCGCAGGCTCAATAAAGCGATTTATCCATCTTCATTACTTAAAGAAATGTTGTCTCTTTGTTTGTTTGGGAGATATTAAGCATGCTTAGCTTGCAACACATAGTTGATTCCTTTGCTAGTATCTTGGATACTTGGATCTGACTTTGGAAGGTAGGAGCTAATTGCTAATAATGGAGAGAAAGGAACCAGCCAGCATAGCGGGAGTGGCCTGGCATATGGGGAATGAGCGGTCTGAAATACTCAATATTCAAGTTTCCAAAATATTAATGAGATTATAGCAACCTGCAGCTATACGTTACAGCTTGTTAACGGAGTGCAAGAGAGGGGGGCTGCCAAGCGGTTGTTATGCAAACTCTATAGCTGAACCTTAAAATGGGAATGCGGCTGAGTATCTCTTTCAAAGAAGCGTTAAAAAAAAAAAAAAAAAAAAAAAAAAGAAAAAGCCCCTCAGACGGCGAGTGCTGCGCTGCGGCTGCGAGCACCAGCCGCGCCATGCGGTGCGCTCGCCTGTCGGGGGAAGGACCCGACCGAGGGAGCGGGGAGGATTTTGATGCGCTCTTTTCCACCACCTCGCGTGTTCGCAGCTGCAGAGGCAGTGCCCGGGACGGCGGGGCGGGGAGAGGCTGCACTCACCCCTTCAACCCACTGCCGACCCCGCCGGGAGCCCTCAGCGGGTGTTGCCCCTCAGTAGCGGATACATCCCCAAACTAAACCAAATAAACAAAACGACATCCCCAAAGTTGGCGGGTTTTTGCTCCGCCACATCACTCCCCTGATGGCACCCCTCGCATGCCCCTTAAGATGCGAGACCGGCTTCCACAGCACAGAAATCAGTGCCGGTAACCAAAGCTGACCTACCCCGACAAAGCCGGCATTTTATTAGGGAGAGAAATGACCCTCCCGATAAACTTTCCACCCTGTGGCACCGCACCCCGCTTCGGCAGGTTCGGGCACCGGCCGGTGCTGGCGGTGGGCAGGGCAGGGCGGCAGCGCGGGGTTACCGGGGGGGCAGGTGCCCTGTTTCTGCAGGGGAAAGTGACACCCTCCTGGGCTTCGCTCCCCCGGCCGCGCCTGGTTAACTGATCACCTCTCCGACACCCCCCTCCCAGTGTCACCTGCTGAACTCAGCGGGACCCCGGCACCGACACGGCTCCGGTTTAGCCCCGGGTCTAGTGTCACGGGCAGGCTGGGCTACGCATCAGCCAATCCCCCACTCCCGTCTGGGTTTAACCCGAGCCAGGGGCTGCATCCTGATCCCCTGGCTGTTCGCGTGTCCCCTAAACCCCGCCGGCTACCCCGCCCGCTCCCAGCCCTTTCCACTCGGCTTATACCGAGGAGGCTCCATGGGGAGATGCGCTGGTACCCCCGAGAAGGGGAGGAGTGGGGAAGGAGGGAATGATGTGACTCGAGCGGCGGTGCTGGGACAGGTACAACAGAGCAGCGACAAGCTCCTTACCCTGCACTTGTTGCAATTACCCCGGCTGGGAACTGCGGGACGGAAATGGGACGCGCTCCCGGCGGCGCAGGGAGCGGAGGTAGCGCTGCTCCCGGCAGAGCCCGTCCCGGACCCCGGCCCTGGGGCCCGCCCGTCCCTCTGCAGGCAGCCGGGGCATCCCATCGGCTCCCCGGAGCATCGCTCTGTACGTCTCACACCCGCCGCCGAGTTTGACACCACCTCAGCTCGGGGAGGGCGAGGGGAGAGGTTGAACCCGACCACGCTTTGAGGCTGATTTTGTTTTGGTTGGTTTTTTTGATTTTTTTTTTCAATGTTTATTTGATCTCAAAAAAAAAAAAAAAAAACCAAAAAAAAACCCCAAAAAAACCCACCCCAAAATTAAAATACATAAGACAATGGCAGCTGGCGTTGCTAGAATCAAAATAAACGATTTTCGTCGTAGAAAAGAATTTTTGTTAAAAAAAAGAGAGAAGCAGAAATAATTGCAAACACTGCATAATAAATACGTTTTCTATTATCACAAAAGGAAAATAAAACTGACATAAAAGTTTGACACGACAAAACCGTTTTCGTTTTTAAGAGAGCGTTAGGATTAAGTGGCTTAATTAAACATTGGTCTCCAATTGGCAGTAGCTTTCCTCTTGAAACTGCATCTCCAGCCGCTGATAAAGTGCTTGCACTAAGTTTCCCCCCAAAAGACGCCGACATGGTGCTCTAAGGAAAATCCAATTTTTTTGCACTATTTACAGGTTAAGATGGTGCGTTATTGACTTCGCGTGTGTGTGTGTTTGCACAGCAATGCGACCCACGGCAGGATCGGTGTCTGGAAGACGGGGTGTCAGGGCGGGTTGGCGGCCGGGTGGGGATGGATGGCGCCGGCGGCACCCCCGGCAGCGGGGCCAGGCTTTCTCCGGGCGCATCACCTGCCCGCCGACGGGGCGAGACGGGCTCCGCGCTGCCAGGCGGCGTGTTGGCAGGAGGGAACGGCAACGACTTCTAGGCGAAAGAAACTTTCCAAGTGTAAACTAACAACGAAAACAAACCAATCGACCCCGACAGACAGGGCGGGTACAGTCACTCGCTAACAGCCAACCCCCACGGACACACCAGGGGCTGCCGGGGGTGGGAGACGAGGGGGCGGATTTCAAAGCGACCGAGGGGAGCCGGTGATGTCCGTGGTGGCACCGCGTCCGGCTGCTCACCCCACGGCGGAGTCTGTGCTTCGAGGGGCGGCCTTGCGGGGGTGCCGGGCACGACGCCCCCGCCTTAGCTGGCCTCATCCGAATCGCTGTAGTGGGAGCGGGGCGAGAACTCCCCGTCGCTCCTGTGGGACCGGGGCGACGTCTTGCTGCGCTCCTGCGGCGGCTGCCCGGGCTGCGGCATGAGGAGGGCGGGGGAAGGGGCTCTCTGTCCCATCAGGGCGCCCTCCGCAAAGGAGGAGAAGTGCAGCGGATCGAGCTGCACCGAGTAGCCGCCCGCGGCCGGCGGCGGGGGGAAGCGAGTCCTGCCGTGCCCGGGGGGCGACGCTCGGGGCGGCCCCGGCGGCGGCGCCGGCGGAGCTCCGGCCCCGGCGGCGGCGCAGGGCGGCTCGAAGGGGGCCCCGCGGTGCTCGGCCTTGCCGGGGCCGTCGGGAGGGGCGGCGGGGCCGTGCAGCAGCTCGGCCAGGGCGCTGATGTAGATCTGCGCCATCTGCAGCGTCTCGTACTTGGAGAGCTTCTTGTCGTTGTTGAAGGAGGGGATGACATTGCGCAGCTGGTCGAAGGCGTGGTTCAGCCCGTGCATCCGCCGCCGCTCCCGCGCGTTGGCCGCCAGCCGCCGCTGCTTCTGCACGCCGCTCACCTGCGCCCGCAGCCCGGGGCCGCCGCCGCCGCCCCGCGGCCGCCCGCCGCCCCGCGCCCCGCCGGGGCCGCTCCCGCCGCCCCGAGCCGCGCCGCCCTCCGCCGCCGCCTCCTCGTCCTCGCCGGGCAGCAGGTAGCGCGGCGAGGCGGCGGCGGGCAGGCGGGCGGCGCAGCACACGCCGAGCCAGGAGCCGGGCGCGAAGCCGCCGCAGCCGCCGCGCTCGGGGCCCGGCGGCGGCTCGGGCGGCCCCGGCGGCTCCCGGGCGCGCTCGGCCCAGGGCAGGCTCATGGCGCTACCGCCATGGGGCCGCGCGCAGCCCCCGCCTCGCGCCCGCCGCCCCGACGGCTCCGGTGTCGGCCGGGCGCGCGCCCCCCTTTAAGGAGCGGCACGCGCCGGGGTCCCCCCCGCCCCCGCTCCCCCTCCCCCGCCCTGCCTCGCGCCCCACCCCTCCCGCCGCACGCCCTCCACTCGCGCCGGTCGCGTGTCGGCGCGGCCAATGGCGCGCGCGCGCGCGGGGCCGGCGCGTGCGGGGAGCCAATGGCGCGCGGGGCGCGGGGGGGCCCCGCGAGCCCGAGGCCGGCGGCACGCGCTGCCCCGCCCCGCCCCGCCCCGCCCCGGGCAGGCGCGCGCCGGGCGGCCTCCCCGCGCGCGGCGGGGCGGAACGGGGTGGGGGCGCGGGGAGCGCCCCGACGGCGCGTCCGTCCGCCCTGCCCCACCGGGGTGTGGGCGAGAGACCCGCGCCGGGCAGCGGCCCGAGAGCCCCGCACTGGGCAGTGGCCCCGCTCCACCGGGGTGTCAACGAGAGCCCCGCACTGGGCACAGCCCGAGAGCTCCCCACCGGGTAGCGGCCCTGCCCGACGGGAGGTGTGGGCGAGAGCAGCGGCAGCGGCGGGCGGCTCTGGGACAGAGGGAACCCACACCATTTGGCACCGGGCCCTCCCGCCGCTGCATTCTCTGAGGACGCACCGCCGCGCCCGCCTGGGGAAACATAGCCGCTGCTGGCTAAACCTCAGAGGCCCGGCAAATGCCCTCCCCACGCCTGGCGGGAGCAGCCGTCGGTCCGCCCGGCTCTCGCCGCGGCCGCAGGGACCCTCCCCGAGGTGTCGGTGCGGAGCGCTGCCCGCCCGGACGGTGCGGGAGGCGGTGCGGGGAGCGCGGCGCTGCCGTGCGGAGGTTCGGCCGGGAAGCCGCGAGGGAATGCCCTCGGTTTCACAGCGGCAATCCCGGGGAGACGCGCCAAGCCCACGCAGGACCCGGTAGGTGAGGAGCGGTGGCGTTTGCAGCCGGGACAGCACACTGCCCCCGGGGCTGCCACATTTTCGGCAGGGTCCCGATCCCCCGCGAGCGAGTCCTTTTGTTGGGCCAACAATAGCTGGCCAAAGGTGGTGGAGAGGGAAATAGCTCCGTGCACGCATCTTAACTTCCCTTCCGCGCTGCCTCCCCTCCCGCCACCGCCGCCTGCCTGCAGAGGAGAAGTGGAGGTTTGCCCGTGTGAATAGGCGTGTGGAGAACAAAGTGATGGGCACAGTATGAGGTAGATATGTTTCTTCAAAAGTGAATAACTCGCAAGACGAGGAGGGAGCGAGGGAGCCCAGCAGCTCAAAGCCGAGCGGCAGTGACATGGAATGAGCAGCCTCACTAGTTTAGGGAGCTGGCTGGGCACACTTGGCAGGTGCCTGGGGCCACCTTCCACAGACAACTGGATGGTACTGAGAAAACGCGATGCTGATGGTTTGCTTTCTCTAGAAACAAACTGAGGCAAACCTTCGCTTTTTTTTTTTTTTTTTTTTTTTTTTTTTTTTTTTTTTTTTTTTTTTTTTGGTCAGGCAATTATGCTTCAAAGGCAAAAGGTGCTGGATTCCGCCCCCCGCACCAAAACAAGTTCTCAGTTTCTGACCAAAATTGTTTACTCGGTAAGAAAGTTGGCAAGGAGCAGAAGTCTGTTTCTGTATAGTATCCATAAAGTTGCCAGACCATCTATTTGTATCTAGTAAAAACTTATATACTCTCCTATTGTCTAACCCCTCCCCCCTTTAATAACCCTTCCCCGCTTTCTATCATTAACAGGAATAAAACTCAGCACTGTGCGGCATGGCGCTGTTTGCTGGATAAATTCCCAGCCCCCCAGCTTCTCTTTCAGTCCACAAGCACCACGTGCCCTTCCTGGGTGCCCGTGGCACAGGTGTGCTTTGCCAGCAGCCCTGCTGTGCTCTCCTCCCCAGGGTGAGTTCCCGGTTTGGGCACCGGGTGCCGTGGCTGTGAGCTGTTTCATGCAAGGACTGTGGGCCAACCTTGGAAATGAGCAGGAGCTTTGGTAAGCGGTAGCCACTGACTCCTGTTTCCCCAAGCTTCCAGCATGGGGAGAGCCAGGCTGGTGCAATGAAGTGTTAAACATATTCCTCCAGGCAGGTGGACTGTGGGCACAGAGGGAAGCAGCATCCCATTAGCCTCTCATGTGGATGCACGGTGACTGATGCCCCAAAGGACCCTGGCCTCTGGATACCCCAGGGGGGCTGTCAGGTGCTGGGGACTTCCTTAGCTGTACCTCAGTATGCAGCACGATAGGCCAGACAGACACCTCAACATGCTCCTGGGATGGGAAAACTTCCCGGCTGGGAAACACTAATAATAAGCTGCTTATTTTTCAAACATTTGTTTTATGAGTGCATGCACGCTTTGAAACTGGAGGCATTTGAGACTCACTCCACAGTTTGCCTTTGAAATGACGTGCACAAAAAGCCATTTTCCCCACCAACACCACTGCTCAGAGGGGAAAAATGTTTCATTGAAATCCAGTGGTCTCTGTATGCCTGTATCTGCTGTGTGTGCACGGAGTCAAAGTCAAAGGCAAAGGGTGGTTTATGTCAGCACTGGGTTTAGCTCTGCTCTCCCGGAATAAGATAAATGTAAGTGATGAAGAACTCCTGGGGCTGGCTGAACTCATTTTGTATTCAACACTGCCCGGCCCTTTTCACTTTCCTTTCTCCCTCTCTTTGTATGTTCAAGCCTACTTGAGTTTCTTTTTTTCTTTTGTAGAAGTTGGTTCTTTTGAAGCGGTTCGAGGCACGCCCTACTGCAAAGGAGACTTCACAGGAGTCGGAAACACAGGCACACCGGTCTGAAACACTTACTGTACAATAGCAGGAATGTAGGAAGCCTTGAAAATGAATCTGCTCTAAGCAAGTGTCAAAGCTTTCAGAGGAAAACAAACTGAACTTATCCCCGTATCTTTATGCATATTTTCCCCCCAGTCCTCCTTTCCTCCCTCCTCCCCCCAGGCTGGTTAAGGGCCCAGGCAGCAACTCGGGGTCAGGGACGTACTAGTGTTACAGAAAAAACGGGCTACAAAAGGGGAGACAGAAGATTTGCAAAAAGCCTCCTCTATCATTACAGCCAGAGACATTTTGAAAGCACAAAGCACGTGGGTCAGTCCTCAGTTTGTACTCAACGGTCTAATTGCTCATTCAATCCCATTTCAAAATCAGACAGCTTCTCTGCAGGCATCACCACTTGTCAGGAAGTATTTTATTCCTTCTCTTCCCTTTCCCCACTTTCCCCATGTGTTCTCCCATTTCCTTCTTTCCTCTTGAAAAGTACGTGGGGGGACACACAGCCCTCTTTGTAGCTTGACTTTGTCTTCAAGCAGTAAAACCCATAAGTAGATAGAGACTAAGGTGTGAGTCTTGTTCACTGAGATCAGGTAATCCTTGCTGAATCTCAACTGCAACCTGCCCAGTCCTCCTGCTGGAGGAGGGAAGGGGGATTTCTGTCCTCCCAGTGGCTGGCCTGCTCCCTGGATGGCAAATCCCATAGCAGCTACTACAAATACAAAAGGACAATGTACATATGAATTATTTCCAGTCTTATGTCCTGCATCATCAGAATATTCACCCAAATAAAGCATTCATACTTACATTATTCAGAGCAAGATTGCTTAAAGCAGAAGAGGGTCCAGCAGCAAATGTTTCTTAGGCTCCTCCTATGACCAGTGCAAGTACTTCCACTGCCTCCAAGAGAAATGCAGGCACTGGTATAACAATACTTGCCTAGCTCCTGGGCCCATTGTCAGGCATAAGGAATACAGCCTGGTGATACAGCTGGAAATATTATCTATGGAATTTGTACCAAAATGTACAAACATTTTGCCTGTATTTAAATGGCTACAGCTGTTACTGAGATGTTAAGTTATGCTCATATTTTAAAAATAAAAAGCTTCATATTCAAGGAAGCAGTACTTATATTTCGCTTTGCTCATTTTATTCTAAGCACTTTTTTGTTTTTCACTCACCTTGGCAAGGAGGTTCCACTAAAATTTCTTCAGTCCCACCAAAGTCTTGGACAGCTGAGGCACTTCTCAGCTGTGAGACACTTTGAACAACGATGTTCTTCCAGGTGTAGCTTGCTCACCCTTTGCAGCAGGAACAATTCTGCAGGGCCTGTGCATGCTCACAGGCACCACCCACAGGTCCATCATTTTAGTGACTCTTGAAATGAGCACTAAGAGAACATTAGTGACTATCTTGTTTTATGAACAAGTGCTTTCTAACATGCTTCCATTAGGCTGCTAGTTGATATGTTTTACTAGTGTTAAATCACTTAAGCAACAAGATTGCAAAATTGTTGTGATCAACAGTTTTACAGTATATGACCAATACTTCATTTAGTTCAAGATCAGAGAATTAACACCATCCACAGAAACAACATATTTCCTTCAAATCACATTTGGTCACTTCCTCTTGCTCTCAAGGTCTCTTGCACAAGAGCCTAGACAGTGTAAGTACTCCAGATTTGCTGGTACTAGTTTTTTTGTTGGGGCTTTTTTCTTTTTTAACTGATTGCCTTTGTGTTCCCTTTTTCACTGTCACTTTAGCCACCACAAAGTGCAGTTATAAAGGTTTGCTCTGGGAAAAGATTCTAGTCATAACTTGAGGTATAAATGAAAAATTTAGCTTGCAGGCTCTCTGTGGCATAGTAGAAATATATAAATGAAGAGGAGAGAGAAAAAATAACAGTTGACATGTCAGCAAGAGGAAAAAAATTGACATTTGAAACAGTCTGCCTTGCCTCTCAACAGCAGCATTACTTGAGCAGTACCCTGGGAGTGTAGGGGCTGCCTCAACTGTACTGGGCCTTCAATCTGCTCACATCCATCACCCACAAAGCTCCTGGCAATCAGGCAGCCCAGTCCCTGAAGGAGGTTTCTTAGCTGTGGAAATGCCAGCCTGGAATCTGAACCTTTGTGGGTCTTCTGAAGAGGGGAGGTCTGTAAAATGTGAACAGTAAATATTTACCGTCACAGAAGCTGAAACAATGTGGAGAACAGTGGTCCTTCTAAGGGGAGAAAATCAAGTGAATGGACCCAGTCTGGTGCTGATCAGCATCTCACATCAATCCCTAAGAGCCGAGTATTTCTCCAAGAAAACTTTGTCAGCCAAGAAAAAAATACTACATTGCCATTTATGGGAAATCCTCTCATTTAATCCTCTGGCACAGCCCTGAGCTGCAGAGCTGATTGGTCCAGAGAGAGAGGGAGACTTACAAGAATTTCTATTTTTCAGGTGTGCAGGATGATTCGATCTCCACAGTAGTTTTAGAAATTCCCGAAGGGTGAAGCCTAGTGTCCATCGGCAGTGAGCAAGGGCTGTGTTGAGGCAGCGGGTGAAGCTGGACACAGCTGATGGCCAGCTGAGGCCAGGTGGGTGACAGCTTTCATCAGGAACCCGCCGTTTGCAGTAGCCCGGGTGTCTGGCTCTCATGTCACAGGGGGCACGGAGGAGCTCCGTGACAACCGAGTGAACAGTTTCGGAGGGAGGGATGGCAGGAGTAACCAGCATCCCACCCTGCCCGGTTCACGAAGCAGAGACCCCCACCTCTTGCTTCAGCTCAGGTGTTTCAGCCTCGCTAGGAGGAATTACCGGTGCCGTAGCCCTCTGTGCCTTTGCACCCCAATAAGGGTGTACATATCCTCGGGAAAGCAGCACACAAGCTGTCCAGCCAAAGGTGCCCTGCTGAACAGAACCCTGCTGCCTCCACGGGTCCTGGAGCTCCGTGCCACAGCCGCCCGCGATGGACACTCGGGCATTCCTGTCCCACATATCCCAGCGGGATGGGTCTCCCGGGCTCGGGGCTCCTGCTCCGGGGGTGCTCGGTGGCCGAGCCCACCCCGCGGCACTGCCGGTGCCCCAGAAGCTCGCCCTGGTGAGACAGACAGACGGCGGCGAGGCCACCGCCCGGGCCGCCGGGCTGGGGCGTGCGCCCCGGGGCTGCCCCGCTGCCGGCAGCAGGTTGAATATTGTAGGTGTGGGCGATTAAAGTGTCGCCGGCACAATGGCGGTCTGTGTCCCATTCGCCACGCCCGGGCTCCTCTTTGGAAAGCGCTCACAAGAGGTGACAGGGCGCTGGCCCCCGCCATTATCCCGGCGGCATAGCGGCGCGGCCCGCCTCGTTTCCCGGGAAATGGCACTCCCCGGCCGCCGCGGGACCACCGCGGCCGCGCACGGCTCCGCGCTGCCCTTCTCCTGCCCCTCTCCTGCCCCGTGAGGGGGGATGGCGAGCGCCTGGCCAGGGGAGCCGCAAGGCCACTGCCGTCCCCCCCGGGACACTTTTTGGGGACAAGAGCCGCCCGTCCCGTCGAGGCCCCAGCAGCACCGAGCGCGGCCCGACCGCCGCCGCCGCCGTGAGGGAGCCGGAGGCGGTGCCGCAGCGCCACCGCCCGGACGGCGCCGGGCAGGGCCGGGCCGGGACCGCGGCTAAACCCGCCCGGCACCGCTGCTCCTCTAATCAGTGACAACGCTGTTCCTCCCGCGTTTTCCTTCCTTTGTTTGTTTATTTTGTTTCTCTTTTTTGGAAGTGCCCCCCCATTAACTCAGAAGATGAAGTGCGTGGCAGTGGATGGAGACCTGCGCTCGAATGCACCGCACCTGCTGCATCCTCAAGTGGCTTCGCCCCCTGAAATAGAAACTTTAGAAATTCGTGTCTCTGCTCCGGGTTAACTTCTATTTACACACTCCGGCGAATTACTGTATGCCGTGGATAATAAATTCTGTGTAATGCCATTCGCTGGCTGCAAGTTTTGGAAAGAAAAGCTGCTTCTGTGTATCAATACTTTAAAGAATCAATGTTTAGGAATATTTATGGATATCTTTTCTCTTTTCAAGCAACCCATGTAAGACACAGCAGACTTAATACATATATGGAGAGACCTACATTTGTCAGATGATATAAAGAAGTCCTAAAAAGTGAGGACTGCAGTAATATTTATCGAAGGCAATAAATGTATCTTTCAAAAGTCAGATTTTCAGGTGTGCCTCCTCTTATGTCCACCTCTCTTTTATCTTGGTGTAAGAAAAACAAAGCTCCCATATCAGCTCTACTTTTTGTATTGTACAGATGGGTTGACAGGTTAATTTTTAAATCATATAAAGGGGTTTATGGAATTCTGTTTTGTTGTTAGGGAGGAGGTAAGAAAACTTCATCTGCAGTCTCCTAAACCTGGGGAGACATAAAACCAATATGATTCAGAAAGGTCTGTAAAAGTTAAAGCAAGACAAACCATTCCAGTGTTGCCTGAGCACTATTTCATAAAGTAACACTCTTTCCTGTTACACTACATCAATTTCTTGCTGTGTTTGCTGTCATGCCACAGAGACCAATCCTTAAAAATGTGTCAGATAGAAGGAGTAACAAGCAACCACATTATTAGCTTTGTTCACAGTATTTGCTTTCTTTCCCCCGTTCCCCCGTGTGTAAGCAAAAGAATTAATTAGTAACAACATGGGTCAGCTGTTATTACTCTTACTGTGGCCCACAGTGAATATTCATACCCAGGGAATATTCAAAACCAAACAAGACCTCCCCACTGTGTGTGTGAAGAAGCATGTCCCTGGTCAGTGGGGGAGAAAGGCAAGATTACCAGCGGTGGCAGGGCTACAATGCACTCACAGAGCTGCTTGCTCCTCCTTTTCTTTCCCCTGCCATTTGACAGGGGCGTGAGCAAGACTGGCTTGCAAGAATGCAGCAAATGTGACGCACAACCCACAAAAAAAAAAAAAAAAAGTGTTGTGGTTTTGGGGTTTTTTTTGGTTTTTTTTGTTTTTTTCCGGCCATGCTTTGTATATTTACCACCTTCTCACTCCCGGTAAAAATGCTTGTGTCAGGATCTTCTGGCTGCTTTCGGCTGTGCCGAGTGGGAAAAGAGGGTCCCTCTGCAATCTAGGGGAGTAAGTGACATCTCTGAGTCTTTCTTTGTGTGACAACAAAAATTAGAGCCATGTGGAATATTTTCCTATATGTAGGAGAGTATGATATTTCCAGTCCAGTAGTACCAGTGTGATGGATTGGGATATTGCACCCTGTGTATTTAAGCTGCTGCTGCAGCCCCACAGGGAGGGAAAAGTCAGGCAAAGCTCAGCTGAACTACTGGGAACCAAGTGTAAACCTGCAAATTAGGCATGTGCGTGCCTTGGGAGATTTTTGCTCTGAAATAAACCCTTGTTTCCTTTCTCCTGCTGTTCTCCATAGTCCACCAGGCACTGAGCACTCACCTGGGGGCTGTAACATGAGGTATGTGTGAGGCTGTGAAAGTAAACCTGCCTGCCCCACCTCGCAGAAGCTGTGCCTGGCTGGCTGCCAGGTGCCCACCAAAGCTGCTGCACCCCTCTTCTTCCTCAGCTGGACAGGGCAGAGAAAATATGATGAAAGACTCAGGAGATGGGATAAGGACAGTCAAAATCACTCACCTATTACCATTGTTGGTGAAACAGACTTGACTTAGGGGAAGATAAATATAATTTATATTCAATCAGATCAAAGTAGGGTAATGAGAAGTAAATCCGGATGTGAAAATATTTTCCCTCCCCCCCTCCTTTATACCCTAACTTTACTGCTGATTTTCTCTACATTCCTGGCCCTCAGTAGCCCAGAGGGACCAAGAATAGGGGCTGGGGTCATCATTGTCCCTGTTGCTCCTTCCTCCTCAGGGGAGAACTCCTCATACTCTTCCCATACTCCGAGTAGGGTCCCTCCCTCAAGTGATAATTCTTCATGAACTCCTCCAGCATATGTCACTTCCACAGCATGCAGTCCCCCAGGATCAGACTGCTCCTGTGTGGGTCCCCCACAATGTCACAAGTCCTGCCAGCAAACCTGCTCCAGCATGGGCTCTTCTCTCCATGGATCCTTTCTCCTGGCAGAACCTGTCAGGAGTCTGCTCCAGCATGTGCTTCCCACAGCATTCCTTTGGGCATGCACCTGCTCTGCTGTGATGTTCTCCACGGGCTGCAGGTGGATCTCTGCTCCACCTTGGACCTCCATGGGGGCAAAACTGCCTCAGCATGGGCTTCACCACTGGCTGCAGGGGAATCTCTGCTCCAGCAGCTGGAGCACCTCCTCCCCCTTTTTCTGTATGACTGGGGCCCTGCAGGGCTGTTTCTCTCACCCATTCTCACCCTCTCTCCCAGTGGCAATTACTCCTGGGCAGTAGCACTTTTCCCTTATTAACTCTGTGATCCATGAGGCACTAACATCCTTAGTTGCCTTGTGCAGTGGCAGGTCCCTCTTGGAGCTGGCTGTCAAGGGGTTTCTCAGACACAGAGGAAGCTTTGGGCAGCTTCTCACAGAGGCCATCCCTGTAGAACCCCCCACTGCCACTGCCAAAATCTGGCCACACAAACCCCTCATTTACTTGACTGCCACATCAGATGCTGCAGGAGCCAGGAGAGCAGCCTGGGGAAGTAGCTGCAGATGGGTGGTAACTTCAGGAGCTTGATGACTGTCTCATGCACCCCCAAAACCTTTCATTAAATAATGGGCTTGCCTTTGAACTCTTTATTTTGATTTGGAGGGTCAGTCTTTTAATGGATGATAGTTGGAATTGCAAATAAATCTGTTGTTAACTTTTGTTTTGGCACAGTGCAGCACTCCCTTATCCCATCTTGTGTTGATGCATCATCTTAGAACAAATAATGGGACACAAGTGTTCACTTTTTTTTTTTTTTTTTTTTTTTTAAGAAAGGGGAAAAATTATCATGCACTGAAAGAAATATTGGTCTTACTCGTGCTGGTAGGAATAATTATCTACAGAAGGTCTGAACTGTGATGTCATGGTAGAGGGGTGTCCTGTGCTTGCTGGGCTGCAGGGAGCTGTTTTTCCACTGGTATGGCAGTTATTGATCCCAGAAAGATTGGTTTTCCCCTTACAGCAGTGAATTGGTTCTAAGATGCTGAATTCTTCCTTCTGCCCCATGTTTCCTGCATGACCCAGAGTACAGCAGTTAATGACTTGACAGTTTTGTTTTCCAGCTGTGATTTTTTTTCTTTTGACAAATGTAGCAGGAATAGATTCTGTAGTACACACAGAATATTACACCACTGTGATGAATGGGAGGACACAGATTTTGCCAGTCTTGACAGGTAGTATATTTATTTTTATAACTACACCTCTTGAAAAGTATTTTCTTTCTTA
The DNA here is from genome assembly GCF_903797595.1 of Erithacus rubecula. Taxonomy (NCBI): domain Eukaryota; kingdom Metazoa; phylum Chordata; class Aves; order Passeriformes; family Muscicapidae; genus Erithacus; species Erithacus rubecula. The sequence continues at coordinate 50,300,767 of NC_136687.1, forward strand.
ATTAGGCTCTTGGTTTCTGGAATTTTGAGGTGAAATCGGTAAAATTTTTATGTTTAGGAATTTGTTGAGCTATGAATCACTTCCCCAGCTCTGACCTTCTTTTGGAGGATTCTGTTTCTGACCTCATGAGTGATGCTTTGGGTGAGACATAACAAGCTGATAGATTATGATGATGTCTTCACAGTTGCCCACTGCTGTTATTGGATGTGACACATAAATGCATGTGTTCAGGCATGTGTTTATTAAAAATTTTGTCTGTTACTCAGATTAAGGGGGAGAGACTTGGTTTTGACATTTATTTCAAAACTGCTCTACAGAGTGGAAAGGAAACATTAATTAGTACTGAGAGAAAAATGGTTAAAGCAGGGTTATGTTGGTGTGATGCCTTTGTTGTTTTGGAGACTATTTTGTTAGCTACAGCCACAAGCACTCACAAAGGAACATGGTTTACTTTTCATGTCACCAGCTTTGAGCAAAGTGAAGGAATTAAACTTTCTGGGGACATTAACCTCCAGTAACTTGCAATGACCCAGTGAGTATTCACAGAAAGGATGTTGTCATAACTTCATAGCATCCTGTGTAAGTAGGAAAGGAAAAGATACTCTGAAAAATCTGATTTGTTCAGGGAAACAGTCCTAGCACTTTTTTTGGGTGAAGCCAAGAGGGAGACACAGGGGACTTTGGCACTGGTCGTGCTGCAGCTGTGTCCCTCAGGGCTGCAATCATTCACTTGGCTCAGCAGAACTACTTATCTCCAGGTGTTCACAGCTGGTCAATAGAAACATCTTTCTAGGTGATTCTGTGAAATCAGATAAATGTGTTTTCTTCCACTGCTCACTTTTTGTTTGTAGTTGGTATCACAAAAAGGTCGTATAACTGCAGATACCATGCAAACAACTCATCTTTATAAACAGCTGGCTTGTATCTCAGTGAAGCTACTTCAGCAGAAACACTTGGCAGTCTTTAACACTATTACTTCCCTGGAATTTGTTGTAAAGAAAGGGAAGTGTCATGTAGGGTTCACCATGGTGTAGCCCATTATAGAGAGTACATCTGTCATATCTGTAAACTACCTGGCTCTAGAGAGGTGTGTGTGTGAGTGTGACAGAGACACAATTAGGTGGATGATCCCCTGAGTGCCTGCTAAGCTTAGCAGAAAACTGTAACAGGTCAGGAGTATTATTTAAGTGAATAAAATACACTGAATGTAAAATGCCAGGAGAAAACTTTGGTTGCTGCAGATTAAATTGTCATGGCTGATGTTATTGCAGCACAGTGTGCTAATGGTTAGGTCATTAGTTTAAAATGTTAATGAAACTTAAAGATTGAGAAAGCCATCATGAATGAAATATGGGCTACTTTTGTTTTAGGCAATGTATGCCCAGTATCAGAGAAAACTAACCTCTGTGCAAATAAAGGTGGCAGAAAGTGATTCTATAAAAATAAAGGCCGTGCTCCAAGAAAATTTCTGCATTTTACTAAAACAGAAGGTGAGATGCAGTATTTCTAAAAATTATGTCCCGTACATGTCAGTGCTAAGGAACTCTAAACTTACTCTCCAAAATGTTGGTCGTAAATACTCTCTGAAATCTGACATTGATAAACATGGTAAAACTTGGTGTTTTCCACAGATGGTCTCGCTGAGCTGGCTGAGGAGCTCATCCCACTTCCATTGGCTACAACCCTTCTGTAGCAGTGCAGCGAATCCATGAGCACATTACCTTGCCATAGGCTGAAAATCCCACAGTACTCAGCAATTGAACCGGAGGAAACGCAAGTTTAGAAAACAATTTTATTAGACAAATTATTTAGACAAATTATACACAGAAAGCTCTGCCACTTGTAACTGAGGCCTCCAAAAAGTGTTTTGTGTATCTGTATAATAGGCAACACATCAAAATAGGCCTATTTTAAATATCGTACATGGTTAACAGGTTTTTTAATAGCTAAAATCACTGCAACATCTGGTATGTCCCTACGTAGCTTGTTGGAAAGAAATTTTCTGTTTTTTTTCTTTTTTTTTTTTTTTTTTTTTTTTTTTTTTTTTTTTTTTTTTTTTTTTGTATTACTCAGAAGTGTGAATGAGTTCATGAATGTTGCAAGGGGGAAGCAAGTTGTGCATGCTTTTAGACACTTGCTACCCTGGAAACAAAATGGCCTTTTGCACGATAAGAATTCGTTCTGCCTTACACAGTAGACAATATTTGAAGATTTAGTACAAAAAACAGTGACAGTACAAGATGCTCCCCCAGAACAGAATTAGCATCAAAATAGAATAGATCTGAAGAATATACCTTTTAATTTATCCTAAAGCAAATCACATAGGCTGATTCCTATTAATCTTAGCCAAAGAATGAGTTAGATTAAAACAAGTGTATGGTTGCATTAAAAAGAAAACCAAACCAAAAAACTCACAGGATAAACTGCTTGCTTTCTACTTAACCGCATTTTTAGTTTAAGGATTACAAATTGAAAGCTCTTCCTACATTTCTAACAGGTAACAGTGTTACTTGAATAAGCTGGTGCCAAAGTGGGCACCGGTTTTGCTCTCACTGCTGTTCTTATTCTTGCTTTATACAGTTGGCACTAATGTAAGAAATACATAGCTCCTCTAAATCTAACTTAACATAGAAAGGGTTAAACTGAGTGTTTTTTTTCCCTTAGAACAATATGTGATTATAATTAAGGCCACATCTGTGTATCTTGAGGGCTTTTTTTTTTTTTTTTCTCCACTAACACTATTATTGTATTGATCAACAGTGCTGACTTGGAAAAGGATTTATTGACCTTTGATCCATGTTTAACTGCTCTAGAGCTATATCAGTTGCTCATGAACATGGTATACCTAAGAGAGAGTTCCATTTGCTTAATTAATTAAAAGAAAAATTATCAAGATTAGCCTTATAGAATGCTCAAAAGCCAATGCAAAACCTAACCAAAGGAGTTACATCTAGGTACAAATGTTAAATTGCCCTGGATGCTCTAATAGAAAAGTATAAAATATGCTCTGTTGGCAACCGATGCAAGTCAGAATAATGTTAAAGCAACCTGTCTTTTCTAAATGAAAAGACACCCTGCACTGTACATCTCTCCCTTATACAACACATTTTTACTAAAGCTTTATTAAATGAATTGCAATAGCAACAGCTTCCAGTTTATAGCTATATATACATGTATATATATATACACATACCTCTGGGTATATATGTATATATATATATGTATGAGATACTAATTTATTTAACACAACAGAGGCTTCTGCCATATGATACAGTTTACTGTACATAAGAAAAACTTTTAACACTGTACAATCACATAAAGGTCATATGCACTGTTGCAGTGCAAAAGTAGATTTAACTGTAGTCTTTACTGGCATAGTAATGGCTTTTTGTAATCCTACAAAATTGCATTCTTATAATATGGGGCCTGAATGATCTTTGAACTTCATTTGTTTTCCTTTTTTTTCCCTGTTTTTTTAATCTTTTTGCCTTTTTTTTGTTTTTTTGTTTTGTTTTCAATTTTTTAAACTGCAGGGTTTGCCTTTGGTCCACAGTTAAAAGGACACACAGCAGTGGAGCGCTGACTGGATGCAGCAGAGTACATGAAAAATACTTCAGTTATTGCAATTATAGTAAAAAAAGGTGGTGGGGGAGGAGGAGCAAATGCCCTTCTGTAAAGTAATCCTCAGGGTTTTCCTATGCATGAATTGCTGCTCGTTTCCTATATTTAAAGTATATGAAAAGCCTGAAGTAACCAAAACCTAACATGGTGATAAACCGAAGAATAAGTGATTCAAGTAGTACAGAGAATAAGGGGAGGCAGAAGAGACCAGACTGAGAAAGCAGAGAAGAGGAGGAGGAAGAGTTGCTACTAATAATTCTGATTCTTAAATAAAATAAAGAAAAAAAGCCCAAAACAACCCCTAAAAAGAAAATAACCCCCAAACAAACAAAAAGAAAACAACCCCAACCCCAAACCACAACCCTCAAAACCAAAAAATGAGAAAAAGAAGAAAGGTTACATCCATGTTAGTCCCACAATATTACAGCTGCTCCTTGCAAAGGGAGTCCTAAATAAGAAACAGTGAAGAAACTCGTTCTGATGCTCAGATGGAGGTGCCTCGGTCTGGGTCACTGCCGATGTTCAGGCCCAGGGTAGGAGTTGGTTGGTAAGGGATGGATGACATTGTTTTGATGGGGCTTCTGAAGAAGCCCCCGTTGGGCGCCCTGTGCCGGAAAGGGCCAGTTCGGTGCTCGGGCACGCTGCCGAAGGAGAATCCCGAGGCGGCTTTAGCGGACAGCGTGCGGCTCAGAGTCTGGATCTGCTCTGGTATGAAGGTGGTTGTGGTGATGTGAGTGTTCCTGAAGTCACTGATTTGCTCCAGTGCCTGACGTGTGGGTAAAGTGTCAATGTCCAGCGGGGTCAAGTCAATCGATGAGGTGGAGAACTGTTTATGGGGGCTGTCGTCGTCTGTGCAGAGGCTGTTCACGCGCCTGTGGAGGTGCTCCAGGTCGATCTCCTTGTCATCCTGGGGAATGAGAAAAACAAGAGGCACCACTCACCATCGCCATTTGTGCTGGGCTGAAGTTTCACAGGGTGATCAGCACTGCCCGGGGAGCACAAGGCACAATTAACTAGAGCTGGCTGTTGGCTGACGGTGTCCTGAATGTCACCAGCGAACTCCCCCACCGCCTGAAGCCAGGTGGGCAAAGCCAAACTGAGGCAGACTCTTACACCACAGCTACCTTCAAACCCTGGATCCATAAACAGAACTCAAAGCACCAGCGGTAGATTTTCAGGAAAAGGCAAACTTGGAGCTAGGTGGGTTGGACTAGCAGCAGCTGAATAAAAGTAAACTGCATAATCTCAAATGCCTGGAATGATGCCAGTTCTTCAACTCCGCAATGAGAACTAAATTTGGATGTCAACATGGGAGGCTCTGAGGGATCAGGTTGCCATCTTTGTCATCCTCTCAGGGCTTAAGGAAGGGCTAGAAACTTCTCAGGTTTCTTTTTGCCTTTATAATGTAAATTGTGGTATGGAAAAGCTGAACATACAGAGAAAAAAACCCAAGCGCTGGTGACTCATTGACATCTCACAGAAAGGAGTACACCAGGCAATTTAAAATTACAATGCCAACAGAGGGATTAATTATCTCCTTACCTACAAAGAAGCAATTCCATCTATTCTGATGGAATTATACTTTTGTGGGTGAGAAGAGAAGGCAGCCTGATGCATTTATTATAATATATCATCGCTTCTCTTACCTCTGTCCCTTTTCCTTCTTAAATCTCTCTTCCCAGAGAACACAATTAATCAGGTTTGTTTGTTATAATTGAGAATTTAAATGCACAGAAGTTAAAAAAGAGGAGAAAGCCCTAGGTGACCCAATAAATCACCTGTGTTGTACATACATATTTCTGCTGAACTGCAAAGCTTAATTCAAAGCAGCATTAAGTACACACGAACAGGGATATTCCCTCAGTCTAAGTAGTTCAGCTAATTCAGAACAAAAATCAATTTCAACTAACCTTAAAATTTACCTTAATCTCTGTGAAATTTACTGGCTCTTCCAGGCCACTAGAAATATCTCACACTCTAGGACCTCACAGAGGATAATTAGGCAGCCGATAGATGTGCACTGATGACTTCCAGCCTTGATTACTGAAATTCATTGACTGGCTCGATCCAGAGCTCCCTGAATCAATGGCAAAACTCCTAGTATACCGAATGGGCTTGAGATCCCTCCTTTCTCTAGGAATGACGCCAAGCACTCTGAAAAAGTCCACACCTAGAACAAACTGCAGGAGTTCATCTACTTAGCAGAAAGGATCACTGAACATTTGCGCTGGCACCACGCCGAACACAGAGCCCGACTGGAAGGAGATTGAGCTCCCCTCCAGGACTGCACCCTCCAAGGGCAGGGACAGGGAGACAAACCAGGAGAAAGGGGAAGGGAGCAGGGCATCAGGGATCTCCCAGGGACTGGATGATCACTGACCACAAGGGCTTTGGTTTGAGCTCATCACGGGAAGGAAAAAATGCAGTGCTCATTTCTTGGACTTAGCTTTCTGTCTATTGTTTATTCACAGGTGGACATAGACATGGATGCACATAACAACCACACAGGTGACATCAAATCCAAACGCATTCACCAAACGCTATCTCCTAAAAAAATTTGGAGCTGCATATGGATGCAGGAAAACTGGGGCCACATCAGAAGCTAAAGAAATATACAGAGGCTCAATTAGTGTGTGCAAGTCATGACTATGTCTCTGAGGGACAGTCCTAAATATTTTCCTTTTTTTTTTTTTTAGATTTGGGTTTTTTTGTTTGTTTGTTTTTAATTTTGAAAAAAACAAACATACAAACACTTTGTAATTTAAAATGCCAATTGGGAAAAGATTGGAATTTCATAGTTTCTGAGCCTCTAAGAGTAACTCAAAATAGTCCTTTTTCTTTTACAGAGATGCATTTGGGGCTAGGGTCAGACCAGTGAAAATATATAAGCGGTGATAATCTCCCATGCTTAGCCCACAACCCAATCTCCACCCAATCGATACACCAAAATGAGACCCACTCACAGTAAGATTGTGCATATCTCCATAATATGATCTTTCCTCTTCTCTCTTGTGTGATCAGTAGTGAAATATTCAGCAGTTTTCACATTTAAATTATCATCAGGCTTCAGAGTCAACATCCCATTGAGATTACTGGGGCGGTTCATACTTCTCTCAGAGCTAGTGTTTAAGGCTGTCTGCAGACTCAGGCAGACATCAGTGAATGGGTTACTTCTGGCACGCGACCGAAATGTTATCTTCACAACCATTAGACAATTTTGTTTCAGTATAAATGCTTGCATTCTGGAGCACAAGATGGCAGCCACCAGGAAAAAGGGTTGGCTTGCTGACCACAAACTGGCCCAATCTGACCCCCGATTCTGGACTAGTGGCCTGGAAGAGCCAATGGATTTCATGGAAGCTAAAATGAATTTTAAGAAAGTTAGTTAAGATGTATTTCTTTGCTGAATGACCCCCACATCCAGGATAATGGGGACATTCAGCACATACGTCCACGTTAAACTCAGTTTTGAGCCAAGCTTTTCAATTTAATGTTGAGATGAGTGTTTAAATGCTAAGCTAATGACCATATAATAAAGATCATGGAGGCCAAATTATACCATTTGTGGAATGTACACACGTAAATTTCTCAGCATTTGAAAATGGAAATAGAAAATTTTATACTTGTGTAAAATATCCGAGTTGGCAGTTTTTTCTTTTCCTTTGTCACTGATTTTCACGTTTTGCACCAGATATTTATAAAGTATGAAGTTCTGAAACTTGGGATGAACAACGATCAAGTAAATTTTAGGGTTTTAAAATAATTTACCATGTGAAACTACATGGTTTCCATTCCTGAGAAACCCAATTTAAAGACTAGAGATTCCTTTTTTTTTTTCCTTTTAATAATGGTCCGGTCCAGATCTTGAACAAAAAAGAAAAAAAAAAAGAAAAAAAAAAAAAAAAAAAAAAAAAAAAAAAAAAAAAAAAAAAAAAAGCTTGGGAATTAAAAAAGGAAAGAAAAGATTAAATGTATTTTAACATCAGTGCCAATGTTGTCTAATTAGGTGGTGTAATTAATCCTGCCTGATTAGACAGCATTAGATTAGCAGGAATAAACACAATGAAGAAACTGCAGAGAAGGCAAGACCACCACACACAAATTAACAGTAATACCCCACAAGCTACACAGATGTGCCTAAGCTACACAGACAGAAAAGCTGTATTTGATAGTGCTACATTAAAGCTCATATTTAGGTTTAGCTTTGGGTGTTGCTTCCTAGAACATTTTAATAAATCATTTTGTCCCTAATTTCTTTTTAGCATTTTGTAGAAATAAAAACTTCATTAGGAATATAAGAAATTTGGTGCAAAGTTGCATGAGGCTCAGATGGCTGGTAGAGGGAAAAGTAGATTACCACAGGAAGGAAAGCATTACACATGCAGGAGTAGAAGCAAACTCATCTCAGGTGTACAATAACATATTTCTCTGTGGCATCTGTACAACATTTTCTGAAACAAGCCTGTAGCAGGAGGTTTCAGAAATAAGTCTGACCTGAACCTGAAAAATCTTCCCTGGACTTCAGTTGAAATAACAAGAACTGAAGTTCATGGAAGTCTCAAGAGCTTAATGTTTCTGAAAATGGGGACAAGCTTATTCAAGAAGCTAACAACTGATTAAAGGGAAAGATTTTGCAAATGTATTTTAAAAGACTCAGCCACTGAGCTTAGGGGATGTATTTTTCAAGAAGAAGCCAAGACATCTAGTGAGAATTAACTGTTGCCAATGGGAACAATGAACTAAATACTGATGTATTAATAATGTACTATTCTACAAGTAACAATCATGTTTTACTCAGAATAGTTGCATATTTATACATCATAAATATACATTTATTTTTATTCAAGCTTTTCTAGAAAGAATAGCTAGAAAGATTTTGAGGAACATCATTTACCTTAAAAAATCAGGAAGCTAATGAAGTATCTCTGAACTTGATTCCCCGCCCTCTCTAGTGCTATAAAGTCAAGGCAGCAATCTTTAGGGTGCATGACAATTCCCCAGGAGAAATGGAGGGTCTAATACCTCTTTTGATGGAACCCGGGAGCCTTTCCTTTTATTCCACCACGTTTCCAACATTGCAATGAAACAGGATAGGACAATCCCTGCAGCGAGGATGCAGAAAACACCTGCAAAACTTTTTATGTCCAGGGCACCTCCTTTCTGTTTGGTATCCACGGATGAGTAAAGATCACACTGACCGTTCTTCGGCCACCACTTATGCTTCAGTACGTCCATGTCGCCATTCTGCTGCAGCTCCAAAATCCTTGGGGAGAAAGCACAGAGTCAGGGCTTACACTGGGGGAGAGGCACCTGAGAGAGGGAGAGTGAGGATCTGACTGCCTGCAACCTTCCCACGTGTCTTGGAAAGCCAAGCAGCAGATGAACCTGCACAGACTGGTTCAGACAGAAAAGAAAGCTTGGGTATGGGCTTGCCTGTCAGACTGAGCATATGGGTATCTATGTTTCACTCCAGATACAGCAAAGCACACACAGATCTCTTTTCTTCTTTTAACAGTCTCAATGAAAATGCTTTACTTCATATACTATATTTTCTCAATCGGCTTTTACTAGTCTAGGTCAACTGACTTTCATAGTCCATTAGGTACCTGACAATATTTTGCATCCTAGCCATTGGAGAAGAAACATTTCAATTAAAAAAATCAGAAGGAATATACATTTCAGATTTACCATGTTACACACCATGTTGTGGTAAACTGATCTTTTATGGGTTACCTTCCTTTGCTGCTTTGGAGGGAGAGCAAAACCATCTTATTGCAGTCACTGATGACCTAAACCAGTCTTGTTTAATCTCAGAATGCAACCTGAAGATAAGTGATTGCACAGGAAGGTTCCTTGCTGTGGAATTCACTTGTGCATGGACTTACATACCCAGTCTGTGGCCAAGTATTTACTAGGCAACTTGCAAGGACAATATATTTAACTGGACTTCCCTAGGATGTAATGTTTGATAAATGAGAATTATATCTGGAATAATATTTTCATATTTACTCCATTTATTTCTTAGGAGAGTGTTTTGTTATTTGTTTTTTTAAGCATCCAGAAATGACTAAAGTAACTTCTGGGTGCCTCTGGTTATCCATGATAAAAAATTCAATGGTTACACCTAAAAAGAAGATGAATAAATAAGAAGCCTCAAAAGGGAGCTTGAATACACCTGGGGGCCACAGGCAGCTGCTCTGTGCAGAGGTGACTCAGTCTCTGATGCTGCTTCAACAAATAGTTGTGTCCAAGAGCCACTTAATTTGCTACAGCACATCCAAATGACCACGTGTTTGTGCTGTGGTCTCGCCAGGAACGGGAGGCTTGACACAGCCACCAGTGGTTGAAATCCCAGCACAGGCCTGGAGGGAGCTCCCAGTTCCCACCTAGCTGGTGGCTGGGATCATGACCTGTTCAGAGGGGAGCAGCTTGTTCACCCCTGTGTTGTCCCAGAGGGAGCAGTGCCCTGAAGGAACAGGTCACAGGTGATAAATGTGTCCTTAGAGATGCCAGAATCACCTTGTTCACGTAGCTTTGAGTTTGTAAGGAGTGGGACAAATTCTGTGCAGTGCCTGCTGACAGTACGTTGCTCAAGGTCCCACCCTGGAGAAAGGTATTCAAGGTCAGAGTCTCCTGGACTACATTTTGACTTCTCTCAAACCCAGAGACAACTTAGGGAAGCCTCATGTTGAAGTTTTCTGATGGAGCAGGTCCATCTCAAGGATGGCAGGGTTCTCTGTTTTGTGGCAAGGGACCGAATAGCTGTTAGAGCCACCCATGCTCAGGTGAGCTTTGAAGGGAAGGCACCATAGGCAGGACTGCTGCCATTGCTGCCTGCTGGGAGTGTGTAGAGAAGCTAGAGTTACACCCAGTAACAGGAAGAGATGCAACTGGGATAAACTGGAAGATAAGAAAATCAAACCAGATAAGAGGAGAATTGGAGAGGTCAAACAATGGAACAGAGAATTTATGGCATCACTACCCCTGGTGAAATTCAAAGGCCCAGAGCAAACTGACCTGCTCTAAACAAAGGGCTGAAGTGGAGACCAGATTACTCCTCTGTAATTGCAAACAAGGTCCTTACACTGCCGTCAGTTGTGGCATACATCCTTATGGAAAGAACTCACCATGATTTTGGTCCTCACTGGAATCCTGTACTGGGATTTAGGCGAGTATTTTGGCCCAAATATTCCATTCTGAGAGGTTAGCAGGAGCAGACAACCAGCATAAACAGAACCCTTTTGTAGAAGTTCTTGTGGAGTAATAGTCAATTAATTTTCAATGCTTAATCCAAACATGTGTGTTTTTATATTTAGGAATTACTGTACTATCTACCCAAGGCAGTAACAGAACAACATCCATGGGCTTTATTTCTTCCAGCAGAGGCTCTAAGCCCTAAGCAGGGCTATTTTATCTTTTTTATTCAGTCAGGAATAGAATGAACCATCCAAATGATTGCTCTATTCTCATTAATTAAATGATTCTTCACTTGTCAGTATAATTCCTGATTACACAAGACATCTTTTTAACAAAAAGCATTTGCATAAAGACACTGAGAGCTTTGGCTTGTTCCTTAACAGAGATTTATTCCTAATTGTACCCCTGGTAATTATTGGCAATTTTCTTTATGGATGTAACATATAAGTTCAATTCTTTCAAGGAAAACATAAAAAATGGAAGTAGAAATTGGGGTATTGGTATCATTACATGGGAGAGCTCAAGAAGTGGAAAGCTGATAATGAAGCCTTGTAAAATTGCAGCTGCAAACAGATGCTGAGGGATAAAATATAAATTGAGAGAAATTATAAGAGCACTAATATCTAATATATTAATGACACGCAGAGAAAGAGGGAAGTCCTACTTCTGTGAGGCTTCAGAAACATTTTGTTCCAGAATTCACCTGTCTGTGGAATCAAAATAACAGTTACCATATTAAGGAGATTTAACACCTCTAACCTGTTCCTATTTAGTAAAATTCCTATCTTTGTAGCTCATTTTCAGAAAATTGTGCTTTTATGGAAATGCCAGGGAAAACAAAGGAGGAAGGGAGGTTCCTTGCAAGCAGGCACGGCTATCCCTGCGTGCTGCAAGGAGGCTCCCACACGATGGCACTCTTTCCATAAAAATAGGGATTTGCCGAGCTCCTGGTGGGTTCCCCGACACGCTAATCAGATGTACCTGTTGGGTGGCAGACACTACAATCAGTTTGTTATTTGATTTTCAGATTTAATAAATGACTAAAGTAATAACGCACTAACTAAATGCTCTGAATGATAATGATGTTCTCATGCTATAATTCCAGCAAGCCCCTCTCCTTCCTAGCCCCAGAGTTTTACAACTGAACTTTTTTTCTCAGTGGCCCTGGCTATTTTGAACCTGCTTATTAGTACAGAGAATTAGTGCAAGACACAAGCCAGTAGAAATTAATAAGCAGGGTGCATGAGGTCTTGATGTTTTGAAACACCATAGTCTTAAAAAGCTTTCAGAAGAAGCCTATATATTGATATAATCTGATTTGTCCAAAACCCATGACCTTTAAAACTTGCTTATGGATAGAGTGCAGGTCTTGAATATATTTTTCTTTAGCAATGCTAAAAATGCTGGAGTTACATTTTTCAAGGCAATGACGTGCATTTATTGAGCTGCACAAAAGAAAATGTCTGTGTGCACTTTAACTGATTTGGCACTGAATTCAGAGTGCCAAGTAATGTCTCATGGATATAAACACAGAAAACTAAAGCTGCCTGTGGTTTCCAAATCTAACAGGGATGTGAACAAATCCTAACGAATCAATGGGAACAGGGCTGGGTCCCACTTGGTTACTACCTACTTCACTGCTGGCAGTGAAATGGAACTACTCCTCCAAAATACCCACAGATAGAAAACCCCAACTTAATATGATAGCAAGGTGTCACAAATGCTCTGAAATTGAGACCTCTGTGACAACACCTTTTTTTTTCTAATTTTATTCTCAGCTATCAGTAGTGAGCATGAGATATGAGAGGCCATTTACAATGATACTGGAAATGCCAATGCATGTTGTGGGATGTCAAAGGTGTCTGAATATCAGCTTCCTGCACCAGGAACATGTTGTCCAGAGGGATAACTTCCCTGTTGGCACTGATAAGGAAGAGCATGTGATGAGGTGCTTGGCTCTAGTCAGCAGATCAGACTGCTGCAGAGAGCAGATTTGCAGAGCCAATGTAATGAATACCCACTGTTGAAAGGGGGGAAAATGTAAATAATAAAAGAATAAAAATGCTGTAGTTGTGTAGCTTGGTGGCTCTGCCTCGAGAGCCTGAGCCAAGGTCCCAGCCCTTGTTCTGGCTCCCAGGGGGCTCACATGGCTGTGTTTGGGAGCACTCAGTGCTTGCAGATGGGATCAGGTGGGGACAAGGCCTCTGGTACCTTCTGCAGTGGCTAATCAAAAATCATTCCTCAGGCAAAACCTTCTCACTGGAGCTTTTCTGTCAAAAATATGGTACAAAGTCTGCAGAATTTGGTTCTCCTCCTCAAGCAAGATACATAACTAAGCTGATTTGTAAGCATCCTTCAGTTATCAAAGTAGACAGGGTGGGACCCATAAGGAGCATTTGCAGGTTTTTTGTTTCAGTGTAGCCTAAATCTTTCCTACTCACTGCAATAACTGAGTGATGCCAGTTCCTGTTGCATGTCCCTGAGCAAGCTTTAGGTTTTGGCAAAGCAGGCTCCTCTCTGGGCAGCAGAGCAGCTTTCACTGGTGCCACCTGGAATGCTGGCTCAGGGCTGTGGTGCCAGAGAGGGATGGCTGCTGCCTAGCCTGGCTTGCTTCCTCATGGGGAAGGAAGCTGGAAATAAGAATGAAGAGAGGCAAGTGGGGCACTCTTGGAGTCCTTTTCATCTCCTCTCTCACCTGTGGTATCTCACTGTCTCACTGAGACCTGGTGAGTTTTCTTGTTTTGCCCTCATCCTTGAGGCCTGGCAGGAGACACACATTGATGCTCAAAGCCTTGACTTTGATGCCATAAATCAGATTTGTAAGATTTATAACATCATATTTCAGACATAAAAAGGACATGTGGGAAGGTGTAGGGCAGAAGTCATTGTCCTGAGGTGAAAGAAAGAGAGGAGCACTGCCAGTGCCTGCTCCTGAGTGGATGAAGTGATGTTGGGAAAGCTTGCAAAATAAGCAAAGCACCTGGAAGCATAAATAATTATATATCTATATCTGTATCTATATCTATATCTATATCTATATCTATATCTATATCTATATCTATATCTATATCTATATCTATATCTATCTATAGATATCTATATATCTATATATATATACCAGCCCTTCCTTTGACTACAGATCTTGATATCAGTGAGAATTTTTGGTTCTGAAGAGACTGTTTTCTGTTTTTCTGTGTGGATATTTTTTTAAAGCCAGCTTTTTAATGAGCTGTCAATCATGGTCTCCATGAGAGGGAATTTTGAGTGCCAGCCAAGCGCTGCCAGATTAGAGGAAGCAGTGCTCCCTTTGCACCCATTCCCACCACTTAACCCAGCAAAAGAGTGCCCGTGGGTCCAGCTGCAAAGCCTGTTTTGTGGCAGGGGCTCCAGGCAGATGGAAGCCCAGCTAACTGGAGGCCCACGAGGGCAGGCAGGTGGCTGCCTTCTGATGTGCCCTTCAGCAGAGCTCTGCACCAGACTGCTGACAGCAGGAAGGCAGTCACTGAAACCAGGATAAGCATCTCGCCTTCTAGACATGACAGAAGGAGCAATAGTAAACCAGAGCTGCTGTTCAGCATTAAGGATTTGCATATCAAACAATATTAAAAGAGATAAAGCAGCTGACCTTCTGTTTGGTTCAGCAACAAACCATTGCCTTCTAAAGATGCAGCACTCATCACTTCAATCCCATAAATTAGTATCACTTTGTTCAATTTAGAGAACTTCTTTTTACTTGAATCTGTTGAACTTGCATGGATACTCTCTCTCAAGTGCAGAAGGCTAACCTTAAATGAAATGGCATCTGCAGTAAAATGAGATATTAACGCTATTTATTATATGACTGGTGGAATTTGATAAGGACAGCTCTACAACAGTTTTGTTCAAGCCGAACAACTTTGTTGAGTGCATACTAACAATTCAGAAACCAACATAAAGATAAAAATCAAGTTATTAAAGATCTTCTGCTTGTTTTTTATGTAGAAAAATAGAAGTGAGCTTTAATGGCCTTTCACTGTGAAGAACTTTCCTGCTCAGGAGAAAGCAGCAATAAAAGTATTAGTACCTATTTATAAATCCCAAATGACAAGAGAACAGCTACAGACAGTTGCATAAATATGATGAGTTCATTAAGCTCAGTGCTGTTATGGTAAACACCAAATTAATTCATTATGGCGAGTCACGGTACACTGCCAGCCTTATTAAAACAAAAAATTTACTTTCAAGGTACATTGGCTCCTGTGCACTACCCACAACCCAGCCCTCTTTTGGAAAATTACTTGAAAAATGACAGCTACCAAGCTTTATAAAAAATTCAGTACTTCATGACCACATGAACACCCTGGACTTAATTTTCCTCTTGCTTTCATTGCCATAAGCCAAAAGCAAGAGCAGGGACTGCTCGTGGAGCATGCAGAAGAACTGAGCAGGCTTTGATGTGCTCCTGTCCCCTGGGACAGCTCTGCACTCCCTGTCCTCAGTTTGCCCTGGGAAAGGTGTCTTCCCATGCTTCCAAAGTTGCCTCCGAGATCCACAGTTGTGTTGCACAGGACTGCCACAGGATGGAGAGACAGAATTCCTTTCTAAATTTACACTTTCTTCACACTGTCCCCCACAACACTAGAGGCACTCAGAAGTGATATTGTGGCTTTATGAGAAGAATTTATGATTACATGCATACCACTCGAGGACTTGAGCTGCAGGTCCCAAGAAGTATGTAAGTAAATGAGGAGCTCTCCTCTTATCTGAAATAAACCAATAATTTCACACAAAATCAGGAAACCCCAATGTCCAAAGTCAGAAGGAGTTCCATCATTAACTTAGAGCACACCTGGGAGCCCCAGCCTTTCTAGAGAAGCTGTAACAAAAGTGGCACTTTCTGAATCAGTATAGGAAACCTTGATTAACCAAAAATGGAAAACTTGGAATATGCCCTCTCAGCCACTGCATACTTCTTAGCTGTCACCTCCCTTAACTCTCACCTCACTGAACATTTCCTCCAGTGTCACTTGCCAGCTGATCCCTGCCTGAGAATCCCTGTGGTTAACAAGCCATGTAAATCACTGTTCTCCTGCTTAGCAGAAGGGAAACAATTGAAACAAACACTCTAGTTTGACTTTGTTATTGTTTCTTTTCCAAGACTGAGATGCAGTCAGTTTTTAGGATCAGTTACTATTTCAAAGTTCATTCTCAGACTTTTTGGACACAAAGCAATAAGTCAGACACAAAAAGTTTGCATTAAAAAACCCATCAAAATTAAATATATAAATATTTGTCTTTTAAGGAATTCTTTTTAATTAGATCATAAGGAATAGCTTTAACTAATCTGTTTAGACCCTCTGCTGATATGCTGTGAGAAGGATAAATAAACTTATTCACTGAACCTGACCTAGCACTGGATGAACACACAAGCCTTGTCTTCAGCTTAGAGGCAATTACATTAAAAATCAAATTATTAACATCTTAAGATCTTAAGAATTGTAGTAACTAGTAAACTTCAGGTTTTTTATATTGTATATGTTTAGGCTACCTTTAAAAGGCAAGCACTTATTCCAGCTTTGACAACATGGTATTTGCTAATATCAAAACTGGGTTCCAAAGACTTGATGAGGCAGAATGAAAGCCAGCAGAAGAAACAGGAGAGCTGGAAAGGAAAAGACAGGGAGCCCATGGAGACCCAGAGCATATCTGCAGTCAGAAAGGCAACACCTTGGGTGGTCTTTGAAAATGTCAGCAGCATCCTTAAGCACACTGTGATATTTGGGTTATTGGGTGCAGGAAAAGATCTTTCATTTCAGTGTAAGAACCTGGAAATGATCATGTTTGCTTGGAGTCATGCTTCGGGCAGTGCAAAGCCTCATTCTTATCCAAACTACCTGCATCTGTATTTTCAGAAACAGAAGACACGTCAGCTACACTAACTCCCTTGAAGTGACAGTCCAGAACAGCTCTTTATAAAAGTAAGAGCTCTAAGTGGCCCTTGCATATTTGACATTTATCTGCTATTTACCTAAGCAAATATGACAAAAATTTTTGGCTGATGATTCTATCATGTTTTAAACTGTTTGTACAGTGCATTTTTTTAAGCCCTTAAAAATTAAAAACAAAATCTTCAAAATTTCCTTTTTGATAGTGTTTAAATGAATGATTTACATCCCTTGACTTAATTATAATAATTTGGATTTTAAAGACCCCAAATCAACAGCTTATAGCTATCTCCAAGGTGAACAGAGTTGCTGATAGAATAGGAGAGGCTAGACAGATAAATACAGAGTCTGAAGATCAAATCACAGTAATACGCTTTGTGTCTGAAATCTGACATTTAAAAATACCTCAAATGCTTTTATCTTCTTGGTACTTGGTTACAGTAGTGAAAGCTTCCCACATTCGTTCCCATACAGGGTTTTAAACACACTGAGGTTTTAAACCACTACTTCTGTACATGAACACTGCAATAACCAACCTTATACATTTAGACATATACTGAAGAGACTCTCCAGACAATCCTTTGGACAACAAAAGTAAAAATGTTTAAGAGTACTGTTTAGGATATATTATTACTCCAAAATTTAATTCATAACTTTGGTTTGTTCTCCCAAGCAAAAGCATTTCATGGAGAAACCATTTCTAGAGATACCCTGAAATGCATTCCTTCTTTAAGGCCTTTCTCAGATCATACCAATGAATACTCTTCAAATACACACAGCAGTGGAGAAGCTATCCAGGGAAGCCTAAGGAAAAGCCACAGTTCTGCCTAGAAATTGTAAGAGTCCCTGCCGAGGCACTGAAGAGTGGATTGGACTACACTTTAAAAAATGTTATTTCTTATTCTGCACCTTGGGGTGTGGGAAATTCGACTTCTGCTGTTTAAGCTAAACGTGTATCAAACCACACTATTGAAACAAGCTGGCCCAGGTTACAGACAGATCTGCCTGAGATGGACACCCTGGAAATATTGCTTAGGGCACCTTGGCTGGCTTGGGCTTGCTCTGCCTACTTTCCCTTCCAACCTGCATCAGGTTAGACTTCCTCAAAGACATGAGACCATAAATGTCTCTACCTCCATGAGCATTCAGATCTTTTTAATCCCCCCAAAGGAGGGTTTTAACCTCTCCTAAAACAAGATAATGAATGATAAAGTAGTACAGCTTTGCGAGCAAGGAGCTGCCTGAGTGCAGGGCTCTGCTCAATCTTTGCACAGCAGAACCCATGGGCTGTGCTGCTGCTGCCTTTTGCAACCCTGCTGCTCTTGTGGATGGGGAGATAAGGTAGGAGATAAGCTCTTCTTCACCAGATGGAGTGATTACTTTCAGGAAGGCAGCAGCATGCCAGGCTGCTACCTCTGTGCCTGCAGGTTTTCTGCCAACAGGAGAACTTCCTAGTTCTCCTTTCCTGTGCTCTCCCAGGGCTACCAGCAATGGGGTGAGGTGAAAAAGCCTGGCACAGAAATGTTGCTAGTGCTGGTGTTTAGGAAAGTAAAGAACTGATGGTTTATTGCCCACCTTCCACTGTGGTGTGCGTCCATGGGGGCTGCAGGCTTCTTTGCATGATAGGAATCAGGCTTTAAGCAGCATGGTGTTTGCTTGAAGGATCACAATACTTGATATTTCCATGTTATGAGGAAGTGTCTTGATAAGAACCAAGTGCCATTCAATCTGGATAACAATCTGCAGGAGGACTGAGTGTTTATTCTGTTAATAAAGGCATCTCCCCGGTAATGTTGCAGTTTTTCAGGAGCTTGGCTGTATTCTCATCTCACAAAATTTGCCTAATCAGGTCCCCTGGTCCCCTCTGCATTTCAATAAGGGAGGATTGTACCTGTTCATGTGTGTAATGCTTTATTTCCTTTTTTTTTTTTTTTTTTTTTTTTTTTTTTTTTGGTTCTGGATTTTAGTGCTTTGGAACAAGGCAGAGCAGTCAAGACCTACCATTACTTTTGTTGCTGGAGGAAGCAGAGCAGAAAGGAACTAGTAGGAAGATCTGAAGTTTTGCATTTCACCTCATACCTTTTTCCCCCCCTGAAATGTAGGTCCATATTATTCACACATTGATTAGTGACCTGAAGGTTATATTCTATTCAGCTCAGGATAATAGGAGAAAGGAAACATAAGCTTGCATAGCAATGACAGCACACATCACTTGTATCTTAAAGTATTCTACAGCTTGACCAACCAAATCTTCAATTACAGCAGATGCCTTGGAGCAAAAATCTTTCATAGGCAGCCAGACCAGCTAATGGGCTCACTTGCCCTCCATTATTGTACCTACAGTCACATCTTTTATGGAATTAATAATCCCACTTGCAGTTTTGCAATTTCTACCACGCGAACCTCGGAGGAAGAATTTTGGCAGCAAATAAATGAACCTTTCCCTCCTTCTCCCCTTGCTCCCTCTCCAGTAGACACAGCTCATGAAGCAGCTTCCCATGCAGCTTCCCACAGGGGCCACTAAGCTGGGTTTGCTCATTGTCCTGTGACACTATGCCACAGCTGACTGGCATGGTTCACTGCTACTGAGAGAAGGCAATGCCAGGATTTCCTGTGTAATGTTACAAAACACATCCCATCATTTTCCTGTGCATTGTGCCAGATAAACTGTGGTTGAAAGAAATAACCCAGGAAATAAAATGCAAGGCATTCCCAAGTGTTATTCTATCATTTTCCCTATGTGGAATGCCAATGGCTTTGTAGGAAATGTAACACTTTTATAGCATAGGTCAAAACTAAGAGACTTGGCACTGAGATTCAATTTGGATAAGTCCATGAGCCTGCTCAGTTGATCTGTGCAACTTTTTTCAAGATCAAGGGCATGAAGTCAAATTCTACAGCTCTTTTTGGTAGCATAGAGAAGTGAGACAGACCTGAGAGCTCCTGGGCCAGGGCTCCTTTTGCTGCCACTCTGCATGTTGTGCAGCTCTGAGCATGGGGCAAGTTTGGTACATATTCATCAGAGAGCTTCCTTAGTAAGAGGGCTCAGAAGTAGAGTAGATGCAGTCAGATGTAGGGTTTGGAGGAGAGGCAAAAGAGAGGGGACCTATATAAAAAAAATGTCACCCAATTTTAGAGGAAGAATCAAGATTATCTTGACTTCTCTTGAAAAAGTTGTTTGGTAGGAGAGATGGAAGCATGAATGCCTGGGTATTTGCAACCCTAATTTCCCAGCTCTAAAAAGTAAAAGCCTATTTGTGGGAGGCCAAAGGAGGATAGTATCAGGCTTTCATTTTTATCCAGCCACTTCACCTTTCTCTACCTCTGAGTCAGACCAAAAATCAGGATTCAACTGAATGTCCCTGTCGCTGTGGGGCAAATTCACAGCTGCAGAAGATGGCACACAGTAAATCACTGTCCTCTCACTGAGAGCTGCCATAAATAATGCCACAGGAGGTCCCCCCCTGCAAACAGCAGCTGCCTGCAACTGCTGGAAGCAAAGCTGTAATGCAGCCCCCAGGTAGGGAACAGAGAGAAGGTAAACCAGAACAGTCTGGAAAATAAGATCTTGGCATTTATCATCACATTACCTTGTAAGCCTCTCAAAATATTTGTCTCTTTTCTTCCACAGGAGAATTTCTATATGAACTTGACATAACTTTTGACAAATTTCAGGAATGCCCTATGTTAATGCTCTAAAAGTATCTAGTCTTAAAAGTATTCTCATTAACATCAAGTATTATCATTCAGCTTGTACAGAGCAGAAAGCTGAGATCAAAAGATCAAAACCTCAGATAAGTGGTGAAAGTAGTGGCTGAACCTAGCTCCTGGTCTCTCTGTTCCTTTTTGCAGTTGCATTTGTCTGTTTTCCTAAGAGAAGTGTGGAGGAAAGAGAAGGCAAGGGAAAAGAGCAGTTTGGCAGACTACATGACAGGTGGAAAAGGCTGAGGAGGTGCAAGTGTATTAGCCATGACTTCCCAAGCAAGCAGCTGGCTGACTCTATTGCTCAGCCTCTACATCACTGACAGCTTTGAAGGCTTGTGCTGCAGCACAGTCTCTCTCTTGCTGGCCACAGGCATTTCCCAAACACAGGCACAGCCTTGGGGTTCCACAAGGCCAAGCTCTGGGCAGGACTGGCCTGGAGGGGAGCTCCAAAGCAGTGATCCCTAGGGGAATGGAGAGGAGTGGTCCTCATGGCACCTGGGCAGTGACACAGCTCCTCCCCAGCTCCAAAGGATTAGAGCAGCACCAGCAGCCAGGAACACAAGGGGGTGGTGGAAGAAAGAACTGAGATCCTTCTCTACACTGCCAGCAAAGCTGAAGCATTTCCCAGCCCTTTCCAGCACCACTTGGCATCTTGAGCTCTGCACCATTCACGCCTTGGATCACACAGCTGTCCTTAACTGCAATTTCTCCACTTAATTTGGGTCAGACAAGCTCCAGGGGATCTCTCTCTCCCTGGGAGTTCTTGACTGAAGACAGACATCAAGGGTGTGTATTGCACACCTCATGGACACAGCCTGCAGATGGGGCTAAATAGATAAAATCTTGATAAAATCCTAATGTCAGATTCATTCCTTTCCTGCTTGGCAAAAAAAAAAAAAAAAAAAAAAAAAAAAAAAAAAAAAAAAAAAAGTAGGAGCAGCAGCTTTTTCCAGTTCTGTAAATACCTTCTTTTTGAAAAAGATGTATTCAAACTCTGACAATTGGTTTAAAACAAAAAACAAAACAATAAAAAAGACACTAGGAACATTCAGATATAAACATATGGCTGATTGATTGATTGATTGTGGAGACTGTGATAGTAGAAGGAGCTTTACATGGAGATTGTTCTGTGGATATTTAAGGTTGGGCAGATTACAGTGAGGTTTGCTTCATTCTTTTTTTCTTTTTTAAGACTAGTTTCTAATTCTGATTTAATGATTAACTAGGAAGGTTAGTGGTTTTTGTTTTTTTTTCCCAATCTTCTCTTTTTGCTGGGGGTTTCAGATCAAACTGGATATTCTGACCAAATTTTTTAGAGAGCAATATACACATACAGGATGTAGGCAGACTGGACTCCTACCCTTCTTACCTGGTTCAAAGTAAGGACTGAAAGTGAGATTTCCTTTATAACAGAGGTTATCAGGTGGAGAAGTCATGCCAGAGACAGAGATAAGAGTCTCTTGCCCCTGCAAGTAAATCTTTAGGAAGCTACTGCAGGGGGCAGAAAAATCAGATATGGGAATCTGCCTGCATTAAGGAAAGCTGTAAACCTCTGGAAAAAATCAGATACTGAAGCTTAGGCTTCTTCTTATTTTCCCTCCTTTGAAACAGAATGTTTGTTTTCCAGCCAGCTCTTTGAAAAACTGGAACTAAATCCCCAGCACAGCATTTCTGTGTTGGAGAGGGGCACCTTCAGCTGTAGTGCTGTTGGACCAGAGCCTGCACAGGCACTCACCACCCTCTCTGGCAAAGGTGGATGTGAAAAGCTAAAACTCAGCACACTGCCTCCTCAAGAAAAGCTCTTTGTACCAGGTGAAAGGTGAAGGAGGGCCAGCAGCAGCACTGCCTGCTCTGCAGAAGTCAGAGCAAACCCTCTGACACTCACCTTCTCTCCATTGGCATCCCTTCAGACCAGCAGAGACATCCCAGCCAGCCATGCTCACCGTGGGACTGACCCCACAGTGCTGCCAAGCAGCCTCTAACCAGGGCCTGGGACTCCTCATTGTGTGCTGCCAGTGACAGGGGAGTGCCACCACAGGAAATGGCAGAGCAGGACACGAGTTTTCCCTTCGCTGGAAACCAAGGCAGCCACTCCTGTAACAGGGATTGGAGACATGCTTTGTTTATTGCCACTGCTGGCAGAGAGGGAAGCCAGGCCAGGCAGCCAGCACAGAAAGTTCTGCAGGCAGAAAGGTGACTTATACTGGCTGATTTTCTTCCTATACTTGTTTTACTTGAGGACAGTAATGCTGACAGAACTGTTGGTTCTTTTCACATCTACAAAAGAAGTCAGGTTTTATGTCTTGTCCATGATAGATAAGCTCCTTAAGACTGTGCACATATTTGCAAATTGAATTAATATTTGACATTGTAAACTTGATTTTTCCAAGCTTATTTTTAGTGCAAGCATTGAATCTAACCAGGTTTTAAGTGAAACCCTTTAGAGTTAATAATGAAGTTCAAAATTACTGCTTTCTTTTAAAATCTTTTTCTTAAGTAACAAAGAGAAGAAAAAATTCCATGTGAAGACCCATGAGCTGCTGGAGGGGGTTCAGTAGAAATAGAAATTCACATCAATTAAAAAAAAAAAAAATAGGACACCTTTAAGATTCCTCTTTTGTAACTTTCCTTCAGAGGACATGAACCTGTTTTATATTTACCTCAGTTATCTGTCTTCCCAGCCCTGTGCATGCTCCTGGGGCTAGGAAGAGACTTTACTGGAAAAGTGGCCACATTACAGTGAGATACTTCTGGGATACCCAAGCTTTGTTTACCTGCTAAGATTTTTAAGCCAGGAAGAGAGCTCTGCTTTCAAAACAGTGATTAAGGTCACACAGTTACCTGAGGTCTGATGCCCAAAAAACACATGGGGAAAACTCCATGCTCCTTGGACACACTGATCTTTTTCATTGGCAACATTTTCAACTCTCCTAATGAAGCCTTTTCCCTAAAGTATGTGCTGAAGAAGGCCAATGAAAATTTCAGTTTTCACGTTTTTAGCTGCTCTCTTAATTTCTTACAGTGTGCATTGCTGTGGGGTAGAACCCCAGAGTGTAACTCTGAGATGCTTGAAAACCAGAGAGGAAAATGAGAGATGCATTTCCTTTTCTTTAAATGTATCCCTTTTGAAAAACTAATCTCTAGTTTTGAGGGCTTTGATTCACAACTTTGGGCTGTGTGGTGCTGCAGACCATCACTGTTTCTTTTCAGCCTGAAGACATAGGGATGTAATACATTCCTGTTTACCTCACAATAATAGCTGACTTCTGCTTTATAGATCACAAGTTTAAGAGGAGGCAAAATAGATCACACACAAAGGCAAGGAAGAAAAGGAGATAAAGGGTTATGAACAGAGGCCAAGATGAGCAATTGTGCACTAAGAAAAAAGAGGCAGAGATGGGACCTGAGTGAGATGGGAAATACCTGACAGGAGGCAGTGCAGCCATCCTGATGTGATCAGGCTGGTGGATAACAGAGGGCTGAGCTGAGACAGGATGTTTAACCCAGAACAGGGGAGAAAAATCAGCTGAGGGAGATGTCCCTGTGTTGGTGGGTGTGCTAAGACATGGTGCTGGCAGAATCAACAGCAAATCTGTCCCTAACTGGGGCACATGGCCCCATGGACATTTAGTGCCTAATCCTCTGTCAAGATTTTGACCTTCTGTGCCTTGCTGGAGCTGCTCTCCTCAACTAAGGACTTAGTGGAGGGGATGGGGCTGGCAAGCTGATTGACCTCATTTGACTGGAGAGGGAGCAGTGGCAATATGGGTAAGTGGCTGAAGGAAGTAAATGGACTAATTTTAGTCTCCCTGCCTTCTATTGCAGTAAATCCCAGATGAGAGCTTTTCTGACAGTCTGATAAAAAATCAGTTACCTGGTAAGTGGCACTGGAGAGACAGGTGCTCATTAGCTCCGTAGAGACACATAAAAATGGCTCAAAACTTGCTAGTCACTGGGCCTTAAAATGTAATTAGTTTAATTTCTTTTCATAATAACACACAGTATATAACAACAGTACATCATCTCCCAAGGTGAGAATTCCAGGCAGTGTTTTCTAAAGCAGCTAAATGATATGAGCATCTCAAGATTTTGTAACAATACACCATGGGTTTGGGAAATTTTACCTTTCTTGACACATTCTAAGGTGCACCCAATCCACCCCTATCTACTATAGAATAAGTGCTCCTGACACTGAATCCCTGACTATTTAGTGCATTTAATTTTTCCTTTTGCAGCAATATCCCAGTGGAGCAGCAGCAGGTTTGGGGATCATAAGCACCTCAAGGGGAGTGCAATTTGACCACAAACAGCACGTGTTAGAACATTTCCTCACGTGGAGGTGTTGTTTAAAGAGAGGTGGATGTTTCCTGCATGAGAGCTTTTTGCTCTGGTACAATTAGGGATCTCTGCACTGAGAGCACCAGACACAGGCACAGAGCCCTGTCAGAACAGAGCAGCAGGCAAATCCCATCATCTTTATGGAGCATGCAGTGACACACGTGGCAGCCAAGCTGCAAAGCTATTTTCCTCCTTGTAATTACTTACAACAGCACTTCTTAACCTGCACATTGCTGCCCCCTCCACACCCCACCCCACTGAAATGCTGCGAGGTGTGAAGCCCTCACCCCAGGAGCCATCAAATATGACATGGCACAAAAAGCTCTTAATTAGGCTGCCGTGGCTTGGAGGAAGAATTTAACACATGTGAAGCTTTTGAGAGGCTCTGAGAGAGGTCCCTGTCTCGTGGTGCTCATACAGCATGAGCTCCAGGACATGAGTGATCCTGACAGAAATTCCAGAATGACTCCCCTGCTCCCTCCTGGCTACAAGGGGCAGATGGGAAGAGCAGCCATGTGAAGCTGTACTGACAGCATCAGATTTTCCTCCAACACACAGGACTCACTGTGCAGAGATAAAAGGTAGTGAAGCCAGAGCTACCTTGCCTAGCTGGTGCTTTTGTGGTTTGCATCTGATAAAACCTGGTTCAGAAAAGATCTCCAGCACAGACACTTCGTTAAAAATGGAACCTTTCTTATGCACTAGATTATTATCTGTTCCTGCTGGGCCAAGTTAAGCAAAAACACCCCTCAGATGACTCATTTCAACAGCCAACAGTTGCTCAGTTTTTTCTTATTAGCAACTTGTAAAAGATTTCCCAAGCTAAAAAGCCCACAACCAGCTAGAAAAATAAGATAAAATACGGCAATTAAAAAAAAATAATTATCTTAATTACACTACAGCTTTGTCCTCCAAAAGGAGGGTAGTTTTTCCACAAGACAGCGTTGCTCTAATGGGGGATGCACTTTAAATAGGACTATGGTTTGCATGCTGCAGTGAACTTCTAACTCCTCACAACTTGTATTTACTGCATTTCAGAATTGTACTAGTGTATAAAAACCACCCCATTTTTTTCCCCCCTGGAACTGCAGATCCATTTTGCCATTCTCCTCTATTATGAAACTAAACATCCTATTATAGTCCACAAAATAAATCAATAGAAGTGATATTTTACCCAGTGGATTTGTAGGGTTGTAGTTTGGTTAGTTATTTTTTTGTTTTATTTCTCTCTCATTACTCTCTCCCATTCCCTATTATTCTGTCCATCTCTAAGGTAAAGCTGAATGCACTGAATTACTGTGGGTGCCTGCTCCACAAGAGACTGCTGGAAAGGAGTTATTGGCAAATAACCTTTTTTTTTCTGTGATGGTGCTTTTGTCTTCTTGCCTCCAGCAAAAGAGGGAAAAAATCCCCCTTATTATAGGTAACCTTCCCCTTGCTAATACCAGGTATTGCACTGCACCCTCCTGTTGGCAACCAATCAAGGTGTTAATTCTGAAAAATCACATCAGCTGAACTAAGAACAAAGCTGTTGCTTTGCATGTTCAGAAATCCATTAAGGGCATCCTAACGTGTTGGGTGCTGAAGTGTCTCTGGCCAAGAAGATCTGTAGCAGATTCTGAAGATACAGTCCTATTTTACACAGCACATTTCTTAACAGAAACAGTATTAAAAGCATTTGTCTGGTACATTTTTTTTTCCTGCAGTGTTGCAAATAGTCAAATTCTCTATGAGGGTTACCCTTTTAGAAGAAGAAGAACCTGTTGTTTTCAGATTTTGCCTGAAACTGGCTTCTCCTGGGTGGGAGTCAAGACTTGGAGAGCATCAGATTAATTTTGAGACTTCAGGCATCTCATAAAGCTTACAGAGGAGATACAGGACAAAAGATGCCTTAAACTGAAGTCTTTCCACAGGAGATGTTCCTGATAAACAGTTTCTCTTGAAAGGTACAAGGGCAGTTTCTTTTATAAAGACTGGAGTGCACAACCACAGCTTTGAGGAATCCTTCTCAGTCAAGGGTGAGAAAACTCACATTCATGATTAGAATGAGATGTGACACCTATGAAAATTCCTGAAGAAAACTGAAATAACATAAAAATAGGAAGCTACTTGAAGATTCCTAGTACTTCACAGGTTGGAAAAGCTATTCCATTGCCACCAGTTTAGTCTGGTAATCAACATCACCAGAAAGCTCTCAGCTTTCAGCAGACTTCAGCTGGCACAGAACATATTCCATCTACTTGCTTGGATGTAGATAGGACAGAAAGGAACACCAGTACTAAAGTACAGATCCACAACTTTCCAGGATTATCCCAGGAAGCTGGAGGACATCAGTCCTCCTTGCACCTGGGAAGTATTTCTTTATTTTTCCCCTGAAAACTGTCTGTCAAAATGAAGTGAGGGCTGAAGCACAGATCTGAAGTTCTGGGTCTGTGCTGGTGGGAGGATGCTGGATGGATCAACCCAACATTGGTGCCAGAAGCTGTTGTCAAGAAAGAACACTGGGACTCTTGGGAACATCCTGGAAGCTTTCAGACTTGTGGAAGAGGCAAGGCACTGTCATAGGCAGAGATCCCACACCAGAATCTCAGGTCACTCATCCCTGGCAGACCCTCAGGAATAACAGAAATGTGATTTCCACCTTCACCAGGCATAGACATTGAAGAGTGCTGGAAAAGTGCACTTCCTGAACCCAACAAGAAAAGTTAAGCCCAAAGGCACTCTTCCAGTCAATTTTCATTAATTAGGTTTTTCTCTCAGTGGTCCACTTCAAGTTCACGAAACAACTTATGACAAAGACATTTCCTTTTCTGTCAAGGATGCATCACCCACCATGGACCCATTATTGATATGGACAAAGCATAAGAGGATTTATTTTTGATCTTAAGCACCACGTGGGAAACTAGTTGCAATTATCTTAATTCATTTATGTAAAAAACCGTATCAAATAACCTGTTTAACATCTGTTCACGATTCCTTTTGATGAAAGTCATATAGCCATAAAGCCAATATAAATAAGTAATCTAAACATTCCATGCAAATATCAAGACACTCTAAATATTGTGATCCTACACAATGCAGAGAGTTAACAGTGACAATGAAGGTAGGATTTACTGCTCATGGTCCAAATACACAAACCACCATTAATTCAAGTGCTGCCAGTAGCTGATCTACTTTATGCAGAAAAATTACAATCCACTGCGACTCCAAATTTGAGCTATGCAAGCTGAACTTTTAAAAAAATACTTTAAAGTTAAGTCTTGCAATGATAAAAAAAAAAAAAAGTGCAAACATAACAATTGTATTTTCAGCAAACAGTTTATATAATTGCCCATTTCCAAGAAAGGAGTTTGGATGAATTTTTGATAATTTTAATGCAATACCCTATTCATCAGGGCGACTTGTAGAACATCACTTAAATGAGAATGCTCAGATTTGCAAATTCTTTTTTAGTTCAAATAGATTTGTTAATACTTGCAATTCCCATTTTTCTTCGTGCACATCCATTCACGGCCTTTTTGCAACACTTTTCTAGGGATAGCTGTAATATTTTTGAGCATTACCATGTGTAGAAAACCTGTCTCCTTGTTAAAGATTAAGAGGTAATAACCAGCCAATACAGATTCAGTTCTTTTGCCAGGGAACAGCCACCCTCATATAGAGAGCCTGATTTGCAACCTTGTTGAAATGGAGACAAAATAATGCAAAGTAACAGATCGATCTTTTATTGTGGTTGCCAGGAAAAAATGTATTTCCTCTACAAAAACTTCCTTCCTTCCAGAGTTCCTATGTCCTCATTCAGATACAATGAACTACCACATGGGCTATATCTACTCTCCTGTCTTGATCCATAAATATCATTATAGAAAGTGCAAGAAACCTTTGTCTAAGGGGTACTGCAAAACCTGACACTCGATTCTAGAAATTTGGTTTCCAGCCATGGAAACGAAAATTAGGTCTGGATAAAGTTGACATAAATTACTTGCTTTCTTTCTGTTCTAGAATAATCTAAACCCACTCATTTCTCTCTCATTTGATAAGGTGAATAGCTTGAGCTTCTAGCATTGTTCATGATAATAATTTTTCTCAGATTCCAGACTGCTTATGTAGCTCTGAATTTTTATGATGTATCTGTAGCAGAAATGAATTTAGTATTAACGACCAATAAAAATACCACCAGTGTTGCATACAGAATCAAAAAGTCCCTTTTTTCCTGCATACTAGCAACAAACTTGTGTTTCAATTTCCATTATTTCTCCTCAGGACTCTACAAATAATTAATTTGAGGGCCTGTTTGTAATAGAATAATTTAAGATAATTTAATTTCTAACAAAATATTTAATCTGGCCTAAAGCAAAATGCCATCTTACAGATTTAAGCATCAAAGGACTTTTGGTTTTTAAGGTGAAATAAAAACCAGCTATATTTAAAATTAATTTTGAATAAAAAAAATTATTATTCAAATGTTTATGCAAATATTTATAATTCCTTTCTTGACCCAATCTCTGAAAGAAAACGAAGTTGATGTCACTATCCCAGCCTTTTTTGTCTTGTTTTCCTTCCTGAAATCATCTCAACAATTTCTATGAGGGCAAATTTGGGTTAAGACAAAGTGCAAAATGGAGCCACAATGACTACAAAGGTCTCATTTCTTCTGTTCACTTCACTCCTCTTCAGAGTGAACCAAGCCATGTAAGAACACGAAACATTTCGAGAAATAATCTTCACACACACAGTTGCTTAGGTGAAGGTGGATTGTAGCAGCCTGAAATCAGGGGCCCAGTAGTGCCAAAAGAAAAGGAGAGGGCCCTGGGTGACTCAAGGCAAGGTGCAGTTTGAAGAAAGTTTATTAACTTTGATGCTAAGCTAGCTCTGAGCTGCAGCAGCTGGCAGCTGGGGAAGAAAGAAATAGACCTGCTCGAAATGTGAGTGTCACTGATTTGAAAATTTTAAAAACTTTGAACTCTGGACCCAGGAGTGTAATTTTATAGTTAATTTTCAGAGAGCTAATACACAGCAGTCAGTGCTGGAATAAGCCAACATCTCACTGAACTATTTTATTGTCAGAACCACAGCTGTGATATACATGATTACCATTCCAAAAAACAGCCTTAGTATTACTTCTTAAAAGGGTAATGAATGCAATAAAAGGTTCTCAGCCACTGCAAGAGCAATAACAATATTAATGTAATTTGAAAAGATGGTCAAAACTCTTTGCTAATGCTCATGAATCATCAGCTGCTTTTGCAATATAACTGCTGTATTTGGAAATTGCATTTCCCCACTCATTCACATTATTCTGACCATTCTTCCAGTCTGTCTGTTTTTTAAAGTCATCATATGTCCAAGAAACAGCAATCAAGAACCATGAATGTGATTTTGTCATGCTTTCATTACAGAGAAAGAAAATACACTGCAGGTGCCCCTCTGAGCAAGAAAAGCCATCCCTCCCAACAAGCAGCTCTGCAGTGTGACCATGAGCTGCTGATGGAGTTGTTATCATTATAAAGAGGTCTTCTGTGGGACAATCTTCAGCTGTGATTGGGTTTTGACAAAGACATAGGGAGGCTTGATGTGGGAAGGAAGGATGCAAAGAGTTTCTGCCATTTTATCAGTGTGAAAGTAAAGTCAAATGACATCTGAAGTGTTTTTGGAGAAAGCCCAGAGCTGGTTTCTGGCACACAGTGGGTTTCCATACAGGCCAGAAGCAATAACCATACACAGAAATGAAACATGCAGAAGTGGAGCTGGTCCTGATCAGTGGAGTTTCCTGCAATCTCACATGAGAACTCATTACACTATCCACAGGGCAGAGAGACTAAAACTAAACCTAATAGGTGAGCAAAGGCCTGGATGTGGCAAGGCCTAAGTGAGATTTTGTGCTCCTGCAC
The DNA here is from genome assembly GCF_903797595.1 of Erithacus rubecula. Taxonomy (NCBI): domain Eukaryota; kingdom Metazoa; phylum Chordata; class Aves; order Passeriformes; family Muscicapidae; genus Erithacus; species Erithacus rubecula. The sequence continues at coordinate 50,331,443 of NC_136687.1, forward strand.
CAGAAGCACTGAAGAAAAAAAGGAGCTCATCTGTTCTCCCCAGCTGCTTCCACTTTTGTCCCTGAAATTGCACCTCATCACTAATGCAGGCTGATGAGGAGGGGAAAGGCAGGGAGAAGCCAAGGAAGAGAGAGGTGGCCAAGCTAACCAGGGCAGAATTCCAAGGAGTAAAATGCTATTTATATTATAATAGATACTATAGATACTATAATAGCATCTATTCTATTATACTATAATAGAAGACCTTAGATCCTCAGAGCAGACTTTTCCATGGGAGGATGGGGTAGGAGAGCTGCATCTGCTACAAAGGGATAAACACCCTTGTAAAAGTCAAAAATGAGCCAAAAATCTCTGTTTCAAAATACCAGGACAGCTGAAACACCAACAAACAAAAATAATTCTGAATAAAGTTTTAGTGACAAAAAGAAGGCTGACGGGAATGGTTCAGAGTGTGAAAAATTGTGACTAATAAACAATATAAGTTCTGTTTTACTATAAAATCCCATCACATAAAAAATTGTTCCTGTGAATCATCCTTGATGCTGGTGAGCAGACTCTGTTCAGAGCACAGTTTGCACTGTCCATAAATATCAGCATGGCCAGTAAACTCAAGGCAATGACAAGGAGGCTGTAAAACCATTGAGGGTGCATACACTGCAGTGGTTGTAAAAAGTGCTGCAAAGGTAAAATTATCTTTTATTAAATCTTTTGTTTGGGAGGAGCTTTGTACATTAACAGGGCATGTAGCACCCAGGATAGCTTTCCAAAAGCAGCAGTCTCTCTGCCCTTAAACTGCATTTGGAGTGCTGTAAAGTTCTAAAACTACTTCAACCAAGAAGGTTTCTACATTTACTACGTTCTCAGCTGTGACCAAACCTTCATTGCTCGCTCAAATATTTACAACTGAAGCATGCAGAAGTTCAGAAGGAAAAAGTTAACTCTTTTCTCCTAAAAGCTCAACACACAACTGTAAAAGCTCAGTAGGGGAGTGCAAGGTCTGACATTTAGAAAGCTGCACACAAGCCAATATAACTGAAGCCCATCCATTTTATTTATCTCATGTAACTAAAGGTGAGAAAGTTGTGTGGGGCCTGATGGAGCAAGTGTTGTGCTGTGGTTTAGTACCACAGATGTCAACCAGGCTGTTACTGTTCTTTTCCTGCAAGGGCATACATCTGGAAGAACTCTGGGATATCCATAGAAATCAGAATGGTAGGAGTTTCTGAAGAGCATTCATCTTCCAAGATGAGGGGAAAACTTGGCTTTGACCTCTAGACTGTTTCCTGGACTTAAGGCAAATACTAAAGGACCTTCAATGCCCAAGCAGAGTGGTGACAGCTCACAGGAAGATGCAGATATTATAAAACGAATTAAACTGCCTTCAGTTCAGCTATCAGGACTGACAGGTTTATGACCAAAACAAAGGAGTTTTACTATTAACAAGCCAGACACAGCATTTTCTCAGACAATGTAGACAGATGTTGATTGTTTCAATTATATAAAAATAAATATATTGCATAAAAATAAATCCATATTTTATAGGTTTGATAGCATTTGTCAATATGTGCAATCTTAACAAAATACCATATGCTCTAGAGATTAAGTATGACTCTTGTGTAATACCAAATGAGTACACTGGGAGTTGTTTTTGCATATTGGAGGTTTAGAACTTGTCCCTTAGAGCATTGATATTTCCTTTGGAATAAGAAATTAACAGCAAATCCAGCAATACCCTTCATACTACACTATAAAATGAATGCAAAACAAACTCTAGTCTCACCCACAGGAGGATAGGATAATTCCACACTTCTCATTCCTATTAAAAAAGACATAAATTCAATTTTTATCATCTTTTCTGTTACAACACAATCTCTCTCTATTAGGACATGCAGACTGTAATCAAACACAAATGCTTACTTAAACTAGTCAAGCTCTGTGTATTTTGTACTAAAGCCAGCATATTGTGCCTAATTAACCCTTCTGCTTTCCTGGCTGCGTTGCTCTGAACTGAGCACTAAAGCCATGACAGTGAAATTTTAGTGAAGAGCTCACGAGGGAAAAATTGCACTCCATTCACCTTAGCCTTTTGTGGCATAAAGAAGCAGCATTTTTAATACAGCCTGTATTCCACCAAAATGCATCCCACAAATACTTCTGGAGCAGCACTAAGGGAGAGGAGGGCAGCACTACTTCCCCCCAAACAAGATTTGCAGAATCACACTAAAGGATATAAGGGCAGTCTTTGCTTCTGCAGGCACAGTAACTGAATTTCCAGGCTATAATTGGATGATGTGGTTTGCACCATCGCCAGAACCCCTCGATGGAATTACATCTGCCTGATAAATTATATAGTTTTCAGAACTGTGTTTTACACAGAGCATGGAGTCCTGGGTCCTAATGTCTTGATGGGTATCATCTACCTTCTGCTCCTGACATCCCAAGGGAGGCTTACAATGATATGAGCTGCCCTTTGCTCAGGCAGAAAGGGAATGCCCATGGGAGAGCTCAGGAAGCTTCTCCTTGCCAAAGGGTCTTTCCTTTCACAGCCTGACGTTCATTTCCCTCCCTGGGATAAGGAAAAAAACAGGAGGCAGAGGGAAAAGGGATGTCTGCTGTTGTCTCCTTTCTTCCCAAAGAAAAGCAGTACAAGCCCACATAGCATCAGCCACTGTGTTTTAATATGCTTGGTAAACTACAAGCATGATCAGCACCAGGCTGCTGAGGCTGGGTTGTCCCAAAATGTCTTTATTAAAGTGTCTCAGTGTTCTTTTATACCTGAAATTCTGATGTGTTGAAACAAAGTAGGAGTTAAGCAGGATTACATTTTGGCTTCCTCTGATGCACTTATGCAGGAAACAGTATATACCAAGGGAGTGGATTTCAATCTGAGAATGCAGAAGGAATTGGAAAATAACCTATATGTAACTGCAGTAGTCCTAATGGCAGCTTAAACCCTGAGAACCAATGCAAAGAAAGGGCCTGCCTCCCTCTATCTATCCCCTGACTAAAAGAGAATGCACAATGAGGTTGGACAGAGAATAAATAAATGAGAAAACAGACATTTAGTATACTTATTTAATTAGTTCTTTCTGCTTCTAATGGTAATGTGGCAGAATAGGAGACTGAACAGAACAAGGTGGCTGCCTATGGCATAATTAGGCCTTTTAAGGAGGGAGAGAAAGACATCAGTCTGCACAGGCTGGTAGGAAAGCAACTTCAGTGAGCACCCAATTTCCATAGCTGGAAACACACAGCCTCTTTAATGAATGTCTCAGATAAAACATTTAGCTTTTTTTGTTATAGTTTTAAAATAAAACACCACTGTTACCAGTGAGTTGGAAAGCTTGGGTTTTCTTTGCATTACTGGAGTTCCTAGACTTGGGGTTCTCTGGCCTTAAATGTGCAAAAGATTACTTTAACACCTAAATGTTTGGTTTTTTTTTTTTTTTTTTTTTTTTTTTTTTAAACAAGGGGTGAATAAGAATGGGACAACAAGAATGGAAGTCCCAGAAGGAAGGGCTGCCTGAGCTCTCTTCTTCCTTCCCCTTCTCCCCTTTGGAGCCCTAGATCACCACTTTGTATTTTGACTGAGAGTCCTGGAACAGCATTCTCAATTTTCTAATACATATCAAGGGGCCTGAACACACAGACACACCCTGCAATGCCACCCACCACCCTGGGATAAACCTGTGGAGAACCAGCACTTCTTCAGAAATCATTCAGGACACCACTGGGGGTACACAGATCTGGTTACCAGCAGATTGTATAACAAAGGCAGGGTAGGATAAAAAACTGACATTGTAAAAGAGGGATTGAAGATCTTTCAATCTCTTTAGACCTTAATTAAAATCCTTAAATTAAAACCACCCTATTTTGTGCAAAACATAGGTGTTTTTCTTGGGCCAAAATGCATATGCATGCTTACATATCCTCATCCACAGGTGAAGTGCAGCCCCATTATAACGCAGCACTGAAGTCTAAAGACTCAGATGAATTGATTTTTAAATTGTTTTTTTAACCTCTTCAAAGAATCCAGCCCTAAATCTCTGTCTTTGCTGAAATTTTTCCTAATGTGTCCAGGCCCCAGACACCTTCAGTATCCATCTGCAATGTACATTGGAGCTTGGCAGAACTCTTTCCCTTAAACTAATCAGTTTTGCTCTAACCTACACTACTGTGAGATGTAGGACAAGCATTATCTTAAGTGCATCTCTATTTATTTAATAACCTCATTTAGAGCACAATAAATACACACAAGAAGTGATCAGGATCATGTCTGGTAGGAAGCTGTGTGGCTGAAATTGATAAACACTTAGCAACTGATTTTAGTTGAAATTGGATTGAAGTTCCCAAAAGGTCAGTAAAATAAGTATCTACCTGAAAATTACTATAACCACTCCAAATTGTCACACAGAATTTCTAAAATTAACTCACAGGATAAAATGAGGAATTAATGCCAGGGCACCAACACAAACCTAGAAAGCAGCATTAAAAATATGGTCTGATGGTAACAATAGTTTATTTTTTCCTAACTCAGTGACATAAATGTTTATGTCTTTATTAATACTAATAAACTTGTATTTTCCTGCAGCACACTGATCATTCAATCTTATTTCTCAGGTAGGTAAGCACTTCATCAATTTTTTTTTTTTACTTAGCTATGCTTGGCTTGGCATTGCCCTTTCATCTCCTGCAAGTCTAATTACACAATTAGGAGTTTTTTTCCTTTTTTAAAATTCAACTCAGCCTTGTATTTTGGCACCTTATCTTTATCTGGGGAGATGAGTAACAGCTCTACTTGACTTTTATGGTTAGGTTTTCTAAGTCTGATGCTGCTGAGGCCATTCCTGGCAGGTGTTTGGCACCAGGCTTGCTCCTGTAGGGCAGGTACCTTAATGGAAACACAGGAGGTGTTGGATGGACACCCAGGGATTGACTGCATGCCAAAATCAGTCTCTCTGCATGACATGATGTTGTCCACTGTGCCTACATGGGGGTCAAGACCTAGAATTGCACTGGTGGTAGTTTTCCTTTGGAAAACCAGGGCTGAAAGGGGAGGTCAGCCCCCAGCAGGCAAGAATGATGCTCTCCCTTTATTTTCAAGAACACTTTTGTTTTTCTCCTAAAGTAGAAAAAAAATACCAGCAAAGAAGCTACAGGTGATGGGGGACTAAGTCAATGTCAGCTAAACTCCTGGGAAGAAATATTTGACTTTGGTGTGTTTTAGATCTCACCCTTATTTTGCAGTGTTATTTTATCTTACCTGTAAATTGCTTTATATAAGCCTTGGTGCCACTTCTGCAAATACCCTTCCACAGCTGATTTTGAAAATCCAGAGTAAAATATAATATCTTTGGAGAAGAGAGAGAGTTGATATCAAAAAAGGATCATTATCTGAAGTCGAGGCCATTCCTTTAATCATAAGGTGGAAGAGAGATTTTGCAATTTTCTAAGTGAGATTTGCTCACTGCTAAGAACAAAAAGTGATCACAGCTAATATTACCCTGGGCAGTGCACCTTGTGAACATATTTTTAAGCTTCTTACTGGGGGAAAATGGTCACACATTTTTCCAGTCATGCTCCTTGGACAAGGAGCAGCTCTTTCCCTTTTTTAGATGGGTTTTACTTACAATGACATATTTAGTGTTAGAGGTATCAAAGGGAACAAACTAATAAATAGGTGTTTTCTTTTTTTAAAATCAGGTCCAAAGCAAAAAAATTAAAAATGCTGTGCCAGTATCACTTTAAAAACAGAATGGGTGATCCTAGTGGTATTGTTTCCAGGCATTTATCTCAGTTACCAGAGTATCAGCAGTTTATAAGCAGAATTTTAGTATCTCAGTATTATATTAAAATACATGCCATGAAAACATAAAAAAAAATGTTATTTGTTATCAGCAGAAATAGCTGCTGTCAGGGCTGGGTTCATGGAATTCAGTGCAGAGCCATGTTCTAAGCTGAATCAATGATCCCTGATAACTGACAGACTCTTCCTGAATGTGCAGCACTGATATCAAACCAGTGTGGTGGGACAGGCACCCAAAAACTATCCTTTGAAAGGATTTTGGCCCATAGGTTTCACACAGCGTTGACATTTCTTCTGTTCTTCCTTCCATTTCCTGCTCTTGGTGCCTGCTAGAGCCTGGCACTGCATGTGATCTGGCTGTTCAAGAGACCAAAGTATGAAAAATACTTCATAATGCCTTTTCCCCACCATGGTTAGCATGCATGAAATGAATGAGGCTTCCTGCACAAGGGATAAATCTATAGCTAAATGTCAAAAACTATAACTCTCTCTGAAGGTAGCTTATTAACAATTTGCTATGGTTCATTTTACAGTGACACTTCCATATTCGGGAGTGTCAGAGTACAGAGGAGCAGCCTGGGATCAATTCATTCTGACATTAAAAAAAAGAAGATTAAAAAAATAAAAAAAAAAAAAAAAAAGGGAAAGGAGGGAGAACAGAACTGGTATCTAACAAAGCATCTGGACTCATTCAAAGATAAAGAAAATCCAAGATTCATTACTGAGCCCCCCAGCCCCACTCAGACAGGCTTTGTGACACAGTCAGGGTGATTATAGCTCACTGGAGGAACACACAGCAGCCCTAAAGCCACATTTGCTTAAAGAGCATGATACAGCTCTTCCTCCCAAATCATGTATTAAAGCTCTACAAAAAAACAGCATGAGTGAAATACACTGTATGCATATGAGAGAAAGAGCAGCACCAAAGCTATTGAAAGGAAATTAATGAGTATAGTAAATCCAGATTTTTGATACTCTTAGTTTTTAAAACCAATATTAGAAGCAATGAGAGGTTTTGCTTAAAAAAAAAAGCAGCTCTGATTCTGCAGATTGAAAGAGAGCAAGAACATAGGTTTGGGGTTAACAATTAAAAAGAAAAACAGTTCTAGGGGCTGGCTAAAAAACTGCAAGTGAAAACTCCCTCTCTGGAACAGGACACCTCTATAGCAGTGTGCTAACCTGGACACAATACCCATGGGGAAAACTTCCATACCCTGGAAAGAGAAATGTCTGCACAGACTGCCTCCTCCAGCACACAAACTTCATTACTGTTTGTCATCATCTTCTGGTTGGGAAATGAGGAATGGGCATTTCCCACCTGTAGAGAAGGTTTTAGACCTTTCCAGACCAGAAAAATTGCAGTGGAGCCAGGCACAGCTCAAGGGAGCTCTGCTCAGCTCATTTGCTGGTTCTGAATTGCTGCAGAGGAAAATGGGGAAAATGAAGGGGAAATGTGAAAAGCCACAGTGTGTTCCTCCTGCTGGCTCAGAGGGACCCCTGGCAATGTGTGGCAACAAATGGGTGGTCCTGAAGGCATTTTTCTATGAATTTGCTCTCACAATAGCAGAGATAGGGCAGGTACCAAACTACTTTGGGGTTACTGGTGAAGTACTTAATAAAAGGGAGTAAGGAATGTTTTGGCAGCTTGGTGATATAACACTATTCTTGGAGCTATCACCTCTTAATGATAAAAGTTTGAGGCCACTTTGTTTGAATTTCAGTGAAAACTTGTGGAGAGAGCCTGAACCAGAGTTATCTGCAGAATCTGTATTGCAAGAATATTGGCTTTATTCAGCTGTCAGACTTCTCCAGTTCTGGGGAAGTTTCCCCACCTTACATATTCTAGTTCCAAGTTTTCACATTGAGCTTTACATCCTAGCATGGGTGAATGATAATAAGATTATTAAACAGCCATCTCTTAATGACTCTTATCTTCTGGGGTAATTATTAATGCCACACCAGGAATGAAATCCATCTTCCAATGAACTAAAATCCTCAGCACTCCCAGACCTGTACATCTTTTATGAAGGTTGGTGTGTAAGAGACAGTTTATGAGGAAGAAAATTACTGCTTGGCCCAGAGCTTGGACTCTTAGGTGCTACCTGCCTATAAATTTGCAGACAATTCACAGGAGATAAAAACCACAGGGAGAAAAAACTGGAATGCTCTTAAAGGTTCATAAAAGCAACAGCAATTGTAGACCACCCAAGTTACCTTTATGTTCTTAGGGGGGAATACTGTTATCAGTGAAAAAGCAGAAGTATTTCTAATAAGATAGTAATTTTCTCCTGAGGACCTCCATCCCATTGGCAGTGTCTCACCTCCATAGTTCTGGATTTGGGTGTCAGCAAGACTGGATGTGGCTTGGAAAGGAGAGATGGTGCAGGGCTGGGAGGAGGCCCCAAAGAAACAAACCCGAGGAGAAAGTTAACACTCTTCTCATTTCCTTTCAAAAAATTGTAAATAAATGTAAATGCAAGGAATAGAAAGTCTGGTCATGCCATGAGAAATTACCTGTGATTTCTAAGAGGCAGCTTTTCACTCTCTCTATCAGAGAAGATGCCTCAAATGGATCACAATGGCATTACCTATGCAAGAACAGCTCAAGTGCTGCTGATTCTTCCATCCTTAGGAAAATGAGCAGAAGCTGATGTTAAGGAGTCACCTGACATTGCCAAGGTACTGCTGCTGCATCCAGTGCCAGTTTCCCACAAGCTTTATGTTATTTATTAACAGAGACAAAAAGTTTAGGTAGTTTGAATATTTTAAACCAACAACTCTTTACCACAGATACAGTGAGATCAACTGAAAATAGCAACAACAACAATAAAAATAAATTATTATTTTAAAAGAATTTTAAAGAATGATTCACATCAGAAAAGTTAATTACACAAGCACATGCTTCAGGACAAAGCTGAAAAATATTAGATAAATACTAATTTGAAAACCCCTTCCATCCATGTTTTTTTTAAAGTGGCTGTTGTCTATTATAGTACTTTGTTGTGTTTGTAATCACAGTTTTTGAATAGAGACAGGACTAACTAACTAAAATCTATTACATATTGATTTGATTTTACATTTAAAAGATTAAAAAGATAACTCTGATGCACATAATGAAATATGAGGTCTGTTCTCCCTCCAAGAGGCAAGGCAGGCAATTTATTCTGGAACTTTCTAGATGGGAGACAGTCACATTTGCAAAGGGACAAACTGAGAAACTCTTATCACCTGACATAAATTTCTGCCTGCTTTCTTCTGTTTTAGAAAAGCAGCTTTCTTGCTTGTATAGAGAAAATACCTCTTATCCAAAAAGCTGCCATTTTAATCACATTAGCATTAATTAGCAGAAAAATTTGATATTCTAATGATGATAGAATCTTGCTTGCAGAGCTCTCAAAACCTTCAAAGCATTGCATGAGAATGAATAGAGTAATGCATAACTGTGCATGCCTTTTATCAGCTCCAGTACTATTTGATGCTCATTAAGTATTTTCTGGAATTAAAATGCATGGCACTTGATAGCTGAAAGCCCAGTTGTTTAAAAGAATAGAAGCCACAGAAGTAGCTTTCTATGAGGGAAGAAAGTTTAATTCTCTCATCAGAGGAACAAAACATGTTTAGCTTAGCGTGTTTGCTGTTTATCTCATTATTCCAGAGAGCACTATATATTGGAGTTGTGTGCCTGTTTTTCAGAGGGACTGTGGATAAGTACAGTTTATTAAACCCTGCTGAGGCAATCTGTTGTGTCTGTCTGTTTTAATGTTGTTATAAGTCAGTTAAGCATGTACCATACTTGTTAGCTGCATATATACTAATTTAATGTATTGATGGGCTGTCAGTACAAATACCTAATGAATATTAAAATACAAACTCAGATACAGAAATGCAAAGCAGAGCCAGCATGTGGTCAACATTTTGAGGGACAGGCAGAGAAAGGAAAAGACCAGAGTTCAGAGTAAATGACAGTAAACACTCATGAAATGAACCTGAAAACAAATCACTAGCAGCTTCCCAGGAAAGATGGAGGAAAATAATAATTAGGGGTCTCAAAAACACAGGCTCTAAATATACACTGTGAACTTTGTCTTCTGCCAGCTGATTTCAATATAAATGAAACAAAGGGTGGTTAGCAGACCAGTATGCCAGTAAGACAAAGGGAACTAGAGAAAACAGAATAAAGACACTGTACCAGGGGAGGGAGGGGAGGGGAGAAGGAAAAATCTCCCACTGTCTCTTCGGCAATGCTAATTTTCTGTTTAACAATGGCTCCAAAAATGGATAGCAGTCGATATTTTGCATGCTCTGCATAATCTAGTCTTTCAGCTAAGGCATGTACGTACAAATCTCTCCAGCTCCAAGTGAATGTGGCAGGAGTTTGCTGGGCATGTTGCTCCCTATTAGATCACATTCAGAGCTGCAGCCAGCTGCTTGTTAGAGATTCAAAGGCTTGTGCACCATCAGCCCCAGCTCAGAGGCATGCTGTCTATCCTTCTCGGGGTTTGAAGTGAAGTGCAAATTACAAAGAGAAAACCCTTGGGCCAGAGGAGGAAATATCAAACCCCTCTGAGTGGGGAGGCAGCAGGGTAGGAACACGTGAGCAGCCACAGGGCTGATGAAACAGCCCAAGAAATGCAGGATCTGTCTGGAGTTCTGCTTCTTTCTCCCTGTCCCACATCTCCAAAATCATAAATGTGACTCGAGGGTGAGAGGGCTCTGGCACATCTACCAGTTGCAGAAAAGGGAAGGAGGAAAGAGCATGTAAAATAGGAGGTGACCAGGTGGGAACTCATGGTGGCTTACCATGGTGGTGACACATCGTGGTGGGAACACCTTGCCAGTGCAGAAAAGGCACCAAAAAGGGTCTGGTTTAAAAAGCCCCCTCTGGTGGCTCCTTCACAGGTGGGAAATCCTGCTTGGACCTGCTGCTCCCATCCTGTGGGATGGTGACCCAATGCTGCCCATCCAGCAGGGGCTGCAGGCATCTGCAGTGTTCCAGGAATGAAGGGACTGCAGTGCAGATGCAGAGTGCAGGGACATGCAGAGATGTTGGGAAATCTCCCTCTGAGAGTGACCAGGGAGATGGAAAGCCAATGTGGTCTTCATCTGCAGTCAACAGGAACAGTGGTCAGTTTTGATTTAGAGGTGATTTTCTCAGTGGACACCTTCATGCAGGACAAAATGGGAGGGAAATCTGCTAATTTATATATGACAGAGCTTTCCTAGTTGGCAGCCAACAGCTGTGTTTGTGGATGGGGAAGAGAATGTGTCTTCATAGATCAAAGGCATAAGGATGTGTCAGAATTTCAAGCATCCTGTAAACATTCAGTGAAATGATAGACAGCAAGCCTTTGAAATGAAAGGAAAATCAGTGAAATTGGAAAAATCTGCTAAAAATCTGAATTCCACATTAAGCACATGCTTCCCTAGTGGCATCAGTCACTAAAACATTTTACAGCAACCTACTGATTTAAATAGAACCTAATATGATCAAACACCTCACCTTATGGTTTGAGCTAGGATGGTAAACCTACAGTTTTATTTGGCATGTCTGGGCCTTCTTTGATGCTCCTCTTTCCTGGCTCCTATTCAAATGACTTGAAATGACTGTAAATGTGCCCCTATAATGCTATGAGGTGTGAAATGCGCTCTGCTTCCCTGATCCTTTGGGCTCTGTCTGCTTTTCCTGCAGCCTGGGAGAGGAGTGGCAACAGTGGCCATCAGAAATCTGCTTGAGGAATGGCAGCTGGGTGGCAGGCTGGGATTGTACAGCAGAGGAGGAAGGACCAATCTTAGCTTGGCAAGATGCACTTCATCACCTCTAATTTACAGACAAGCAATCTTGCTGGGGAAGTAGTGGAGGCAGGGACATTCCTGGAGGTAGATGAGAAAAATGACCTGCTGGGAAATTTCAGGAAGAAATAGCACTTTGGGCCACTGGCAGACATTTGGGTAGATGGTGGAAAACCCAGCTAAGGAGATCAGATGAGGAGAAAGAGCACGATTTGAATAGAGGGGAATGACACTCTAGGAATGGCAAAGCTTGAACTAATTTGAGTCCTTCTCACTCAAACCAAAATATGTGTTGTAGAGAGCTCAATGCAAAGCCACCACCAAAGTTTTAGAGAAGCAATATCTGGACTAGCACTAGTGTCTAAATCCAACCAATTTGTAAGTCTGTTCTCTGAATTTCCAGGGTTTTTCTATTTGCTTTCTGCCATCAGAATAAAGCCTGGTACACAGAGGTAGATGTCAAGCAAACATTCAGTTCAGTTTAATAAGATAGAGTGTAAATAACACAGGCTCTACATTTGATGCTCACTAAATATGACTGCATTATTCCTGTCTCTTGTGGCTTTTTTCATTGCTTCTGGCAGGAAAACACAGAATGGTAGGAAATCACTTACTCCAAGGCAAAGGCTTTGCTTCTGTAATAACTCACTAAAGGCCTAATCCTGCTGAGTTTGAAAAAACTTGGTAAGACAAAGGATATTTAATTTAATCAAGTATTAAGGTCATGTGCAAAATGAAAGATAAAGAAGATAAAGATAAAATAAAATGCAACCCTTCCATCAAGAGGCTGAAGGCAAGACAAAGAAATAATAGTCAAACTGATGGCTTCATGTGTGAATGGCTAGAAATATCTGCTATACCCAGAAAATAACTGAAACATCTGAAATCACCCTTTAAACCAGAAAACAGCTCCTGCTGCTGAAAATGTACAAGTCTGTAAAATGCTTCACTGTACAGCAGTGGTGCTGAACTGAGCCTTGCAAGACCAAGGCTGCAGCACTAATCTCCCCAAAAGCAGGGAGAGGAGGAGGAATACAGGCTCATCCCCACGTGCCTGCACTTTAGGAAGGATGGAGCCTGCAGCCCTCAGCAGCTCCTGCAAAGTGCAGCTAGAGGGAGATGAGGCAAGGGCACCACAGGGATGTGCTGAACCAGGCAGAATAAACAAATCCCTGCTGTCTTTGCTGACCTGGGGAGTGTGGTTAGGTGTAAGTGTGCCCACTGGGGCAAAACAATCCCAAATTCATGCAGCCAGCCATGCTTCTATTATCCAGCCACTGGGGCAAGGAAAATGACCTTTTCCCCCTGCTCAGTCATCTTAACAGCAACCACAACAGAAAAAAACACCTCAAAAGCTTGATTTAGCTAACATATGCAAGCTCAGCTTCCCATCAGCATCACTCCTGCCTGCTGCAGCTCTGCCCCAGGCCAGCACCACTTGTCCTGCCCTGCTTTTGCCTGGGTGGTAGGTGTGAAGATTTTTGCTATACAGTCCTGCTGCTTCAGATGCAGACTGAGACTTTTCAAAATACCTCTTTTTGCATTTCTCTGGCCTTGTGATTTCTGTGTGCTTAAAGCTCCAGAAAACAAACTGGTCTCTGGCGCTGTCTTTGGAGGAATTGAGGAAATAGAAAGGTATTGCAACCAGATTTCACATTTGAAGCTATGTAAACTTAGTCCCAATCAAGCCATCACTTGTCAAAAATTAAGAGAAGGCCATCATTAGGCCTCATTCCAGCTGGTTTGAAATCAGTAATTAACTCCTCACAGAAAACAGACATTTTGCAGGGAATCAGAGATGACATTTTTGCGTGTGATGTACTTAGTGAGCCAAAGGAGTCTGCATATTGACAGTAAACATTATGCCAACAAACCTCTGTAGGTTGGAAGAACCTCCTGTGCTAATTTGGGATGGTTTTCAACAGTGAGGGTATTAAAGCTGAAACAAGAAAACACATTTAGACTGCAGTAAGCAGAGAATTAGCAAGCTGAGGTGTTCCTGTTTACCACCATTAAGCAGAATCGAGAGAGGAACAAATGCAGCAGTGATCAGCTCTGCCCTGGCTCAGGAGCCTCCACCTGGGATGGGGCAAGCAGGAATGCAGGCAAAGCCACACTAGCCCACTGCAAAGCCACACTAGCCCACCACAAACCCCAGACTGTGGGGATTACATGACAGGAACTATCCAGCTCTCAGGTGCTTTGCTCTTGCTGGGATCTCACGCAGAGCAGACCAAGGAGCAATCTCAGCACCAGGCTGGGTTTCTCTGTAGCCATAATGCCCACTTGCATTTACATGGGTTGGTTGGTTGTTCCTCCTTTGCTTTTTAAAAAAATTCCTGGGAATCTAGGAAGTTATAGAAAAAGCCTGTATATCTCACACCCCAAAATTCTGGTTCAGGTTAAAATCAGGAAGTTCTATAAAATGCTGCTACTTGTTTAACTGAACACATCTCCACACATGAGTGTAAGTATTAAGAATACAGCTGACAATCATAAATCATGGCAGCTCACTGTGCACACAGAAAGGGAAAAGAAAGCTGTCACTTTGGTGCTTGACAGCACAGTGATGAGCACCATACAAATGCATAGTGCTCATCTAATATAAATTAGGAATTGCTGCCTAAAACACTACCATTAGGGAGTACAATGCACTGAAACTTGGGTAAACCAATAATATAATATTTTCTGCAGAAAGAAAGACAGGAGTGCCACAGGAGAGTGAAGTTTCTCTTATTAATGACTAGATAAAGTACTTGGTTCATTCCAGTTTGGAAAAAAACACCCGAGACAGCAGAAGCACAGGGAAATTCAGAGGATGGATGAAGCACTGGGAAAGATACACTGGGGGAAATTTCCTGGCCTCTTTCTTGCAGGGTTAAAGGCACAGCAATCTGCTAACCTGCACCCTTGCTTCATCTTGGAGGGTCTCAGATGCAACGTTCCCACACAGCCTTTACTGCTCCAGCTAAGCACCAAATTGGTAACTTGAATGTTGTGAAAGAAATTTAATACAACCGGGAAAATCAATTTTATTTTGCTTTGTTCTAAACAGGGATCTACTTGCTGACATGGATCATTAAGTAAAGTAGAATGAAAAAGCACTAGGAATGATTGAAAACCTATTTAACAGAGCAGCAGCCATACCTGTAGGACATAACATGCACAAAAAGACAGTGCAGAGTATGGAAGGTGCTGAATGATATTTCCTGTTCATCTCAGCATGGCTGCATAACTCAGCTATTCTGAAATGTGTACATGTGAATCAGAAAAACGGAACAGACTGCAGCAATATGCAACTGGATAAGAGAAAATTAAATTCCATACAATAGGGACACTGAGCACTGTTATGCATATAGACCCCTTGGCATGTTTTTATACAATGTCAACTACACAAGGCTTTGAAATGTGGCCATAAGGAAAAAAAAAAGCTTCATAGCACAACTTGGCAGACAGCACAAGAAGATCTTAGCCCAAAAAAAAAATTGTTTTGCTTTCTTCTCCCTGTACAGACCAAGACCTAAATTCACTTACAAAATGCAAACAAATAAATATATTTTCATTAAAGATGAATTAAGCATGATAGTCAGGCCTGTCTTACACATAAAAAAAAGGAGGTTGTTCCTCATTTAGAAATATACTGCCTTCATGTGTCACAATGGCAGCTGGAACCTGAGCAACAAAACCTGGCAAGTGATTAATTGCTCCAGGTATTTAAACGAGCTCCATGGCATACAGAATAGGCATCATTAAAAAGAGAGTTTGCTATCTTAAATCTGCCTATTACCCTTCATCCAAACATGCAGTCAGGACTGGCCTAAAGCTGTTGAAGCCTGTAAAGCTGAGTTTTGTATTTCCACTGGGTCATGTGGGTAGTTCAACCCTAACAGAGCTTGCACAGGGGTGAGGAGAGGAATCTCTGAGATGTAGCTGAGACAGAATAGGAGCTCCACAGATCCCTCCTCCTGTCCAGGTAGGACAGTCCTTGTTTGATCTACTTTCCCAACAGTTGTTTTTTTTCTTCTCACAGAAAAGATTCTTGGCATGCTGAAACAGATCTATGCCAAAAGGCCAGAAATGCTGAAGGAACAGGCTACCCAGAACAAAGATTTTTTGCAAACGTTCCCTGTGCTGACCAATACAAAAACTCTAGTTTTAATACAGCCAGAACCTGCATACTGCTAACTAAAAATGAAATTTGAGCATATTTCATACTAAAGAAGTAGCTGTCAAAGACAAGTATAAATTTCAGGAAGTACTTAGTTCCTTCAGTAAAAAAGTGCACCAAAAAAAAAAAAAAAAAAAAAAAAAAAAAAAAAAAAAAAAAAGATGCTGCATCCATATCTCTCTCAGAGAGCCAGTCAATGAGAACAGATGAGAAAAGACTTGCAAAATTCTGATTTATCTCTGCCTTTTATCCAGTCAGTCTGGAAGGACATTCTTTAAAACACTGGTTTAGAAAAGGGGTAGAAATTAAAGCTGATTTTGCAGGACATATGGATAATTGTGAATTCTGGAAAGTTCCAACACAACTCTCCTTTTTGCAATGTGACAGTGCACGATGTTAAATGCTTTCTATAGCTGCTCATGCATGATTAGAAAAGATTCAAATAGCAGCTTTATGAGTTTTAATGAAAGCAGAAGGTGAGAGTGCTTTGTTAAGAAAATTGGCAGGGATGGTACAAAAGCAGGAATTTTCCAGTAGGATTCAGTTTCTCAGTGTATGTGGCTCAGACTTTGGAAAAACAAAGGAGAAAACCATCTTCACTTGGTGAATTTGATTCCTGGCTATTGTCTCTCAACTTTGCCAATGGCTATTATATGCAGGTATCCTTTATGTAATAGAGCCCTCCAACACATTTTATTTCCTTGGCTCCCACCAACAGTTTCTAGAAAGAATGTGCTGTTATTCACTTAAATTGGACAATTCAACAATAGTGGAGGGAATAATGGAGAGGAACCACAATCCCTCAAAGTGATAATAACCTGCAGAGATATTTCACTGCTCATTTTTTAACCAAAACCTGACATTTCTCATTATTTCCAAGTGCAGACTACCTAATCCAGAAGTCTATCTATCACAAGTAATTCAGGTACAGAACTGACATTGCAATTATTTTTACTAGTACTAGCCAAAAAATGAACTATGTCTCAATGTGCACAGATCAAATCTCTCCTACAGATATAGCAGTATACCTGTGTTGGAAACTTCCAGTTATTGGAATGAAAACACAGAGTTGTCAATCCAAAGAAAGTGTTTAGGGAAGAAAATATCCCTGTTTGACTCCATTTATTACTTTCCAATAGCCTATCCCTGTCAAATAACAACTGTAGTTTATGTTATTTAGGATGTAAAAATCCATCAGAAAGCACAATAAATGTATCTCTCATGCAGAAATAACAGTAGCACTAGTGCAAAATACTTGCAATAAAATCTCAATCCATGGGAAATGCACTGGAGTTTGGCTTTTGTTGGAGACTCAAAAGCATGCCTGATTTTGTTATAAGCTTCAGGATCCAAGTGAAGAGGACTGAGACAATTTAGATTTCATCTCACAGCTCTTATATGAAGCCAGTGTCTTGGTGGCAATCAAAAATACCTCTAAGAAAAAGGGAAAAATAGACTTTTTCTCGAATTTTACATTTTACAAATTTTATAAATGCTGTTCTGCATTTTTTTTTTTACCATGAAGTGTAGTAAATCTCAGCAGCATAGAAAAATTCAAGATTCTTGTAATTGTCCTACTACAACGAATAATCAGAGACCAAATGTGTGATTATTATCAGTTATGTCTCTGATGCAATCTGCATTTATTATTCTCCAGGTTTGCCAAGAATAGAGACTTTCTTGGAAGGAATGCAAGCTTTAGCTTACAACAATGAAGTTTTCTTCTGTGCCCCCATTCCCTTCATCCTGAAGGTGTGTGGGTGTGAGAAAAGTCAATGGAATAGAACTCTCTCAAAAGTGCCCCCTCAAAATAATCAAATGAAGGCTTTCTTTCCCTGAACTGCAGTACTACATTACATCAGATCTTTCCTTACATAAATGAACAAACTGGAATTACTACATGGCTATTTAAGTAAATGATGAGTATTTTTCTCTGTAAGGCCATCTTTAGTCTCAGAGAAAAATAAAGTAACAAAAAATTATAACACCCCCATATTTCTGCCTTCTATGCATATCATTTTTACTGAGGTTCAATTAAAATCCATTTACCCCATTTTGAGGGCTGGTGAGCACAGCTGAAGAACAGCACACCATGCCAGCCAGGCATCCATTGCTTGGACCTGAGTGAGGGCAGCAAAGGCTGAGCTGTGAGTGACCAACAGCCACCAGCACAATAAAGTTGCAAAATGGGCAAGTGGTGTGCCAGAGTCCACCAGCTACAGCATTTCTGATTCATATTCTGGCAAGTTACACCTGCAATCTCATCCAACACACTCTGCACAACTGGCTTTTACCCATCTTCATGAAAACAGAACCAGTGCAGATAAGAAATACAGCAATGAACAGGAGAACAGAGCTTTTATCTCAGGAGGTAAAAAGCCTTGCTGAGACACATGGAAAAGAAGAACTGAGAGTCAGAGAAGGCAGAAACAGAGAAGAGCAATGTGAGGGAAATGCCAATATTAACAAAAGCTAACAGTTACACACTGGCTGAAGAAATCTGACTATGAAGAATAGGGAGTAAAAGAGAGAAGGAAAAGCTTCCCAGCAGGAACAGCATCAGAAAAACAACAGACCTCCCAGGGGAAAACACTCAAGTGAACAAAAATCCCTCAGCCTGGTGTTGATGTGGCTCTTGATGAAGTTATGAAAGGACCCATGTGGTGTGCTTGCCTATCATAGCAGGATAATGGATTCGGTGACCCAGCAGACCCCTCTGATTCTGTGGTCACATCACAGCAACAAAGCAAATTGCCTGTAGCTGTGTCACTTGGGCCATCTATCAGACAAATGAGGATCTTGGACTGCAGATCTGAAACATGCACCCCAGTGCAACAGCAGCAGGTTTTGGCATGCCCCACTGGTGTTCCCCAGTGCTGTGGGAGATGTGTGGTGGATGAAGGACACCAGACCTCTCATCTCCTTTTCTCCCACCTCTGCTCTCCTCCTGCCAGTGCCCCTTGGTGTTCCCCCTCCCTGAATCTGCCTGGGAAACCTGCAAACCTGGCTTGTCCAGCTGCAGACAAACCCCAAGCCTCACTCCCTGTACAGCCAAGATGCCAAAGGGATCTGCCCAAAGACCACATCCAAGGCAATCTGGAGCAGCAAAGTAACCTCTGGAGACCCTTGTGCTGTGCACAGCTGCCTTTGGAAAGCTGCTGGCTTTTGAAAACAGTTTAATGGTCTAGAGTAAGGGGTCTTTCTAAATAAAAACGTGCATGTACTATTAATGAACCACAACTTTATTAATGCCAACCAAGCTTGCTTAAATATTACCATAAATGAGCATATAAATAGCCAAGTAAATGCAAAGATATTTCAGACCTCCACAGGGGATATTAATAATGATAACTTCACTCCAGTGAGACCCTGAAGACTCAACTCAAAACTTAAGGTTTCCTTAGTAAAAATACATTGATCCAACAGAGATTTATTTACACCAACCTACTTTTAGTACAGAGAACTTATAACACTATTACTCTGGCTATATAATTAGTGGGTAAAACACATATACTAATGAGCTTGAAGGTGGAATTCAAATGTTTTATGGATGAATGGTTCACCCCTCCTTTCTGTAAAGATTTTACACTCCTTATTGTGATAATTTGTGATACTGGAAAGCAATTTCTTTTCTTTCACTCATTACATTTCCACAAAGGAGTAGAAGATTAACTCTCAGTTCACCAGCCCTCTAAATACTTGTAATTCCAAACTGGTCTCTAGTGCCTTTTGGTGATAATAATCCTTGATACACCATGTCAGCACAACTATGAAATTAAAGCACATTACAGCAAAATGCCTTCCAACGCTGTTAAAAGTTTTGGCCTCCCACATGGAATGAATCATTACAGTATTAAGTTTTCTTTTGGCTTTGCTGTCAAGTTCTCTGTAGCAAAAAACTGCCGAGGGTTTTATAATGGCTCCTGTCACCTTGGCCCTGTGGCCTCAGAAACACATACTGCTGACTTCAGCTACAGCTTTATCCATAATTTCATCCTAAACAACCCCGAGCTCATAAAAGCCACAGAAGAAAAATTCCCACTTTATTATCATATTGAACATGTCATGTTCTTGAAATAAACCAGCATCATGAGACTCTAATCCTCTTTCAACTTCCCATAAATGCCATCAATCAGAAAACTGTCAGCTCAAGTGTGACAAAAAACCTGCTTCCATTCTCCTGAGACCCTGGTGAAATGAGTATTATTAGCCCATTTTCTCCTCTAGAGGGGTCTGGTACAAAAGAGTGAATCATCAAGAAATGCAGTCTCTAGCACAAGATCAATATTGATACATCCCCTGTTGAGAGGCTTTAAAACACTACCCAACATATGGCAAAACCCTCTGTGGCTTTTCAAAGTCTGTGGTTGAGAAAGGGGCTGGAAAAGTGGCTTTGTGACTTCAGCAGGATGTGACAGAGCCTCCTTGCTACAAAACTGACCCATATTGATAACCATGTGTGCAAATCTCTGCTTTTCCCTCCCAATGCTTGTCCAGACTTTTGCCAATCAATGACCTAAAACTCCTTCTGCTCCTCTTTGTTTAAACACAAACTGACCATCAAGCAGTCTGGGATGTTTAAAAACATCTCTACTTGTGTCAAGTTGCTCAGCAAGATGATGAATTCATAGCATGATGTGCCAGAGACACACTTTTTCCCATAAGGAAAGATCTATCTTGAAAGGGCTGAAAAACATTTTCTCCAGCTTTTGTGAGAAATTAATTTGATCCTATCCATGAAACTATAAACTGAGCAAATTTAATACACGCCTCTACTTTCCAGACTTGTTTTGCATGGAAGGGGATTTTAGTCATTTTAAGAAAAGGTCCCAGGAGAGCATATTTGGATTGCTATATAATGTAATACTGCTCCAAGGCCCCACTCTAATAATTTCCTTGTTATTGTTTTACAGAAAAGAGCATTAATAGATTACTCTTATGAGCACCTGGTGTGTTTACATAATTTCCTTTATCTTGCATTTTGCCTATCAATTTATGTCTGTTTACAAGGACTTCAACTTCCTCAGTCAATACAGACAAAATTTCCATACTTATCACGCATGGATCTTCTTCAAGCTTATGCAAAGAAGTTTTCAGGCTAAGTTAATAAACCAACTCAACCAATCCATGTTAGAAGTGTCCATAGGAAAGCCCAAAGTCCAAAAGCACTGAGATGGAAATTCCTGCCTGTGGGCACTGCCCACAGTGTAGCACAGATGACAGGAGATGTCCAGTTGCCTCCACTTCTGCCATCTTTCTTTCCCAGATCACCAGAGATGCTGCAGCTAAGTTCAGGCTTAGGAACACAGGCAAAGGACATCTAAAAGATTCCTTGTTGTTCAAAGCATGTCTTGGGTCTCCTTTGTAAATTATTTCCTTGTATAAAATGGCCAAACTCCATGCAAGAGGGGCAGATGTCTGAATACTACAGCAACCTGAAGGATGACTTCACAGACAATGTCACATTTCTTTCATCAGTCATTTCAAATGCCATTGTGATTATTAAAAACCAAACCAGTGACATTCATCTAGAAGCTAAACTGAAAGACAGATAGGATGTTGACTGAAATCAAACTATCTACCAACTGCTGCAGCCCCCAAAATTTTGGTCCCTAAGCAGTATTAGTAAGTGACACTTTATGCTTCTTTGAACTGTGGCTTCTTTTGGCCATCAGCTTTCCTATGCTCCTCCAAGCACACAAGCTGCAGCCATCTGACAGTAATTGCTATGACAACTGATGCTGGTCCCAAGAGGACAAAAGACAATACTGCCAGTAAAATTCGATAAGCAGTGTAATGAACTCAAACACATCACAGGGAGTTAGTTGTGGTTTCATGGTATGGAGAGGGAGCAATCTGGAGCATCCCTCCAGTGTCCCAGGGCTGTCCATGTCCCAGCCTGGAGTATCCTCATGTGCTGCTGAGGGTGACCTTAGTGCCCTGCAGGGGATGAAGAGATTCTGCAAAGGAGGAAATTACAAGCTTGGAGGAGGAAGGCAGCAGGGTGATGTCAGAGGAGAGTGGTTTAAAATGAAGTAAGGAGATTTGCAGACATTATAACACTTAGCCTGGCCTACAAACAATGTCACACTGACATAGGAAAAGCCAGAGGAAAATTTTCAGAACACAAATCAGGATTAGGCACCTTCCTCCTATGCATTTTCAACTTCCTAAGTTTTCAGCTCATTGGCCATCCCATCATCTGAAGACAAAAATCGAACAAGTTCTAACAGAACTGAAAAGAAAAAAAAGCACACCTGTTTTTATCTCTCGAGTTCTAATAACTAAGGAAATGCCTTAATTATAAGCTTAGGTTAACTGCATGGCATCATTATAAGGCTGATTTGGAGTTGCATGACTGAATTAACTGCATCCCTTACCTTCAGGTTTCTTTGATGTGGAACTTTCATTCAGACTTTCATCATTTTGCGATGACTGATTCTGGGGTTATTATAAGCAGTTTTTCTTATTTCTTTCTATCAAATAATAAGTTTTTCACTTTCAACTCTAACAAAGATTTCAGTTTCTAATGACATTCAAGTATCCAGCTGTCTCCAGCTAATTTAGCTAACCACTCTGTTAGCATGAAGAAGACAGGCTAGCTCAGGAGAAGTGGTGTGCTAAAAGGAGTTCTGATTGACAAGGCCTTTAATATATCTCCTCATACTTTTTAACTTGTTCCCTATTCTGAGTAAAAAGAAATTCAATCCATGAATATCATACAATTCCCCCATTCAACCATAAAATGACTCCATTTGGTTAAAACCAAGCCTGAAATTTGTTTGAGAAAACTCAAGTTCAGAGAAGGCAATAAACCCCCAACTAGGATGCAATTCTGCAGGAAAACAAATGTTGCCAAGAAGGCTTCCTGCAGCCCTGCTGTCAGAGCACAGTGACTCAAGGCAAGCACCACTAACCAAGCCCAAATGGAAGTGATGCAGACTGCCAGAGAGAACAGCAAACAGAAATAAGGACCCTTTCTTCCCAGATGCAATGTTTATATTAGTGCTGGCAGTACAGCAAGAGGCTCAGCAAGTCCAGCATCAGGCCTAAAGAGAAAAAACATGTGGTTTGTAAGCAGCACACCAGGTATTTCACCATATCCAGGAACATTAAATCATCAGTTTTACCTGCAAGCATCACAAACTGAACTTTAAGACGGTACCTCCAGATAGGAACAAACTATCTTGTTTATCCAGATCAATATATCAGTGCAGGCCTGCAGCATTTCTCCTGCTGAATAAAGATCTGGCACTATTTACACAGAGATAACCTGCACCATTACTATTAAGATTCAGCCCTGTGATAATTCCAGCTGTGTGGGACAGGCTAGATTAGCAATCTAAAGGGATGTAACATTTGAAAATTTTAGCAAGGAGGCTTATCACTGCCTAGGCAAGATGAAGCACTGGCATCTCCACTTTTTCCTCAATTCAGAAAAAGATATTAGTGGGTATGCAAACCTGTGGGGGATGAGAAAGCTTCTCTGTGAGCAAGCAAATCTTCAGAGCTGAACCTGAAATGCAGCACTGTGGGAATCATCTTAAATTGCAATAGGCTGAAAGGAGCACAGCATGGTCTGCTCCTAGCCCTGCCAGCCTAGGACAGAAGTCTCCTGGTGAGAGCCTTTACCCAGACTTTATTTCCAACACAAGCAAAAAGATGATGACAGTTCATAAATGGACAAACCACTTACACCTCTGAGAAATGGGGGCAAAAAATAGGAAATAAAAAATCCTCCCTTTTTCACAACGAGCAACAGTAGAGACCCCAAACACCAGTTTTGTTTCTGGGGAGGTCTGCAGACCAGGAGGACAGGCTCTTAGAGCCCTTGGGGCATCTCCTGGCCCACACTGTGCCCAGTGTGCCCCTGTGGTTCACTGCCCTGCACCCACCCACAGGGTGCCCCCACAGCCCACCACCCCTGTTTGGCAGGGCAAGGGACAGCAGGCTGCTGCACAGCACTGAGGCAGCCAAAGGATCTGTGCTCGTGAGGCAGCAGTAGGAAAACATTTTGGGAGGAGAAAGGAAACAGGCAGTGGTGCCAAGGCACCAGGTAATTTGGAATGAAGCTGGCAGGAGCAGGAGGAATGGAGATGTGTCTGTGCCAGCTCTGCAGCCCTGCTGCCTCCCTTCCACGAAAGCAGAGTCTGCTTCTAAACTCAGCTCTTAAAAACACTCCAGCACCAAAGCCACCCTGGATTTCTTCTATCCAAGAAGGCTCAGAGCAAGTGAGCAGCAAACCACTGGTGAAAGCTGAGAAAATGAGAAGAAAAGAGCTAATGGGAGAAGCAAGGGTTTGCTTGGCATCCAAGTGATTTGTGGGGTCACCGTGGATGTGTAGTTCATCCCCCCTGAGCTGAGTGACCTGGAACAAGCTGGAGCTTCAGGGACAGACCCTTCCCTTTCAAAGGCAAGCAGAAGGAGAGGGTATTGCTACACACTGCTCTGCTCTCTGCTACCAGCCCAGCCACACTCACACATATTTCATTTTGGGGCTGAGAATAAATCATAGCCACTGCTGCCAGCACAGCTTACATATAGCTAGTTACACATGCAACCATGGATGTGTTTCTTCCTGTGTTAAACACCTGTCAGTAGCTCTTTCTGAAACCTCAAATTTTCAAGAGGCATTGTATGTTTAATCTGGTGCAAGACTGCTATACTCAAAAAAATTAAAAATGAGTGTTGTAGGTGTTTTTAACTTAAGAGTGACATGAAGAATATCGAGAAACTTTCACTTCCTCAGGACCTTAACCATGCTTCTTTTTCAATTGCTTTTCTTCTATGGATTTTACAATTTTCTCCAGATTGATACAAAATGGAAGAACACAGGGGAATTTGATGCTGAGGGTGAAGCCCAATGGCTTTTTGAAAGCCCTGACTGCTGCCCAAGTGTGACTGTCAGAGCTGACAGGTTTCTGTAGCTTTGCATAGCACTTCTCAGCATAAGAAAAGAAATGAACATAAATTCCCTGTTTCATGGGGACCTTAATCTTGAGCCTTACATCTAAATTATGCCAAAAGCATATTATAGGATTAAATACTCCCATCAGCTAAACCAGTGTAAATCTGGTAATCCCATGATCTGAAGATCCACTGCTAATTAACTAAATCCCCCAAACCCAAGGATATTAATATAACCAAACAATATTAAAAATAAAGTATCTATTTCTCAGTTACCTCAGAGCTTACTTCTTCACAGTTTCTCTCCTGTGTTGCTGTAGAAATACCCCAGAAAAAGAAAAAAAGAAAAAAAAAAGAAAAAAAAATCAATCCTGGGCCAGGAACTCCTAATCCTTGTTCTCAAGGCTGAAAAAAAAGTGCTAATGACTCTGCTGCTTTTCTCTTCAAATATTACTGTAATGGAGTTTGTTTGTTCCTTTTTAATTAAAAAATAATTGAATTTTTAATTAAATAAACAAATTCTAACACAGCTTATCCATCTTATCAGTTTTCTGTAGGAATCTGATGTCTTTCAGATACTGATGATCTCTTTGGTCCTGTAGATGTATCCCCCTATGAAATTGCAGCCAATACAGTTATTTTTTCCTTTCAATGTTTGTCACCAGCTGAAACCTTTCTACTTTGGTGGGAGCAGCTGGAGCATGTACTTATCTACAAGGCCAGGTAATTAGGTGGCAGCTTTTCCTCACTGCTTTGGAAATTCAGCTGTTAGGCTATTCTTTCAGCTGAAGTCAAAAGCAGCAAATAGAAGGAAAAAATATATTTTTCAATTGCAGTAAGAATGAAAAGATCATAACCTTTCCAAACAGGGGTTTACTTCCCCTGGCTCAGCCCTTAACCCTGAGGGCTCTCAGAGTGAAGTGGCAAAGCCAGTGCATGCTATTTAACACATGCAAGAGGGAGATGTGCTCATGGACCATGACAAATTATTGCCACTAGGACTTAATCAGGAGTGTAAGCACGTGTTCCAGACAGGCCAAAACCCCTTGTGATGTTTTCTGTGACTGTAACAGGCTTATTATTAAATTCCCTCTATTGAGGGTGATCACTAGAGGAATATGATAAGTATTTGATTGAGAGGAAGTCCAAGTATGATGTACTTTTCTGATTTAATACCAGACAGCTGAAGAGTGCCATTATCAATACTTTGCATATGAAATTGAAAGAGCAAACTTTTCCTGATTTATTCTTTTATATCGGGTAATAAATCCTGCTTTCTGATTCTTTCCTCCTTTAAAAAGAAAAGAAAAAAAAGGTTGGTCATTTAAAGCATGTCTTTCTGTTCATTGACTCTAATTTTATTCTGTTTTCTTTTTTCTGAGAAACTTCAATATTCTGGTTCTATGTAAGACTTTTCCCTTAGTCAGGAACTGCAGTCTGTAATAACAGCAGTCAAGGCGGTTCATTCTGAAAAATGCATGTCAGAAAAGGACTGCTGTGACTTTGAAATATTGAAAGTGACTGATAACATAATATGTGAAGCAGAATAAATGCATAGAAATGGAAGTTTTAGCTGAGCAGTCAAAGTATGAACAAAATACAGTGTCAGAGCTCTGCCCTGAAAGTTCTCCGTGCAGGTGGTTACAATGGCAAATTACTAAATGCACTTTGCAAAAGTGTTTTATGAATAAAATGGCAAACACAGTTTTTCCTTGGCCATATCATCATTTCTGTCTGCTTGCACACCATGTTTAAGTGGAAAACTGGGGTCTGGAAAGGCATTTGATTTTTAGGACAGTCATCAAAATTATGATGGCTGGGATCAGGGCTCTGTTTTACTTTGGGCTAACCAACTAACAACTGGCACTAAAGCAGAATATAAACCACACTGTTGCACACTGTGCAAGCAAGAATTTCCAGCATTATGCAGCTGGTTCATGTCAGCAAATGCTTCTGTCTGCTTTGACCCTGCAAAGCCTCTCTGCCATCACCAAGTCTTCTTTGGGATTTGGGCAGAGGTCTTTCCAATTCTGTGACAGCTCATCATCAGGACATTTTTTCCTCAAGGCTACAGAGGAGTCAAAGAGCAAAGGCTACCCCACTCCACCTCCATCTTCAAACTATTCAAAACCTCTCTATGCACTGTTTTCTGACATGCTGGTGACCCTGCTGGGCAAACTCTCAGGCTTGTCTTCCCAACTTCCTTATTATTTCCTTAAGGAGCAGCCTAGAGCAACCTACCCTATGGGATTGCTCTGAGACACAACAGAAGACTTATCTGGATATTTTTTTTTAGAAATCTTTAGAAAATTTTAAATTTCTCACATTGCTAATCTCCTCCTGCATGGAGTTGAGCAATAAGGAAGGCTTCCTTTATTCACCCTCCAAAAATCATTGAGGAGCACTCAGCTCCTCCTTGTCCTCACTGCCTTTCCTGCCATTCCCTCTGTTCCTGCAACAGGCTTTCTTCTT
The DNA here is from genome assembly GCF_903797595.1 of Erithacus rubecula. Classification (NCBI taxonomy): domain Eukaryota; kingdom Metazoa; phylum Chordata; class Aves; order Passeriformes; family Muscicapidae; genus Erithacus; species Erithacus rubecula. The sequence goes on from NC_136687.1 coordinate 50,358,586, forward strand.
CCTCATATGCTATTTCAGCAAGGGAAAACAATTCTGCTGGCAATCCTGCTACCACTCTTCCTTGGCTCTACATTCTGGAGACCTTCCACATCCCCTTTCCCCCTTTTTGTACCCCTGAACTTGGCTGAAATCATAACCAAGGCTAGCACCTTCTTCACTTACTGATGATTCAAGAATGGGTACAAAAAACAGATTAGAGTTTTACAGCAGGGCAAATCTCTGCAGGCTGAGGTAGCCACTGTTGCAGCAGTTCTGCTGGTGGAAGCAAAATTCTTAGCTCAGATATGGATAAATCCTTCCAGCTGTAATTCCATCAAGTTCATTTCAGCTTTGAAAACAAACTTTATTTTCAGGCCTTTTATTTTTTGAAAACAAGACCAGATGAAAACGAGCTTTATAGTCCAGCTAAAGGTTAATTACTTTTTAAGGTAACAAAATGGGTTAGCAAAGATCTATTACTCTTTGCTCTTTTGCTACTTTTGATAATTTTGACTGAAATAGGTTGACCAGTGTTTTGAGAGCTGAGGCTAAGAGCTGGGAACCTTTATCAGGTAGTGCTGGTGTGGGGTGGGTGGGATAAACCCTCACTTGTGGTTTAATATGGTTCTATCATGAAGGCAGCTGCATGACTGGATCCTTCCTATTTCCAGGGAAAGTTTTGCACTCCTTTTCCACCCCACTTTAAAGGCAATGCTGCTGCTCAGCTGAGCCAGAGTGAGTAGCTACACTTGTTCCTCTCAAGACTGATGCACATGTTAGAGAGGAAAGCCAGAAAAGAAAAAACTGTACTACAGGACAGTGTGCACTGATGGTAAAGCTGATCTCTGCTTCAGGAATTCACAAAAGGCAAGTTCTTGGAGGGAAGCCACCCACTGAGACTTATTTTAGCTTTACTGTCATCAGATTTATAGCCAAGCAGTTTTGAATTCTGCAGCCATGCACTTACTCACTCCATAAAACTTTAAAACACATGAACAACTCAGCTTACAATAAATGTCGCTTCCATATAGTTGGATGAGCAACACTGTTTCCACTGACTGTACTGCACAGCTCACTGGGTAATATCTGGCCATTTTACACACCAAGTCTGAGGTGCCTAAGGCTAGAGAAGTGGATAGAAAATAGTAAGAAATAGCAAGTAGTAAGACTAGCAAAGGGTTCTCTACTGGTAATTTAACACATCTCAATTAGACTGTTTTCTTTGGGACGGTTCATGGGTAATGATGGGAATTAATATGCAAAAGCATACCCTTACCTGGCTTGCCTTTGTGAAACTGAGTGCAGGGCCCTTTCTGAAAGTGAGCAGTGATTAGGGAAAGGTCCTGAAATCACAGCACTGCTTGGATGCAGAGGTGCCTTTCCAGAGGCAGCTCTCTGTTGCTCATAGCTCTATGCTGGGTGAGAATGCAAGAAGATTTAATGCCTTTCCTTATGATTTTCTTTCTCATGCTTTTTCTCAGTGCTGCTATCTCATGATTCTTTAACTTAACCCATCAATCAATTAATGTTATGGTATATTAGAAAGCCCTAATATGCTCACTGCCTTTATATGTTTGACTGAGTAATTTTTCACTATGTGTATGTAATACACTCCAGATCTGCTGCAGAATCCTTTAACTTATCATTTAATATTAAGAAGTTGCTCTGTGTTTCTGTAGGCATCTCCATTCTTTTGAGCTCCTAGTCATGAATTTACAGTGAGACCTGCAAGCACCAGGTGCAGACCACCAGGAATCAATAAAGCCATTTCTCCTGCTCTCCCAGTGTTATGTGTGTTTGCAGTTCTTCAGCCAGCAGCCCCCTGAGCAAGCGAGATGGGGATGGGTAATAAAGGCAGGAAACACTTCTGATGACAGTGCAGGGATCTTGAGAACCTGGAGCTCTGCACTAGGCAGCTAGTGGAAGAGGATGCAGAGGGACAGTGTCAGATCATCAGCCCCTTGGGCAAAGCTATTAGCAATGTGCTCAGACAGGATTGCTGAGCACTGTAAGCCAGGATCAGAGGCTTGTTAGGAAAAAGAAGAGAGAATAGCAGAGAGACCAAAGATTTCTGGTAGGGCTTTCTCATGAAGTAATGGATGTCATTTTTAAAGATCTTAATGAAGTTATATCTTTTCCTATACTCCCTTTGAGGTTACAGCTCTTCAGCCCAGATCCAGCAGCCCCAGCAGGGCAGGCAGAACTTCCCCAAGGTGTTTCCTGGCATGAAGGGCAATGCAGATTGGCTTGGAGGACCTGGGTCAGCAAAAAGGAAGATGGATGTGCTTTGAGACCTAGGACCTGGTGGAGTTCCCTGTTTTACTCCTATAAGCAAAAAATAGGATAGACTGGTTATTTTGGATGGTCAAGAAATAATATTTAGGGTGTGGTTATCTGAGAAACGACGTTGTTACTACATGCTACTCTGAAGTTGAGGCTTTCATTAACAATGACTATATCTGAATAAATTAAGACTGGGTTCTCATGTCAGATTGCTCAGAAACCTGGAATTAATTTTGATTTCTTTTTCCTCTCACTAATGTAATTTCAGTATTATGAACTTGTGACACGATCTAAGAGTTGACTCTCAAAATTAAATTCTTCTGTTTAAATTCAGGAGTTTGCTTGAAGTCAACTAATTCTCCCAGTTTGGAGAGTTTCTTAATTTTCTGGAATTATTAATAAAAATAGTGCTTTGGGTGGATTTTACTAGTTTGTCCACTATATGTTTCAGAGTGTTATGTATTCAGCTCAGAATAGAATTTCAATTCTTAGCAAACTCCTGAGACAAAGCAAAGTTGATCTCTTACTAAGGGATCCACTATTCTGCAGATGATCACCATATTTAATAATGAAAAAATCCAATTGAATCATTATTGCTAGTACTCTGCAGACTTGGAGTATAATCCAAAACTCTCATTTTCCATATAGCTGGTAAAAGATAAGTCAGAGAATCAAAGCAAGGGGTACATAGTCCCAAGGGCAGAGAAAAAGAAATAAAAGAAATCAAGGTAGTTAGGAATAAAGTGATTTTCCTTGCACTGGAGTCTTTGGACATAAGTGACCTCCAAGACACAGAATGAAAATTTAAGGAGAGAGAATTAATGGTGAGGAGACAGGAAGAACACATATTTATGGCTCAGGGCAGGACCTTTCTAAGACTCAGGATTTTGCTGATGAGATGTAAAAAGGACAGGACAATATCCATACCATTTATTTAAAGCAGCAGGCTAATGATTTGCTAAGGGGCAGTCTGAAATGCCATAGGATGGCTCTCTTCTTTCCCTCCAAAGTTTTGGATATCTGAAAGCACCACTTGTTGCTAGGAAGGTATCTTTGGGCTTGCCATGAGGAAATTATTATAAGTGTCCATTTCTTTTCCCCCCTTAGGACAAAAACTTGTGATTGACTTCTCTAGCAACAGCACAAATTCATTGTGACTTTTTGTGGATAATGTCAAATTCAAACTGGAGTTTCTGCAGAAGCTATATGGCAGTTGTACCTCCCACACATTTTGCCCTCACATACCCCTCTCTTCCCACAGACAACCACCAGGAATTATGGAAGTGTTGCTGCTGCTCTTGGCACACAGATAACTTTAGGTGCCCATGAGCTTGTGCTTGGCTGGGGCAATTGTGGAAGCAGAGCTGATGAACAAGGAAGAGTCCCAGTCTGTGGGCTCTAAAGGCAAGCTTGCCTTTCCATTTTCCTTTTTCCTACTGTCACTGTTTCCCTTTACCTAGAGGGGCAGAACACAAATGAATCATTTTGGAATATGAGGGGCGCAGAACAACTATGGCTTGATTTTTCAGTGGTTTTGGGTGTTGACAGATTCCAGTTACTTAAGCAAAAAGCTGACTGCTGGCCTCTGCTGGGCACAGAATTAGTGATTCCCATCCCTTTGCCTCCAGCTTGCTGTGTGTCTGGGACTGTAGTCCCTGGAGAAGAGAGAGGAACAGCAGAGAAAGTGGGGACATGAACAGGATTCCAGCCCTTTGTTGCCATCCCTCCTTGACCCCCACCAAAAGCCAGGCACCAGCACAGTGCCTGAGCCACTGCTGCAGCACTGCAGGAAGCACAGACATCCTACAAAATACTCTGAAAAGCATCTACAATTATATTTATACCTTCTAGGGGTGCAATGGAAGTTTTAAAGTTTAAGGCTGAAAAGAATTCTTAACAGGTGTCAAATTTAGTGTCACCACACAGCTCCTCATGAACCAAAACACACATCCTTTTCAAGCTCTCCTAGGGAATTCATATTATTACAGCCCCTGTCATTACCTTGAAAGAAAAATATATAGAGAGGGAAAACCGACATGCTGCTGGTGCTCAGGAGGTTAAGTCTTAGTGGCAAAGGAAAGACTCAGCAATCTACCTGAGCACATCACCTTGCTGCCTAGTGGCAAGGCCAGTCATGTTTGTTGACATTTGTGACATGAACAAAGTCATCAGGATGGTCCATTTTTCAAATATCACCCAGCTTATTTTCTATATTATTTGTGTTACAGCCACATATCTATTTTCAGGATGGACCCAGAGCATCTGTTTTCAGAGAAACCATTAGGCAGGCCTGGTCACAGATGCTGTGTGTGACCCCAGCTGGCTGCTTTGCCATCCCTGTGCAGCAAAAAGCCAATCTCATGCTGCACTCAGGCCATTCACTGCCACTCATGGCTTTGTTTTTGGCACTGAAGGGTTTTTTTCACGTGTGAAAAAGAAGGGTCTCAAAGACCCTTTTTTTTCTACACTGCTTCCTGTGTTAAACTTCACCACAGTGTTACCTTGACTGCAGCTGACACTGTGTAGCTTTAGAGAGAAGGGGTGAGTGTTTTACACCTGTCTCTTTTCCTGTTTCCCTGGGAATCACCTGAATGTTTGGAAAAGGTACTGAAAAGCTTTAAACGCGTGCCTGTGCTTCCTGCACTGAGAATAAAATCTCCTGTAAGCTTGCCAGACCTTTCACAGCTGCACCCTAGGGATTTAACACTCTGCAGCTTATGGCTTTATATTAAATTTCTTGAAGGGCCTGTATTTTCACATAAATATATTTATTTTGGGAAAGATCAAGAAGTGCCAATATATTTTAAACCAGTTCCCTACTGCATTAAAAATGTGAAATATTCATGGGAACATTTGCTAATCCTATACAATGAATCTATTCCTCTCTCTATTTAGCATGCAGACTACAGCTGCTGAAGGTTGTTGAGCCTTTTCATTAGGAAAAAATTTTAAGGATGATATGTGAAAAACACATGGATGTAAACTTAAAGAACAGTACAGAAGGGTGTTAAGAACAAAATCTTGTTAGCTACCCTGTAATCATGATTTCTCTTTCCTGTGTTTGTTCCTGTATAGTCTTTCACTGCTTTAAACTGTAAATTTGTATTTATGGACATAATTAGAAATGCTGTATAATATGTTCTCACAATACAGAAATAAGAATTTAAGCACAGCAGCACACACATTTTCAGAGTATGTATCTCAGGCTCTCTAAATGCTGCAGGAGGTAGTATCACTCCAAGCAAATTCCAGTTTCTCTGTTCATTATTCTTACTAGTGTAATGAGTTATTTTCTCACCAGTGCTTCTGCATATCCATCCAGATCCTCCTGTAGCCCAATATCTGACAAATAATCCCTTTCTCCATCTACCTGAACTCTGACAACTTGAGCAGGAAACCAAAAATGAGTGCCTATGATCTCTGATTCCACCAGGGGACAATATATGACCTTGGGATTTCGTTTATACCTCCTGATGCTATGGATTCCCTAAGCATAAAGTGGAAATAGCATTTGCTTTCCTGAGTGATGCTAATATTTAAGTATTGCTTCAAAGATCCTCAGATAAAAATACCTATATATGTGCAAATTTTTATACTTCCTTCTGCTTTCCTATAGCTCCAAGATATAATAATACACTGAAAAGCCAAAATTTTCTTATGAAGTAAAATTGTACTTGGAAATGTCAGGGCTGCACAGCCCAATGATTCAGGAGTTGCTGAAGGCAGTGTATCACAAGAAGCTGTAACCCAGCTGCTCCATGTGCTGAATACCACGAGCAGGAAGAAACTCTCTCACCAGAATCAGCCACAACCATTTCCCCCTTATGCCAAGAGCTATAGCCAGTACATAAACCCTGTCCCAAGCAGTCTCTGAGGGCACTTGGGATGCATCCACCTTGATCTGCAGAGCAGCAGGGCTGGGCATGAAGAATGCAGTTTCACTGTGTTTAGTCATAAAGACACAGACTGAAAAATTCCCTGAAGTCTTCCAATCTTTGAACTCAAGCTCAGATAAGCATGTGGAGAGGACGACTTAACACCTTGACAAGTTCCTGAGTACTCTAACAGGTGGAAGAATTTCTTTGAAAGATGACAGGAAGGAATTCTACTCCTTTGTTTTGCATAGAGACCCCGAACAGTAGAGTGACAGAGATTTTATGCACAGCCAGCCTGGTCACAGCTGAAATATGACAGTATAACAGTATTTGATAAATATTTGCCTCTTTATAATATACAAAGCATATACATGTTTCATTAAAATTGAATTTTTTGTTGATCCTGTGAAATTTTTTATTATGTTGCTGCTAAATTAGCACAAAATTCAGCAATATCAATTCCAAAGTGGAACAGATTCAAAGAAGCCAAGTTTTCTCTGTTCATGCAGTAGGTGTGAGCAGAGAGTGATTCCTCTGGATTTGCACAGTTACTTGCTGGCTACTTTCATCCTCACCACAGTCTTTGGACAAAGGTAAAGGCAACAGCCCAAATTAAGCATATTTTGTATGTACCTGGCAGCCACACAATAGAAATCCCATCGCAGCAACTGTAAAATTTTGCTTAATACACATAACACAAACCAACAGAAACCAGGCTGAGAGACCAGATTAAGAACGAAAAAAAATCAGGAAACGAGCTCATATCTTCTAAATGCCAAACTGCAGATATTATAGTTATTTAAGGTTTAGTAGTCTTTTTTTACATTTCACACGTGTCCTGATTTAGGAATCAATACTGGAGTGAAGCACAAATACTGCAAAGGCACAATACGTACAATTAATTTACTATTTCTGATCCTAATAGAAACCCAGTACCAGTAGCATCTCTAGAGATGTCACTTTTGTAACCCAAGAGATTGATTAATATGGGGATAAATACCCAATGCTTTTGGGTACTAATACAAAAACATCAAATGTTCTTGTTCATCCCCTTTGGTTTTCCCATCAGTGTCCAAATTCACTTTCTTTTTCAGCTTCTGTAATAGGAAGGGTTGAGTTTTGCTGACTCTCTATTACAAATGAAGCAACTCTTTCCTCATCTTCCTGCTAATGAAGTTGAGTTTATCTCATTAATGTTTTTCAGAAGAAACAAGAACAATTCAAATAAGATCAACACAAAGTGTTTTTAGCGCAGTTTCTAGAGAAGTGAATAATTCAATGTCTCGGAGAAAAATGAATGCGTACGCGAGGAATGAAGCGGATTGCAAACACAAGACGTTTCTCCTTTGCCAAAAATCAAATGAAAAGAAGGGCTCAGAGCTGAGAGAAACCATTCCTCAGTACCTGCTCCTCCTGGTGCAAAGGCTTACCTCTGTGAGAAGACGTCTCGGTAGGGGCTGCCGTGCTGCAGGGCGATCCCGTATCCCCTGTCGGCGACCGTGTTCCCCACGGTGTAGAAGGAGCACTCGGCGTCGTTGATGGCCACGTACTCCAGCACCGCCGCGTCCCACACAAAGGCGTAGTTCCCGTGCTTCACCTGTGCCAAGCAGAGGAAAGGCTCAGCTGGGGACTGCCGAGGCCAGAAGGAGCTCAGTGCTGGAAACGGGGCGGTTTCAGCACTTGCTCGTTTAAGGTTTTGGTGCTCAAGCTGCTGCCAGCACCAAAGGTGCCCAGGCTCTGGTGCCATCAAGGGCTTGGGCTGAGCACCTCGCTGGAACTGAAGAAATGTGGCCATGGAGGAAATGTGGGCTATCTCTTCTCAGTGAACAAGGGAACCACACTCCCTCCCCCAACACCAAATTCCACAGGAATCCTCCTTTTAGCTGTAAAAACAACCATTTGGAGGTAGGGTAGGTATTCCCATTGGGAGAAGCATGGCAGGGCAGACATGGCTATCCAGAGGGAAGGCCACTGTTCAGGGTGGTCCACATTTCACTCATGCTTCAAGTTGTGGCACACTTCACAGAGACCCATTTGTCTTATGGGGTCTGTGAGCAAGGTCACACCAAATAGATCTTTTGGGGTTACTTCTCTCAGCATGAGGCATTTTCACATATCTTCAAAGATTTTAACAGAACAAGATCATGTAAGTAATTCTAACTGTTTGACTAAGATAAATCCAACTAGATCATTACACTGAAAAAGCTTTTAAAAGTAACATTTCCCCATCCATTCACATTTGAAACAAATCCAAATTTTTAAAAAATTAAACATACTTGACATACACAAAATTTAGGCTTTTATTCAGGAGCAAGCCTTTAATAGCAGAAACTCAGTCTATACAAATTAATTTCTGCTTTCCAGACATATCATGTTATTCTGAAAAAACAGTATTCACTAGGTGCTCTAGCAGATCCAGATCTTTTGCTGGTTCTTTGGTCTCTATGTCAGACCTGAAGAATCCCTCTGCTTTTTTTCCTGCCCCTCTGCTTGGCTTCATTTAGCTTTTCCCCTTTGCTGTATTAGGCAACTAAGCTGTAAAACTAGGCTGACTGCATTGACTTTGTACATCTAATGGGAATAAATACGTGACAGCTAAGTGAAAAGTAAACAAAACACAAAAAGGCCATGTGGGGCCAGGCAATCCAGAGAGAATTCAAAACCAAGTCAGCATATCAAAGTAAGCAATGTCAGTACATCATTTAGATTAGGCTTTGACAATGTAGATTATGTTTTTAAAGACTGTTTACATATAAAAGTTACTGAAGCAAGCCACACCGTCTGCTTGCTCACAAGATGTAGTGCACAAGGAACGATTACATTTGGGACACATTCTTTTCTACTGCAGGCCTGGCAAGGGAATATTTCCTATTTCCATCTGTAGGCATGGCAGGGGGAGAATTTGTGCAGATTTTGGAGCAAAAATCTGTGGACTCCACAGGACTTGCAGGATAAAGAAAATTCTTTTCAAAGTACACACACACAGAGTGCAGGACTGGGCTAGTTTTAATCTTCAGGCTCTGGAAATTGTCAAGAATATTTTTTCCTCTCCTCCCAGTGGAGTTTTAGGTCTATCTAAACAGACAGAGAATAAAGGATAGAAGTGAATTTGCAGTTAACAAACAATACAACTTGTATGCTTGTCCTATATGTACTGCAGCTCACAGAGCTCTTCCTAGCATGGGTTGTTCTGATCTTCGACAGGCACCACTTGAGTAAGAAATAGCATGACTGAGAAAAAAGCCCTTCCTAGGAGAATTTAACAGGATAATGACTCAGCCTGAAAAAGGATCATGGTGTGCAGAGAGCAAGGGAGAGAAATAAGAGATAAAGGCAGAGGATCAGAAGTGGGCAAATGAATCCTGAAAAGGATCAGATAGACTTTCTGAACAAAAGAATTAAGGAAAAGTGGGGTTCTAAACCCAAGTAATTTTACATGTGGGACATAACCTTTGAGGGGATGGAAAGAGCAGAGGGTTATGTTTTGACACCTGCTTTTGTCCTAACCTGCCTTTTTATCATCCTAGTGCATTGAATTCACCTAAGTGCTTGTAAGGAGACTTATTAGCTGCTCAGCTGGTTGGGAAAAATTCTCTTGATTTAGCTGCCTTGCTGTAAAACAACTCACAAAGAGAATATATAAAAGTGGTAAAAGCACTTACTGTCAATAATATCTGTGATGAAGTGGTATGTATAAGATCCTCAGAGCAGAGCTGATAATATCACAGTTCAGGTTCCCATGAAGATATAACTTTTCATAGATAAGATCACAGTGAGCCTCAGTTAGAGTGCATGGGGCACAAAAGAGATTGAAGAGCCAGAAGGGATCATTCCCATCACCTGTCTTCAACACATGATTGCTCCATGCATTAAAATACATCTTTTTAGCACTTTTGCCCTATTCAGTAACAAATCTGAGGAATTCAAAACCATGGAGCATACTTCAGTTGTCATGCTTGCAATCCTTATTCTTACTACTCATTTTTATATATAACTTTCTTATGCCATTCCTAGGTGTTTTTGCTCTGCAGTTCTAAATACACTTTGGGGCTGACACCTTTCAATTATTGATGGATCTTTCTGTTACTTAGCTGAGCTGGATATAACTTTCTTTAATCTCCCCTTGCAAATCTATCAGTTTGGCCTTCCCATTAGCAGTGACACTACTTTTGAAATGTCTCCAATTCTTAGTTTTTATGCATGGGAGAAACACCTGTTTCAATAAGAGGGAATCAGTTATCTGCCAGCTCTGGAGCTATAGGATTTCCCTTTTAGCATACTCTTCTTCTGAGAATTGGTCTAAACTCCTTGTCCAGAGTTCTTTGACACAGCTCAAGACTGGTTTTAGCTTAAAGGACTAAGAATAAAATTTTGCTAGAGTACAAAGTACCTGGAACACTGCTGATATTTCACAGTTTTGCACCTACAATATGGAAAGAGGAGATGATGCTCTCTGTAAAAGGCCAAGGGAATTTCAGAACAAACTGCCAATTAAAAACTTTTATCCTTCTGTCTCTCCCTCTTAGCATGGGAAGCACGTATTTTGCAGCTCTTCAATAGCTATGCAGACAAATTTCTACTTTGGTCCTCAAAATCAACAGCAAAATTCCAGCTCCAGTATTATGAGAAAAAATTAAGGAACTGCATTCAGCCAATTATGGGAGCAAAATGAAAGCAGAATCTCCTGGGAAAAATAATGGAACCTTGCAACACATGTAACTCACTGCTCACAGAAGAACTTAATCATCTCATCATTATATTGGCCTTTTGTGTAGAGAGAACAACATTTCAGGATGGTGGCAAACCTGGATGCTGCTCACACGTGGCCATGCAGCCCTGGATCACCAGGGAGGTGTTTGCAGGAGGGCAGCACATTATCACTCTGCAGTCACCCCAGCTCTCCAGTCCACCAGGGCATGCAGAGCTGACACTTCACTCTCCTTCCTGTGGCTTCCTGCCTGTCACTATGGCATAGGCTAAAAGACTTTTTAAGTATCTTATATCTGTTGTTATAGGAGAAAAAAAACCAACAAAACCAGGCAAAATTGGAACTGCTAGCTGTTCATCAGGTCATTTTGAACTCATGCACTGCAGTGGTCATTAACAGAAACTGGGAGGTGTGGTACCAGACAGAAATGCTTGACCTGACTTCATGGTCCTGTGAGCAGTTCCAAAGGAGTTACTGTAAAAAGGGTTGTTACACAGAACAGGAGTCATCAGCACATAGATGTTAAAACTATTTCTATAGGGTTGTTCTATTTCTATTTTCTATCACTAAACACTTACAAAACTCTTCTTTGCTGATGCCCTGTCTGCAGATATTAGCTAAAATTTATCCTGGATGACTCCACCAAAAACCCATTGAGTTATAAGAGGAAAACATTTAAAGCCATTACACTGTCTCATGTGCACATTTTTTATGCCAAGAGGGATGTGGATAGTATTTCTTGTTACAGCTAACCCGCTCATGCATAGTAAGTTGAATAATGTATTTGTGTACAGCTCTGGCATTCTAAAAGCACATTTCTAGGTCTAAGCAAATGTTAAATTTCAGAAAAAATAATTGTAAGTAAACAACAGCCAATTGCTGCAATTTTTCATACTTGTATTCTTGGATAATATATTTTCTGTACATTGAAGTCCTCTATAAAAGAAATATAAAGAATCCTCATGAAAGAAAAAAAAATACACAATAGATTGCAGGTTAAAAAGAACTGGCAGGTTTTTTTTTCCTGCAGACCTCTTTTAAATATTTCACATAAAAATGTGTTAACTGTTAAAAAAATAATAGAACTCATAAATCCAGGGAATCTTAAGTTTAAACTAATTAAAAGTATGTTAATTTTCTAAAAGTAAATCTGAAAATTATTAGATAATGTTAATGAAGCCCATTTTCTGAACACCCTGTGCCTACACCCCCAAGGCACAGTGGTGGTGCTTTTTCTACTCCTTTCCTTTTTCAGTCAGGTGCTGAACACCTTTCCCTGCCTATGAAGTTGTCAGCTGTAATATTTGTTGTATTTTAGCCAAAAACAAGCAGCCTCCTCTGCAGCACAGCAGCAGCAGCTTCAGCCCTGACCTAAACCTAATCAAAGACACTGATTAATTACCTGCTCCCTACAGCACTTTGATGGTCCTGGTCTCCAAAATGGGCCATCTCACTACACTGGCTACACAGAGGAAAAAACACCATCCAGTGCTGCTAGCCAGACCCATGCCCATCAGTGTGGAGGTGAAACTTTGGCATACACAAATACATAAATCAAGTTTTTGTAGGCTCTTGCCATGTTCAGCAAGTGTGCAGCAGCTACAGCCTGCAGAGGGCTGTGCTCCTCTCTAAAAAACAGCCTTGCCAAAGATGCTATTACACCAGGAATGAAGGAGGGGGGAGAAAATTGAATGAATATTTGCAAATAGATGAGTGAGAGCTGGTATAGGTGATGTGGATATTGTACTCCAAAATGGGGAAAGGAAAAGATGAAATCTGAGGTGGAAGCCTAAATCTAGATTTTCAGGTTGTCAGATGTTGGCAAACAGCTTGATGGCATTCACAAGAGAGGGTTTTTTTTCCAGCAGAAGGGAATGGAAACACTTTCCATAACCCTCTTGCAAGAGGCCAATGAAGTTGCTGTTTATCAGACTGCAGCAGAAGTCAGATCTACTTTCAGAGAAATTCTTATTTTCTAATTTGTTTTCCTCAGGGGACCAAGGTTTCAAGTCTTGGTTTTGTTCACAAAGGGCACAAATCTAGCTGACTTCTATTTGGATCCCAGTGAAATAAACCCTTACATTTCAGCTTTGTTGAATAGACCCCACTGATTTGCAAAAGTAAATCTTTCCCTACATCCAAAGTACAATTCTTGCACTTCTTGCCTCACACTCTTGCAGGACAGCACATGTGGCTGACCTGCATAACTTAAGAGTGAAATGCAGTCATGAAATCAGGGAATCTAAATATGGAATCTGACTGACAGCTCTCTGCAGTACAAGACAGGAGCTGGGTTCCCATGGTTGTATTAAAGGACAGAATAAGCATAAATATATATATATATATACACACACACACGCACACACACACACACACATATATATACACACACACACACACACATATATATATATATATAAAACTCTATTCAGCCATCATGGCAACCAGCTACTACTATTACTGCTACTACTACCACCACCTAAACACCTTTAATGTGTAATTTTGCATTGTCTATACAAAGTAATTTAAATTTAAGGGTTACTATTTGAAAAAAATGGATGTGTATTCTTTGTCCTTATTCACAGAAAGTGTGGAATAGTTTCTAAAAGCTTCACTGAGCCCAGGAGAAAACAGCAGTAGGAAAATTAAACACCTGGAAGGGGAAGAAAGAAATCCCAGCCTGGCCTCCTCTTCAGTATGGAGTTTATCTTTCATTACAGTGCTATATCAGCTTGAATGACATGTCTATTTGTTACACATAACACTTAATCAGGAAAAGCATTAATTCCTCATATGCAACCTGCCATCAGTTTCTTGAGAAAAGCCTCATGATCACATGTTCACTTGGTCCACTGGGCAGGACTCCTAATTCACCCAGAATAAGAATTACTCAGGTATGAGAGCCCTGTAATGAGAGGGGCAGCACAGTGTCAGAAGTTTTGCTCAGTGCCCTCACATTTTGCCATCGTAATTAAAGGATCTTGTAAGTTTACAAGAAAGAAAATAACAAGAGGATGGAAAGAGTGGAGGCCAATTAAAGGGACATTTCTGAGGGTGGTGGGAGAACAGAGCCAGCTGCTTCTTCAGGTGCTCACAGCAAAGCACTAAAAACCCAGCAGGTCATGCTGATCACTGGCATGCAGCTGAACCACAGGTTTGCTACAGCAAACATTAATTTCAGACAGGAGAGACACAGGAGAAAAAAAAATAAATCTCAGCAAAGCAGGTCTTTCAAAGGTAAGGAAGCAATATCTTTTTTATTATGCCAGCTTCTCACTTGTTTCTTGACAATTAAGTGCTGCAGATAGCAATGCATACTATTTTAAGGGAATCAATAGTGAAGGTCATATACAGAAATTATATAAAAACTAGATCTGTGGTAACCAAGTGGCATTTAAAAAATGAGGCAAATTTAAACCAAATGTTGCTAAAGTGATTCCTCTCCTCTGATAAATTAATATTTTTGTGGCAATTAATTCCCAATAAAAGAACATTAAATGAGGAAATGTACATGGGTCAATACTCTTTATCTGGGTAAAAAAATAATTTGTGGATTAGAGTACCATGAAAGAGTTAAACAGAGGTGAATACAGAAAAACAGCATCCCTCTTTATATTAAATCAATCCAGTATGATGCTACCTGAAGGATTCTTGTCCCCTTTCTTTAGAATAGAAGCCTAACTGCAATTCTTGGGCAGGTTCCTTTTTCAAATATATGCTTACTGAATACCAACTGCAAGGAGAGCAAAATCATTAGAAGTCAAAAAACTACTCATCAAAACCATTCACTAGTTGAAAAAGAACTTTAACCACAAGAAAAATCTTTGCAAAACTACCAGTGATACTGAAAAATTCTCCAGTAAAAGCTCGTTTGAAATAATACTTTCATTTCAGAAACTTATTTTAAAGAAACTGACTTATCTTTCAGTTTTTTATATTCCTTGTGCATGAGCCCTGACCACTTTCCTAGAGGTAATAGGATTCAGGATGTCCTACTCCTCACACAAAAGAATTTAACTATCTTCTTTAGAACCATTGTATTCTTCTCTTTTTGATAAGCATCTCCTGCCCAGATATGGAAGGAGCCAGCTTGGTTGAGACACAGTACCTTGAAGCTTCAAAAGAAAATCTTCCCAGCCCCTCTTTTCCCCGCTCTGCAATTACACTGCACAGCAGTTCTGCATGTTTCCCCTGATTGTGCTAACCAGAGAGGAAGCACAGACTGCTGGCCAAGCTTGGGCTGCAGTGAGCAGGAACAGGTTTGCATCATGAAGCTCAGTGCTTCCACAGCAGTTTGCTTGCATACAGACTTTGGTTCCCTCAAAAGCCTCCTCTTCCTCTGGAAAACCTAAATGAAACCACTTCTCTTCTCTGGCAGTGAGTCTTCCCCCTAATTGCAGCAGGTCATGTTGCCATGGAAAGAAGGAAACTGAGATTTGTCCCCTTTCAGCAACATCTGGCATGCCCTTTCTCTGAGAGCTCAATAAAGGCTGCCATAGGGGGTCTCTAAGCATTTATTTTGGAAGACTATAAATCCAGGCTGCAGCACAGTCTGGTTCTTAATGCCACCACACCATCCCTTGTCACTGGCTTATCAGGTCTCTGGAGACCCCACTGATGAATGCATTTTGATTCTTGCAAGGTGTTCTGAGCCCACTGGAAATGAGAACATTACAGATTTGAGTATGAAGGTTTTCTCTTTCTTTTGCAGTTTAGGACCCATGGAAGACATTAGGAGCTGTGGCAGGGGGAAGACCAGTGCAGTCACATTTTTACTCAGATCAGGCTGCCTTGCTGTCACCATGCAGAAGATGACACAACAGAACAACTTGTGGCACAAAGTGCCTTTAAGTTTTGAAGCTAGCTCCTGTCTTTGCTGTCCTGCCTGCAGCCAGTCTACAAGCCCATGCCTGCAGTCACAAACAAGGAAGTCAAACCCCTCACACAAAACAGTGTAAAAGTCTTACTTGAGTGACTGAAATAATTTCATTAGCTAGCACCAAATTATGGCAAAGGAAATTGAAAAACACATGCAATAGAATCATAAAATCATGAACTCCATACTTTAGCTCTTCATCCAATGTGTAGCTGGTATCATCCAGCATCTGTGCAGGGATGGCTTGAAAAGGGCCAACACCTTGTCAGGAAATGTATTCTCATCAGTGTTGTCTTATTTATTCCACTGACAAGCAAATTGGACTATGTCTATGTGAAGAACAAAAATCTAAACTGCTGTTGCTTGCTAGTTACATTTATGCCACAACCTAACTTAAAAATGACTTCTCTTACAGAGTTCTCCCATGAGAAGGACAGTGTGTTGTACACATATATAGTAAATACAGGGAAGAACTGCAGTTTTTCTCTGGCTTTCAAAAATTTGGTACTGCATTGCACAGGAATACCTGAGCTGCCAGCACAGTGGCAAGGGTGGAGAATTGCCTTAACTGACTGCCAAAGCAGAAAAATAATAATTTACTTCCCAGTTCTATATTACTGGCATGCTCCTTGTTCCTTCAGCATGGATTTTTAAATGGAAAATGATGAACACAAATTTTTTCTTCACTTGTTAAGGGATACTAAAGGGTGCTACACAACTCTGATAAGTGTGATAAGTGCCTGACCATATTTTCAGGAAAAGCAGCTGCATGCCTGCATCTGTACAAACAGCCTTGCAGCTGTGCAGTGCTCTGGGTGCAGATACAGCTCTATTAAAATATCACACTGCACACATGTGGGCTCTTCTTCTGAAAATGCCATCCCTTCAGACACAAAGGAAAAACAAAATTCCTACATATCAACATCTATGTCAAGTCCAATCCAGTATCATTGTTGCTACATCGTTCATGTTAAATTTTAGGAAAAAATTTAATTCACAAGATATATATAAGAAAGCAGAGTAAATACAATACCAGAAAAATATATCCCCTTTATCTTATGGATGACATATCTATGAAGAGCATATTATGTTGCAGCTGAAGAAGATAAAACCATAGTAATATTTTCTCTTGTCTCTTTTAAAAATTCTTTTGAGATGCGTTTATTTCTTTTTGTCATATTTCAAATTATTTGGAGCTGAACAATGCAAGTACAATGGGAATCTGAGGCTCAGTGCAGGCATCTGTATTTGGCATCTAGTGAATAACTAGCAGTCATTCAATGGGCTTACACTGTACCTCCATGGGGCACACACCAGAACTTAGGTCTAGCAATGTATGAGCTGAATGAATGAGGCAAATTACAGACTGTAAAAATATGACAACAGCATAATAAAATAATAAAGAAATGTACCAATTGTGAATAACATGATAAAGGTGAGATCAAACCTGCAGTTAAAAAATTTACACAAGGCTTGTCATGGGATGTTAGCAATTCCTCATAGCTTAAAAGTCTTATGGAGTAGTAATAACTAAAATAAACTGGAAGCTGTGTAGAAGGTGTGCAATACAAGTCCTGAAAGGATACAGTACAATCTGATGCAGTATCAGTGTACCATGAGAAACTCTATGGGGACTGAAGAAACTCCACTAGGCCTTAGACTACTATTAGAAAAAAATTAAAAACAAACCTTCTGTAAGCTTCTCTGTTACTTGGTTGTGATTTATCTTCCTTCAGCCAGGAATGGATCTGGATGTGATATAATGTTATGTCAAGTAATTGTTGCTGTCATGAGATTTTCCCTTTGCAACTCTGTTCACAAGAGTGAACAGCCAAGCCAGCTTCCAACTGGTGGATGGAAATACAAATTGAGCTGAACTGTTTTCAGTGGATGCCAAATTTGAGCTGAAGATTTTTCATGTTGGATGTAGGGAGAAATTAACTTTGGAGATATGAGAAAGGGTGTGAAAGAAAGACAGAGAAAATCTTTGATAGGATGTTTGAAGAAGGTGGAGAAGCCAGCTGATTAGAGGCTGAATTGGGCAATGCAAGATCTTGAAAAGCAGGATGCTAGTTTGGGAAGAGGTACAGCAAGAAGCGTAGCAAAATCCATCAGATACAACAAATTTATGTGATCTTTAGCTACATGCTGGTATTTCCACTCTACTAAACTTCATTTAAATTTTCCAAAATCACTATAGTGTCTAAAAAGGTGGGGAGACTCTCAACACCACACGAGAGGGTGTACTCAGAAATTCTAACTCAAGATTGCTATTGGCATCTATCAAAAAACAAAATAATACCCTGAGTATTTTCCACAACTGTTGTAATTCATAGACATATACTATATGCCATTATATTAGCCAGAATTTTGGTATGAGCTCTTCTGAATCACTTCTGAGTTTGCCTAGTTTGATTCTCCTCTGAAATCTCATATTTTTCTGCTGTCTTTGCTGTGTTCCATCTGCTGCTCACTTTGTTATATCTGAAACAATTTAATGATCACTCTAATCAAATATAAGATACTGTTTAAAAAAAACCAGCTCCTTCATTTAGCTTTCAGCACAGCCATAGCATAATTAAAGATGTTCAGTTGGATAACAGCATTATCTGAAGGATTGGAAGCACTTTGCAAACATTCATTAACAATGTTCACATTTTCCTTTTGTGAGGAAACATTCCTGCTTTTGCTGTTTACACCTGCTCAATGTGCACCTACATTGCTGTGTGTTGCCTCCTGACTATGCTTGAAATACAACATTTGGACTCCAAGAGATTCATACAAAAACACAAGTGACTTGGGAAAAATTTCTAGCACTTGAGGTCAAAATTTTGATCCTGAAGATGCTGCTGCTGATAACCACCTAATATTTTTCATGCCAAATTCTGCTTTTGAGCATGCAGTAGGTGTGGGCCTCCCCTCTATGAGGGTTGAGCAGCCTGATGTCCTCTCTTGTAGGAATTCTCAGTGAAAGCCCATGAATGAGGTGACAGGGTACTTGTGCCCATTGAGAGGCTCAGTCCAGCAGTTTTCAAGTGCACACTTGAATGTCACATAAAACATGACCTCAGAATTCTTGCCAGGTGGAAACAAATGTAAAGGTTTTCAGACTTGGGTTTGTCACACTTTTCTGACCACATGCAGTTTAGAAAGCCAGGCCATGCCATTTCTTCATGCATGGAGGACACAAAATATTGGTTTTGGTGTCTTCCAGAGGTAACAAATTCAGACTATTTTGGACCAATAACAAGATGTGTCCTAGCCACCAATATCTTATAAAACAGAGTATTAAAGAACTGCATTCAGAACTGAATGGAAGATTGAAGAGAAATTTAGAGGTTCCCTGGGAATTTGTATTAGAGAGAGTCAGGGCAAGACTCACTAATGGGAAGGTGCCATGTCCTAGATTTGTTTGTTTAGGGTGAGAATTCTTGCTAGAAAAGTATTTGTCTTTGTTTTGCCTGGGTTGGTTAATTTTCTTCATAGTATCTAGTATGAGCTGTG
Organism: Erithacus rubecula; assembly: GCF_903797595.1. Taxonomy (NCBI): domain Eukaryota; kingdom Metazoa; phylum Chordata; class Aves; order Passeriformes; family Muscicapidae; genus Erithacus; species Erithacus rubecula. The sequence goes on from NC_136687.1 coordinate 50,377,811, forward strand.
TTTTGGATTTGTGCTGCAAACAGTGTCAGTAGCACAGGGATATTTTCATTATTGCTGAACAGAGCTTGCACAGCGTCAAGGACTTTTCCACCACCCCACCAGTGGGAGGCTGGGGGTGCACAAGGACCTGGGAGGGGGCACAGCTGACCTGAGGATATCCCACACCATGGAACATCATGCTGGGCATAGAGAGCCAGGGGAAGAAGGGGGGAACACTCAGAGTGCTGGTGTTTGCCTTCCCAAGTACCTGCTACACAAGCTGCCTGTGGGAAGTGGTGGACAGATTCCATGTTTTGCTTTGATTGCTTTTGTGGCTTTCTTTTTGCTTATTAAATTGTCTTTATCTCAAGCCATGAGTTTTCTCACTTCTACTCTGTTGGTTCTCCCCCCACCCTGAAGGGAGGGGAAGTGACAGAGTGGCTGTGCAGGGCTGCAATGCCAGCTAGGGTTAAACCATGGCTGCATTACAAGGAAATCCTGCTCTGAGGTCAGAGAGATAAAACAACACAATCTTCTAGCCTTTGATTGATGCTATGACCAGAACCCTTACAGACTTTTATAATACAGCTGCTTATCTACTGGGTTTTTCATTACAGATGCATTGTGTTTTCCACCCATCTTGATACAGCCCCTGGGATTGATATCTCTCTCTCTCTTGCATTCAGCAGGGAATGGGCTCTGTTTTATTTGATTAAATAGCCCTTCTGCAAACAGCCATAAGCACCAATCAGCCCCCATGCAGCAGGAAAGCTTTAGAGCTGGGAATAGTAAACAACTCTCTCCTGCCATTGTAATTCAGGAAGGGAGTTGTGCAGTCTATCTAGAGCAGTTATTTCATGCAAAATAATAGAAGAATGATATGTGATTACAGCCTGGTTAAAATGCTTCTTAAAATACTCCACATGGCTCTTTAATCCTCTCCTCCCATAGCTTGGCTCTTGAAAAAAAGCTCATTTATTGCAGTCACATTTTCAAACTGGACAACTCTGCCACCTAATTCATATGCAAAGAGACATAAACTGCTTGATGGCAATTTAACTAAAGAGAATAAATGCTGGGAAAAACCCAATTATAACTACTTCTCAGCCTAAGGATACATTCTGCTTGTTTAACAGAAGAGGCTTAGCTTTATTTTTAGTTGCCACACTTCAGGAAAGCCCCCTTGCCTAGCTGGCAATAAGGACAGAAAAGCAAAGCACCCCCAAGAGCTTCTGCTCACATCGTGACACCAGACCATGGTGCAGCCTGGCATCTTGTGCAGAGGAGACTTTCTGCTTACTGTAATTATCCTTTAAAGAAATAACCCCCTACATCCCAATGTCAGGATTCTGTTGGCATGAGTGTGGTTTAATCCCACAGAAGTTAATCATAGGTTCTGACATGCCTCTGAGCAATTATTTGTGTATGACAGCTGTCCAGTTGGACCACCTGATCTGCTTCAAACTGGCCCCCTTTCTCCTCTCTCCCTCCTTAAACACAACATAATTTTTTCCCCTTCTAACACTATTAATAAATTAATAAGTTGAACTGATTGAAATGAATCAATAAAATGATATATTCCAACAAAATGCAGTTTTACTAGAATATTTCCCACTATATATATTAAAATGACTGTCAAAAAGCAGCCAGCAGCAAAAGTCTGCTCAGTCTCTTGTCTCCCAGACTAGACCTGTTTTCAGATTAGATATTAGGGATCTCTCTGGCTGTAAAACTTGTATGTGCAATCAAATGCATACAGGTATTTAGAAGCACAGACCTAGAGTCTGTAAAAAAACCACCATTTTGGGGATGCATAGGGTTCCTCTTTTGTATTTGAAAAATTACACTTTTTTGTGTTCTATTTCTCTCCATGGTATCTTAAACTCCTGTTTTGAGACTAGGATGACTTTAAGGGCAATCATCTGTTTTAATTATACCTTCTGATACTTAGAGGCTTGATAGTTCTACACATTAGATATTCCCAAGTATTCTGCTAGTGCTTTTTAGCTTGCAATTTAATTTTCCTGTGCCATTCTTATTACTCCTCTACCATGTAGTTGCCTACCAATGTGTTTATTAATGTATTGACTATTCATGGATAATATTGAAAAAAATTGCTGTTGGAGCAGATGCAGGGTGTCCTTATCTATCCACTTTTCTGTGACTTCCAGCTACAAGAGTATCAGAAGGAAAAAAATCTGAATCATTGAATGAAGAACTGCTGAGTGTCTTACAGTGGAGAATTCCTACAGATGTACTCACTGCAATTGCATTTGCTGGTCTCCAGAACAGACATTTTGTTTGTTTAGTAACAAGTTGTTGATCAGAAATTACCTAAAGCTATCAAAACTGTTTTATGAATGATTGGTTTAGCAGCTCCAAAAACATGAGACAAGATCCCTCTGCTACCTCTTATGTTATTCTCATGATTTTAGACTTGCAGCCTTACAAAGTCATGCTTTAAGGCTGGAACATAAGGGATGTTTGAAATGCACTTTTTCCCATTATTTCTATTCATATCTCTTTTCTGTTGCAAACAATCTGACATTCAATCCCATTATTTGCATTTGTTAATGCATCAATACCAAAGTATTTGGGCATTATTAAAATATGTTAATACACAAAAATAGCTGGAAACATTTAAGCAAGAAAGTGAATACAGTACCAAGTTCTGTGCCTGGAGCAAGAGTGTGCTCTCCTGCCTCCCTCTATTGATCATGGGGCAGAGCCTGCATTTCCCTCCTCTGTGAGTGATACATCCCCAGAGCAGCCCACCACGCCAGGAGCCTGCAGCTGGGCTTCAAAGTGACAGCCAGAGTTTGGGAATGCTTCAGCTGATTGCAAAGGGAAATCTTTGCCCAGATCAAGGGAGGAACGCTGCAAACCCATGGAGATAACAAAGGGGATGTGTAACTCTGCTGAGAGGTGAAGGGTGGGGAGAAGAAAGGAATTAGAGAACTGGAGTAGCTGTTATCCAAACAGAAGGGACAAAGGGTCAAAAAGCAGGCAAATGAAAAAGTAAGAGGGAGGAAACAAAGTGAAGTGACAATTCAGAAGGAAAAGAACAAGCAGAGGTTGCCTGAGCTGCGTAGGAGTCTGTGCAGTCCCCAGACACTCTTGGGAGGGTGGTGTTATTAATCTTCATGAACCTAGAAATGTTACAGAACCTCTGCAGGAAAAGCACGGTGTTAATGGAGATAAAATGGAGAAATAAGACCTCACAGGACCAGAATAACAGATGCCTGATAATTTATGTGTCCCCTGTAGCCAAGCAAGAGTGCTCCAAATACCAAACTATTCTTTTTTGTCAGGTATTTTGTAGAGTTTTTCTTTCTTAGGATAATAAGAATGCAATGTGACTTAGCAATTTTTGACAGAAATTTTCCACTGATGGTTTTTAAAAAGGGATCTGGAACTAGATTTAGGCACAAAAGAAAATGTGTGGTTGTTAAACAGCAGAAATTCAAATCTTTTGTCACCCTCCCATAGGGAAATGTCTGCAAGAAGTAAAACAAGAACTTCAAGTAGGACATTTTGCTCATCCCAAGCTTTGTTCCCCTACAGGTTGCACAGACACGACCCATGTCTGATGTAACCAGACTAGGAAAACATGCCTGGGAGTTTGTACCTTCCATCAGGAATCCCTCTGGTTTAATAAAAAGCAATGTACATACTACTCAAAAATCCAGAGAAGGGAATATCCCTCCACAAGCTGCTGACACAGCAGGAGGTTCCTGAGGCACCTCAGCACAGCTTGCTCATCCCTCATCATACAGTTTTTGGTCATTTAAAGCTGCTGGTCATAACCCATTTTGCCAAGGCAATGCCATAGATTGAGGAACCTGGGAAGGTAGCATATAAAATTTTAGCAACAGTATTAGAGGCATATTTATGGTTGGAAAAGGTTACAAACATTTATTATCTAGCAAAAGTTTCCTTGCATTGTAAGATGCCACATCAGAACCAGCATCACTCTAGCAGCAGGGCCCAAAAAACAACTGAGACCTTACAAAATGACCCCTCTGTATCTTTCTGCCCCCAAGAATCTGCATCTCCCAAACCCTTCCTGGCCCCTGCAGCAGATAAACTTTGGTTTTAATTAAGAGTGCAACAAGCAACAGAACTCCCATTTTGTTACAAATATATCTGTGAAGACATTTCCAGTCTTGTGCTCTTTAATAAATCCATGTGTTACTCAGGAGATGGTTTGTAACAGCACCCAGGAGAGCTGTTTCTCTTTCAGACCTCTCCCATGCTAATGCATAATAAATGCACTCATCACCTCATAAATACTCACAAACCTTTTCTTTTATAGAATATGACAACAGTATTGCTCTGTTAGATGTAAATATGCACAAAATAAGCTATTCATTTGTAGGGGTGGGTTCAGAATCCTTTTCTGTTTATACCAGCCAACAGGTGCCTCCCTAACAGAGGGTGACCAGCTCAGAAAAATTAGGTAACAAATCACATTAGCAAAAGAAATTCCTGTGAGCATTACCCTGACATGGTCATGCTCAGCTTTTGCAACCACTGACTGAAAATGTATCCTTTTTCTTAAATTATTTCCTAATTGTCAGTTTCCTTACTCCCTGATACCTTCTGAATTTTTTGATCCTGTAAAAATTCCAGCTTCAGGACAGAACTCAGAATTTCTACAATTAATCACCTGTCAGTGCAAATCAAAGCAGCATTCATACTGCTTAGTTATTGAGAAATTTAAAGTCTGCCATATATAATGCTTGGGATTATGGTATTCAGAGGTAATAGGGTCATGGAAATAAATGGGGATATATACCAATCTGGCAGCAATTTCCAAAGTGTTCAGCATGAGAAAAAGGCACCAAAAGACACAAAGTCCTCACACAGGAAGCCACAAGAAGTTACTCCACAAGTGGTGGTCGAGGTACATCTACCATCAGTGTGTTGTGTTCCCACCTTCCCTAACCATCAGACACACCCAAAGTTCTCCAGAAATAACAAAAAACCCAACTCCTATTAGATATCTCAACTGGAGATAAGCTCAAGCTGGAGACTGGGGGCTATTTCCCACACAATTAGTTCTACTGACACATGGAAAGTTCTGCTTTTTGCACGTGCCTGAGGATTATTTTAGAGCAAATGGGGGCAGTGCACCCTGGGCCTGATGGTGGCAGCTGGCCCTACACTCCTACAGAGCTGTGCTCCCGCCATCAGGACAGGGACATTTTGCACATCAGTCCATCTTATTTAGTCCAGTTCTACATAAGAAAAGCATCCACTGAAATCTCCACTCACAAAGGAATCAGTTTTCCTCTCTGGTCTGTTATTCCCTATAAACAGGTGACTACAGGATTAGACACAGGCTTAGATGTGAAATACTGATCTTTGCATTGGCCATCAGAATGAAGGATGGGACCCATCCCATGCTCACTCCTCAAAGGGCTGTCATCTGTCCTTTCTCCAGCTAAAAAGTCTGGACTCAGCTCTCTGCAAAATGCAATTCTACAGGACTGAAGCAAAATTAGCTCCTCAGAGTATATTTTGCTGTTTCTTATTTTTATGGCCATTTCTAGTCATGCAATATGATCTTGGTTTGGTAGGTACTGTACAAAATAAGCCACCAAGAAAAATAGGTTTCCATCTTAGGCACTCCTGTCCACTCTCCAGAGAACAAAATTGCCTGTCTATAACAGCAAAGAAAGAAACTTGGACACTTAAATTAGACACCTTACCCATGATGAGGGTATATTTATATCCATTGACAGATCAAGGTGCAGCAAGGTTTCAAGAGAGAATTATCTTTGAACAGGAGATGGGATGTATCTGTGGGGAGAGCCCTAAATAACCAAGTTTTCAGGCAAACAAGCATCTGAAAACAAGCAGAAATCTTCAAGACTAGAAAACTGCCTCTGAGATTAATACAACAATGTTGTTAATCAATGAGAACATTCAAAAGAAACATGTAGCATGTGGCACCATTGAATCTGGAGAAATTGAGAAATAACAAGGAGAAATTGCCCAATAAAATCTTATTTTCCCCATGTATTTTTATATTGTATTAGACTGTTAAGAACTTTTAGTTCCCATGCTCCTCTTTTGAAGTCAGGCTGTAGCTCTCCTTTGAGGATGAAGGCTGAAAGGTCAGGCACAGAGAGGCTGTTTTTTGAGAAATACTATTCATCTGATAATGGTGGTGTTCATTAATTTAGCTCATTCTGGGGCACAGTAGTTCTTTGGTTTCCCCCACATCCCATCTATGCCAGTATTTGGATGATTATCATGTGTGTTCCTCTCTCCCCTCTGATTTTGCAGCTATAAAATAAACCAAAGGGAGGGAAGGAGCATAAAGAACAACAAAACAGAGCTGCTTAGCTGATGGGTAGTGATCATAGCCCACCAGAGACCTGGTTGTCAAGGTTTTTGTTGGTGTAATAACAAAGGGGAGCATTAAGGAGTTTGAAGGAAAGATACAACTACAGTCTTGAGGGAAAACATACCTTACAGAAGGGTCCTTAGAGAAAGCATAAAGATATTTTGCTTGAAAAAGGAGTTGCACTGGAAACTCACACAAATGATTTCCAATTCAGAAATGAGAAAGCTGCAGGGAGAGTCAGAATTCACCATGAAAGGCCTTGAAAGTCAAGGCAACTTTTTTTTTTTTTTTTTTTTTTTTTTAAACCCAGGAGCATTTTCAAGGAAACTAAATGCAAAGGGAATTCTTTATAGAGGCCCCAGAAAATAACAATGGAAGCTACTGAAGTGACAGGCTGGAGGTCATATGGGTAAATCATAGACATGGTATGGAAAGTAAATTGGCAAGAGTTAACTAGACACACCAGAAACCGAAAAAAAAAAAAAAATTAAGATGAAGAAGTCAGCTTCTGTAGACTTTAAGTTGAACTAAGTTAGTGGTCAGACATGAAAAGACAGCAGAGGAAAGCACACAGATTTTGTTTTAGATGAAAGAAGCTCAGCTTCAGCTTCAACTCAAGAGAAGTGAAACTTCAAGTTGTTTCAGTGGAGCCAATTTGTTTGGACAGGGATAAGCTACAGATAGAAAAGACTATGGTCCTGGATGTAGGATGGCCCACAAAAATTTCAGAACAGCTCTAGAAAGTTGTCCAGAAAATCTGAGAGATGAGAGAGAGAGAGAGGGAAAGCAAAAACATTCTACCTTCTTTCTGCATGGAAGACAGAATGGCAGAGCACCACAGCAGGACAGCAGTCAGACTGTGAGGTTGTTAAAGTGACTTGGGTGTGCACTGACTGACCTGAACAGAAGTCAGGAGTAACCTGGGTGGCATTTCAGGGAGGGCAAAAATGGTGAGGTACATTCAGTAGCATGTAAGATGAAACAGGAGAAGATGAACTCAGAAAAACCTTCCAGAAAACTTTGGAGACAAAGGAATACAGCAATAGTTGGCTTGCTTAGTTGCTGAATGAACACGTCCATATAGATTCATTTCTTGATATGCAGGCTAACTCAAATTTTGAGTTAGAAACTTATTCTTTTGAATAAAGCCCAACAGCAGAAAATAACTTTTACAGGTGTTCTACTCTAGATAAAACCTGTGAAAACTCTCTACAAAGTCAAAGTTAGATCAGCCTTTATAATATGCTCAGAAGTGTTGGTGAGGGAGAGCAAGCCTTTTGTTAAACACACCCTGAATTCTGAGAAAATGTGATGGCAGGAAAAGTTTTGCATTTAGTTTTTAAAGCTATGCACAGAATCTGCTTCATGCTCTGTTAACTGTCACAGACCAGTTGTTGTACTTCCCAAATACACTGAGCTCCTGAGCTAACCCAGATAACTTTTAGCCTTTTGATAATGCCTGAAAGTAATGCCACACTGTGTTTGTAGTGCTTTCTGGTCAGGATTCTAATTTTTATCACTGCTGTACGTTTTTTAAAGACCCAGATACAGCAGTAAAGACAGTAAAGATACACAGAGTTATTGGGGGGTGGGGGGGGAGAGGAAAGGCAGACTATCTATGAAAGTACAAAGTAAGGGCAGTCAGTGCCTTTGGTACTGCAAGGCACCTGTCAGCTCCAAATCATGGGCTCTGCAGGAGACAGTAATTGTAAAATAGGTAAAATGCACCTTCAGCTGTGGGACTGAAGGTCTTAAGGGTACTTGTGAACCTTTTTACTCATAGAGCAGACACAGAACATCTCATCTGACCAAGAAGCATCAGCTCCAGAGCAGAGGGAAATCAGGGAACTGGTGTCTGGGTTGGTAATTATCCCTCTAACCAACATCTGCACAGTGCAGCTGATCCCCTGGCCATGAACTGAGATGCACTGGAGAACTGTCCCAGCACTTTTATATGCTCTCACCTCTTCTGCTTCCTATCCCTGTCTTGGCCACTGCCAAACTGCTGAATCACAGTGCACATCCAGTATCCCAAAGTTCTGTCTTGGTTCTCTTTTGTTTCCAATGTCTTTTTATTCTGGCTTCATGGCCAGAAATTATCACAATAAAGATGTGTGGATCTACCATACATTAACTAGATTTTTTGTGGTGCAATCAGTGAATCTGCCACAAGAATGGCAATTCCAATGGCAAATTTGTGAGTGTATCAGGAAAAGTAATTAATTCAGGAGGGATTTTGGCTCATCAAGTCTTCGTGATGTTGCTACTGCTGTAAACAAATTAAACATACCCATAGTCAGTTATTAACAATTTGTTCTAGCACAGAAATCCAAATTGTTATTATTCCTTTCTTCCATGTACAAATAACCTTAGCAGAGCTTTGTTACGGTGTATTCATAAATATTTTTACTATTACAGTATTTTCAGGAGGGTAAAAGTGACATCCACAGTGTCCAGAGAGAAAAAAAAAAGACTCTTATGCTTCTACTGGCATTGCAATTAGGATCAAAAGAAAATCTAAATCTCAAGACCAAATACCTTTTGATACTGTGAGCAAGTCAACAAGGAAGTACTATGAGCCTACAAGGAGTTTCTCTTGATGCCCCATCCAGAAGCATTATTTCACCTGACAATAATTCACAAGTTTCCTAGCAGCTAAATATTTTGCAGATAGAGTTAAATAGACAGAGGAGGTTTCAAATGCATTCAGATTCTGCCTGGGAAAGGAATTTTCCACTCTGTACTACTGAGAAAAATGAAGAGGCTGTAGGCTATGGTGTCATGTTCAGAGGAACAAGGTGGGTAGGATAGGGCATTAGGCACTATTATACTCCAGGGAAGAAAGAGCAGACAGGGGCACAATAGAAGTGCTTCATTATATTTTAAATGGGAATAGTTCCAAGGATAGGAAAGCCTGTGGTGCTTGTAAAGGATTAAGCAGGGTAATGTGCTTTTTAAGAAGACATAAAAAGGTATGTAATGTGATATCTTTAAGCCTAAATGATTTTTCTTGGAGTCCTCAATGAATGTTTAAGCAGGCATGACTTGGGCCTCTGTAAATCCTCTCTGAATAAATAACTTCTGCAAAAAATAGAGATTCCTAGGACAGAATGAGATGCATATTTCATAACCTATGAAAAAAAAAAAAAAAAAAAAAAAAAAAAAAAAAAAAAAAAAAAAGGAAAACCAATTTGAGACACATGAAACACTTAGGAATAAAGGGAAGATAAAAGTGAATATTCCCCAGAATAATTCAGGCTTATACAAAAATACAGCTACCTCCCCATCCATTTTGATTTGACAGTATGGAAAGACAAACAACTGAGTGCTTCCCCACCTTAAATTCAGGCCTTCAACAGCTTTCTGCTGCCTTTTGAGAAAGGAAGAGACAATAAGTGGAAGAAAATATCTAAAGTGCCTGTGCTTTTCAGGCTGTCTCCTGTTTGAGGTATTTAAAACTGCTCTCTCTTCAGGGTAAACCTATCCAGCTGCTCTCTAGCTGGACCTGTGGTATTTATAGCTGTTCACTATGGATGGAACAGGAGCACACACAGTGATATGTATGCACCTGATATATGAGGGGAACAGGACCAATAAATATCAAAACCTGAAAACTTACAATGGCATCATCTTCCCATCTTATTTCTCTTGCCTGCCCTGCCCTCCTGCCAGGAAAAGCAGGTCAAAGCAGCAGAATGCCTGATTTAAAGTGGGACTGTGCAATCACTGTCATTTGGCTATATTGTGTTTGCACTCCCACAGGTGCCACTGCCCACAAAGACACAGGTACAGCAAGCAGGCAGCCCTGCTGAGTGAGAGGGGAGGGGTGCTGAGTGACTCTGTGGCTGGCCCCTCTCCTTTCCCCCTGTTTATATATACATTAGCATCAGGATGCTACTCTCCTCACCATAAAATAGTGCCAGCTCCACTGGAGTTATCAGAATAAAAGCAACACAAAACTAGAGAACTTTTAGGATTTGACAAAAATATTTTGGGAAGTGTCTTTGCAAAGGCTCCTTGCAAGCCTGATGAGGTGGTGCAGCAAGGGGTGCTGTTAAAGATGGGAGTGTCCACTGCATCCCTGCACACCTCCCGTGGTGGTCCCTCCTATCCCAATCCCTTTAAGGTCATTACTCAGCTGAGTGGAAATCCCTTTCCCTGTATCTGTTTGGAGCACTCTTTGAGTCCCTGCTGTCTCACCTGGCTCTCCAGGAAGCTCTGCTGAGGTGATGCTCTCTCAGAGCCTGGACAAACTGCTCTTCATTCATGCTTTACTGCTGATGAATGGGGGAAACAAAATGAGGCACAGAGGCAGAGCTGGTGTTGTATCTTGCCCAGGGTTATAATCAGATTAATAGCTGTGATATGCCCAGTTAAATTCATTAAAGACCCTCAGGAGCATTATGAAGCATATAAATAGGCCAAGGGGACTCATTAATTCTTTCTGAAATGTTTTCATTTTTTGAAATGTTTTACAGAGATTATAATCTCTGCGTTTTATCAGATACCTTTTAAAATATTCGTTTTCCTTGCCTAAGATTAGCTTTTAACACCCCTTTCTTCATGCAGCTTTTTTCCTGAGCAGGCCAACTACAACTTCCCAAAAGCTTCTGATGAACAGCAGCTGGCAAATAATCTTTTTCTGTGCCACTTCTTCCTGTAAATTGAAGGAAGGGGAAAAACTGTGCACCCACAGGTAGATATGTATGTTCATAAGACCTCTGATTTTTAAAACTGGAAGGTGGCTGGCTTGCTCACTTGACACAATTTTTCAACATCATAATTTACCTATTCAAAAAGGATAGGAAATTAAGAACTTGGATGTTTCTGGTTTTGTAGGTTTTAGGGCAGCAACTGCCGTGTTTCCAGGAATCAAACTCAGTGACTGTAATCTGGAATTACCTGCCAGCAGGATGCACCGTTTGTTTGGGTTTTCAAGCTAAAAGCTGTGAGAGAGCACAGCTGTGTTTGATGTACTCTGGTTTTTGATCCTTCTGAAACTCATTTCATAGCTTAGGAAGGGAAACCAGAAGGAGGGAAGGTTCTTGGGTTTGGGTTTTTTATATATACAAAAAGCAAATCCCAGCTTTATCAGCCACTTACAAACTGAGCTAAAATATGTTCTCTCAAAAAAAGCAATTTCCTTTAGCCAATAAATCTTCAGACCTTTTTTTCCTTGCTCTTTCAGCTTATGATTTTATCTAAACGGGTTTCAAAAGTGCAGTTCCCCAGGACCTCTCCTGCCTCTTCTTTTATGCTGTTTAGTCTTTCAGAGGAGAAAATATCATATCCACAGGTTGGATTGGGGATTTTTAAAACTCCAAATAATCTTTTTTTTGTTGTTATTTTTTAGTTCTTTTATTACCAAGAGCTCACCAGTGATTTCATCATTCTTCTTAACATACTCTTTTCTCTTGTTACTACCTAGAGTGAGAACATCAGAAATTTCAGGTTTTCTTGGCCAATAGATTTTGGTGGAGACAGAAAAGCAGAGTTCATTTGGATTTTCAGAAGTCTCTAAATTCAGATTGTAACAATGTGAACATATAATTCATGGATATCTTCTGTAAGAAACCTTCACATATTGAAGTTTAAAATAAAGTCAGCTAGACATTATATTTCTTTGATTTGATTTAGAGGTGTGAATATGAAGATACAATGGTATTGTATGGGAAAAGCTTGTACACAGTCACTTATTAACCTATATTGACTCTTATACTGAAGCCTTTCATGGACTGGTGTTTGTATAACAGCTTCAGCTGTCAGCCAGAATTTGGGAGGGAACTACTGCATTCACAAATATGTCTACAAAGATATCTCAAAGTGTTTTTCCACTGCTAAACCTACTACAGGATGTGTTTGTGAGACTCTTTTTAAAGTCAAATCATCTATTCCTGCCTTCCTCTCCCAAAAAACCCACGACCCAGAGCTACAACAGAAAACCAGGATTTTCTGTGTCAGGACACTACAAAAAAAGACAATCAATGTCTTGTGCTCTGGGGTTTGGAGTCCAGTATTCCCATTCCCATTTTACACCCTTACAAATGCAGCCATCTCCTATAAAAACGCCTGTAAACACTTTTTGGAGCAAGCAGTCTAAAATGCTATTGAATGCCTCAAACCCGACAAGTCCCAATGCTCTGTGCCAGTGCAATGAGTTTCCAGGAACTGATTCCAGGCCGGATCACTGCCCGGGTGCAAACTCAGAACCCACAGCCAGACAAAAGTGCAGTAACACACGGCATCTTCAGTGGGAAGGCCAGGGGAGGGTGCCAGTACCTTGTGGATGCCCGCGGAGGACTCGAGGACGTTGTTCTCGGAGCCGTTGCTGCGGTTGATCATGCGCCACATCTGGGAGTACATGCTGTCCCTCTCGAAGGGGTTCAGGCCTTTCACCCGCACGTGCTCGTACACGGCCGAGTCCAGCACGGTGCCGTAGGGAATGTCCGTCTGCCTGGAGAGATCCTGCAGGGACCTGCAGCGGGGCAGGGAAAAGGGACAGCCGCACCTTAGTGCAGGCAAACGAGAGGTAACTCACAGGAAGGCAGGCGTCACCACACTTTCTTCTGTTGGGTTTTTTTCCCCTCCCTTTTTTTTTTTTTTTTTTAAAGCAAGACCAAAAATTTGTTTTTTTGATTTAAGACACAAAGAGGAATATGAAGAGAAAGGAAGGGGTGGAAAAAGTGAAAATGGATGAAGAAAAGAACAGGAGGTGTAAGAAGATGCTGGAAAATGCCAAGCTCTTTTGAGCAGGGAGCGTTGGAATCGTACAGAGGTTGGGTATCCATCTACACTGTGCAGGGCAGCTTGGTGGGGTGTTCCTGCACCAAACTGTGCATCCATCTCAAAGGTCACATCCTGTATTATTTTCAGCAATTAGAATATTTCTGTTGTAGTTTCATGAACTGCTTTTTCATCATATTTTCACTTATCATAGTTTATGTTATTTAGGCTAATAAATTTGTTCTGCTTTACCTGTTGCCTAGTCTTACCCTTCTCTATAAATCAGAAGAAAATCATTTTAGAAGTTCCTAAAGCATCCCAAATGGGGTTTGGTCAAACAAACTTACATTGAACTTAAAAACTGTGTATTAGAACCATTTAAAGTTTCCTTACCTCTTGGTCTTTATTTTCCTTTCCTGTAGAATTGCTCTCCCATACTTTTGATTCTTTAATGGCACTCATTAAAATTTCAAAGTAACTACTGCAATATGTCTACTGCTTAAACCCCATTACAGCTTTCCCAGCACAAATTAACTGTGTGTAAACTGCACAAATCTAGTGGATGACACATAAGGACAATCAAGGAGCTCAATGCTGTCTTAAAGAAAGCAATAGCAAATTGTAAAAGGTTATTTGCAGGCACAGAAAATGCAAACAGCAACGTAGGAAAATCATCCAATTCCAAGCTGTATTTCTAAAAAATGTAAATATGAAGGCTAATGAAAATGGCCCTATAGGGCAGGGGGTGGAAAAATGAAATTCTTCAGTGTTGTGAGGATGGCACTGAAGAAAACAGTAGTGATACCTCACAGGATATGTATGCCATGAACAAAACAGAAAGCAGGAGAAGAAGAAATCAATAGAGATCAATGGCAAGGGTTTAGATGTTAGCTAAGTGAAAAAGAAATCCTTTGAAGTTTAGACATATGGGCTTAGAAAAACATTGACCAATAGCTAAATCCGTCAGATAACATATAGTAATTATAAGGGAGGAATAAATGTAATTGTGAGGAGTAAGTAACTAATGGTATTAAAACCCTTCAAATCATCTCACTTTCTCCAACAAGACTGCATTCCTTTTAAACAGGGAACCTGCAAAGAATCTGTACATACATGGAATCATCAGAGGTGAGATGCTACATGTAATATTTCCTGAAACCAAGTGCATTGATCTTGTACCAGAGGACCAAGATCAGTTGTATGAGGAAAAATATGAGACTCTGGCAGACTAAGGAATCAGGACAGTAAGTACTGTGGTTAGCTTGCAACTGAATAGTAAAAAAAAAAAAAAATTATCAAGTCCAGATGAACACCTATGAGTTCTGAAAGATTAAATATAAAATATCTGAGCTGTAAGAAAAATGTGCAACCTCCTTGGTCAATTTGGTTGCCTTCTACACTGAATTACTTCATTTGTGGACAGGACTAGAGATACTGACATAGTTTACCTTAACTTTAGCAAGGCACCCTGCCCATCTGCCTCCCAAAATATTCCTTGTATCCAAAGGATGTCTTTAGGTACAACTGTGTAGGAAAGAAGGTTTGATGAATTCCCAACTGGATTGTCATGCTCAGGGCATGTCTCACCTGCAGGCTGCTGACAGAGGTCTAACCTGGGACATGTCTCTACCAATGACTTGGAGAAGGTAAGCAAGCACTCTCCTGTCAAATTTGCAGATAACATTACACGGAGGGACCAGCCACCTGCTCAAGGACAGGCTGAAGTTCAGATGGGCCTAGAGAGGCTGGAGGAATGGGGTGTGAAAGCCACAAGGACAAATACAAAGCTCTAGGGATGAATAAAAGCAACAAGCAGGCTGAGCACAGCTCTGCAGAAAGGCACCCTGGTAGGCAGCAGTGGGCCTTGCTGAGAGCTTCTCCTTATTTTACCATTAGGCAAAGTGTTGTGCAAAGTGCTGACAGTCTGTCTATCTGTCAAAAGCATCCCTGATGAAAGGCACTAGATAAATACAGCATACTGTGTTCATCCATTCTGTTTCTGCTGCCAGTACATTCCTGTAATCAGCTGCAGTGCTCAGCAGTGCAATGAGCTGTCACAAGATGCATACTGCAATGTCCTGTAATGGTTATTTGTCATACTAGAAAAGTGTAAAAAAGTATTTATCCAGTCTCCAATTTCTAGTGACAACACTTAGTAAAATTGCAATCATTACTTTACAAGACTCTGTATAGCCATATAATTTCTAATACAACAAGCAACAAAGCAATTTTTGGATATATTATTGCTAATCAGGACACAATTGACAGGTGTAGGTGCTGCCACAAATCAGTTAAAAACGGCACAAAAGAAAAGGAGCTCCTGTGTATATCTTGTGGCTATAAAAGCAATTTTGCTATTTTCAGAAGGGCAAACCAGCACATGAGCTATTAGTCTTGAAGAGTCAGGCTTGGGAAGCAAGTGTGCCATCACACACAAAAGCACCACCAGCAGGGAAATAACAAGGAGAAGAATTATGTCACTGCCTTCAGGAAGGCATGTTGTAGTTGCCACGTCTGGCATTAACTGGAGTCTGCAGTGCCTCACTGTTAGATGTGCTATCCTAAAATGCAGAATGCCTCTCAGCTGCCCTGCTTGCATCCTTTCACAGTCACAGGTGAAGTTCCATGCTGGGATAATGATGACAAGAGGACACAAGCAAGACAAATGCAAGTGTAAACTCTATGGATGTGCTAAATGCTGTTGTTGGCAGTACACCCAAAGTTCTGCTTCGCCTGACCACATGCTGAGGAGCAAGAAAGAATCTTGGGAGCCTTGGGGGTGTACATGTGTATATACAAGCTGCAGAGGCAGCAAAGATCTGGCCCATGTCAGGGGCTCCCTCCCCTCACACTAACATGTAAAATGGGATCATAATATATGTGATCTTCTTCAGAAACTGCTTAATAACCCACAACTCTGCAGACTATTGCTGAGACACTCAACCTGGAAGCTATAACAAAACAAAGTACAGCAAAACAGAGAGAAATCACAAACTTTGAGAGAAGTACTAGAATTATTAAACTACTGGAAATATTAAACCACTGAGGATCCTTTACAGAAGGAAGAACTCTTAAAACTGCTTTGTCCCCCAGCCTGGTTACACCTTTGTTGGTGTACCTGTGTTCCTGGATTGAACAACTCATGCTCTTTTCAGACATATGTGTTCAGTGGAGACATAAATCCTCAGCCTCACTCTGTCTCCCAGATTCACCACACAGCTGCCACACCACATGTCAAAATAGGGAAAAAGCATTTCTCAAGCTAATTAATTCCTGCAAAGGATCCTTTGATGCCCAAATCCTGATTCCATTACCTACAGTGAAATGTAATTTTTCAATACTTCTCAGATTAACTATCTGCAAAGAAAAGCACTCATTAGCATGACTAAGCAAACGATAATTTCACCTTTTAAAACTTTTTTCTTTAAATTTCTAGCTTTGAAGCAATAAGGTAATGAATGATAAAAATTGTTTTAAAGAATTTAAAAAGCAGATGTAAATAATGTTAGAAAATAAGACCTCTTCAACTGAGTTTTTATACAGACAAATTCTACTTCTAGGGAAGTGACCATGCAGTCAGGTCCTTCAGATTATTTTTGTCTTTCACTCATGCAGCATTGTGGGGAAAAATATTATGTGTGTCCTTTACCGTGTTTTTTTATTCCTCATTGCAATTACTGGGATAATACCAATATTATCCCAGCATCAATATAATCCTAAATTAACTATGCTAATAGGGCTATTCTGAGGAGGAATTGAGCCATTTGAGGAAGAATTATTAACAGATAGATGTATTTTTCAATGTTTGTTGATCTTGTTTAGTATTCTACATGTTAATCAGGCAGCAGTTGTCAGGTCACTTTCATTTTATAGCTTTGTACAAATCAGTCACTTTGTAATTTAAAAAATTAACTCTTCCTCCAGCTAGAAGAAAAGCATAGTAGGATTTGGATATGTTTCTTTCTCCAGAGCATATCCTTTTCTATAAATTCAAATCCTAGACTCAGAATTGGTAACATGTTCACATATGTCAGCCAAAAGTGTTAAAAAGTGCACAGAAAAATGTTGAAAAGCAGAAAGCTTCATAAAGAAATAATTGAATTTCTTTTTAGGTGATAAAATACCACTGAGGTCAGAGACTTGGGCACCAGCATATCTTTGTAAACCTGAGTTATAGATCAACTCAGGCTAGCTCTGCTAGACTCGAGTGCTGCATGGAGCTGTCTGCAAGAACTAGTTACTAAATTTTCAGCAAAAAATAACCAGTGTCATGGTCTACACTGAAGTCTTTATTTATGACTAATTCAGATAAAGCTTTCCAGTGCTTTTGTGGGTATTTTGTTCATTTGTCTGGTTGGTTGTTTTGTTTTTGGTTGTTTTGTTTTTTTTTTCCCCCTAGGACAGTAATGATTAATTCACAAGCAGATTTAGGGTTAGGGAACAGGGCACATTAAGCCAAGGGGTTTGACTGTTGTCAGGGTGAGCTGTGACCTGTAATATTGCTTGCAGGCTGAACCATGTTAAAGAAAAGATTAATGTTCATGCATTGGGCAATATCTAATGACTGTGTTCTGGGCAGCCCCCTTGCAGAAACCCTGTAGTCAGTTGCACTGAGCTGTATAAAGTTTTAAGGAATTCTTAGCTTCAAGTGAATCATTGCTCAGCAAAATGTTGTGAAAAGAATGGCTAAGAAAGACCTGCTTTCCATTTTTGGAGGCAGAGGTCTCACCTATCAAACAAGACACACTGGTTATAAAATGGAGAACATAATGTGAAGTTCTGATTTTACAGAAGACAAAAGATGCATATTTTCCCCCACAACAGGTACAATCTAAACCCTTACACTTCCACATTTTAGAAGTGGATTAAACTTGAAACCACCTAACACCAGGCTTTCAAATGGCAAATCCTTTGACTTCTTCTCTGTACACCCCACTGCCACAACCTTCCTGCAAAATGTCTGTGCCCATGAGAAGGTTGTGACACCCTCTCTTAATCCAGAAAGACAGTGCAGTAATTTGAATAAAATAAATCTCTGCCAATGGACTCTAATTTGGTCCTAAAGGAATCATAAAACACAATAAATTCAACACTGGGCCAGTGATGAAATTCAGAACATGAGCACCTCCTAGAAATAGCCCAGGACCTCTGAATTTATTTGGCATTTACTAAGAAAAGCCACTCCTAATTACTATTAATTTATGCTGCATTTGAGAAAGTGATCTAAAGATTTAAAACCCCTAGAAATTATGCTTTGCTACCACAGTGCTTTGGCATTTGAAATGCTGACTGTCTTGATTTAAATGTCATCTGCAATGTGGGTCAAGTGTGAGCAAAAGATGCATCCAGGAGCTACTTCAGAACTTGAGTGCCTCTGCTCTTGATATTGCATGTTGGCAGAGGGTGGAAAGCTGAGCTCCCAAAGGTATTAAGAGTAGCCATTTCTCTGGAAAAGCAGATTTAACACCCATTATTTTTCTTCTAGTTTCTCTAAATTAACTTAAAACCAGCAAAAATTTGATTCAAATTGAAAATTGAGGAAGAGCACAATGCCATCAAGTGAGGTTATACAGCAAAGATCTACTTTGAAACTCTATAGGGAAAGAGAACACTTATTTCTCTAAGGGTCCTCCTTAGTGGATGGACTAATAAAATTTTTCATGCTTTGCTACTCAAAATAGAGCTCTGGACACCATGAGGCACTGACTAGGAGCAATGGCCCAGCCTTCACCCCAGCTGAGCAGGGGGAAGCTGCAAGAGCTCTGAACACAAACCAGCTCCATACCCAAAAGATGACATGCAGTAACTACCAAATGCTTAATGGAAATGAAATGTGCTGTGGGCTGCTTGAATCCTCCTATCTTTGTAAAAGATATTGCAAGGACCATACCTGCAACAACACTCTGTAATATCTGATGCTAGCTGGGAATCAGAAATGAAAAACTATTAACTACTTTTTATATCTGTGAAAACCCACTGACTTCAATTTCTTTCCTTTTATTCAGGCTTGTCTAAAGCTGACAAGCACTACTAGCAGAATCTGGATTATTTTTTTAAATGCTTATACTCATTTCCATTCTGGCCTTGAAGGCTCCCCAAGGTACAATTTGAACTGTTAAAAAAAAAAAAAAAAAAAAAAGGAAAAACGGAGCATCAGCTTTTTTCTTTATTGCTTATTCATGTTTTCCACTTTGCAGTAATTCAGCATGATAAACAAACATTCTCTCTTATGTGCTGGTTTAAGTTCCAGTTTTGGCAGTTTTGTAAACTAAAGTTTTATACTCACACCATAGTTAGGATAACTTCATTCCCTAATGGATACTAAACACATCTAATTACTCTATTTTTGAGCTGAAAGTGCTGTTGAAAAATGTCTGTTCTTTCATTCCAGGAGCTTTCCATCTGCAGCATTTTCTACTGAATAAAACATTTTCAGTGACTCTGCCCATAAATAATACAGCACAAAGACCAATGTAGTCCCAACTGTACATAATAGCCTCAAAATTCCACTGAGGCTTTTCTAGTGACATCATAATAAACTGAAAGAAAAACCTGAAGATGCATTAAATCATACCTTGGGCATATTTTATTCATTTTTACACCTCATAAGAAAACACAGACATTTGTCACAGTAATTTAAACATTTTTCTGGACTACTTCAAAACTAGAAGGGACGTGATTTCAAAGCAGGATGCAGAAGCATATTTCATTCTTGTGAGGACAAACTGAATGAGTGAATATATCATTATAATTTATTTTGCCTGTATAAATTCCCATGTTGTTTCTTCAAAGTCCTTGTTCAAATTTAAATATTTTAAAACTTAAATAAATAAATAAATAAACTTTCATTAAAATATCAAGATCAATGTTGACAAACATTGACACACAATATCATTTTGGCTCCCATACAAATTTTGAAGGGATTTTTGAAGGGATTATAATTGAGACTACAGAGTCAAATGGTTGGGTTGTGTCAAAATAGCCCAGCAACATTGCATCATCTCAAAATGTGTCATTCAAAACACAAACAAAAATGGTAACTTGATTTAACTGGTAATATAACTGCATCAGGGGAGCAATTTTCTCATGACTTTAGTCTGTTTTATATATCTCTGTCTTAGAATATGGAGCCTTCTTACAGATGAAAGTGGTGAGGTTGCTACCTCAGAAAGGAAGGATAGAACATTTCCAGTTTGGAATGTAAGGACTGGTAAAGCCTGGGCAATTTGGTCTATGGAACACCAACTTCTCCCTCCACCTTCATCACCCAAGAGTCAGGACATAACCATGCACTCAAAGTTAAGTACTGCTTCTGCTCCTGGGTCCAGCTTGAGCTTCAATTGCTAATGAAACCTGTCTGCTGCTGCAGATGTTTACCAGCCAATGTGAAAGCCTGGATTGGTTTTAGCACACAGAAAATCCTCACCTAGAGGAGAAGCACCTTTGTGCTGGCACACAGTGATGCTTTATCCTGACCTGTGAATTCACAGGAGGTCAAGGCTCCCCCTGTTCAGTCTGTGATAGTGGCTCACTGCCTCAGGGGGAATTTCAGAGAGATTGTGAAAGCAGCTGAACTAGAGGCAGAAAGAATTTAGGTGATGACACACACAAGTCAGGGATATGGATCAATGACTGGATTGAGAAAACAGAATTTTCCCTAAGGTCAACATTGAGCCTGACTTGAAGGTCAAGTTCTTACCTTTCTGAAGGAAGAAATACAGTGAAATGTGTCTCTCTCCTTTAAGTCCCTCTGTGATTTTTGAAAAGAAGGATACATAGGAAAGGGTAGTTTTGTCACTCTCACAGACTGTCACAGACTTGTGGACTCAGGATTAACCTGCTATGAAAAAATGGCCAGCTGTGGTGCTTGGCTAGCTAATGCTTCACTGTATTTTCTAGTCCTTGCTTTGACCCAGGAGTGAGCATTTGAAGGTGAAGGATGGAGAAATGGGAGCTAGGATAACTCAGCATGCAGCTCACTGAAGGAGAGGATACTGGAGCACAAAAGGGCAGAGAGAGAGGGTAGGACACCTAGAAAGATTCCTGTGGTATGCAAAGATGATGTGATCAGAAAAAGACTGGAAGGTGTGACAGAAAGAGTTCATCATCAAAGGGGCAGGAGAAGACCGGGACATTCATTTTTGGGAGGCATGAAGCAAACAAATAGATGGCAAAAAG
This sequence comes from Erithacus rubecula, assembly GCF_903797595.1. Classification (NCBI taxonomy): domain Eukaryota; kingdom Metazoa; phylum Chordata; class Aves; order Passeriformes; family Muscicapidae; genus Erithacus; species Erithacus rubecula. The sequence goes on from NC_136687.1 coordinate 50,399,046, forward strand.
AGAATGACATGATCTGCTTATGCAGTAACAGAGATCCTGGGAGCAGAAGGAGCAAAGATGACTGCAAGTGAGTTTGTTACTCTTTGTTGCTGTTAACACATCTCTGCCTTAGCAAGAACAGGTGAATCCAGTTTTGGGGTCCTCGTATATTTTTTGAAGAAGCATTGGGTTCTTCCTGACTGAAGTGTCAGAACACAAGTATTGTGGAATACATCTGAATGGAAAGCAGAGCTGGAGAACACAGCAGCAATTTATGCTTTCCTATTTCAAACACTGATAATGTGTGGTCATCTCAAACTCAATTGCTTCTTTCAAAATATGTATGTGTGCAAACATACATATGTATGTCTGCCACAGGGAAAAGCATCTGCCAGAGGGCAACAATTCCAACCCTAAAAACAGAGTGTCTCCAGGGAGACCGACAGTCCATGGTATATTGTTATTTTCCTAACTTTCCAACTACTTCTCAGGAGGATAAAAATTTATTCCTGTTCTCACATTTAAGTAGAACATTTATACCCCTCTACATGTATATTTATGTTCGCCCTCCTTCCCCTTGAATCATTCATTATCAACTTACTGGATGGAGTTCTCAATGCGTGTGATGGTGAGGAAAGCTGCTAGGTTGGCCGTGTAGGAGGAGATGACAATCAATGCAAAAAGCCACCAGGCTCCCATCATCAGCCGGGTTGCCAGGGTTGTGTATGGAACCTCTCCTCCTGTGGGGAAGAAAGAAAAGCAAGAAAAGCAAGAGTTTTCATTTGGCAGAGGAATGCTCGTGCATCGCTCAGGATCACTAGACCCCAAGGTTAAAAGCATAAAGCAGTTCATTAAAACCTGGTGCTTCAGTGAACTGAGCAGGATTTGGAGCTGCACTTTCTATGCAACAAAAAGCACTGAAGGAAGCCCACACTGTCAGTTGTCATTCCTGTGTTTAATCTCTTTTGCTATTGTGCATTTAATTGTAGTTCATCTGCCAGTCCTGTCCAGTAATGGAAATAGACTTTTAGATCTCAGAACAAAAGCAGCCAAAGTAAATTCTTACAATGTTCTTTCCTCAGAGATCTTATCTAAAAATGTTAATTAAGTTTTCCTTTCATTCTGGGGAACATAAAGTAAAAAAAAATCCCATCAAAACACAATTACTTTTCACAGTTCTGTAGGCAGGCAGATGCTCGTGAGAACCATACGTATGCATACAACTTTCTGCAAGTGATCTTGGACATGCAGGAAAAAGAATCACGTGTATTAAAAAAGAAAGCAAACATTTTTTTGTATTCCTATAGTTGCTTTCCTTCAAAATCCAACTGCCATGTAAACAGAACAGGAACAGCAATTAAACCTCCCAGGATGAGCTGCAAACTATCAATTGTGTGACAAAAGCCTCCTAATGCAAGCCATGAAAAGCAGCAGTTTTTATTCAAATAGCTGCCCCAAAACACACTAGCTTGGAGTATTTGCAAGAGCTCTTTCTGTTTAAAAAAAAAAAAAATTAATCTCAGATTTTCAGATGAAGGAAAATGTTAATTTTATTTTAAATCCCCCTTTTGTCTGCAGTATGTTTTGTCACAACTACAAGTAACTAACGGGGGATAGGTGAACTCAGCAAACACCCACAGTCAACTGCTCAAGCTGTTCACCCTTTTCCTCACCCTCTACACTGAGCAATTTCAGAAGCAGATATTATTTTTGAGGTAGCTTTCTCCTATGCAGAGTCTTTTGATGGTACAATGCCTGGGATTTGCAAAAGCAATTTGTTACCAATTCACTCCTCTGTAGGTAGTTTGTTTTGTACTTATGTAAAAATTCCTTAATGTTTCCACAGCAAGTAGGTTTAAGGGAATACAAATTACAATTATTCCCATTCCAAGAACACATAATTTTCACTTATGTACAGAAACTGGATATTTGATCAGTGTTGCCTATTAAAGATTCTCTTACTGCTTTATTCAGAATTTTTCTTACCTATACAAAACTCCACATTGCCATACAAATTTGAAACCTTTTCCTGCATCAGTGATGTGGAATTGTCCCATATATGAAATTGACTCCATTAATTTATACTTTAGGTATATAAACACTGAAATCCTTTGCCTTTTAAGAATTCCAGAAATGACAGATAAAATCTGTTAGACCTACACAGCTGGAAACAAGTTTTCTTTTATTTCCAAGATGCCATGTAATCATCTGAAAAAGGAATGTACTGATCACATTGGGATATATTATTTCAGTCTAAAGATTATCAAATATGAACACTAACTTCAACATCTGAAGACCTAATTTTCTCTGATGCATAAATTTTAAATTACTTTTAATAGAGCACTTCTACTTTACAACAGTTTTTGCAACGTCTTTGAAATACTTAATTTAAAATTATTTTTTCATTAAATGAAAAGAGCAATCACATTAATTTTTCAGAAAAGGCCGTTTGTCCTTTTAATTTTCAGGTGCCAATCCCTGCAAATAATCTTCATACTTAATTGAAATGGCTGGTGTGATTGAGAAGAAGCCAATGATATTTTGGATACCCTTACATTTAATTTTTTCAGCTTAATGAGTGAAACTCTTAAATTCTCACATTTTTTAATTAAATGTCAGAACAGAGAGGACCATTGAAACTCACACATCTGCCTTCTGGTTCAAGTGAGGATGCTGTGCACCAAGTGAACATGAAAGCCACTGTCAATCCCTCAGCCACAGCATTCCCATCTCTCCATACACCTTTCCCATACTTCAGTAAGGTTGTCCCCACTATTCAATATTACTTTTTCCTTTTCCCTCCCATGTTAAAAATAGACTTTAAGCCCCATGGATGTTAGCCCAAGTGCTTTTATTTCATCCAGGAGTTTGTGAAGCCTTGCTCCTAATTCACATTTGTTCCTTGTATACCAGCAGTCAATAAATGGAGCTTGAGGACAAAGCTGGTATTGAAGTACATGTACTATAAACATATCAAAATAATTCCTCGCTCCTCCAACAATTCTTGCACTGGGGATTCTTAAACCATCATTTCTAAAGCAGGGCTGACACCACAACTGCATAGGTGTTTGTAAGCAGTACAGGCAGGGTACTCCACCTTTCCCAGTAAAAGAAGAAAAGAAACAAAAATCAAAGGAGATCTTTTACTGCCATGGATGATTTCTTTTGGCATCTATTAGGAGACTTAATGTGATACAGTCTTGTTCCATTGTGCCCTTTGCTAAAACACTTCCTGCTCCGTGACAGTTCGCCTTAGGAAACCTCATCATTCTCCCCAATTTTGTTTCTGGGGATAAAACTTTCTGAGGTTTTCTTTCGGTCCCAATCCACATTTTCTCAGTGCAGAAGAGTGCCAAGCCACTCAGGAGAGCAACAATCACTGCTTTCCAATTACCATAACCATGGCAGAGCTGCAGACCTAAAATATACTATTCTTGGCTTTAAACTAGTGTGCAGGAGGGACAGACATGCAAACCTCCCTGAGCTCTGCTTTCCAAGATCTAGGATGAGTTTCAGGAGCATTGACATCTTTATGGATCACACCTTGTTCTAGTTACAAGAGGTTACACACAGGACACACAAAGCAAAGCTGGAGGGAGCCAAGAACATGGAACAGATCTTGGCCTGCTGCTGTCTCTTGTGCCATATCAGCAAAACAGACACCTGTTGATGACCAGAAAAAATCTGTTCTATGACCTTGTTCCTGTAGCAAAATCCATCAGGGAAGGTCAGCACACTGGTAGTGGTTACAGGAAAAACACTGCTGTAGGAGCAGCACTAAAAATACTGAGCCCCACTCATGAAACAAATGGAAATCATAGAAGACAGCAGCCCTGGAGTTGCTTTGTTACCTTAAGAGACAGATCTCAAAGGAATACAGAGGCTTTATTATCATTTATTGTGGCCTTTCCAATACACCCACAGAAGGGTGTAATGCACAAAATTCCACTACCTGTGTATAACCTATGTTGTGGCTACAGCTCCCAGCAGAATTCATCTGACATGTGATGGGTGCTTAGAAATCACTTAGAAAAATTGAATCTGCCTTTAAAATTTTAAGATTGCATGTGCAGGAAGGGAAAGATATTTTCCAGAGTAAACTGAACTAGAAAAATCAATCTTATTGGGAGTTTTCTGAAAAAGTTGAATTACTGTAGAAGTCACAGTGGAAGAAATTACTTTTAGTCCTCCCACTCTCATCTAATGCAGCTCTCCTTCATCAATCCTAGACCATTTTAATGCTGGCCTACTTCAGATGACAGGCTTAGACTGCAACTTATCTTATAAATTTCTGTTTATTCCCGTTTCTTTCCAAGTGCTTCAAGCTAAATAGACGGCAGGAAAAATAATGCATTGTCTTGATAATACAAACAATATAATGTATAATTATGACAGAATTAAATAGGATAAAACCCAACTCAGAAGATAAAATGTGAAACTATGTAATTACCACACACATTTTTACTTTAAAAAAATTATTCTCCCTCATTTGTATTCAGTTTAAAGGTTTCTTCACATCAAAAACCGCGGGAGAGGAGTACAGGCAAAAAGGAGGAATAAAAACACAGGACAAATAGGCAAAATAGGGAAATTCAAGATCTCAGCCTGCTAAGATGTTGGTATTTTAAAATTCTGGACTAAATTTGAAGAATTCAAAATGCATAGGCTCTTCTTCCAAACACCTTGTTTTCAGGGATTTGACAATTATTTGCCTGAAGAAAAACTCCAGTGAGCTGAATTTCTGTGTAAGGAATTTTCCAGATAATTTAAAGAACCATGAAAAATATGTTAATTGTGACTGTTTTGTTGAGGAACTGTAATGCTATCAAAATTAGAAGCAAAGTATCTCAACTGTGCTTGGAAAAGAAAGGTGAAGAAATAATAGGGTGGGTTATCTGGGGACAGATTTTGATTCTCCTTTTTCTTAGAAAAATTCTGTCCACATTCAGTGAATTATTGGCCTTTGGTAAAAAAGCACAAAGGACTTAGGCTGCAATTTAGCCTTTAGCCTGTTAGAACAGTCACATCAATTATGCTGTGAATCTGCAATTTCCATAAATAAAGAAGTGTAGATGCCTGTTGCAAACAGTTTAGATCAATGTATATTTTCTGCTTTCTTTATGAAAGGGACATTAACAGAGAGTGTGTATAAGGGAAGTAGTTTGTATTACTAAAGAGAAAAATACATTTTATATTTCTGCTTTTTTTTTTTTTTTTTTTTTTTTGCCATAAGAAAACCTAAAGTTTGACTGAGCTCTGTGATCTTTACAAAACTCTGCAAAGCAGAGCTCTTCAAAGGCAGAACCTTTCAGAGTATTAGCTATTGCTATTGTTCTGTTAAAAACTTTCTTGATAATATAAAATCTCTCCCACTTTCAAATAGAAATGTTCATTTCAGTATAGGACAAAAAATATTTTACAGTCAATGAAGCTTGTACCTATTTCTACCAGCTGTGAAGTAAATGCAGCTTGGAAGTTGTCAGGAGATCTCTCACCATGAATTTTTCTTCCCTTATTTTCATTTTATTTATCTATCCTTCTCTATTCTTCCTTGGACTTTGTATGTGTTTTTCCATAACATTTAGGCTGGCATGCCACAACCTGAGCTTGTAATATTCCATTTTGTGCTGAAGTTAACTCCCATTGACCACAGCAGGCACAACAAATTATTCTGCAGAAGAATACAACTGCTTGAATTGCTAATGCTTTCCAAATAAGCTTGTAAATCAGTGGCTGAATTCCCTTCCTTGCACACATTGGCAGATTGCAGGGGTTTGGGAGTGGAGAAGGAACTGATCATGAGGCAGGGCTGGCAGTCAGATCTTACAAGATGTGGAGAAGTTCAAGAGCCAGCTTAGTTTACATTCACCATACCACCTGTTCCTCCTGCAGCATTTGCTTTGTATTAAAATGTAGTGATTTAAAAAAAAAAAATATATATATATATGAAAAGAGACATTCAGAATTTTTGCTTAACACATGAAACAGTTCTTCAGGTCTTTACTTCCTAAAGACAGAGGACTGCATCTATGTATTATTACTATATTGTGAAAATACTCCAAAGAGTACATTAAGAACTGTACTTTGAGTACATTGGAAATAGCAGGATTGGAAGGGACCCAAATTTTTTATATTTAGCAAGGTGATTATAAAAGTTTCCATCAAATCCAAAAGATAAAGATTTCTTCTTTTTTTTTTTTTTAAATAAAATTGTAAAAGTCATGTGTAGATTTTTTTAATGGTTATATCTTTTGAAATTGTTAAGTGTCTTTTATATTTGTTAAGTTTTTCATCTTATTACATCCAGATATTGAGATGGAAGAAAAACTTGTATTGCAGGTTCAGTTTGGTCTTTAGGTTTACAATAATTTTTTTCTTTCTAAAACCTGCCCAATGTTCTAAGACTCAAGTCAGCAAACAGAAATCTTGGAAACTACACAGCAAACTCTCATAAATGCTTGAGTGAAATTTGTTTGAATTTGCTGATTTGAAACTGTGCTGTGGTAGTCACTACCATTTAACCTCCACTACACAGAAAGTATTTAATTTGATTTTTTCACAAGCACAGAAGAGAAATATTTGTTGCTTTTCTGCCATAATGATTTTGAATAGTACCACCTTCACCTAATGCACCAATACCATTAGGGTTTCTATATCTCCTAATAAAGTTTTCAGCACCCTCCTTCCTGTTCTCAGCTCTGGCTCACCTCTGTGTACCCTCTCTCCCATGCCATTTTTTCTCAGTAGTTTGCAACATTTAACACTTTGGTGCAATAAGTGTTCCTTTTTCTTTCAATATGTTCAACATGTGCATTTCAGACACTTCAGCATGGGCAGCTGGAGGCTTGAAACACACACCACTCAGCCTGCCTGCCCCTCTTACACCTCACATTTTCCCTTATGCATTACAGGGTGCTCTACAGGATCCAACCATCCCCCACTCCAGCAGACACAGTCTCCCATCTCATTTTGTGCTCCAGCAATTAGCAGACAGAAACAAAACCAAGATCAGCTCTTTTACAGGTTCTCAACCTCTGAAGTACCCAATGACATTTTGTTATAATGACACCTTCTGCCCCTTTTCCCCACCTTGTCCTTCTGACTTTCAGTATTTCCAAGTGCTCCTACCAGATTTCAGAAACACCATGAAGATCAATTCTATATTTCTGAGTCTAACTGTTCTTGTTTACTATTCAGATTTCTCCTGCTGGTCTATAGGCAATTAAAGAATGTGTTCACTTTGTCTTTTGGTGCTCTGATTAATTTTTTCCCCCTTAATGTCTTATTTCTGAACTAAACAATCACTTACTCTTGCCATTTGTTGTTGTTAGTGTAATGATCCCCTGACTAATCTCATTACATTTTCTCCCTGGAAGATTGTTTTTGTTCAGCTGGGTGGGAAGCACTGCCCTCATTGCACTCCCAGAAGGGAAGCAATGATGCACTAAAGAAAGCTCCCCTCATTTATTTCTACCCTTTAGGTGACAGGGAGAAAATCTGAAACTATCATTCCTTTCCTTCAGGCTTATTTCAAATCACTCCTAGTTATCTGAAATCTGTGAAGGAGTTTGAGAAGCTGCATCTTATACATGCTAAAGATTCTTATCAGCAGCTCTGGAAGCCAGCTAACCTTGTGGAGGCAGATGGAGACTTCCCTCAATCTCCTACCAAGGAGGCCAGGCACAAGCCAGGTCTAACCTGAGAGAGAGATTACCAAGCTACCTTGTCACCCTCTGTTACTGCTGGCCAGCAATCACCTCCAAGCTACATTTCATATCTTGAAAATTCCCTCTGAAAATCCCCCATTTGCCACTGCTGTGTATCTGTTTGGATGTGCCTTTGGCACTTGACTCACATACTAAGGCTCATTGCTCAGCTCTGTTTTCTCATTAATAGAAAAAGATTACCCATGCTGAGATTTCCAATGCTGAGACTAATCAAGGACCAGTGGCAGTGCCACAAAAACCCTCATCAAGTTACAGCCTGGAGAACCCATCTCATAAATATGGTCAGAGGGCCTTGATATATGATCTGATGGACAAATAGAAATATCCAAAAGATTGGTAAATGCCTGTTTACAAGCTATTTTGCTTAAAATACAGGTTCTTCAGTCATGTTCCTTGAAAATACCCTCTCCAAAGGTAGAAAATCCTCCAGCATCAAGGAAAAGTTCAGTGCTACCCAGTGCAAAGCATTTCAGCCTACTACAGGATTGCTCAACAGTGGATTAGTGACCTACTGTGTTTGTAGCTTTAAGTCTCTGCTATGTCTATTACCAAATTATTTTTCTACCAGTCCTCCAATACCAGCCTGCCTAACTTGCTGTGTCTACTGTAACAGCTCCATTCTAGTGACAGAGGGCTAATCATTTGGCCACCAGTCTCCCTTGGAAAATTCTGCCAAGATACAGCAGAAACTGTCAGATATCCCTGAGTAAAATTTTGCTTGAAAATTAATCTATTTGCAGCAGTCTGTCAGATGCACCACTTCACTACATGCTCCCCTTTTCTCTCTGGGTCTAATTTATATACAACAGTAGTTAGAGGCACTACCAAGATGAAAAATAATTGTGACAATAGCACTCCTAAGGGCAAGCCAAGGAGGGCATCCAGAGACAGCACAACTTTAGGTAAGTGGGAGTTGTAACTATAAAGGTCAGCTTTAATCTGTCCTAACCCCCAGGTACTGATCACACTCCTTTCATACTGTTCACCATTTCCACTGAGCTGTGACTAGACAGTGCAGGATTCAGCCTCAGAATAATCTAGGTAGAACTGTGCTCTGCTGCTACTTGAAAAGCTGCTGCTTCTTTGAGGTTGCAAAACTTTTCCATAAACCAAACTCTACTCCTCCTAAAGAAAAAAAAATCATCAGGTTTGCTGAGAAGAAAGCAGAGAATGAAAATAGAGAAAATTTGTTTTGTGGGAGAAGCAATAGCAAGTCAAACCCAAAATCTAATGGACTTTCTAAAAGGCTATTTTAAGCAGGAATTCAAGCCTCTATCAAAAAGGAGAGCAGTACAATGACAATATTTTAAGTTACTTTTTCTATTCAGAAATTTTTAGATAAACCCCAAATATTTAAATATATACTGAAAGTATAAAAAAGTGCCTGATAACTACATTCCAGTAGAATTGTATCTAATGTTATAATAAAAAGTTTAAACTCTTTTCAGCTGAGTTGAGATTCCAATTTTCTGCATCACTAGCAATGATAATGTTACACAAACAGTGTTCAATCATTAAATTAATTCCCATTAAATCAATGTCCTTAAAGGCCAAACAGTCGTTTAATAATTACCTGATTAAAGTGATGTTAGCATAACATATTAGTTATATTATATTTACAATTCCCTTCACAACAATAAATCATTTCTTTCCACCCATCTTGCTGAAATGGTGGCAATAATGCAAGAGTTGGGAAGGGAAACTTGTATCACCATCTAGCAAATGGCTGTGGTCTAGCTTCTCCTGGTGTCTGTGATGCTTTAATTACACACATTGATCAAATTTTCATTATTATGTAATATTTACACAATGAATCTTCAAGACCTATAGGAATCAGTCCCTGGCTTTTAGAGCTAGACCCACAAGCTTAATGACTTATTTCAGATATTAACAATTTTGCACTGGTCACATTCTGTCTTTCTGGGGAATTAGCAAAATACATATTCAATTAAAAATCAAAGTTCACAGGAGATAAAATAAAATGTTACAAACATTAGTGTGCATGAATATAGTGCCAATATATTGTAGTGACTTGTGCTACAGATTCAGAGAGAGAGGGGATGAGTAGCCTTTATAGTACTTCTAAAAGTTCTGGAAAATGTATCACAAAGTATATATTTTGTTTTTCTCTTCTGCTGCCATTACAAAATAGGAGCAATGGCTGCAGCTAAAATGAAAATGGAGGCATGTACTAGAATTTGCTGAAGTTACTGGGAGCCTTTAGATTAATAATTACTAGTCTTATGCTGTATGTCTTGATATTTGAAAGTACATATTTTGATATCTGTAACTATGACCACATTGGAACTGAGGCTTGCTGTCCACCTCTCATGAACCCATTGGCCAAAATAGACTGTATTAATGCTGCTGAAATGCATTGGTTTATTAGAAGGCTTAGCATGGTTTCAAACTCAATTTTGGGGTTACCTAATATAGGACCATGCAACAACATAATCAAAAATAACTAGACAATAAGCCTAGCAATTTTACCAACAGCTCTTAAAAAAAAAAGAAAAAAGGAGAGAGAGAAAAGAAAAAAGAAACAACTCAGATCAGATAATTCTTTGCTGCCACTTTCAAAACATAGGACAATAATTTTAGAGAATAGAATTATTAATGCACACACACATGGAGACAAGCACAGATTAGAGCTCAGTGTGCATTTTCAACAAACACAGGGAGCCTCTGGGGATGCTCCTCAGGAGCCCTGTGATGTGATGTGTGCTTTTGAGATGGCACTTGATTGCATGCCCGTGTAAAGACACTATTTGCAGTCACTGGGAAGGCATCAAAGTGATATATGCTTGCTATTATTTTAGAGGATATTGGCACTGGATCTTAACAAATAACCTTGCACACTGGCAACATTTAGATCAGATTTCAAGAGATGCTGAGACCAAATCTCTCAATTACTGATGGCTGGATTCAAAGGCTGTGAAGCCTCAAGCAATCAGCCACAATTATCATCTCTGGTACATATTCATAAGTGGCTAAGGAGATAATGTGTGTGTTTCTGTCACATACAGTTTGCTCAGTGTGGTCTTTCCACACACTACTGACAGGGTTGTACAGCACCTTCAGGGACAGCAGGAAACTGTGCACAATGGGCTGAAAACAGACCATCTGTACATAAAATTAACGTTCAGCTAAACAATGTCATTAATGAGGTATTAAAGTGTGGCTTTGGTATTAAAGTGTGGCTTTAGCTAAGAGCCTGTCAGAGAGGACATTATGAATATGAGGGAGAGAGTCCCCTTTGGCTGAAACTGAGCAACTGTGAACCAAGCAAAGCACAAAGTAATGCACTGTGACCACAAGGACAAAAACTTATTCCAGTAAAGCCCCCACATCTTTTTACCTCTGTATAATTCTGTGACTCAAGATTTTAGGGACTGAAGGGAATCTAAAAAAGGATTTGGTTTTTAAAAAAAGATATGGTTTTACTTGAGCTTTTTTATAAATCTGTTCTTCCAAATTTTCCAAGCATCCATCAGTACACAGTGACCCCTGACTACTTCAGAGGCAAGTGAATCACAGACATCTCGATACCTGAGATCATTTTTCATGTCACTAATTCTAGTTTTCCTTTAATTTTCAGAATGCTTCTCTGCAATGAACTCCTAACCTTATAGAATTCAATCATCACCAGTACAGGAGTACTAATTATGCTTCTAAATAACACATTTTAAAATTTAGACTACAATTTCACTTCAGGTATGTCCTGCAATATTGTTATCAAAGTAATCTCTAGAACTCAGATGACCTAATGTAGTATTATGACAGTGAACAGAGGACAGAATGTAACCCTCATCCTTTAAAATTTCACAGATAAAAATGCTGTGATGTCATTTATTGATGAAAATCACTAATATGAATGCTTATGATTGAAAGTTGAATAACCTGGTTTTCACTGCAAATCAGCTATCACCCTGCGTAAGATCACAACTCAGTTTTTTCACGAGTGAAAATCAACTTCAAAGGTGACTTTACAGGATAGTGAGGATTTTCCTCTTTGGGGATACAAAAATAAAGGAAGCCATTGTAGGAATAAAGTGCATGCTTATGGCTAAAAGTGTTCAATTAGCAAGTAGATTTGGGCATGAACAACGAACACCCCACTCAACAGGATTATCACTGTTCTTTAACAGCCTGTTGCAGGTGACTTCCTTTCCCCTTATCCCTACCTTTACACTGCCCTAGTGTGGGGGAAGGCAAGGCTTCAGTCAAAAATATCTGTGTTCCTTCATCTCCCTTCTGCCTGCTAGGTGAGGTATCACACATTTGTAACCCAGCCCCATCTCAATAACTTCAAAACCACTGAAAAATTTAAGTCCCACTTTAAGATCTTTCTCTCTACTACTGACAGTGGAAGGATAAAAATTAAGCAGCAGGAGATTCCTACAACAGGATGCTGCTGTAATGGAGGTAATCCCCTTAATTTGCATGCTGTGAAGCCGACTAAATTTAAAAAAAATACAAACAAACCCCCCCAACAGCCCATTTTGCTCTCATTTCACCATATATGTTGAGACTGGTCCATCTCAACAATCAGGGAAAGGAGCAGGGCAGTTAAAATATCATTTGATAGCATTTTGTGTTTCCTTTCTATATTAATTTTTAATTACTCATTTTACAAACACTTTAATGTCACAAGAGGTCTGAGGAAAACCCCTCATCTGCTGAATAAGGGAGACACCCCTGCCAGCAGCTTGAAAACCTCTGCTGCTCCTGTCTTTGCAGCTTTCAGGCAATTTTCCTGGCACCTACCCACCAGTTGATGTTGAGAAGTGGATCTGCATGGGTGGGTGCAGCTATGGCACAGCTGTTGCAGAGGAGGGACTCCTCACAGGGCAGAAAAACAACAGAAAAATACCACGGGTTCCCTCTAAAGCCCATGTTTATCTGGTGCCCTGGATATCCTCAGCTGGAAAAGGCTGATCAGTTTGCAGATGAAGCTGCTGTCATCCCAAGCAGAGGGGGAGTATTTTTAATAAAGCTAAAACTCACTTCTCACTTCCTCCCTATCTTAAGCAGCTGAAGGTGTCAATTTAAGTGTAAACTCCTGTGCAGGAGTATTAAATAGCAGGACAAGTAGGACTTGCCTCTTCAGCTTCTGAGCACCTTTGAAGATAAAAATGGGGGTTGTTCCTCCATGCAAGAGACACTCAGCTCCTGACTAAATGGCTCTTTCCTCAATTAAATATGTCTTAAACACAGGTGAACCCTGAAAAGTCAAAATTGATCACCTAGTCTGAATCTAACTTATTCATTCTTTACCCAATTACAGCATACAGTCATAGTAGAAATTTTAACAATTAAAGGAACTGTTCTGAGTAAAATATTCACCTTGGGATGTTTTTGAAAGAACACAGAATTATGGATGGATGACATGTCACCCAATTTTACTTTCCTTTTGCCCCACTTGGTCTGGATCAGGGTTTACACTACAGCCAGACAGACACTGCCTTCTCACAGTCAATCAGAGCCAGTCCTAGGCAATTAAGGCAATTTTTGGGCTTTCACACTGCCATTCATTCTGCACCTCCTCACAGAGGGTATATCAGACACAAAATCTCTAAACAGACTGCCTCATGTACCCAGTGCTATTACTCAAGCAACCACATGCAGAGAAGATGTAGAAATGCATTATTGAAGATGCCTCTGAGAACTGCCTGAATCTTAACTTCAAATTAGGGGAAAATCCAAGCAGATCCCCTGGTAGCTCCACACTAGTGATATCACAGTGCTGCAAATGACTGCTCACACTACTGAACATTTTACTTGGAGCATGGTTATTCCATGGAGTTACAGCTTCAAAGAGAGACAATCAAGCCTCTGAAAGGACATAAAGCTGCATCCAAGACTCACAAAAGTGCACTGCATACATCACAACAACTCTCAGTGTATGCTGTCAGTTCCAGAGACCATTTGGGACACAGGACACAATTGCCAAAATGTACTCATTTTTGGATGCTCTCTAGAGGGCTGGCCAAACCACTGAGACATGCAAATAGAGCTTGGGTACCATAGGGCTGCAGTCCCTATTTCAGAGAGATGACTTTATGAAGGCAAATATACTTACTGATACACCAGCCTAGATTTAATCAAAATAATACGAGAATTTGGGGGGTGGCCACAAATAAATCTACTGGTGTGTGTAGTTTTTTTCCTAACATATTTGGTATCTGGTTTTTCATTTTCCCAGCTCAGTGCTGTGCATTTTAGGCTCAGCAAGTCTGTTCCCCTTGCTACATGAATATGTCAAGACTGGCATTAGTTTGAAGAGCAATTAAAATTGTTAATTAATGAGACTGGCATTTAAGTTTTGCCTTCTATCAGAGGATATAAAACATGTTTTGATGAAGGAAGATGGGTAATATCTCAATTTTAAAACTAAGGGCTGATATCTAAGCTATCAAATAATGTTTCTGTGGTTTGCCAGCAGATCAGGTGCTGAAACCAAATTAAGAACTAGGTCTCAGTTCCAAAGTCTTTATAATGGATCTTTTTTGTATTTCTAAACATAACCCCCCTCCCAAAATAAATCAGGTTTCGCCACTAAATATCATATGTCAAGATAGAATTTCAAACAGAATTTTCCAGAATGATTCTAGAGTCTTCCTCTGATTATTAAATATTTGATTGTTGTACAGTTAATTAAGAGAAAATGTCACTAAGAAAGGATGTTGCTACAGCATAATGGTTTCCTGCTGATAGGGATATGCCAAGAGTGAGATAAGCAAGATGGAGTAATTTATTAAGCAATAGCAGACTCCAGGCAGTGCATTTCAGGAGGATTATATCACACCTTGGGTGGTAATACGAGGAAGAAGACTGAGAATTCTGAGCAGCTTTAACCATCTGAGAAATATTATAATGACTTTGAAGTGCTGTAGCTTGGAGGCTGCTTTACTGCTCTTATGAAATGTAATTTACACAAGGCAAACAGTGAGATTTGCTCATTTGCCAGGTATTATCAGCATAATTGGCCATTACTGACACCACTGATGACAAACCAAAACCTCCAGTAGTGACCAGCATTTTAAACAAATAGAAGGGGATAAAAAAATGGCTCACCAGTGGTGCTTTAACATCAGCCATTTCATAACTTTTCTAGGTTAACAAAGTGTATTAAGATCCCTGAAGAAAATTATATTTTTGCAGCTAATACTTCAAGTGCTCATTATCTATGGTCAAATTCTATTTATAAAACTATAATGAATGTTTGTTTTCTTGCAATCACTAAGAAGTGATTAAATCCTGAATGATTCAGCCATTTAAAAGATATCTTCCATTATAGCAAAAAAGTCCAAACAAAACAGAGCCTTGCATCTTTACCTGCATAATCTAAAATCCTGCTAGGCCAATTCAGAAATACCTTTTCTTACAGAAAAATTCAAAGCAAAATGAACAGAGTGTGATAAGATAGGGACAAAGTCTTTTATGGTGTCTTTCACATCAAATACAAAACATTGTACTTTTCTCTGACTTCATTATTTTGTCAACATTCAGTTGAAATCTATTATATTAAGTTAGCTCATCACTGAATTCTGAAATGAGAGGCTGCCTTCAAAACAAAATTCCCAAAAACATTCTTCTGCAAGTCCTTGGTAAAAAATTATGCAGCATTTTAGCTGTCTCAAAAATGGATCTATTGTACAAAAAGAGTTGACAGTAACTCTAGATCTTGAACTCCTGTTTCTTAAATCATTGATTTTCTCCAGTACTGGTGAGAGCACAGTGCTCCCCAGAGTTTTTTGTAACAAGAGCCCCTAATAGGAAGCTAATAGAAAACCTTCAGGAGATTAAGCTAAGTTCTCAGCAAGTATAAAAGTCATCAGAATATTGCAGCAGCTTGATTCAGTTGATGTTGATGAAGAAATTAGTAAATTTTTTAGAACCCCCAAATTTCTTCTCTGAGAGTTCATATGGCAGGTTCCCTACACTGGCAAATTCTAGTAAAGGCAAAATTTGATGGAGTAGCAACAAAACTCATGGCTCAAAAGAAGGAAAACTGTGGTTGTGAGCTAAAGCTACTTGCTAAAATCTTCCAAGTTTTTACCTATTTCAGAAGAAATGAGCTTTTTGTTTCAATCATAATTGTCTATGAGTTTCCTTAAAAAATGACTTGTATTTTTGCAGCAGAGGGCTCTTGTGTCTTCAGAGCCATGGCAGGACTGAAGCCACTCTGCATTCTTGCAAATTTTTCCTCTGTCTAGAGGAAAGGAAGAGGAGATGATGCCACATATCACTTGTAGCCCCAAACAAAGAATCCAGAACCATCAAAGCACAAGCAATGCTGGGTTCATGCTGCTTTGTTTCTGTCAGCACAGGGCATAAAAGCATCTTTGGCTCTATGTTTTGATATCAGAAATGGGTACCCTGTCATGCCTTAAATCGCTCCTGAAAGATTTCTTAAATGAACATGACAGTATTTGAAATGCCCCATGCTGCTACACTTTAGATTTGCCAATCAGAAATAATAGCAAGAGATTTACTTTTCCAAAACAAATAGGAGCTGCAGGTTTTCTGCTGAATGAAGAGCTGATGAATGAAAACAGAGCCAAAATCCCCACAATAGCCAGTTACCCTGTCAATGAAAATTATTTTCATTTGTCTGTACTCACAAGGATTAGTAAACAATAACACTTCAGCTAATACAGTTTTTGTTATATTCAAATTGGATGTGAAATACAGGCTGGCATTATAAATGGATCTCCTACTCTTTTGCACTGAATTTCTCAGTTCTTGAGTCTTTTATGTTTATATCAGTCAGTAAGTATCATGTATTTTGGTATAAAATCTTTTCACTGTGTTTCATTTTTCCTTCTATTAATTCAGGACAGTTCTGTTTGTTGTTTGAAGGAGAGTAAAGCTATAGATACATGTCTGTAGCTTTCCCTCCCTCAGTAGGAGCCAAGTAAATATTTTACATTATTCTGGTGAATTCTACAAGGTTGTATTGAAAATCCACATGGTAAAGTGGTAAGGTGTCTCTCTCTAAATGATTCCTCCCACCTTCCCAGTTCTATGAATTTCTTTTTCTGAAGTTGCACAAGAGTTTTGGTGCCTCCAGATGCTTTGTACCACCAGCAGGTTTTACTGATTGTACCTCATGTGAGACAGCTCTTACCACAGGGAGTGGATGCAGATTTGCTGAAATAAATTCCTTTTTTTTTAAAATTTATTTTATTTTTTAATTAATGAATTCATTTTCCCTGTTGAATTCTGCCATTTTTGCCACCTGGTCCTCCTTCTTTACATCTAACTTCTTCCTCATTTTCATGCTGAATTCAATGTTTCCCTCTAAGCCCTCCTTAAGCACTCATTTTCATTGATTGGTCAAAAAATCCTTTTCTTTTTAAGTTAACTGAGCATCTATCCAATGCTCCTTTGAGGGCTGCTACTCTGGACCTATGAGTTAGGGAATTTCAGGAAATCAGGCCACACAGGCTTCCTTGGATAAACATGAAGCAAACTATTCAGACAACAATTGTTCAGACTGAGGTGTGTTAAAGCAGCTGTGCCTTCTCTGAACCTCAGCTGGGCAGTCTCCTAAACAGCTTTTAGGGACTCCTGTTGGGAGTACAGCAGGGATGCTCAGGCTCATAAACCTGTGTGGGATGACTCACATTCATGCAGTAAAGAAACTAATTCACAAGTTCTAACCTAACAGGAAGACACATGTAATGAGTCTCGTTCTGTAACAGACCAACTGTGCTCTCACAGCTGGATTTGCCAAACACTTACACTGGGGATATGTTGGACAGAAAGAGAGCTTTATAAACCCACCCATATATATTCAAAAAACTTCCATAAGTCTTGGCTACTCTGAAGTCTTTGGTTTTATTTATTAAAAAAATAAAAAAAAATTAAAAAAAATCACAAAATCCCTGAAATGATTTCTTTAGCTGACCATCACTGCTCAACAGAAATGATAATTTTAAAAGCAGTATCTCTATGCTTATGTGTTTAAAATCACTCCTCTTGTGGAAAGTCTCAGTTTAAGCTTTTCTTTTTTTGCATAATGACATTATTTTATCTTTTTTTTTTTTTTCCATTCTAGGAGTTTCATACTTGATTTTTCTGGATCCCTTTAGCTTTTGCAGATGTCACCTGATTGTTTTCAAAAATGAATAATGCAATGTTAAATCACATGTTCCCAGTGTTATGTAAATATGACATATTTACCTACAGTGTTCCATCCAAATTCAGGTTAAAATACAAAGAACTGTCTGTGAGTTTGGGGCTATAGTGGCCATGGCTCTTTGTAGAGCAGATGCTCTGTGAAATTAAAACAGGTGTACCAGCAGTGCCAGCAGTGACTGAGGAACAATTACATGGATAAGCAAGAAGGTGTTCATTCTGTTTTGTTGAGTGTTATTATCTAAACCCCCTTTGCTCTTCTATTAAGCTGTGTTTTCTTATTCCACTTTGCATTACAACCCCAACTTGTAGACCAGAATTCTAAATAGTTTATACCCAGCCAAGACCTGCAGTCCCTGATGTCTTTAGGATGCATGGTTAAGGCTCTGCCAGAAGAGTTAGATTGTGAAGGATTTGGGAATATAAGCAGAATTGGAGACCAGCCTGGGCTACACCAGATGCTAGATGGAATTGAGAAAGCAATCAGGAAGGTGAAAGAAGCTTGAATCTAAACATTTTATAGGAAAATTGAAATAAACCAGAAGAGGGAGGAAAGAATATCAGACACAGTATGATCATTTAGCACTGCTGACTAGTCTAAACTTAGTTCAAAAAAAATCCAAATCCCAGCATTATCTGTCTGACTAGGTAAGAACATAGCTTGCTAATTTTGAATAATTCTGCAGCAACTAAAGAGCAATAATTTGTTTTGCTTTTACTCAGAGAAAAATCACCTTTCTGTAATAACAAAACAACAAATCACAAGCTGGCATGTAGCACTCTGAAATTCTCAGGCTTCCCACGCATGTCAGCCAAATATCTAGGAAATCTTTTAGCACAAGGCTTTCCAGTGCTCCCAGCTCCTTGTGGGCTGTGGGAGGGAAGCAGGGAGAGGAAGGTCTCTGCAGCAGTGGGGAGGATATACAGGTTTTCCCTCACCTTGCTGCACAAAGGATCCGTAGACAAACCACATGGAGTTGTAGAGCGTTGTGGACGTCATGGATCCCATCTGGAGGCGCGGGGGGTTGAGCCAGTTCAGGAGGTAGACCAGGAGCCCCACCAGCAGCACCGTGCCAGCAATGCAGGCCCACAGGGAGAGGTCAAAGGGGGCCAGGCAGGCAAACATGTCCACAGTCTTCTCTGCCTTGCGCAGCAGCACGCCCACCGAGTAGTCCATGTACCGCGTGGTGAAATCCACCACGTTCTCCCTGTCCGGGGTGATGGTCAGGGCAGAGATCCCAATGTCAGCTCTCTGAGGAGAGAGAGAGAAAAAAAGCAACCTGCATGAGTAGGAGCTACCAAAAAGGTATTTATTGCTCTGTGATTTAAAGCAGCTAAGTTTAAGTAGAACCAGATGCCAAGACCAAGGCTGTCAGCATCATCTATGTGAGCGCAGAAAGGTGAGTAAGGCTTGAGCAGGGTACATCAACCTTTGGCACATCAGTTCTCTATTGTTATTTTCCAAGAAATAAAAATACTATAAATGCAGATAATATCTGGGGAAAATCTACTTTTGGTGATTTTTGTCACCCTAGCTTACTAAAGCCATTGGTGCCAATGTGGCAAAAGTCAGATTTTGTGCATAGCAGATCCAATCATAAGAGATTAGTTGCCTTATAGAGGCAAATTTAAAAAATATTTGCATGATTTGATGATCATGACAAAGGGCTACCTGAAATTCCATAAAACATCAATTTTATCTACAAAGTCTGAAGTGCAGAAGGGCAGATTCTGCATGCAGTTCCTTTACAATTAATTCCTCTGTATCCTCCTGACAAGCAATTCCTCCAGCAATGCCAATCTGTCCTTCAGCTGGTCTGGACTTGCTTTGAGCAATTTCCATTTCCTTTTTTTTTTTTTTTTTAATAATGTAAAGAACACATTTCACATGAAAAGAGGATAAGTAATATTTCTTGATCTAATCATTGTATTTCACAGTATGTATTAGGTCTCCAGGGACACTAACACAAGTATAGCAGGTGCTACTTTACTTTTTACAGGTACAATTAGAGCTTCACTGAAAACGAGAAAGGTTATTTAAAGCAGACATATGAATACCATTAAAAAAAGCCCAAATCCTGAGCAATAAGACTGTGAATTCTAGATTCTTTAATATGACAAAAAAGTTTAAAATATTTAAACTTCTACTACCTTGATTTAATCCATTTTTGTTCTGCCTAAAGCAGTGTGTGATCCTTTGGAAGGGGGTGAGAAGAGCACAAAGAATTGAAAGTACTGAGTCAAATTTTATTAACTCTCTTGAATTTCTTTCTTCTTGCCCAAGGAAGGCAGAGATTCCTAGTTCCTTAGATACGAAATACTAGTGAGCAGGTATGGCAGCTGAAAATGACTAGAAAATTTTGTAAATCAACCAGGGTCTTTTAATATGATGTGCAAAGCACTTTGCAGCCCATGGCACAAGCACACTCCTCATCATGGTGCTCTTAAGACTTCAGTTTAAATGATGTTACTTTATATTGATTGTTCACTGGCTTGAGAAAGTGGCAGAGCCTAGCTGGAAGCCTGATGATTTGGACAAAAAAGGCTTTGAAAATATTGATTTTCTTAAAAGCTATGAATTAGGGCTTCAGCTTTAATCTGTGTGTTAAATTCTCCAGTGTCATAAGTGAAGTTGTGTTGATGAGTGCAGCTTGGCTTCATGAATTCACTTCAGGTCCCTTCCTAACAAATTTTTGTGAGTGATGATTCAACTGCCCTTTGCTCATGGGCAAACTCAGTCAGTAATTAGAATTATCCATGGAAACATTCTGGTTATCTAAGGCTCCCTTTCCTCTCATTACAAGCCTTCTGCTCAAGGAGTGACTCAAGTGATTCACAGCACCTGCTGACAGCCAAGCCTGAGCTCCAATGAGCAAGATGCAAACCAGCCAGCATTTGAATGGTTTTCTTCAATTGTGAACATAAATATGTTTTTAAAACTATTTACAAATCAAAAAGTCCAAGAGTTGTCAAACAGGAAATTGTGGTTGCATGTAATAAATAGCCTAGGCTTTCCCCCTTAAACTATACCAAAAAGCAAAATAGGAATTTAGGGGTAAAGGAGGACAGGTGAAAAAAAAAAAGACTAGACTCAACCTCTGCTTACATTAGCTGAGTTATTAATTATTAGCATGTTACTAAAATACTTCCCTACCATACCAAATCATTGAGTTTCTCACTCAGATTGCATTGCTGTAAGATGCCTAAAGATTCTCTACTACAAAGCAACAGGAAAGATACTTTTACCAAATAATAGCTGACTATATGACTTTTCTCTGGTTTTCTCCCCCTTTTTACAAGAACAAGCTTTTTTTTCCCCCATTAAATACATTGAAGAGAATTAAAGATAAAAATAAGACCCTATGGTATCTGTGGAAATAATTCTAATTTGCATCTCTGGGGAGCAGTCTCTCCACATTCCCCAGAATTATGGTTCCACTCAGCTATCAACCAACTGTGACAGTGGAACAATACTGTGCTAATGGAAATGTTGCATTTCCTTTGCTGTACTGCAGCAACAATTATGTCTTGCTACTTTATGTGCTGCATATATAATTAAGGCTTTGAGGTGACCTAATTGCAGCTTTCCAGTACCTGAAGGGAGCCTACAAGAAACATGGAGAGAGACTTTTTTACAATGGCCTGGAGTGACAGGATGGGGGGAAATGTCTTCAAACTGAAGGGGGATAGGTTTGGATTAGATATTAGAAAAAAAGTCTTTACTGTGAAGGTGGTAAGACACTGTTACAGGCTGTCCAGAGAAGCTGTGGATGCCCCATCCCTGGAAGTGCTCAAGGAAGGGCTCTGAGCAACCTGATCCAGTGAAAGATGTCCTGCCCATAGCAGTGGGGCTGGAACTAGATGATATTAAGCCATTCTGTCATTCTATATGTCTTTATTTCTTGAGAGGTACTAAAGAGAAAAAATAGAAAGGAGAGAGATAGATCCTAAACTCCTAGCACTCTGGTATTTAACTGTTTGAAAGAAGAAGAAAAAAAAAAAGGGCATATGGCAACTCATATTCTTAACTTACTGAATTTGGATCATAAACACCAGCTCCCAGGAAACTACACTTTTAGAACAAAACCAAGCTAAAGCTTCACTTGATACTTTATTTACTGATAGTGAGCATACTTGATTACATGTAGACTCTGTCATCTTGTTTAAAAATTGGAAGATGAAAAAAAATTAAATGCTTGTCATTAACATGTCAGATTGGATCAGTGCAGACATCAGTTTGAAGAAGTAAAGGTTCACTTAGTGCTTTTGAGATACAAAGGCAAATGCATGCAATTATGTCAATATTTAGATATAAGGCTGCCAATCTGAATTATAAACATCTCTAGCTCTCCACTCACTAAGTTTTTACAGTGCCAAAATCAAACAACCATCATATGTCTTATATGTGACTCATGACTGAAACTGTGACTCCTGAAACAGACTGAAAAAACAGCAGAGGGCATTATTTTGCTCTGTGTGACCTGCATAGGAATTTAGATTTATCTTCCTTAGCAGCAGTTCTCCTGAGGCCATTGTAAAGCAACATAACCAGAATGAGAAAATCCAAAAGAAATGACCAAAAGGGTCTGATAGCCTTGCTACTGGTGTCACAGAACCAGCTTATCTGCAAAGCCTAGAAATCCCTGAAATGTCCCTAAGCTACTGCTGCAGCAAGCACATCTCATACACATGAAAATCAATCTTCCTGTGGTTCATCATCAAGAACAGGGCAAAATAAATTAATCTATTCTTAACTGGTCCTGTGAGGGCCTTAGTTTTATCCATTTTCAGTGTAAATCAAGTTTCAACAAATGCTAGAAGTGATAAAATGCAGTCTCACATTACGCAGTCATTAACTTGGACATGCAAAAACCAATCAGAGAGACATTTTTATTCAAGCTAACACACATAGACCCAAATAATTCTCCTTTCACTCCACTATTATTTTTTCTCCTCACTTTGTCCTTCCTGTATGGTTTCTCCCTTCTTATACTACCCCGCTAAAGAAGGTGTAATAGAAAAATAGCCTCATAAGAGGCTTGTACTTGATTTGCAGTTTCTCTTAGAAATGATTAGGCATGTTTTTTTCCTCTTCTGATGGACCTAAGTGGAATCAGGCTACTTTCCCTATGCTATCTGCTTCCTCATGGCTCCTTGCTGGAAAAAAAATCCTTGCAATCAAGGTAGCATGGCAAGATGTGAATAGCAATGGTTGATGGATGTGAATATCACCAAAAAGCCCAGAGTCATGCTGGAAAGTGCTCTCCCTGAAGTGGCATTAGTCACTTCTCTTGCCTGTCACACTGCTTATCCCTCAGGCCATCTGGATAGAGGGCAACTAAAGGAATCTCTGTGAGAAGACAAAGATAATTAACAGTAAGAGAAAGATTTGTGTTAAAGCACTGCTCCCTTGAGATGGTTTTAGCCTCTCCACAGAGGGCTGCTGCTCTCTGAACTAATCCTGTTTGCAAGATGAAGCTCTGCAAGATGCAGTGAGAGCCCTGGCCACTTGACAGGAGAGGGATAAGAGCACCATGTGCTTCTCTCAAAAAGCATTTATTCTCTGAAGATCACCTGGGTTGGTGTTTAGCAAACATAAACCTTTGTATAGCATGGTTACATTCTGGTTATTTTGACTAGAAAAGATGCATGGACCAAGTGTGTATCTAATATAAGTACTGACAATCAAAGGAGACGAGGCTTGAATCAGTTTCCAAGTTAAGTTTCAAATTAAACACAACTTATTATGTTCTGCTGATCCCAGCTCCTATTTTAGCAGCCAACAGAAACCTTGTCTTCAAAGCTGAAACAGAGTGAACCAGGCACAATGTGAAGCCAGTTGTGGGCCCAGGGGATGTACTTGGCACAGCTGGGCTCCTGCCCTGCCATCCAACTGCAGCAGGGCTGCTGCAAACCAGGTCAGCCTGGGACTGCCCTCCCTGATACCAGGACCTGCACCAGAGACTGCTGCATGCTGAAGATGGTCAATGCAAGCAGTGAATATTGATCCTGAGCACAGAAATCATGTGGTTGCTACAGCAACTGCTATTTCATATGGCACTTCTTCTGGAGTGGCCAAAGACACCCTTCCCAATGAGATGATCACTACCTGGAAGGAGGCTGTAACACAGTGGGGATTGATCTCCTCATAAACAAGAAATAGGACAAGAGGAATTGGCCTCAAGTTGTGCCAGGAGATGCTAGAATAACTTCATTCACTGAAAAGGTGGCCAAGCATTGGAACAGGCAGCCCAGAGAAGGGGTTGAGTCACCCTCCCTGGAGGGATTGAAAAGGAAGTAGATGTGGCACTCTGGGACATGGTTTAGTGATTGACTTGGCAGTGCTGGATAGCAGTTGGACTTGATGATCTTAAAGGTCTTTTCCAAGCCAAATGGTTGTATGATTCTGTACACTCAAAAAGAGAAGGCAGCTATTTTCCATTACCCTTGAGTGAGACTTGTCTCTTGCAGAACTCATTCCTGGCTGACACACTAACAGGCAGAGAGTACTCCCACTGTTTCTGGAATTCCTCCACTTGTTGGCCAGACTAGCATGTAAAACTTGGTTGGGAAAACAAGGAAATGCTGTGTTTCAAACAGGTTATGCCTATAATTTGAAACTATTCTCTGGTCCTTTACTTCCCCTTATGAAGTTGCCAAGTGGATGGAAATTTGAGTTCTGGGAGCAGAACTCAGTTCACAGTAAATAAAAATGCAGCCTTTCAGGAACAGCTTGCACTTGGTAAGGGGTAGATAGACACTGGCTGCTTGCCCAGAGGTTCTTTTGCCTTAAGAGGGACAGAGAATGGGAAAGAAGGACACAGTGAACCTTTTCTGCTAATTAATTATATAAGGGTAAGGAAGATGAAAAATTACACTGCCATAGTATAGGAAAAACATGGATTTTGACTTCCAAATGCAGTTCCATTAACTCTTCACACCCTGTAGATGTTCAGAAAGATTTCATATCCATGCAGACTCATTTACAGCAAAATCACAACAGGCTGGTAAATCTGTTGCACTTGAGACATGGATTTACAGATCTGGGTGGTTACCACCTTCAGTGAGCTATTATTTGTTTGAATTCCTGCCTGCCAAAGGAACAAGAATGCCATACATGTTTTTCCTTGGAGCCATTTGAGTTGCTGTGAGTTCTGCCTTACCAATCATCCATTGCAAATAAATAAAAAACATCCCAGGCCCACTTCCATTTCCAGACCATCTAGAATTAAGATCCCTCCAGTCTGTATTGTGCAGTGACCTCATGAGTACTGTAGAAAGCAGGGTGTAGCATAGCATCAGATTTTGAAGCAGAAAGACTGGTTAAAAATAACTCAATGGGCCTTAGTGGTGTTAGATCTCAAAACTAGATGAGGGATTTTTAGTTGCTGAGGTTTAGGTGGTGATGGAAAATCTACTTTTCTAGTTATGTCCAATTTACCAATTATGAATACACAGTTCTACCTACCAGCTTTATGAGGACATAGGGAGGTGGCAAATAAGTTTTAATTACAGCATAGGTGTATGAAAGATGATAGGAGTATAGAATGAGCTTCCAGTCCAACAGGCTTCCTGCTGCTCAGGAAGGCAGAATAAGTTAAAGCTATCAGCAATTTTTAACCATGAAGGATATTGTTTATTTATTTATATAATTTTCTTTTCCTTCATTGAAAGACTTAGGTCTGGTACCTGCACCATGGTGCTCCTTACTATTATCTGTGCTTATGAATTAAATTCCACCTGCACATTTGGAAAAACACTTCTGTAGCCAATGTCTAAGTTATTTACATGAATATCTACTGCAGTTCTCTAAGGAAGCACAACAAATGTACGAGTCTATAGCTGTAAACTCTGCCCCTATATGTCAATTAGGAGCAAATACAATACATATATTCACAGGACAAGTGAGGCACCAGCAGAATAGAGTCTGCCTAGTATTTTCTCTCTCAATGGGAAAAACTCCAAACAGGTAAAGTGCAAGGAGTGGGCAAAAAGGAAAACATTGCATATGCATTTGGTTCAATTTATTTATGATATAATATTGAATAATTAATGTCAAATTAAGAAGACTAAATGGCTTATTAATTACAGAACAGATAATACATTACTCTTGATTAATACATCTACATAATGTGTTATTGTATATCAATAAAACATTTTCTGTTGATTATATACTTCGTGAATTCATCACACCAACATTTTTCTAAGTGCTATACATTATTTATGTAATGTTTCACTAATTACTGCAACACCAATTTTTCCTCTTTTGAACAGCCTCTTCAATTCATCTGTGTCAGGTCTTGCCAAACTAATTAGGATGTCATGCATCCCATTTTTTGACTACATTTAGATTTTTGGTTGAAAAAAAAGGAGATTGCCCTGCTTCTTAAACAGTTACTAACAAGTATAATTTTCAGCTTTTTCAGAGCTGTCCAATGTACACTATTCAAGTGCTGGGAAAGTGCAATAAACAAATTGTTATCAATTACCCATGAAAAAGGTTACTGGCTGATGCAAACAGAACATAACACATATTTATTAACCTTACCACACATTTATCACACATGATTACTCAGTAAGTTGTTAATGGCCTTACCTTAAACACCAGTTCTCCTATCAGGCCGTTCCATGACCCATCATCCTGAGGGCTCCCATACTTGTGATCTGGTGCTACATAAATTTCATATTTAAAGCCGAGGTAAGTGGACAAGGCTTCCAACACATCTATTGAAAAGCCCTGATACTTCTTTGGTTTTCCCAGAACATTTTCAGACACCATGACAAAAGGCTCTTCCTAAAAAAAAAAAAAAAAATAAAATAAAGGAGGAATCTGTTAATAAAGCAATTATATGCCATGTTTGGATGCTGGTTTTTTTTTTGTTTTTTTTTTTTTAACTAAAGGAGGAACTATTAAAATATTATTTGTACAAAACTGTCCCAGAATACATTGTTAGCAATGCCCCTTACATTCTGCAAATGCTATTTTGTTTTGGATTTCCTTCAGTGGAGAAAATTTATTCTCTATTATGTAGTTCAGAAGTCAATCTTCTGCTGTAACATTTCAGCTGAAATATTTTTTATATAAGTGTGGTCAGCAGGACAGACATACACTCCATGTATGTACTCCATAAATAGGGAGGATTCCACAGCACTGCCACTTTCCACTAGCTGAAAAAACCACTAATTCATGTTGTAAGGAAAGAAAAACATGGAAAACTGAAATATGTATTGCTCTTGTCCCACTGTAACCTGAATATAGGCCTGTTAAATTCAAATAGTTCTGTCCAAAGAAACACCATTTGATTACCGTAGAGGCAATCAATTATAGGACTTAAGGCTGTCTATAAGAATGATTGGTGAATATTCATCTGAATGATGACTGTCATAAAGGATACAAATAATACCAAAAGTATACCAAATACAAAATACTAAAATCTCAGATTTCCAAACAACATGCTTTTCTTACTTTTCTGAAGACTTGTAATAGTTTTCTCTATTTTGTTATTAAATTGCCCCGCCCTCTTATTCTTCCTGTTGCACAATTAATTTCTATACCTTCCTCTTCACTTTTTTCCAAAAAGAATACAAAAAACCAAATTATATTTCGAAGGAAAAAAATATACATATTTGTCATAGGTGAATTTCATTTAGGCTTGTTCCTTATTTTCTCTGAAAGAACTTGTCTGATCTATGTACAGCAAAATATTGAATCATCCCCAAAAGCATTAAAGTGCTGTAACACATAGATAATTTTAAAAATATGCTATACGTCTTCCTTTTAATTCATTATATAGTATTGTAATTTTGTATAAGGTTAACAGAAACATTTATTCAGAGGTGCAAAAAAGTTAGTTCTGACTAGTAATGGCTTGGCCAGGGCAAGCCCATGAAACCACTCCCAATTTGTTCTGATCTGCAAAATTGACAAGCAGATAGAAAAAAACAGAACTTGCTTTTTGTGGTATTTGTGGCCAAAACTTAAATTGCATCTACAGTGGCATTTATTATTCTACTGCTAATATCTGTAAATTACTTTGAAGCCAGAGTATTTTTACCATTTTTCCACTCAACCTATACCTCACTAATATTTTTAGCTTACTGGAATGTCCTTCTATATGACCAGGTGTCACTGAATTGGAGGCAGGATGTTCTTGAAATAAGAGAGCATCATTTGTAAAGGCTTGAGTAAATATTCTCAAGGACAGCCACATGCTGAGGATGCTGCCAAAGAAGAAAGGATGCAACCAGACTGCACTGGCAGGATGTTCTTTTCTGACTCTGGGAAATCCAAGAAAAAACCCAACCCCAAACCCAAAACAAATAGAAAAGGAACCAAATAATCACGCTACCGACCAAAAAGAAAAAAAGAAAAAAAAAAGAAAAAAAGAGTTAAAGGTGGACTGCCTCAAGTTATTTTTTCTAGTTGTCAGAATTTCTTTCTTCCATATTTTCCAAGATCAGTGAAATTGCCTAAAAAAGGAGGAAAGAAAGTAAAAGGAATTTTTAAAGTAGTTTTCCAGTGCCCAGGTTCCAAGAATATTGGAAAAATTGAGACCAAGTTGATGAAAGCTTCTCTTAAATAAGAACACCAAGTGAATTCAGCTTTGCTGATCACCTGAATGATAGATTCCATAAATATAAACTTAAAATTACTGGAAAGAAATATTTCTACAGCAAATAAAAATGGTAGTTTATCAATTTAAGCACTCTATGCACAAAATTCTAAAGATTTATGCGTAAAAAGGACATATTAGAAGCTGAGAATATTCATATTAGGAAGGATTAATTTTTATCACTAAATTATTTAGAAAATAGTTGCTAATAAACTGATTTTCTATCCAGTTGCTAATTGTAGTGATTTAACATGCTGTTTAAAATGCAGTTTGTCACAACTAATGTCCTTATTAGTACTTAATAGTCCTTTATTAAGCAATGTATTATTGTTTGGTTTTGAATGTCCAGTGTCCTATATATAAGTAATGAAATATAAATAGTCAATCAACTTCATGCCAAGCAACTAACATTTTGCAATTTTTGTTGAGGTCTGGAGCAGCAAACCATTTAATCACATTCCAAACAAAACAAAACTAATCTACTGCCATGATGTTTTTGTGCAATTGTTTACATTTCTGAGAATGCATTAAAAGAGGACAAAAATAATTTTCTTGATATTTCCCCCACATAAATACTGCAGCCTGATTTTTTTTTTTCTTTCACTAGGGGTTGGTATGGGAGCTATGGAAAGGTGCATGCATCCCTACAATATGGATGTTAAAATGATTGTCTCCATCTTTGAGAAAGCTGAAGCTGCAGAAAGAAAATAAACACAGCAAAAAAATGAGGACAATGATGACCTTGTAGAAAGTAGGTGTGCAAATCTAATGAGCTAATTACTGATTTTGAAAGTGGAAAAATTCACCTGGAGGATGAAGGTTCCATTCAACCTCAATAAATTCAGGAAAATCCTGATACACTTTCCCTCCAAAGCAAGTGCTAATTCAGACTACAAAAAAGGTCTTTATCAGAGAATCCATACAATGGACAGCCTTGGAGATGCTCAAAACACCCCTGGACAGAGGGGAGTTCCAACAACCTGCTCTAACATTTACCCTGGTCCAAACAGCTGCAACCCAAGGGTCCCTTCAAACCTAAATTGCTCCAGAATAAATGAGATGATCCAAGGGAGGCCACTGCTGCTGCTTGTCCTTTTTTTCTCTTGGAAACACCTCTCTAGGGGACTTAAGAGCCTCTATGGGGCAAGAGGAGACTGCACAGCCTGTAAAGCCAAGGAGGTCTGAAAAGCAACCAAGCCACGACACTCACGGCTGAGGAGAAAAAAAAAAAAAAAAAAAAGAGAATGAATGGTTTGCCCATCCTTAACTTCTCGTTTTTGCAAGGTTGATGATCTGCCTCATTTAACCACATAGATATCCAGTATATTTAGGGGATGATTTTTCATCCAACCTCAATGAGATCCTTTGAGAGAGGGGCTATTTTCATTCAACTTTACCTTAAACATGCCCCTTTGTCAGCTGAATGCAGAAGCCTGGTAGAAGGGCTCCTTGTCAAGATAGCTCCACAGTTATCAGTGCCTATCTCTTCTTGGGATCAAAGCTGTGCTGCCCTGACCCAAAGGAGGATTTAAGGGTTTAAGACCTGGTGGATTTCACACAGGACTGTGGGTTAACTGTGGTGGACAGCGAAGCACCACATGGCGAAAACCACCTGCAGGTAAGGGTTATATTGGGTGAAGCTGTGCATATTGCTTTTTACAGCTGTAGGAAGACAAAGTCTGGCTTCAGAGAGGATTATGTCCCCCAAACAAGAGAAGCTGCAAAATGCTAGACTGGCACAGATAGTTAGGATAAAGGTGAACCCAAGATTATTGGCAACATGGCATAAAAAAGGGAAAGCATTAGGAAGATGACATGATAATACAAGTACTTTGGGGATGTTGTTCAAGTAAATGTTTGTCTCCATTCATTTCCCTGTTGTCACACACTTTAAAGCAGAACTCACAAACTAAGACTGAGAGAGGTTAACAGTATGCTACAGATTAAGACTGATATAATTTAATATTCCCAGCATCCCTGGAAACTGGTGTGAGATGGCATAACATAACTTCTGGATCCTAGCCATGTCCCCTCCCGGCTACTGCAAAAATTAACTGTGTCCTGGCCAGAACTAGGACAATGTGCTAAATGCTTCAAGCATCTAAGACTTAAAAATACAAATTACAGTTCTTATTTACTGTGATGAAATTCTCAGACCTACCAATAATTTGGATAAAATATCTGATTTGAAGTAATCTTTTTATATTCTTTACTATTCTCCCTAATAAAGTTAAAAAAAGGAAAAGAGATAAAAGCTGTTGGGCACAGAAGACCTTCATGCTTGAAAACAGAAGGAGAAATACTCAAGCTAAATAGCAGAAAAGAACAATTAGGCTGAGTTTAACTTGGTTGTGTTAATTAATTAGACAATCAAAGAGAAACATCTGTTTGTAGCTGCGCTACAGATGTGGATGATAAAGTCAAGGAATAAATTCCAGTCTTAGAGGAGGCAGGCAGGGAGAACAAGAGAATGCTTTTCAGAAGCTCAGTTCCCTAAACCCAGAGTCTCTTTTTGGGATGATTTTTAGCCAGCAGGATAGTGACTTCAAATTCCAAGCTTTGATAGTAATCTTTCAGTTCCTCAATGAAAATCCAGTTTTAAAGATTTTTGTACAGAAAGGTCTCTTTTTTGGTAAACTACAGAAAATTTGTTGAAAGAACAGAAAAGTTTCATTCAGATCTTAAACACAGCACTCTAATTAAATACATGAGAGGAAGAAAAATGTTGTGTTCAGAAGGCTGTTTACAAAGAATAGTGGTCTTAGCTCAGCTGTTCATGACTTTACCCCTGCCCACCACCTCATTAGGAGATCATTGGGTAATAAGATAGATTTTCTCTCCAATTAGAGGTGTGGATTCTGTGGCTTTGAGACTTATTTCTGGGTAGAAATGATATTATGATACACTGCTCTGCTGCACTTATTTGTGAAGGTATTTTGTTCTTTCTATATATAAAGATGCTAAAAATTGAGAATGCATTTTACAAACAAAAAAGCAAAAGTAAAAAAAGAATGCTTTGGCTTATTTTCCTGGTCAGCTAAATTCTCTTTGCCCCTTAGCATGGACAGAAACTTCCTAGCCAGGGCACTAAACAGAAAATATTGAGTAACAAAATGGCTTTTGAGGTTAGAGAAACTAATCACTACTGGGATTTACAACACAAATTGGAGCTCTGTGGGAGCTGGAGGGGTTTAGCCTGGAGAAAAGGAGGCTCAGGGGGACATAATTGCTCTCTAAGCACGTGAAGGGAGGTTATGGCAAGGTGGTAATTGGCTCCCTCCCAAGAAAAAAACTGTGAGAGGAAATGGTCTCAAGTTATGCCAGGGGTGAATTACTCTGGATATTAGGAAAAATCTCCACTGAAAGGGTTGTCAAGCTTTGGAGCAGGCTGCCCAGGGGAGTGGTGAAGTCACCATCCCTGGAGACATTTGTAGGTGTTAGGGACATGTAGATGTGGCACTTTGGGACATGGTCAATGGTGGGCTTGGCAGAGCTGGGTTAATGGTTGGATTTGATGATCTTAAAGGTCTTTTCCAACCTAAATTATTCTATGAAGAGACTTTTGAAAGTAGGTAATTATATGGGTGGTTAGAAGTCACAAAGCATATGAAAATGACCTGTGTGTCTACTCATCAAAAATTTCTGAACACACTGAAATATAATACTTTCATAGCAGCACTCCATTCAATAGGACTCTACATTCAGTAAATTTTCCCTCTTTCTCTGCTGCAAGTAGTGAGAGAAAAAGAAAGTGAGAAATGAAGCTCAGGTCTGGGCAAGACTGTCAATCTGTGCTTGACACTGACTCTAGAAACAGTGGACAGGCACATTAAAGGATTCCCTTAGCCCAGGCTGAGCCTTGGCAATATCATGAAGTAAATATTCACTGCAACACTTTAAAAACTCCCATTCCCTGCAAATGTAAAGAAACTGCTCCCCAAACTGAAATTCACACTTATTACTAGATCTCTTAACTCTTTTCCAATGTCCGTTGGATGACCAAGCACAGCCATTATAACCAAGAAACACTAAGTCTGATAAACTATAACCAAAACATTTCCAAGCACAGGATGCTATTGTCTTGTTGCTAGGCAAAATCACTTTTTCCTTGACTCAAAAAATAATTAATGGCCCCCTGTTATATGTTAGTCATTTTGCATTTCCTTCCCCAAAAGATTTTGGTGAAATATGCAGCCCCAAATACTTAATTTTCTCAAGTGTTTCATTGACCACTGTTTTGAGGATTTTATTTGGCTGCGAACAGCACAGCAGCTTGTTATTTTTAATTGTACAACAATGTACATTAATTCATGCTAGAATCAATGACCAAAATTTAATTGAAGCATTTCATCCTTTCATTACAGAAATTCTCCCACTATCAACAGTTATAGAATGGCTGCAAAACCTAACACAGCTCCCACCCCTTAATAAAACTAAAACATAGATGAAGGAATCAAATCTAAAAGATCTTGGATAACTAAGTATTGTATCAATGGGCTGTGCAACCATATTGGCACTGAAACCTACTATTCTCTGATCCTGTGTTTTTCAAGCAGATTGATTGGAACATCAGCTGTACTAACAGAAAAGTCACCTTTTCTACAGCAAGAAGCTCGTTCACATCCCTAAAATGGAGTACAATATTAAGGGCATTTTACACTTGGCCTATTCTTATCCATGTGGGCCTGTCACTTGTTTGATATTTTCACTGTTGTCTTCAATCAGACATAAAGTTTGTTCTTTCAGTAACAGTACTTTAAAGAGTATTTTTTCACTCGTGAGTGAAATGGTAGCTTCTGGATTTATTATGATCTTTAGTTTAGTCCTATTTACAAGAAATGAACAAAGAATATTAGCCCCTCTTCCTCCCATTTCTCAGCAATTGGACTAAAACTTCTTTCAAAGCTATCTGTGGCAATGGTCTATTAGGATGCTGCCAAGCTTTGTGTATTGATTTTAATTCACAATAACTTAATGCAGGTAACAGCTCTTTCTGAACCATAAGACAGGAATATGGATTGAGATTAGAATTGATTGGAGTGTTTTAGAGTATGTCTGAAGAGTACAATGGTGGCTTTAATGCAGATAGTTCAGGTACCTGAATTAGCAGAAGTGTGGTATGGGTGCATTAACCTGCTGGGAACTACACTGGACTCCTTCCAGCAGCCTTGCAAGGGCTCCTGTTCATAAGGAGCTGTGTCACACAGCTCACCTTCTTTTCTATCCTGCATAGAATGGAAGGATAATTACAGTCAGAGTAAGAGCCTCTTTCTGTTTCAAAGTCAAATTTCTGTGAACTGTGTGAATTGCTCTGGAATGCAAATATGCCCAGGGAGCAGATGGGTGAGGGTCAGTGAGGAGATAAGAGCAGCCCTTGACACAGAGGTGAGTTAGGTTGGTCCTACCAGGCTTTGCACTGCACCTACCTTGCTGTCAAGCTGTGGCCCCAGCCAGGTCTCAAAACATTTGAATTGCTTGACATCCAACTTATCTGGTATATGGTACCTGCTACTTTAGAAAAATGGGTTGAAAATAACAATAATTGTAAAAAAAACTGGTGCTGGCTTTCCCAGCAGGCTGTGAGATTAAAGCTTGTCAAATGAATGATCACAGTAGTGAATAGCTGTATAGTTTATGACCTGTTTTAATGCAAGCTAGGTAGCTCAAAGGGACATAAAACAGCTATTAAAAAAGGCCTGTGCCCAGTCAGTAGCAATTTAAACTTGGCCCTTGTACAGGTGTGGTGGTTGGAAGAGGAATACAAAGATAGGTTCTCCCTCTATCAACAAATATTAGTTTCTGCTTTTATAATAATGATTTAAATTGTTGCAATTTTGGGTGCTACTGTAGTCCAATATACCAATACATATATATAATACATATATATATATACAGTATAATAAATACCTCAATAAAATTATTTTTCATAAAAGACTGTGGGCACTAGGGCAGAGATAGAGCTGCCTGATGGAATGAAGAGACTTTACAGAAGTTCCACAGCGCTGAGTTATGAAAATGGGGAATGGGATCAGAACTGCATGAGAAAAGTGATCACCAAAAATATTGGGAGAAAGAATAGGAAGCATTATCTATGAGATTATTGCACACTATTATAAGATATTTATTCAATATTTAATGAGGTGCCCTGTACATTATCTTTCCTGAGGCTGATCTTTATTTTACAGTCATTCATTGATGTTTTTGTCCTGACATTTTTAATCCTTTATCATTTCTGACTGTTTGTTCTGCTGCATATGCTGAAACACTGTCTTATTTTATCTTTCTTATGCCTGTCCTTTCCCCTGTTACTCTGAAAGTTACTCCAGCTTTGGAAAGAACTTTTTTTTCCCAAAACTTTCTTTAAGCCAGTATTGGAATTCAAATCCCAAAGACAGTTTCAGCTTTTAAAACCAGGCTTTAGCTTCATATCTTACTTTTCATCTTCTCTCAGAGTGGTAAATTCAGTAGAAAAAGGGACTGAAGATGCAGATCTCCTGCCAGCTCCTGTCCCTAAAGACATTGTCTGCTTTCAAATTTCTTTCTTTTCTAATCTGGGCAACAAATGCTCATGAATTTAATACCAACCACTGAGAATTAAACTAGTCCACATATGATAACATTTCCCATGGTGCAAATGAGGTTTCTTAATTTTTTTTTTTTTTTCTTTCTATGCTTATCTACCCTTATGACAGTGCTTTCACTACATCCCATCCCACAGTGCCCACCTGCAGCCAAGGGTGACCAACCTGCAGCTCTGTGCAAGTAACCCAGGTGATAACTCTCTGTTAGATACTGTGTATGGGGATGGATGGCAAAGCATAACTCAGCATGGCTTGCTGTTATCTGTTTTTCCTTTATCCTGCCTGCCTCAGGATCCTCCAGATATGAAAATACATTCCTGTTTGGGAGCTGTCTTGAATTTTCATGTAGAGTCACAAGTATCTTTTGCACCATTAGATATTATACCTTATGCACTTTCAGGAAAGGCTCTGTACTTTTCAGTCAATGTTTTAATGCTTTAAAGCAGGGAATGCAAACTTTTTTCCTTTTTTGAAAAACGGGGGCTTTTAAAGAAAATATGATTTTACAAATACCTGCTGCCCTATTCATTGTCAAATGGAGCAAATCTAATTCCATTTCCAATGTCTTAATATTAATACGAATAATCCAGTAATTTTCATTGCTAATAAAATGGTATTATGAGAATATCTGCTGTATTTTAGGTCATTTTCAATAAAACTGAACCACTGCAAAAGAGAATAAACTGAGACAGCCAAAATGGATGTATAGCTAAATTTGTTCTTGGTCAACTGTTCATTCAAGACACTCTGAATTTGTTTGGAATAGCTATGCTGACTTTGATTGAGCTACATTTCAGAAATTTAGAATACATTTCAGAAATTCACCAGCAAATGACTTGAACTTAAGAACAGCTTGTCAAGCACAAAGTTCAGACTTCAGCTTTGTGTATGGAAGGAATCCAAGACAGAGAGATCTGATATTTAAGTCAGACAAAATAAACCTTTTCTGAAAGTGTAGAAAGTGTGGTACTAATCCAACTGAGATTAAAACATTGAATTATGTGTACACAAACATGACCACAGTTCTCCTCAGCATAAACCACAAAGAAATATTTCTTATTGCTATTTATGCAAAGGAGAGCATTCACATTTACTGCAGAAGAACCAGGATTCTCTGCCAAGAGAAACCACATGATTTCCAGTTTGGGGCTATATTGTATTCTGCCATCCTCACAAAGAGATTTTGGTTAAGGTCTGCAGATATGTAGCTCATAATTATTAAATTTACTTGAGGAAGGGAATTAGTAGATGGATGTGGATGATGGGAATTGTTCAGCATTTGCTTATTGAAATGCTGAGGAAATAAGTCACAATCATTTATGATTTTCAGACTCCAGAATGTTTCATTTCATTAGTGTAATGCAGTATGAACCCAGTATGAACTATGGAGTATGAACTATCCTCTCAAATTCCACTGCAATTTTTTTTTTTAAAAGTCCTTTTCAACCTGAAGGCATAACAAAATGAAACTGGAGGAGGAGGAGTGCTATCTAAAGAGGCATGAGAGATTTGCACTGTTGACAAAGCACATTTACAAAATAATGTGAACTTCTCAACTCTCAATGAAAAAGAAACCTATTAATATTGAAAGGTATTACTATTTAATTTTAACACTTGTTTCTCTGGATCAAGATAATTCTTTTAGAAAATAGCAGAATTAATAACAATAACTAATCAGTCTGTATAGGTACTTTACTTTTAACAGAAATGTATTGACTTAATTCAAGAATGGAGAGAAGGATGAAAGAGAAAATACAATAAAGATCATCACTAAAATAAATCAATGAAATCCCTCCTGCTCTCACATTCAAGGTATGAATCATACATTTTCATCAAACAGATTAAAGACAAATCTCCAGTTTTGTCCGACCCAGAAGATATAAAACTAGTGAGGAGACTGAAATGCTCTGTATTGAACTTTAAATGTCTGTCTTTGCTTTTAAAATTACTGTAGAATCCTACCAGCATAGGTAATT
The DNA here is from genome assembly GCF_903797595.1 of Erithacus rubecula. Lineage (NCBI taxonomy): Eukaryota > Metazoa > Chordata > Aves > Passeriformes > Muscicapidae > Erithacus > Erithacus rubecula. The sequence goes on from NC_136687.1 coordinate 50,436,068, forward strand.
ACTTTTGTATATCTTTAACGTGAAAGAAGAAGCTCTCTGTCACAGTAACAAAGATAAAGCAGGAACAGTGGGGAGAGAGGGAAGAACTACTACTAAAAACAATGCTGATACTCTAATTCAAATTTATTTTTCTAGGCAAAGTCTTAGATAATTTTTGTCAACAAATAATTATACTGAACCAATTACTAGGAGTATAAGGCAAAATAGAGACCAGCCACTGCCACCATGATGCTATTTTGACTAAAATGCAATTAAAGTATAATCTTCCCCCTCTCTGTTATTACTTTTTTTTTTTTTTTTTTTTTTTTTTTTTTTTTAATTCTGTGCATTCATTGCTTTTTGGCTGACTTTTGCTGTTGTTTAGTTTGGGTTTTGGTTCCTTTGTAGATTTGTGGGGTTTCTTTAGATGCTGTTTTGGGGTGGTTTGTTTTGTTGTTTGGTTTGTTTCATCTTGTAGATATTACCACAGGAATTCTCTAATGTACTAGGAGCTGGAATAGAATGTTCACCCTGACAGATAAAGGTGCTAAACATTCATAAAATTACTGGAGAAGTACGAAGGTGCTATGTCTATGGCACTGACATGCTCTGGTGATTCCACCTTCCACCCCAGACAGAGCCTCTTCCTTCATCATGCACTGCCAGCAATGCAAACCCTGAAAACTCCTTGTCTTGTTCTTTATAAAAAAGTGCTGGGCCCTCAGACACTGAACTCAAACACAAGTAGAGAGTAGCAAGAGGGAAATAGCTCAATCTAACCTTGACAGTTCTGTAGCCTTGGGTCAACTTTGTATTTATGTAAAGTCCAAAGAGGGCTATATGTCTCATATTATTTTCTTTTTCTTTATCTTTTTCCACTCTTAAAAACTTCTCCTAAAGATGAGTTTATGTTAGGGAATACACTGGTCTCGTAACACAAATTCCTATTTTGGTAGACATTGTCTGTTCAGCTTTAAACCAAGCATTTCCCTTAATGTAAGGTGCCCACACAAGGGAGGAACCTGGCTGAAGAAAAGCTAAGATGGGACAGTAGATGTTTTATCAAACTAAATTTACTGGACTGAAGCTGACCTTGAATATTTTCTGAGTGTGTTAGGCTGCACTCAGTTTGCCAAGGTGATTGGAATTGAATCACTTAGAGCTTCATCTAGGTAACTTTAGCTAACAGGGCACTTGGAGTTGCCCTTTATCAGCTCACAGGCTTGTGTTACCTAATTTAGAATGTGCTGTGCAAGAAACAGGTTCTAATGTGTTTGAATCAGTCTGAAATGTGCTGTACTGATAAACAATTTTATTTTGTTGAAAATTATCCATCTTCCTGGGTTTTTTTGACCTGCTTAAATCCATCCTTCTAACACCAACTACTTTCTTAGTAAAATGGTGCACTTAATAAAAAGATGAGGCAAAAAGAAGAAAATACATTCCTGTTAGTGCAGAAGGATGAGCATCTGCTTACCAGCACAGTGACCACACGCAGAACCACTCCTCTCATGTTGTTCTCCAGCTTTCTGTCTGTCAGTGACCCATTCAGACCAGTTACAGGATTCCAGCAGCCAAGCTAAAAGAGAAAACAAAAATAATTTTCTCACTGCCCAGAAAACTTTGCTAGTCATTCCTCCTATGTGGCTTTAGGCAGGAACATATGAAATAGACAGAAAACCTTCTGGAATCAATGGGATGGAAACTCAGGGAATGGTTTGTGCACAGATTCATCTTGGAATTGAAAATGAAGCAATTAAGGAATATCAGTTCTTGATTTTAAATACCATTGTGCAACGGATGACAGCATCCAGATCTGGGGTTATAGGCATTACTTTAAAAGAGGTCAGAGAGGATTACAATATTACTGAAAAACATTTAAAAAGTACTGTAGCTGTAAAAATATTTCTACCTTGCTTTCAGTAATACACTAATTGGAGAAATAATAGCTACCACCATTTTGGCACGCTCTCTGCTCCAGCCCATTCTTCCTAGCGGAACTCTGACAAAAGGAATTACACCAGCTCTAATTAAAGCTTATACTACTAATTGATAATGGAACAGCAGTGATTTTAATCCAGGTTAAAAATCACATTTAAAGATGATTGAGGAAAAGACCATTGGATAGGCACATTGCAGTATTGAGAGAGTACTGCAATAGATAATGCAGAAAAAGTTCATCTATGCCATTTTTTCATTGGTGCTATGGTATTTATTGAGCTTCTGTGGATGAAGTTTTTGCTCAGGGATTTCTCTAGATTTATCTCCTTTCAGTCTGTGTTTAGTAGGTTCCGACTTGTAATTCAGCTTCTCTGAAAATATAATTTGCCTGGTTTTTTGTATGATGGTAGATGCTTTTTTTGAGCATAGAGAAACATATCCATCAATAAATCAAACACATCCCTTGGCACCACACACCAAGACAATCAGTTTCATTTTGGAAATTCATTGCCACACTCAGCTGGCCTGCACAATTATCAGTATTAAATCCAAAACCCAACAGAAGGACAATGACTGACTCCAGAGGACTTTGAAGCCTCAATTAAGAGTCTCAATTAAGGCAGGTAAACCAATTGTCTATGTGAAGTCATTCCACAGCCAAAGAGACAGGCACCTGCAGCTACCACTTCTTGTTCTGAATGCCTTGTCCATGGACTGTGAATGGAACTTTTGCAGGGATGCTCATCTTCTGACTCCTACTTAAAAGAACCAAAAGGTTTAATTCCCTCTGACAAACCAAGATTAACACCTGTAGGCTATTGTTGGGTCCAGTGGCCTCTACTCTTGGAGAATTCAACTCCATAATCTGAGAGGAACAAACTGTAAAACACTGAAAATATTACTGTAATCTCAAACAGAGTCTCAGAAATGGCAGGTTTCCTCAAAGCATCTAAAAGGGTTTGTAAAGAAGGGGGCTTTGCTGACTGTATTTGAACATAAATTTACAGATATCATTATTTTCAGTTATTCATGTGAAAAGGCTTTGTATGTGTGTTTCATAGATCTTACAAAGTGAAACAGAAAACAAGGAACAAACTTTAAGTCAACATATTTAACAATTTCAGAAATGGGTAATCTGAAATACTTGTTTTCTTTGTTGCACCTATTAGACTAGAGCAGCTGCTAAATTTTTGAATTTCAATACATGCATATCAATTCTTTGAAGGTGCCTCCTTAAGAAATGCATCTCTCAAATAGTAAAAAATAACTTTGTTCAATGATATAGAAGTTAGGTTTGTCTTAATGGTCTCACAGGTCTTTTCCAATCTAAATGATCCCATGATTCTAATTCCCAAAGCAAGATGGCCTTAAAGCAGTGTGGTCACTTCTCTCTGCTGCTTTCAGAAGTACTCACAGCTAATTCATACCTTTCTGAAGTCAAGGTTATTTCACATTCAGGGAATGAGTGAGGGTAATGCTGAGCCTACTTGTAATCACAAGTAATGACTGAATCAAGGATCTACTAGATCCAGAACCCCAGAGAAACTGAAAGCAGCAACAGGATACAATGAGAAACAAAATCAGGAGGTATCCTGTTAATCTCTTGAAGTTGCTCATCTTTCCTATGGCTGTACCTAAATAAAAGCACAAATTATCCCTGTTTGGTTTCCCCACTTTGTGTTGCCATCAGATCACAACAACCAGCAAGAGATCACAGCAGCCCTCCCTGCATCTTCTGGTCCTGCTCAGGGTATCCAGGTGCTCTCCAGTCATGGATGGACTCCTGACACAGCCCAGGTCCTCACCAGTCCCAGGCAACACCTGAGTTGGATAACCTGAGTGCTGAAGTGCATTCCCTATAACAGTACAGTGAAATTCTGCAAATGTACTCACACTGTACTTTGTGACAAATCACTGACATCCCATAAAGCAAAGCATTCCATGGGCTACATTTTCTGTATGAAAAACAGTGAAAACACTACTAAGTTCACAGCAAAACTGCATTCAATTAATTCAGTGATTGTCATTCTTAGTCACACAAAGAAACTAATTAGAACTTAGATCCAATTAGCATATCCAAATGTGTTGGATGTATAATTACTGCAGAAACTCTGCTGCTTTTGCCAGAACTAAAACCCTAGGAAGTTGCTGAAGAGTCTTTTTATCCTTTTGAGGTTAAAGTCCATTTTTAATTATGTACATTAATGTGCACATATTTATATAATTAAGTTTTTAGCCCAACCCTACCTTTTCTAGGGCAACCCCCCCCCACCAACATAACATTTCTGGAGATTCAGTATAGCACTAATTTTCCTTTAAAAAGGCACTTTTTATTTTTCAATTATTGTTCACTTAATTTTCAATTCAATTGTTCCTTTATGCAGCTCAGTCATGGTGAAGACAAATGTGCAGTGTCTTGCCAACAAAGTTGAAATTGATTTTGAGTGGGAGCTGCTTACTGTTATTAGGAGAAAACAAATCAGCATTTATTGATGACAATTTGAGCTTGTCATTGCAACAAGGAACAAATATAACTACTGCTGAAACATTGAGATGGGGGTGGTATGAAGCTCCCTCTTCAGCTTTTTCTTGTTTAACTGGTTCTGCAAAACATTTGCTGCTTCTGCAGTTACTTCCTTTTTCTTTTGTTCTCTCTCTGATTGTTGAAATGAGAGAATAGATCAGACAATAACAAAATATCACATTAATTCTGATGGATTTGGGCAGATGGGTGATGGGAACTCTTACTGAGCACAGTGCTTGTCATCTTCATACCACACAAAATTTATCATTTATAGTTCTTTGAACTTCTGTTTCAGTTTCTTTTATTTATTCTAATGACAGCTTTTACTCTTCTAGGTTTAATGTAATATGATGAAGATGGAAAAGTTGTCAGTCTTCTACTTCCTTTGATATCCAATTTGCAATCTCTTTCTGTTCATCCCACATCCCAGCTTGTTATCCTGACTATCATCAATGTCAAAATGGGCTTTGTTCTCATGTCTTGCTGGCAAAGCCAAAAACTTACTTCCCTTCTTCATTAGAAAATTTTTACTATATGGGCAATGCATTATGGAAGGTCTTTAATTTGTATCTCAGTATTAAAGTAGGCAAAATCCATTTCATGGGGAGTTACAATTTCATTATTTATAAGGAATTTGGAACACTAAAGTCTATAATGTCTTTATGACAGAGTTTACAGCCAGTTTTCCTCCCTTACTTCCTATGCAACCAGTGAACTCTCTGAATATCTGAGACCTTTCACTTCTTTTTCTGGCCGACTAAAATGCAGATTGTGTCAATTAATCAAGAAAAATACATTGGCCTGGTATGATCACAGTTGAGGACCATCAGAGAAAATGAATAAAACCAGAATACTGGTAGAGATGAATTACTTTAGTGCTTGTCATTATATCAAACTTCAATTAACATAGAAAATATACAGGAACTAGTTTATCCAATGTGACCACCTTGAACTCACACTGCATTACCACAACACTATTATGGGTCAAGAGCAGAAAATATTCTAGGGGAGGTGCAATGGAAATCTGAGAGAGAAAACAGCACTGCATCTGTAACCCAAATCTATAAGGACATTGGGATCACTGGCTCCTCTTTCATTCATTTCTCTGCCATTTAAAGAAAAAAATCCCAACAATATCTTGGTTTTAGTAGGAACAGCCTGACAAAACATTTCCAGTGGAAATCCCTATGACAGAGCAGTTCATAGAGAGCTGGTGCACCACAGAAATCTCAGCCTCCCTGCCTGAAGTACTCACGTGCACTTCACAAACTCCCTCCACAGTTTTCACCTGGTTCCAACCTGCTTTAGGAACTGAATTCTTATAAGATCTGACCAACAGAAGAAACCTGCATTAATAATCCCCTTTTCCATTCCAAAGCATACCAAATTCACAAAAATGGAAAAGACCCCATGAAGCTGTCACAAAATGACACTCAGCTGGATGGTTCCAACTCCCAAGAGGGTTGGGAGACTAGAAGTGAGGCACACAACAAAAATAATTAAGAAAAAGGTGGAGGTTTTTTGATGATGTGTGGTTTCAGCATTTGCAAAATATTCTAGGACACCAGTTTAGGCAAAAGTCAAGCAGGACAACATAGAAATTGTTTTGCACAGAGTATTCTTCATGCCTCTTGTCAGCTGTTGTTTAATATGTCCAACAGCAACTGGGAAATCAGCCCACTAAATGTGGATACTGGTGAAAGTCATGGAAAGAAGAAGCTTGGATTTTCTCAGGCTGCTCAAGGAAAACATAAGACAAAGAATTATGACAATGATTAAGCACCTGCTGGATGTGTGAGAGATGTGATGTTTTCATGAAAGCATGTTTACCAGGGGTGTACCTCGCACCAATGAAATTACTGCTATCCTTAGTTCCACGATCTACTCTATGTAAGTGTGATTTGATTCTTTAATAAGGGACTTTTTACTTCTCCTCTGCCTCCTTTTTGCTCCCCTAGCACGGCAGCAACAATTCAATCCTATTGCTTAAAAACTGTCTCACTAAAGAAACACTATAAAAAATATCTTTTGGTTGTCAAATATGTCAAATGTAGTCAGATGCTCTGTTACCTGGTTAGAGTCCCTTCAGTTCAGCTTTTAAGGCAGCAACCAAAAACTGATCAACCAAATCTGCAAAAATCTGGTGGTCAGGAGTTAACTGAGGGCTTTAGTACCCCTGGGCTTGATTGAAGAAGTAAGGATCAGTTTTGTTCTTCACAGCAATTTCCTAATAGGATTAGCTAGCAGGACAGCTTTCTGTGTCTAACTGCTGCCTTCACCAAAGCTTAGGTAATAGTCAGCAAATAGAAAGTTGTTAAAATCAATAGAAAATACTGTGCTCAACAATTGAGTAATGTATAGCAGCACTTGTTTCTCCTGCATTCTGTGTGGTGAAATCTATATAGTTCTGTGCATTCGTTAATTGTTTTGTACAGTGTGTTTTATTGCTTTAATTTGTCTCTGGCCTAGAAGGAATGGCCTGCCCCTACACTTGCTTTGTTATTTTCAAGTTGTTAAGAGGATGTGAATACTCAAGTTTAGCTTTATATCCAGTACACTAAGGATTGTAATTCCAGCAGTCGAGGTGGGCTATTTGTTTTCTTAACTGATCATAGACACAAGTGCAAGTGACCTCAGTAGGAATTTCTTTCCTCAAAGCCAATGTACAAGGCAGAATAACATTGAACAGAGCTAATAAAATATTTTGCTTTGGGGACTACCCAAATTTCCTTTTCTTACTGAACTGAAATAAAGAAGCTAATGGAAAGTTACCTGCTGGTAACCTGCTGTGCATTTGCCTACTAGCTCCTGCCTCAGTGTTTTCTCAAGGACCCAGATTGCTGCCAGAAGTTATAATTGGGTATTTTAGTCCACTGAAAAATGTTGAATTTACAGGGGAAACAACATAAACTTAATAGGTTTTCCCACTGCATGCTCTACTCACAAAACTGATGCTTAGTGCTTAGGCCAAGCTTCTAGAATCTAATGGTATGATTTTTCAAATGTATAGTAAATCACCATATCTCAAAGAAAATGAACCATCTCTCCAAGCTAGTGGTGCCATTGTAATGATCTCTGACTTCCCCCCCTCCTACCCACATCTCTTTATCTCTGGCTTACTTTCGCTCTCTCTTCTTTCCCTTTCATTTGAAATTTGGTGATCTTAATCTATAATTTTCTCCTTCTGTCATCTCTTTGGAAAATACCCTTTTTCCCTTCTTTAGTCCTTTTTTTTTACTGTGAATTCAGTACTACCAGCAGCTCCCTAACCCGTGGTTATCTTCCTCTTTCCTACACTGCAATACCTCTTGCCATCAATTTCTCTGTGTGCTTTCAGTGCACTTACTGCTCTCTCTGCTTTTCTGTCCCTTCATCTTCCTTTCCATTTCCTGCAGCTTTTTCCTGTCTTTTTCATTTTTTTCTTGTTTGTTTGTTTTTTTAGGGTTTGGGTTGGTCAAGGGACATCACTTTTCACTACATTCAGCTTAGACTCATTTTTCAAATCACTTTGGGTCCATTCCCCTTCCTCTTTGCCCTTGGATCTCCTTTTCTCTCAGGCAGTCCTCTCCTCAGCAAACTTCTCCCCAGCTCCTCCTTCTCCTTTTGTGTTATGAGGGAGATGGGACTTAACAAAATAAATTACTGTGTAGCCCTGTTTCCTTTGCTTTCATCTTTACTGCTGGTATTTTTTTTACTACTATTTCCTGACAACCTTGCAAACTCTGAAGAAAAGAATCAGACAAGGATAAAAATGAGTCAGATGTTGATCTCTTTTCCCATTGCCTCCATATTTCAATTAAAGTCAAACACTCAGAAAAGCCTGTTCTTTGACCCAATACCAACTTCTCCCCCTTGCTAAGAAATTTCTTCATACTGCCAGAGTAAAACCCATGAATATCACTTTCATTTTACACTGGAAGCTCTCACTTTTGTCTGAATTATTACAGGGTAATTGATAATACCAAGGAAATTCAGGTTTGTTTACAGTTTAAATATAGTCACTTTGATTTTTAATTGCAAATGCTTGTCTGCTTTCTCATAAGCATATTAAGAGTTCAAATGGTTGTCTTTTATCTAAGTCATATAAGGTCTGGAAGAAAACCAAAACTCTTAAAAAATCAGGTTTTTAAGTGAACTTGGTCTGTTTGGTTCACCACTGGATCTTTATGAAACCAGAGAAAAATACTCCAGGTTACTACTCCAGCTTGTATTAAATCACATTATATAAGCTTTTGATACCATCAGAAAACCTTTGATCAAACCTATTAAGTGAAAAACAATGAAAAGCACTGTTTTCCATTTGGTTGCATGAAGCTCCTCTACAGGTAGCAAGAAAACACACAGAGCACATTTCAGGTTCTCATCAGTTCCCTGGCAGCAGCCAAACATTCTTCAGCAGAACCCCAGCATTACCCTCAGCTTAGTAAGGTGCTTTTTTGAGATCTGAATTTTCAGAAGTGGTTTGTCAAACTGGAATATCAACAAAATCTGTTTGCTGTTGCAGGACTCAAAAATTCTAGGGGCAGCATTCCAGTAAGAAATCCAAATAGTAATAGTGCAGAGCAAGTCCACCACTCTTCATTTGGAGGGGAGTGGGTTTACAGAACAGCATTCTGAATAAACCCAGTCCACCAAACCATGCAAGTGGATCCTTCACTGTAGACTGAAGTGGCCTAAGGTGAATTCCCTGCTTCTGCAGCAGAGTGCTGCCAGTGCTGAGCTATGTGGGCACCTCCACACTGCAATGCAGTCAGTCAGCTTGGAGCATGGGTGCTGAGAAACACCTTGGCTTTTTTTTTTTTTTTCTTTTTTTTTCTGCAATAAAGATCTCCCTTTCCATAGAATTACTGAATTAGTAGTCTAGGAGTCAGCTCTGGGAGTAAACCCATATGAAGAATTGTGCATTGGATTCATCATTCTCCAAACTTGGAAGAAAAAGAAAGAATCCTATGTAATTCCAGCACAGGAACTGCAGTAGCAGAGCAGAAGTACAGACCTGTGCTTGCACTAAAGAAATTGGGAGTCATTTTAAAGGCAGCTGGCAAGGAATGCATGTTTAAATATACAAGGGGCCCAATGAGGCTACAAAACATCTGGACTAATTTCAGTGGCCCCTCTTTAGCTTTTTTTTAATTTTTATTTGAAGTGTAAGCAGAATTATCACACACTGCTTTCACACCAATGCATCAAGGAACTCTACATCTAGTTATCTTTTCATATAAATAAAATGTTACAAAGTATACTCTTTTTTTCAGGTATAGCATATGTGAATCTCCATTTTTATTTGGCAGGCTAAAGGATTTTAAAGGAAGCAATACCTCAGCACTATTTATTCAAAAGTATGTTTATTTATTTATTCAGCTACTGAATGCTCCTGGGCAGTACTGCTGTGGTTGTTTTCCTCATGCATGAAAAAACCCACTGGACTTGGGTGAAGGGTGGAGGATATTCCTAGGATGCACATACCATGGAAATGCATGTCCTGGAAAACCCTGGAAATAGAACAACCTCATTTCATATCGTACTTATACTTAGCATCTTTGTCATTGCTACACAATTCTTAACTTGACTATGGAACACCAAATAAGAAAAGGACACAGAAAAACACCTCCTTTTCTTAGTTGAGGCACTGATGTACTGACATGAAAACACTTCCTCCAAATACAAAATCAAGGGGAGGCAGTTGTGATAAGATTACTATTTTTATCTCAAAGACTGTGGGTCCCTGTCTCCTCAGACACGTTCAGCCTCTCATCACCCACATGAAAAGCAAAGGAATTAGCATGTAGGTATGGAAAGAACATACACCAGTGTTCAGCATAGACAATTTCTATATCTTCAAGGATATTTGTACCTGTCCAGAAGCTGTTCAAACTTACACAACATCAAAGTATCTTACATTTTCTGCTGCTCAGCACAGCAGAGTTTGCCAGCTCTTTCTTAAATGTAGTACAAAGAAAGAGCTGACAAGAATGTCTCCTTTTCATACATACTAGTGCAACATGCTTCCCAAGCACAGGGGCTAGGAAACAGCTGCTCACCAAGCAAAAAGTAAATATTAAAAAAAGAAAAAGAAAAAAAGAGAGAGAGAAAGAAAAAAGCTGATGGACCATGAGAAATTTGCATGAAAGGGCAGCTTAGCTTATTTCCATTTAAAATGTGCATATGTGAAGGCACTCTGGAGAGTGCCTAAAGAATGAAGAGCTTAGGTAAAAAGTGACAAACCAAAACAAGCTTTTACTCCAATATTTTGCCTCAGGTTTCTCACTACAGAGGAGCTAGCATGGCAGTGCAGCAGGAGTAGCACTAGATGACAAACTGCTTTCCATTGATTCTTCAGATTCCTGGGATGCTTAAATGAGGAACACAGAAATGGAAACAGTCATTGCTTACACATAGATCAATACACTGTTTCTAAAATTCAGGATTTATTCTTAGCGTTGGCAGAAAAAAAGTGGTCTGCTAAGCTGGATATGTCACAGACTTACCAGCTTGATACTGGCTAGTAAATCAAAGCTGCATTTTGCCACTGCTAGGTTAGAAAATATTACTTCAGTATAGCCCATGCTCACAGAGTATAAGGCTACAGAGTCACCAGCTTTTAGTGCATTATGGATCAGATATTACAAGTGATTTACTGAATCTTATATTTTTGAGAGTTTGGAAGTGAAGAAAATAAGATTGCAGAGTGCTTTTTTTTCCACTCCTTCAGCACAGAGAAGCTGTCTTTGGAATCAGAACTATTAATAAAGAAATAAAAAAAAAAAAATTACCACAGCAGTGACCAAGCAGAGTTAGTATCAGGCCCCATCTGAGAAGAAACAGCACCTTCTTCTGAAGACTCTTTTTCAACCCTGACACTTGGGGCAGTGGAGAACAAAAAGGTCAAGAGTGAATTTCAGGAGATAGTTGTGGCCAACAACCTGGGTTACAAGAAGCAACTTCTTCCTGCTACATTCAACTGCAAAGAGAGCAGGTGTGCTCACCCAGCATCCTAAAGATCAGCACGGGTACCAGGAGCACTGAGCACTGGGGAATCTTTGAGTAATGTGGTCTGGTTCATACCTGGTGTCCCTCCCTTCATGGGGTCCAGATAGTACTTTCTGAAATTTTTGCCTGCAGATGGTCTAGCCTTAATTGCAAAGCAAAACCTCTTTAGCATCAACAGACTGTTACTGAAATCATCTTTGGCCTAAAGGCCACAAACTGCTGTGCTGATAACCAAATATTATACTGATAATGGTCAAAAGCAATTCTATAACTACCAACACTGTAAACTCACCTTCAGCACAGCCAATACATTCAACTCATTCCTTTCTATATGCCAGAGGGCATTTGCTTCATCATTAGGTGTCACTATAAGGCTAGGAAGGGGAAAATGATATAGCAACACACGACTTCCTCCAGAGGCAGGAGAAAAGCAATTTAGTAAAAAAGCAACCACACTTTTATAGACTAGATTGTGGAACACAGGATAGAAAAGGCTCATTGGCCCAAGAAAGGCAGCACTTCCTGAAACTTGCCTTTACCAAACATCACGTTTCTCAGGCACTGCTCTGTGATCAGATCAGCTGTTAATCTCTGTCATTAATTCCTTTGCTTTTGTTTTCCTTTGAGTAGCTTGGGAAAGTCCAATCTGCATCTTTCCCTGAGTCTTCACCAGTATCCACAATTAGGTAGCAGAAAGGCTCTCCCTAAACCAGATCTGTATTCCTATGGCCTTTTGATGATGCCTCCAATTACACTTTAGAGGCATCATTACCTTACTAGCAAGAAAAGTGTAATTCTGATTTTCCTGGGGGCAGTGCTGTAGAGCTGCCACAGCTGTACATGTTTAAAATATCTGTGTTACACTGGTGCATGCTACACAACATGCATGGCTGAGAGCCAATTTGGGGTCCACTGGGTTTACTGCTACTCAGTTCTCCACTAAAGAATATCTAAATCCTATCAGGATCAGTAACTACTTCAGTGGAGCCACAAACAGGAGTGGATATTCTGCATTAAAGAAACAGAGGCATCAGTGTGATTAAATTTCATATGCTTGCACAGACATCAAATGGCAAATGATATTCTGAAGAGTACCTGAAGACTTAAATAAAAGATCCTTGTAGAAAAGAGTAAATCATTAGTTTAAAAGATTAAATGACACATCTACTAAGCCCTGTCTAGAATAGCTGAATCACTGAAATAAATTTTTGTTACAAATGAAAATCATTGCTCTAATGACAGAGGAATTTGCCACAAAAATAAATTAGAAATACATCGTAGTAATTAAAACTACAGAAACACATGATAAATCTGTTTTGCAAACGATGAGAATTATATTTGCTAGAACACTATATTCCTGACAATAAATTAATACACAGTGCTGAAATTGGGTAAGGAAACCAAGAACTTTAAACGATTGAGAATTTTCATTAGTTAGTTTAAGAACATATTGGCATATATGGCAGTGATAATTTAATCAGCTAAGTAGTAATACTGGGCTCATAACTACAGTCTTTCTGGGATTTAATTTTAAGGGATGATACCTATTTTAAAATCATATTTTCATTTGAAAAGATCTACTACTTTTAAGAAGAAAGAAATATCTGTCTTAAGAGTACATTAAAAAATCAATAGTTAGGCTCAAATTACCTTACCAGCCTCTTCTCATATAAGAAATTTCTTTCAGCTGAGAAGGGTGGCTTAAAAATACCATATTTCTAAATGTCAGACAGAGCCCAAAACCAGAATCCTCAAGTCTTTTTCTCCACACACCTGTGTGTACAAGTGCATTATCTCCCAGTGCACACTCATAGCTTTTGCATGGGGACATTGATCATTTTTCATGGAGCAGGCCCTGTGGTTAACAGCTGCTGGAAAAGTGTAAATGCCTGCAGGACTGAGAATCCTTTCTTGAAAGCTGAATCTTGGTGATACTACTCTTGTCCAAGAGTTCAGCTCTATTATACTTTTGATGGAGAATGTTACTGGTATCCATAAATTTAGAAGCTATTATTACTATAGTTTTGGGTTTTAACACAAACTCACTATAGTAATTTTTAACTTATTTTTTTGTTTTTAATATCATGGTTTTAAAATTTCCCTGCAAAACTAACCTCCATCCCAGGTAATATGCTTCAAGTCACCCACGTCAGGCTACAGAGACCAAAAAAAAAAAAACGAGCCTATTACCTGGTGTGGCATCTATCCATTATCCACTGTTTAAAGCAGAGATGAATGCCATTAATCTGTCAGCATTTGTTCTAATTTAAACAATTTAGCCACTTTCATTAACTGTGTTGGCATAGCTATATATTACTCATTTAACCTGCACTGCATTGCACCCCTAATACACAATCAGGTTCACAAACATGAACCTGAATATAAGGCAGTTGAGGGTTGGAGTCTGGGTTGGTGTAAGCCAAAGAATTTTAGTGAAAATAAGCCTCACTAGCCTATATGAGAATCCAATCCTACCCTTACACCTGCAAATGCAACTATATTTCTTCTCAGAATAGATCCTGAATGTGTCTCCATTTTTAGTACAACACCTGGGAGCTATGCTCAGATCACTTTTCATTGCATTAGAACACTAATTAAAATGAGAATTTTTACTGCTATAGGAAATATAAATTGCCTCTATGCAAGATGCACTAAAACTGAGTGAATAATTCATCTATTTTTCATATACAAATTTATTCATGGAATAATATCATGTAATAGCTCCTTTATGGAGATTACAGGCAGTTTGTCCAAAGAATTCAATAATCAGAAAGCTATGCTGGTTTGTTTGCCTGGGCATATTGTCCTTACAGGACATCTTTTTTTTCATGATTGGACTGTGGTTTCTGACATGAACATCTGCATTTATCAGTTCAATCCTTATCAGCTTTACAACCTCTGAAAATACAGACCACATACTATCTAAGAAAGCATTAACAATAACTTAGTGCAAGCATTACACAGCACATGACAGTCCTGCTCTCAGGAACCATCACTGTTTAGCAAATTTAAATTTCTTGAACAAGCAGAACTAAGTCCTTGCACAAACCAGCTGTTCTGCATCCAAATCCCTGATAACAAACCTGACTGTCTTGTGGTTTTGTGATTTCAAGATAGATTTGAAAGCACAGACTGCTATAAAAAAATGTGCTAAACTGGAAAATATTAACTAATTTCTTTCTCCCATTGCTAGTGGGATTTATAATTATCTCACTTTGATAGCTAGGAGAATTACCTTGATATTTCTTTCTGTTACTTCTTATATTCTATTTCATGGTTGAAAACAAAGTATAAGTCACTCCAGCAGGTCTATCCCTACCTAGTACACTGTAAATTTTCTATTCCAATCTCCAGAAACCTGTATTAGGCTCATATCTCTTTTGAAAAACATTATCTAATCTGGCCAGCCTATTTCTCTGCTAATTATCACCATGCTCAGAATGACTACATTGAATAGATAACCTTAACATATATAACATGTATTATTCTGGATTGTACAGGCTTTTGTCTCCTTGCTCATACAGAAGTGTCATTGTAACTCTGCTGGTGTAATTCTGTGAACCTGCTAGGCTTGTGAAGAGAAGTAATATCTTTTATTAGACCAAGAAATATAGTCAGGGGAGAGAACGAGCTTTGAGCTCAGAAATCTAATGAAAGTCCTCTGAGACAAAAATCTTTCTTGTTTTTCTTCCAGCTGTATTATTTGGTCTTATAAAAGATATAACCCTTTCCCTGTAGGCCTGACAGTCCTTGGTTATAACAGATTACTTAGGATGGAGATAGGTCAAAGAGGAGTTGTAGAACAACAGACAAAAAAGAAAAAAAACCACAGGGAAAGTAAAACTGTGGCACAGACAAATTACAACTTTTTACATTAAACAGTCTGCCTGACAGTCCTGAGGATGGTCTCTTCAACCTCAATATCATGACAGGATTTCTCACCAAGACTACTCTAGACTAAAACACAGGGATCTTTTTTTGGAGAGGGTTCACAGGGGAATTGCTGATGGGCACGCTGTCAGACAGGAAACTGGATATGGCACAAGTGATGTTCTGTGCATCTAGGAGGAGTAAGGCATTAAAAGAAGAGCTCTCCATATATATCTATGGAAGGCTATGGAAAAGGTTTGCTGCTCAATGGGTGAAGGACCCAGAGACAACAAGCACAGGAACAGATGAGGAACATGCTTTCTTTGATAGAATATTTACTGTCAGGGTCTGTCCTCAGGCTTTCCAGCTCCTGCACCTCGTATCAGAGGGTTGGGGAATTAAGTACTACACTTGTCACGAGGAAATTCATGAGGATGTGCTTAAAGAAGAAAAAGAGTCCATGGAACCCCACAGGATATAGCTGATATGGCTGAGGGATCTACAGATCTCTGATGTCTGGAAAGTCTTAGTGGCTGGAAAAGGGCAGACATCACACCCATCTTCAAAAAGCACAAGAGGATCCAGTGAAGCAAAGACTGGTCAATTGAACCTCAGCTCTTTGAGGGATGATGAAGCCCTTTCTGCCAGAAGGTGATGCCCTCTGGGGATCTGCACAGGCAGTTGGTGCCTTTGAAAGGGGAAAGAAAACTTCTACAGAATGAGGAAAAAGGATGGAAAGTTTAAAGCCTCTTCTTCATCAAAGCAATGTCTCTCTCTGTTATCGATTATCCACCCTATTTTCCCGTAAGTCCCATTTTATCAATAATCCAGACTGTTTTAATAATAAATAACTCCTCCTGTAGTTATCTGCAAGTTTTATCAATGATGGTTGTCTAAATTCTTGAAGATTGATACAAATCTTTAAAAGGAAAACAAGCCAATTTCCTTGAATTTAAATACAGAATTAGCAGCAGATGTAAGACACAATCATAGCATAAACTGACGTATTCTTAGAAATACATAATAGATTGAGTTTTAATGGGTCATTATTAAGGTCACCCTATCATTTGTGCTGTGAAGCATCAATTTTTTGTTAGCTAGATTTGGCAATTTGAACTACATAGGCTGAAGTTTTCCATACCAGATGTCAGTTCAGGATAAAATACACTATCATAAATCATACAAACATATCATTTCAATTACAAACGATGGTGTTTAAATAAATTGTTAATTTTCTAATTTCTGGGTCATATTCAACTTTGAAAATATTTTAAAATCCTTTTTATTTTTTAAGTGGCAATACAGTAGGAAGTGTTTAGCATAACTTTTACCAAGTTCCCCTCCTACTATTTTTCGACTTGTTTCACACTTTCTAGCTGGAAAAGTTCCAGCTTTTGTCTTTGACTGGCATTTAATTTATTTTTTTTTCAAACTAGGGCAAAATTTTTTGCAACTCTGCAAAAGAAAGACTGCAGGAAAAAAAATTACTCTTAAAATTTAAAAAAAGATCTAAAGGTGTCATGACCCACTTTTAATGCTGTTTATGACAGGAAGTTCAATTCAGCAAGGAAACAAACAAACAGTGAAAAGTTTGCATGTGGTAGCTTAACCACTTCTGAGACAGACAAACAGCTCCACTCACCATTTTCACTTTTCATTGTCCTACAACTCAGGTGGAAGATGATCTTGGTAGTATCTGCTTTTGACTTTTTAAAAAAATCTTACTAATGTGCCTTTTCATGACAGAAGAGGACAGACATCCTAATTCACAGCTCAGCTGTGAATAGACATACTAGAATTAGAGCTTCAAAATTTAGCAGGTTTTTTAGAGATTGTTTTCAATTGTAGTACAAAAGGCACGTTAAAGAGAATTAGCACTAGCACTAAAAACCAGAAATTTCCTGTGGACTACATGAAGCTGTTCCTGACAGCTCCAATAATGGCTTGCTACTAATCAGTCATGAAAAAAACAACCCATAACATTGTTTTATGGGTTTGGTTTTTGCTGTTTCTTCTTTGATGAAACAAATCTTTGAGCTTCAGGAATGGCTGTTTGCTGTTTGTTCTTTAACGCAAAGAACTCTTTCTCAGTCTCTCTCTTTTTTTTTGTCTTCTTTTTTTTTTTTTTTTTTTTTTTTTTTTAACAGAGCACAGGGTTCTCATGTAAAATACCTAAGGAAAAATGTCTCTTTGAATAGGATAAAATTGCCTTTCCTGAAGTAGGCTGGGCTCAGTGATTTGTAATTTCTCGAGGCTTCAGGCAGGCTATTTTATTCTAATTCAAACTCTTCCTCTTTGAAATCAATCATAGCTACACTTAATAATTTGAATCAATATCTTATAAAACAATAATGGCCTCTTCCTTAAATGCAGAGGAACAAAAGTTTTAGCAAACTTTGCTGCTGTAGAAATAATATGTTTTCTATTCTTTAGCTAGTGCAGAAATCATATTAAGAAGGTATTTTGCAAACATCTGACTTGCACTCAGGTCTCAAATTAAAGACAAGGAACTGATGAAGTCTACTAACTTCAGGCATCTTTGGATCAGAGTTCTCTGGCTTAGATGCTAAGTCCCATTTTGATTTTATTCTTCTCAAATTCTAAAGGAATGTGGCTGAAAAAATCTCTTTAAATTAATTACCTCATGGAATGAGCTGCCCCAGTTCCTGGTGATTTGTTCATAGCTATTAGGTGTTGACAGCATTAATAAAACACAGAATATGGCAGAACCTCAGACCATAACTTCAGGATTTCTCTGCTTTGACAATGTCAGAAACTCTTTATTGGATGCTCTGATAAAAAACTACTCTGTGGCACATCCTTGGCAAAGTATTTGCCAGAGAATTCCTGGCTAAAGAGCAAAGGTGAGCTCTGGGCTGTGCCATGAGCTTGGTAACAACATTTGCAGCATTTCTAGCAGTCTGTGTAGGCTACAGCACTACTTGAAATCAAACTAACATCTGAAATTATTATCTTTGTAGTCATTTTCTGGTTTTAATCCATGCACCTCTTCGCCCTAACAATCCTAGACAAAATACATAAGAAAGACATTTAACGTGTTGTTAGAATTCAGAAAATGAATTATTAGCAATGAGAGAGGAATCCCATGAGGAACAATGGGTGTGCAATGGGACCAAAACAGATGGGATTAGTTGGAATACAGAAATGCTTTCTCCTTAATTTTTTGTGTTAACAGTACTGTAAACTCTCTAATTATTAAAGCTCAAGACCTGCAATTCTAAAATGTGGAGTTTAATAAATATCAGTCTTGGATTTACTTTTGCTCTTACACCAAGCAGACCCATTTGGTATAGATTTGCTATCACTTCCTCTGCAACAGTGAAACAGCACAATGACAACAAAACCAGAAAACCCCAAATCCCAACAAACTCGGGAAATGGCAGAAAAGGAACTGTTTGTCATAAAATAATAAAATTCATTGCAGCTGCAGAAATCAGTATAATCTGAGTTTGTTTGCAAGTGTAGGGAATTTGTGGAGGAAAAAAAAGAAAAAAAAAATCCCCAAATCAACTCTTTTGGCTTGGAGTCAGGATGCACAGCATGCAAATTTGCTAGTTCTCACAGATGTCTCATAAAGTTTACTGCTGTCATATCAGTTACCTACTTCATATTTATAGATAAGGGATGAAGTTAATGCAATTTAAAATTTTTTCTTGCCTTCTTTCGATTACATGAATACTGCAAAACCTATAAGCACAAGGGAGCTGGGCTCATAAAGCATAAGTTAGCAGTGGAGTTAGACTTTTCCTGTATTGAAGCTACTGTCATCTTTCTGCAAAACACAGATAAGATGAATATCAAACCTCTTTCATAGAACAGAAGATTCTGTACTTGCAATGCCCATTGTCCCAAGTGGGATATGTAGGAGAAACTTAAGGTGATGCAGAACTTCAATATCTTGCCCAAAATATCAGAATAAGACATAAGGATATATTCTTGCAAAAACTGAAAATACACAAAAAATCCCCTAAGAAAAGACAATAAAAATAGATGAAGGTCCTGGCCAACCAGTGGTGGATCCAATTAACTCTTTGAAAATTCCACATGCTGACAAAAGTCTTCATTATCTCCTTTGATCACCACCTGCCCTTTTACGACCCATGGTAAGCCATAAAGTGTAGGTTACCACCAGCATCACATTAAAGAATCACTGTTCCCTCTCCACCTCACACACTCACTTTTGAAACCATAGGAATATAACGAACCCCTTACCCCTTACGTATATAGTCAAAGGTAAAATGTTGACAGCTGTGATGAGAAGAATGAATTTCCCTTTATCTAAAAGTTGTGCTTTTCAAGCTATATATACCTCTAAGACTTTCTTACTTGATGCAGTGTTCATATAGAAACATCAATTCAAATAGACCTGGTCGATGCTGGTGAGAACTGTAGTACAATATAGACAACCTTTCAGCAATTATTCCACAGGGCTTCTAACCACTCCAAGTGATCTTCAAACACAACTCAGTAGGAGCACATCAGTAATGATAAGGTTCAAAAGGAAAGAAAAATTATAAGACAAGAATTCTTAAAAAAATTTCTTCTCTTAACACTGTCCAACACACAAAGATCTCATTTCTGAAGATGAACTAAGTGATCTTTACTGAGTGTCACCATTCCCAACTATTACATCATCTTGTCAAGGGATGACACAATTTGAGGGAGCACTGAACTTAGTGCCTGAGTTCTCATTCTCTGAATTGGGATTCATTGGCTACCTTACCTCATTAGGATGCTAGGAGTATAGTTTCATAAATACCTATTCACCATTTGAAAGAAATAAATTTTTACAAATAGCAAAAAATATTTGAGACATAACTTCAATTCCAAGTTGAAGTGGAACAGCTCAGAATGACTCTCAAGAACTTACCTTTGTACCAAAATTTTCCACCTTTTTAGACATTTGTGACATTCCAGCACTTCCTTTATCACAAAATCTGCCCTGGGATGATTCTTACAGAGTCTGAGCACTCCTTTCCTTCCCATATATATATTGACAAATACAATACTGTCCTCACTACTTTCCACTAAAATCTCCTGTCAACCTGACTCAAGCAAACATTCACAAAACCAATGTTCACATCAACTGTATACAGCACACATGACAACATCAAACATCCTTTCTTAGGTTGCTTTCAACCTTTTTGTTCTTTAAATTATATTATTTATTACAAGAGACTGAGGGGAGACCTTGTCACAGTCTACAGCTTCCTCATGAGGGGAAGAGGAGGGTTGGGCACAATCTCTTCTCTTTGGTGATCAGTGACAGAATCCCAGGGAAAGGTCTGAAGCTGTGTCAGGGGAGGTTTAGGTTGGATATTAGGAAAAGGTTCTTCACCCAGAGGGTGGGCTGGGCACTGGAACAGCTCCCCAGGGCAGTGGTCACAGCACCAGCCTGGCAGAGTTCAAGCAGTGTTTGGACAATGCTCTCAGGCACAGGGTGTGACTCTTGGGGATAATCCTGTGCTGGGCCAGGAGTTGGACTCAATGATCCTTGTGAGCACCCTCCATGTCAGGATAACCTATGATTCTATGATATCTCTGATATCTGACACTAGTCTAAGTGCCATATTAAACAACACAATAATGTTTTAAAAGGCTAAATCAAAGTTGTGATAGAAATTTCAGTTCAGTGACTCAAACCCAAATGTGATGTAGACATGCTTAACTTATAAATTCCTGATCTACACAAGATAATATCTATCACATCTGTACTTTAAAATAAGTACTCTGGAGACCATGAAAAGTTCTGAACGTTTCCAGGGACATTGGTAATTTTGGCAAGAAGTCAGATACCTTTCTTAGCAGAATCATGATCCATCATTTCATATATATGAAATCTCAAATAAGATGCACTCTCAGAAATAATGATCTAATATGAAAAAATATAATTTACATACCAAATTACCTGAGAGAATTCTATGTGATTATCAAATATTATTAATCTTATCAAGTTGATTAATTTGAATGTGAAATCAAATAAATCTGAAGAATTTTGAACAGTGCTTCTATTTTAACACAGATATTGACTAAACTCTATCCTTTATACCCTAAAAATAATAATATTGATGAAGAAAAAAAACCAGGGATCAATATTCATAAAGTTGAAGAAAATCATGACCCAGCATCAAATGAGCAGTTGTGCAAAAATGTTGAGACCAGATACCAAGGAAATGTAGAATCATAGGAATGAAACACAAGTTTAAAAAAGGTTGATTTTTTTTGTTCTGTTGGTTTTTAGGTTTTTTTTTTTTTTTAATATGGACTCACTAAATAATTCAAACAAGACCTCAAATGTTTTCTTGACTACATTTTTAGCAGATAACTGCTTTGTGTGCTTCGAGTTGATGGTCCAACTTCAAAGCTTGATGTAAAAGCAACTAGGAGATACTGGGTTTATTTCTCTTTGGAGCTTCTAAAAGTGGGTGGAGAAGAATATTATTGGCATGTTTATTGAGACACTTTAATTATTGGAGGAAATTGATATTAGCACTTTTTATGTAAATTACTAGCTTTGCTATTTATTACATGGTAGCATTATTATGATTATCGATGCTGTGTTTAGATACCTAATAAGTGCTAATATTATCATCATAATGGTGACTGGGAGAAGAACTAGGGCTTTCATTTGGTGAATTAAAATACAAGAAGGAGAAACGTCTGTTCCTCAATCATTTTGAGATGTCACTGTCAATCAAGTGCTGCCTTACAGTTCATCTGCTGGAAATATTTTCCTTTCCACTCAAGCTCAGCTGCAGCTCAACTACTACATTCAATGATGTGAATTTTTAGATTTTCCTCATTTGTATTCAGGAAATATTTCATTTATAAAATCAAAATGATTAAGACTCTCTCCAGTTTCATAAGGGTTATTTAAGGATGACAGTCAGTCACTAGTGGCTTGGTCTGGATTCAAATCAGTGACGTAAACATGGGACATTCTGTAATCTGTTATCATTTCCTGAGCAAAGTGCAGTGATGTTTTACATGTTCACATCAAGGAAAAGCATGTAATTTGATCAAACTGCAAGTGCAAGCTTCTTGGCAGAGCCTGAGGGAAAGCAATGACAATAATAAAATGAATAGGCAGGTTGTCAAGAGAAGTGAAAGTATTTTCAACTGCAAAATTTTAAAGCAAGTCTTGCAGTGGAGCAGCTGAAAATAATGTCTGCAACAGTGCCCCTGGCTATCCTGGAGGTGAAGGATTAGTTTCTGAACTCTAGACATGCTATTATTAAATGAACTCAGATAAGAGTTAAATTCATTCATTTACTTAACTCTATTGTTGGCAGGGGAGCAAGTCCTCAGTGATGTAAAATGGAATTGGAGCTGTGACAATTTCTAGCACAACTGTCTGACCCTAGAAGTATTTATTTTGCTTGAAAAAGTAAAGAGTTTATATGTAAATGAGATTCAGCTTGCCAGTTCTGTATAATTTGTCAATATGCATGCTAATTTCACAAAGACTGAGCAATCTCTATTCTAGAATAATAATAATAGGACTTCATCTCACCAACTCTTACTTGCAGCAGTAATCTCATTATGGTGGTAGGACTAGAGGAACAGCTGGGCACGTATCATATGATGCTTTTCTTCATATAATTCCTTTGATATGTTTCCTGGTCTCTTTCAGCAAAAGGAGTGATGTTAAGAGCTAAATGAAATTCTAGAATATCTAGTAAAAGCCAGCTTTTCCATGGATTTTCACAGAGTAATATTTTTTGCAACTGGATATAGGTGTAGATTAAAAATACTCCTTTAAAGTGAAAATCTGATATTAAAACTGCTTCTGCCTTTTCTTCTCTTCATTACAAAGGGATTCATGCCAGGATGGCATTATGGAGTTTTAAACCTGTCACAGAAGAGTTTCTTGAGAGAATTTCCCCTCCTGAGTTTGAGACATAAATTCAGATTCTCTGATTTATTCCCACTCTTGATAGCACTGGCCTCAATCTGGAGAACTGACTTTTAAGGATTTGAAAAGAGCCTTAAAGCATCTTTAAAACTGAGAGTGCTCAATCTATTTCAAAGTGTCATAAGACCATAGTGCAGGCTACAGACATATTTTTCAAAAAGGACACATTTAAAGTGTTTTCTCAGACACAACACTGAATTAAATCACTTCACCTAAGAACTAGCAAGAGAATAAGGTGCAGAAAATGAATAGAGAATAATTCATTTTCACTTCACCTTCTCCTTGAAACTTTTCTATTTATTTTGTTTTCATTTTCTTCTGACCTCATTAACACTGATTTACAGTTTTTCAGTTGACTAACGAACAGATTCATCTGGAGGGTAACATATATGTTGTGGGATTCCTTGATAATGTTTTCTAATATTTTTAAAATAATTTTTAATAAAGTCTTTAATAAAAACAATGCATTTTTTGTGTTATACATGCAACCTGTGATATAAATTTAAATTATCTAGAACTGATCTCAATATAAAGCTTAGATGCATCTGTTCTAACAATGATTCTAAACATCTGCATTTGTGGCATTAATTTAATTAGTGAATTAATTAACTTAACATAGTCCTATTTGGCTTAGCTGTGTTTATCCCAAATTCTTTTCTATCCTGCCAATATTATTTATTTGCAATCTTTGGGGCTATAATTCTATTAATTTTTCATATCCATTAGTCTTTACTGTCTTATTTCCTGCTGTCTGTTAGACAATCTCTCCACCCCTGCAGAAAGCAATGGATATTATTCAAGAACATAATAAAAGGGCACAGCTGGGCTTGGCTTCCATCTACCCAAATGCCATGGATGTCATTGGAATTTTAGCCTCCACTTAAAAATAAGGGAGTGTCAAAAGACTCAAGTGCTTTTCAGACTGGAATAATTAGAAGATAGTAACCTAGGAATCACAGCAGTAACGACACTGATCTGAACTCAAAAGCCAATTGCCATAATTAAAAGCAAAAGAGTACATTAGTTGGCTTTGGATGGAAAAGGGTCAACTTCTGCCACACCAACAATATTGAAATGGACAACCAGTACTTCCCAGAAAAATTTTTTCATATCCTTAGTGTCACTTTAGTATTTACATGGTAATTTGCCCACACTAAAACAGGTAGAGTAAATAAGCCTATGCCAGCCCCATACTGTTGCTCAAAATGTCTACAGAGCACAAGGCTGGAGCACAGGTAGATATTTCTACTTTCTCCTAATAATTCTCCCTTTCCACCAAATATTGCAGTGGTCAGTAACCACATGGTGAGACACAAGTTATAGAACTGGGATGGTTTTTAGTCTGACTTCATACAATAGTTCTTATCCTACAAAACCAAAAGACTCACATGCCACATCACAGTGCACTGCCAGAACATCACTAATGTTCAAGCCTCATTCACCAAATCTTATTTAGGAAACTATTTTATGCAGGATAGCAGATACCACACAAGCCTGATTAATTGATTTCAACTTCAACACATTTTAAACAACTAAGCATGTTCTATTGTTCTACTCTCATTTTCAGTAAGGATGAATTTAAACCTGGCTTTAACTGTTTGTCTGAATCGGGTCCTGTACGATTACTTCCAACAATTATACTTGAAACTTAAATCCCCATAACAACCTCAGAAACTACAGAACATGTAACATACACTCCAACATTAGTTGTCTACCTCACTGACTACTAAATCAAGCTCAGATGCCCAAATACAGTTTTAAATAAATAAAAAAAAGCACCCCAAACTATTTCTTCATTTCACTGAAAAAGCTGAGGGGAAAAACTCCTTCACTACACTCCAGAAATAAGTAAGTGACACTTATTTCCTCCAGTTTGCTGCACATCTCTCCAGTAGACTGCTTTTAAATATGCATCCATGGGATTGCAGAACTTGCAATAGGGATTTATGAGCCCTGCTCTCTTTGACAGGAAAAACCTTAATAGCTTTTAAAACAGACAGGAACATGGGTATTTTATGAAGGAGGATGTAGCTAGAACTTCCACAAGCCATAACTATGGAAAAACATAAGGATGCAAAACCTGAACTTTGTAGATCTTTCACTAATCCTATTTTTTTTCCTTCTAAATTTGTTGTTCATTAAAAGAATTTTTATTTCATATAGAACTTATATAATTCTGTCTTAGCAAGTAGCACATACAAAATTTGTGGTCTTCTGTGTAAATGTAGACCATGGGCACACACAACATATATTTTATAGTCACAATTTGCAAGCTTTCAGATCTCTGTACCATTCATTATTCCTCTTATCATCTCAGAATATTTTTATGAGCCAAGACACCTTTTTTTTTTTTTTTTTTTTTTATCACAAGGAATAAAGCCAGAAAGTATACCAAAAGCAACATTCACTTTTTCCACAATAGTTTCACAGACACAGATAAAGGTGCCCTAGATGTTTCCAAAATGCATGTTCCCTTGACACTAATGTTTCAGCATCAACTAATTTAGAAATAAAAATGAAAAACCTGATGCTTCTAAAAAGACTTAAAAAAAAAAAAAAGTTGGTTTAAAATACACTTTAGAAAAATTCTTATCTTACTAAATTTCCCAGTGAATGCAAAAACATTATATACCTGCCTGTTCTGCCACATTATCAGGCAATTCACTTATTGCATTCTCTGGTAAGTATAATGCAAAAGGAAGAAAAATAAAAAAGGGAAAAAATTTCTTGGTTTATATTATACGTTTCACAACAATGCTATTTGATCATGATGTAAGGAAGTGGAGCCCAAAATCATGACACGAAAAATCAAGACAAGAAATACAGATACATTTTAATTGAAAGTGCTGAGGTTTATACTTCTGTTACCTTTACATGGAAGTGACTGACTGTGTTTGTAGATGGATATGGAAGTGGCTAATAGAGGCTCTAGGCATTATTATTTCTATATGGGTGTCTCCCTATACAAAATAAAAGTATAAAGTCAAATATTACCCAGTTTGACTGCAGACAGTGAAATCTAGTTTTTTTACATATTTAATTTTATTTCTGAGGAGAGATTGAAGTAGATATCTCATACTATACATATATATATATAAAAGATTCAACTTCAGCATTGCAATCTCCTTTTCTCCCTCCTCTCAAAGTTAGTTTGCTTAAATTTCTTTAGGTGCACGATTTTTCAGTTCACCCCATTGATTTATCTTTTTTCTTAAGTAAACAGTGACCTTTCTACTCCCAACCTTTCTCTTGAGGTGACACAGCCCTGTCTTTGGAAAAGTAGACAGAAAATTTAGCCAGAAGCAGACAACCTGGCATTTCCCACTAAATGACCTAATCAAACAGGCTTATAACACTACAACTGTGATGACAGGTGACTTGGTTATTAGTTTGGCTGTTGGCTTGTGTTTTTTCTGGCAGGGATTTCAAATCAGCTTAAGAGGCCAGGAGCTCTCCTGATCTGAATAATGCCAGGCAGTTCTGAGCTCGAGTGGGGGATACATGAACAAACCACACACTGCCTCAGAAAACGAGAGGGTCAGCCCTCAAATGCTGCTGTCTGGAGAGAGTTAAAGTATGACTTCCAGCCCTACATTTGTGTTACCATACTTGGAACAGCACTGTCCACTAACTGTGCATTACACTGGCTTTTACTTTGTTGAGATACTATTTGACTCATTTTTCACTTGGCTTTTGAACACAGATTGCTTCAGCATACGAGAAAGAATTTTTTTCTCTTTTTTTGCAAGTAGGAGTAGACAATTTTGTGAACAATATGTAGAAGAATGACCTGAATACAGCAAGGGGGTTACAGGTAGGAGTGAAAAATCTCATCTCCAGATCTTTGCTAGAGTGGGTGCAAGCTTGTCTCACAGTACATCTGTGCATTAGGCTCACTTGAATGAGGAGACAGCTTCTGTGTCTAACACCCTTCCTGGAATCAGTTGTCCACAAAAAGATAAGGCAGTAATATTGGAAGAAAAAAGACTTATTTTTCCTGTTGCAGGTGGGTGGAGAGTATCAACCTTTTTTGCACAAGCTCCTTCAAATGGTTGTAATTTCTGCAGTAGGGCCTGAGCTGGGATTTAACTGTAGGCTCAAAGAAAAGCTCAGTGCTGATATTCTGTCTCTAATAAAAAATCACATGCACAAGGAAAATGTTCAAGTGTATTTCTTGGACTCAGGCTGCCTCCTGAATTTTG
The DNA here is from genome assembly GCF_903797595.1 of Erithacus rubecula. Classification (NCBI taxonomy): domain Eukaryota; kingdom Metazoa; phylum Chordata; class Aves; order Passeriformes; family Muscicapidae; genus Erithacus; species Erithacus rubecula. The sequence continues at coordinate 50,463,510 of NC_136687.1, forward strand.
TGAAGTCTGTAGGAGAAAATTCTCTAAGCACTGTGAAAGGACAAATTTTAAATTTATAGTACCAATAAAACTAAGACAAGTTTACACAACTGCAGTTCTGTCTCACAGCAAAGCATTTTCATCCAAAACTATTTAAGGAAAATATATACAATTCTTCATCTACAGTCAGACAAATAAAAGTTCATTTACAGTAAACAGGCAACATAAGATATTTAACAACACTCCAAAAAGAGGCTATAAAACCCAACACTTTTAATTTTAATGGAGACAGAAACACTCCAATTTCATGATTTGCCATAAGTGCCATGCAGCATGGAGAGTTTCCTTTCCCAAAAACAAAAATAAAAAAAAAAAAAAAGATGAGTCAACATGAAACCCAAAATAATTCAAACCACAGTGAAGATAGGAAAAGACATTGTAAAAGTAAAGAATCAGATATGCAGTTAGAAGAAAAAAAGAAAAGGAAATGTAGATAGCAGTTTGATCTCAAGACAAAACAATGAATTAGCCTGCAAAACACCAGGATGCCTTAAGACAAGGAAGAAATCACAGCAAAAGTTTTAAGAGGCAAGGAAGGCTGCTCCACTCCACCATGCCAGAAACTGATGGGAACCATCCAAAATGCTACAAAAGAATGGGACCACCCCACTGCTTGTCAGCCCCCAATAACCTGAATAGCTAGCAGGCAGCCTTGGCTGCAGCATTATAAAGCTTGGATTGCCACACTTCCTTGGTGCTGAGGTGTGACATCCCTCTCTTGCCAAGGAGGATCTTGCTTAATCCTATTGTAGTACAGCTCCCAGGCACCTGGGTTCCTTCACTTTGTATTATCTGGGTTTAGATGTCAGTCCAAGACCAATGAGCAGAGCTATAGTTGCACCTACTGCAACTCAACTAGTCACTGCCACACTGCTGCCAGCAATCCTTTTCTGGGGGTGGCAGCAGTGAAATATGCATATGGTAGAGATTAAGAGTATCTACCAGCTAGCTTGTGCTCTCTTTCACCCTACCTTTATTACAGCCTAGCTGCACACAAACTGGAGAAATCCGTAAAGTACAGAGATTATCTTCTGAATAATTTACTGGTAGAAACTGTTCTTTTCACACAGTTCACCAGTGATTATCAGTGCTCAGAATTAAATTCTGTTGTTATTGTGGGTAGGAAAATCATTGCTGACCACAAACATGAATGCAGCAATGAGGGAAAGCAAGTAAAGATAAGAGCATATAGAAAGAAATTAGGCTTGTGGATCAACAAATTTCAGATATAATTACAGAGGCACGAAGCTCTTTGAGAAAGAAAAGTGATACAGTTGATAACTATATTCCATCTTGCAGCAATGTCAAGTTTTGAAGGCTGTGGTTTAAAGCATTTGACCTCAGTCATTCATAAGTATGTGCTAAATGCTGCAGCCAAATATTCCACTTATTATTTATGCCAGTAGTTTCACTGATTTCACCTTCTGGAATAGATGAAGATAAACAAATGCAGATATGTAAAAGGAATTACATTCACTTGTCATCATACTTGAGCACTTCTGATGTAGTACATTACAACAAAGTATTATGATTAAGAACTAGGGACAAATCTCCCCTCAATATCAAAAGAATTTTAATGGAACCTCACATGAATGCACATGTCCATGCACATAGACATATAGATATATTAACACACATTTGATAAATATGAGCAAGTCAAAGACCTGTGCTTACAAACACAGATTTCAAGTACATGCATTCCCACTTACTTAAATTTCCACAACCAAGGTCTGATTTTTAAAGAAGTTCCATGAAGAGACAAAAGCAACTGAAATCAATGTCTCATTAGATCAGTTCTTACAAGTCAATCATTTTACAACCAGAGGACAAAACATAGAGCTTTCTGACCTGTAAAAAACCCTGAAAAGCTCTGTGTCCACAGATCTGTAGTTCTAATTTTATCTAGAATAAGCACAGAACAAGCAAGACACAGAGCAGAGGTCAAGTGAACTTGGGAATATGGTATCCACAGAGACAAATTTCTCCTACCTTTCTTCTACCCATGTCAAATAGGCGGAACTCACATCCAGGAATTAGGGAAAAGGAAGAGGCCAAGTTGTCAGTAACCAGGAGAAAAAGAAAGAGATAGAAAGATTATTCCCTGCCTAAGTATTGATGGGGGTAAAGAAGAAGCAACTGAAGAAGGAATTTGAAGGCCACCTCAGTTGACCAGTTCTATAACGTGATTGTAGCTATTCCAACTTTAAAGATGGACTTTTGGCTTGTATGAATGTATCAAACCATCATATTCCCCTGCTAAGCAAACTACAGTTCATCACCAGATTACAACATGATGCATTTTATTTTAAAGCCCTCTGCAACCTTGCTCAATGAAGGAGTTGGTTTCTGGTTGTTAAAAGGAGACACATCTACTTTAAATACAAGTCAAGGGAGTTTGGAGCATTCATTGAATGCACTGAGCAGGAAGAAAAAGTATTCTTTCATGTTTTTTGTACCTGGTTGTTTGTTTCCAGGGACTTTTCTCACTAAGTGTCAAATCTGTACTGGCTGTGTGGTTTTCCTCCTATGATTTAATCCAATCAAAAATTTCCAATCGAAACTGTATTGGGCACAGTTCCCTCTTATACAGCATGATATTCAAATGAGATGAACTCAAATGTCTATGTGAATCAGGCTTCCATATTAAAACACTTCATTCAGCTAACAGGAACACATTACTTCATTTGTTATAGTCCCATGGCACAACACTAGCCCACAAATGTCATGTTGCAATATTTAATAAAAGATATACTATTAAATAAAGTATTTGTGGATAAATCAGCAGTGATTTGTCTGCATGTCTAACTATGAGAAAATAATGTGGCTGCTGACTTTGTTCCTTTTGGTACAGGATACCGTTGTAAAATACATTTTTAAGTCGTCAATTATGTTGCAAGTTGTAGAGTTTGTCATTGGCATTATTAAGCTGACATTCATCCTTTTTTTCAAATAGCTCTGCCTTAGAAAATTCCCTATCATTTTTGTAACTACATAACTTCCCTACACACTGGAGGCTTTAAATGTACTTTTAATATTAAAAAACTTATCATTAAAATGCAGAAACAGGGGTGGGGGAGCCACTAAAAAAGGCTTTACTTTGTCTCCTTTAGTTTTATGTAGAAATATTAATCAAAAACTTCATTAATATTCTATGAATTCAGAGCCTTCACACAATTGGAATGCACATTACTTCCTATTTACAATATTTTTATTGTAAGGTACTCCATTTAACAAAAAAATTAGGAATCTGAAGATATGTATGCACACATAGAAAGTGCCATATTGCAGAACTCATGTTCCAGGCAGACTTCTGGATATAAAAGTGGAAAATTGAAACTCTGTTGGCATCTCAATCAGCATGCTCAAAAATCTGCATTTGATATGACAATTCCATCTCTGTAAGTGTCTGCTTATTAACTGATCAGGATTTATGGTTAAAGTTTCCATTCTTCCTTCCAAGGGTTGTAGTAAAAAATATGTGAGTAGAAAATCCACAACCTTCAGGAAATTGGGTGAGGTTAAACATAATTATCAGCTATGCTGCTAAATGCCTAATTACAGGGGGAAACAACACGCCTCTTCTAGATGAAAGTCACAAACAGCCAAAGGTGTCACGGCATGTAAGGGACAATTCTTTTCTAGATAACCAATGTTAAAGGACAAAATGATAAGAAGAAAGAAACAGTTTCATATTAGCAGGATATTAATAATATCCTGGTATCTGCACTAATCTTCTGGGCTCTGCTTTTTGATATATTCATAGAGTGTCAAGGGAAGTTGATGAAGAGCAGAGTGGCAAAGTTTTGTATATTGTGCTAAATAATTCAATTGAGTAAACATGAAAATGGACAACAAACAATCCAGACAGATCTGTCAGTACTGAGCAACTGTGTTACAATAGCAGGAGATGTTCAATGTTGATAAATGTGAAGTGATGTACATTGGAAAAACTACTCTAACTGTAACAGGACAAAAAAAGGAGGGCAGGGTGGTGTCCCAGATTTGCATTAACATCAAAAACTTAAAGTGCTTCAAAAAGCATAAAATAAAATCCATTAATCCAGGTTTGTTAAACACAAAGGAACCATCTTATTCTAAGAAGCCTTTAAAGCCTGCACTGCTGGAAGGTGTGATGGTTTATAGAAGGACTAAAAACATTTATCTGTTCTTACTTTGGTAATCTCTACCAGTCCTCACCAAAGTATATTGGAAAAGAGGACCCTCTCAACCCCTTCTTATACTATCTGAAATAGATTTGTTAAAATTAGACTTTTCTTATTTGTTATTACATACTCATGTCATTACCTTTCTGTGATAATAATATGACACTGCAAAATATGAAAACTGTACGTGTAAATGTTAATGCTTTCCCTTTGCCCCGTTAATACAACTCCATTTATTTCTCCTAAATATTGATTCCCTTTCCATGCCTACAACTCTTGCATACCCAGACAGAAACTTCAGAAATTGGAAAGGTTTCTTTTCTTTGGAAAAAAATGGTTCTGCTAGATTAGTCCAGCTCTACATAAAAAGAAAAAGTCAAAAAGTCCAAAATTACTTTTGGAAAAATACCACCTGGAAAAATGGCATCCTGTGGGAATAACTTCATTGAGGTCAAAATTTCACTTGTGGATTCAAACAGATAGTTAAAATTACACTAAAAGGCTTTTCAGAATCAAAGGAAAGAGAAGACTTGGGATCAGGCTTTTAACTAGAGAAAAAAGACTGCACAGCAGACATTTTCTACAAGATAAGTAGAATGCAGCAAGACTTTCATGAAGTTGCATATTTTTTTTTCCCTCAAAAGGACTTACTAATAAGTTCTGGCTATGAGGTTTTGAATTGTGAGCAGCAACACAAAAATGAATAGTTAGATGAGAAATCTAGACCTAATCTGAGAGCTCCAGTCAATATTGTGACTGTACTGGGTGACCCAAATTATGCAAGGAAGCATATTAAATTTATATTCCTGGTTCACTTGTATGGTGCAGGTTTACCATTTATCATTACATGAATTTTATAAAGAGTGTGTCCAGTTATTTGTTGCTGCTAGAAAACCACTGGAGCTCTTTCATTGTATGCATTACACTCAATGAAATTAAAGGATGTTCTAACACTTAAGTGTCATCCTATGGAGATGCAGAGCACTTAATTTTCAGTAGTTTCATTTGGTTAATTCTCTAAATATATAAAGTGCAATACCTGCTTAGTTCATTGCCTTCTCCAGGACTTTCACTAAGAATGCAGCTTATGTAGTTGGCATTACACTGCACTCAGACGTTTTACAGTTCAGGAGTTATTATTTGTCTACAAGACTATACTATAAACATGATGATAGCATCTCCATCCCAGAAACCAAAATAGAAGCTAAATAGTGGTTCCTCTTATAAAATATGAGCTATCATGTTAGTGTGAATAACACTAATAGAAAATTTAGAACCTAATAAAATGGTTTAGATTTATGTAATTTGTCTTATTTTACAAAATATGAATGAAACTTTCCTACCCAAAAGCAGCATCACACTCTATAATATTTGAATTGCATTAAATCCACTTTGTAATTTCTAGATTATACCTCTCTGTTTGCTAATGCAGCTGTCCAAGGTAGTAAATTTGCAGGCAGAAACTTTAAATTTTAGCATAGGAATATATCCAAGTACCATGCATGTTGAAAATTAAACTGAAAATGCCTTATAAAGAATGTTTGACTGCATAAAATGTGCAGATTTTTTTCACCTGAGACTGTGCAACCTTCAAACCAGAGGTTCCTCTAATCCATGGTATCCCCAATTGCTGATGTTGAGGGTGGAGGAGCTGGATGGCAAGAAGGGACAAGATAGTAAAGTACCTTAAAGTCAGTTTAATAAAACTACTCACGTTGTGCAGATACAAAATCAAAAGGAGCTTGAGGATACTTTTCTGAGGAAGCTACACAGCTCATGGGGAACATTTAGTGCCGTGGTCCAGGTCAAGCTCCTCCCTTTACCTCGTTATGCCCATCTGTTGAGAGTTTGGCAGCCCATTTCCTGCTTTCTTCCTAATCACACATCAGAGCCCCAATGCTAATGAGGTACCAATTATGCATTTAAAAGCAGTTCTGTGTTTAGTGATAGTGTAGCAGTCTGAGAAATGAAGTTAGAATGAGGAATGTTAAAAAAGTGCAACGTTCAGGTTTAGGAATGATGCATAATGCTAAAACAGAGGCAATTTCTTTCTCCACTCAGAATAAAAATACATAAAAGTATATCCTTATGGCAAATAAACATCAACTGCTATAAAAATGAAGGCTAAGAAATATGAAGAGATAGGATTATCTATTTTTGTGTGTATGTGTGTATATGTATATATATATATATATAATTTGTTGCAGATATCAGTGAAGATGGTATGTACATAGACCTGGTGCACAAAAGTTCATCTTGTGAATTATGGGGAGCATGAAATTTACACTGCCTAAGAAATTTCCAAGCTCCAATTTTTTGAGTCAAAGCACAAAAAGGAAATATCTCCTTTCCAGGCTGCTGTACTACCTGAACTTGTGTTCAGGTGAGGGTGTTGCTTGCACCATCTGATGCTTCCTCACCCCTAATACTGCTGTATAGATACAGACACACTTACTACTGTAGGACTTATAAGTTTTCCAGTTTTGTCTCCATATAAAGTAGTTGTCTCGTCTGTCTTTACACCCATGAATGCCTTAGTTGTATAGATGGCCATTGCCAGTCATCCAAAGTTTCACCATAAGTACAAAAGACTCAACAGGCAACAGCTAATTATCAGGCAAGATAATTTCAGGCAATCAGCTCAGTTCCTTAAAGACAAGAAGAAAAAAGGACAATTCCTATTGAGGTGTTAAGCTGCACAGAAACTGAAGCACAGTAGAAGGGCAAGAATAGGATTGATTAGCAGCTATGATATGTTCACAGATCATGCTGGGAGTCTCTGGTAAGCACAATGCATCTTTAATGCAAATCAGGAATGACAGTCTGACGATGGCCCTTGAGAAAGGAAGTGCAATCAAGCTGCTGCTCCAAAAGACAGAGCCAGTCCAGCAGTGAGCTCATGGGCTCTCTCTTCACAGCGTCTACGGGAGGGAGGAATTCATCTGATAATTAGAGCAGTTCAAACGATTTTTGCTGTTAAGTAGGCTGTGAAATTCAGGAAGGTATTCTGGGTTTTGCTTTATAATGGCACAATTACTCATTGACAGAGCACAGTGGCACCATTGTGGTGAGCTACTAGCAAACACCAGCCTCATGAGCTGCAGATGATGCATAATTTGAACAGAAGTTGTAAAGTTTCCCCCAGATTGTCTTGGGACCTTCAAAAACCCACTTTCAGAGCCCTGAAGTTTTGCAGTAGCTTTTTTTAGAGAGAGAAGGTACAAAAGTAAGGCATGTATTTACCTGCCATCCCTCAATCTTAATGCCCATCTGTAATCACAGAGGCCCTGCTCACCAAGGAACAGTAGGCGGGCAGTAATTTCTGCAACGTTCAGTCATTTATTTCAACACAGCGTCTGGAGTTATTGGATTTGAAATTGAAAGGAAAAAAGGAAGCACACTGCACCCCTAACAACCACACTTCTGTCTGAAAACAATGATTTCTTAAAGCTGTTTCACAGAGATTTCAAGTCTAGGCACAGAGCTGGAGGGCAGCTCGACTCCTGCAGAGCAAGGACAGGAAGGAGAGGCGCGGCAGACCGGCAGAGCGCAGGAGAGGAGAGGAGAGGAATGGACGGGGAGAGGAGAGTGAGGAGGAGAGGAAGGAGGAGAGGGATGAGGAGGGAGAGAGGCGGGAGGAAGGAGAGGAGAGGAGAGGAGAGGAGAGATGAAGAGGAGGAGGAGAGGAGAGGAGAGGAGAGGAGAGGAAGGATGAGTGAGAGGAGAGTGCGAGGAGAGGAGAGGAGGAGGAGAGGAGAGGATGATGAGAGGAGAGGAGAGGAGAGGAGATGGAGAGGAGAGGAGAGGAGCGGAGAGGAGAGGAGAGGAGAGGGCTGACACCAGCCCTTGTGAGGGAACACTCATGGTCATATACTGACCTGTCCTTTGCCCCTCGCCTGTAGTAAGGGGGAGGGACAGGAGTCAGGAGGAGCAGCTCTGAGACCACTTCAGACAGGTGCAGTGTGAATGGTTCAAACCAATTTTTGAGCCCAGCCTCTTGCATTGTGAAGAGTTGTGCAAAGGGTGGCACAGTGCCTGAAGCAGCTGGAATGAGCTGAAAGCTCTCCAGGACAGCACTGAGCCTGCTCTCTGCACACCATGGACCTTCACTGAAGGAAATACGCAGGGAGAGAGCAAAGTTAATTATTACCTCAAGGACTAAAACTCACTCTGTGTGACCTTTGAGACTCAGGGCTGCAGTTTCCCTTTGGTTTTTCCAACATACTTCACCAGCTTTCATCTGAAGATGTCAGATGATAGTAAGTTAGACACCCAGTTTCACAGGAAATTGTGCTGCTACCAATAAAACCACCATATTACCTTTAAAGCAGGTGCTTTTTTTCAAATCTAAACAAAACCAGACAAAAAACCCCCCAAAAATCACAAATTAATATGTAGTGCTTAAAATTCACATGAATAAATCATTCTTGGAGCTTAATTGAGCATACACTTCTGAACATTTTGTTAAATGGAACAAATACCTGTAAAGTTGTGAAAATGACTTAGATGTTATTACTTCTGCACCTAAATTTAGAAACCTAAGTCTTTAATTATCCATGTAAATCTAAGCACTTTCATCTTCGGATATGCTTAAGACTCTTAGCTCCCAATAACTTTGCAAATTTAGATATCTAACCCCTACTAAGGAAAAACAACTTTCCATGCTTTTGGAGTTTTCATCAAGTATAATTTAGTTCGGAATTATTTTTCCCTCTTGGAGGAACAATCATATAAATAAAATTAACATATATGTATTTATTCACATTACACACTTAAAATTTGCTTTTTTAGTCCACTGCTTTATATTATGGTCTTAAATTTCAATGTTTAACATACTTTTTAAAAAAATATAAATTAACAATGTTGTAATTATATAAATATCCTACCATTACAAAGAGTGGGAACTTTGTCTGTATTTAGTGTCAAATCTACCAGACTATTTCTAAAGCACTCTAAAGAGCCATCTATGAAAACATTCCTAAAAGGGATCTAGAATATATAAGGGATTTAAGCAGCTTTTCTGAATTTTGTGCAGATAATTTAGTCATGTTGGAATTTAAAAAAATATGAAATTTAGCATTTCAGCAAAAAGTATATGCACTGTATGTATATATATCTGTCCACATGTATGCATTTGTGTGTGTGAAGAATTCTTCCCAGCTTACATGAAGATACAGTTAACAGTGAAAAGAATCTATACAAATAATAACTCAAGCCAATATAAAAATCAATGCAATATGCTACAGATAAAGAATGCAGTCTAACAAATCCACTAATGCTTAAATATCAGGAATAAAGTTTGAAGTGTAAAGATTACGAAGTACTACATGGCTGAAAAAAACCAAATACAAAGCAAGATTGAAATGAACATAATAAGTGATACCATATCATGACCAGGCACCAGACCATGACTTTAGAGCATAAAACAGTATCGTCTCCTCCTCATAAATCTGCTGTAAGGACTCATGGTATTTCTAATTAACTGCTCCATCAAAGCCTAAAACAAAAAATAAAAGGCAAGTGACCCTCTTCTCATTTCCCATCCAAGTCACTTGGTTCATTAAACACTTACATTAGAGTGATAAAAGTCTAGTGAGTGATTCATTCATTTATCAGATGAAGAAGAAAATACAATTTGATAGCTTCCCCAAGTCTATCTATCATCATGTTAGGAAAGGATGAAAAGAAGGAAAAAACGATGACAAGAATATTAAGAGTTAAGAATGTAAGGACGAACGTGCTGGAGGTTAAGAAGAAAAGAGGAACCTAGAGGTAGAATGGCTCCCTGTGAAGCCATTAATCTCAGAAGTTAAACCACAGGCACAATTTCCTACAACTGTCTCAGCATAATGGATTCATTATTGCTATAAATACTGTTGATAGCCATGCTCTGCATTTACCATGGGCACTTGGGAAAGAGAGGAGCTGGGGTGACTTTCCATTCAAAGAGGGCTCAATGACAGGCATAGGAGTAAAAACAAAGAAAAGTCAATAATATGTGCTACTGTCCACAAGCAACCCATGAGTCTTTTGCAGGCCTGAAGCAAGCAATCCCTTCTAGGACCTCAGGCACCCTATGAAACAGAGATTTCCAAAAGACAAAAGATCTCCAAGAGGGAAAAGCTCTAGGGCTTTAGAAATAAAATGAACTGGAGTCAAAAGTCCATCTCACCTTTGGGGAAACCAGGATATCTGAACATCCTGTGTCTGAGGCCAGTCAATCTATTCTCCCACAGAGAGCTCTGTAGTCTAGGGCTTCATAGAAAAACTGTAACATAGCCAGCAACTATGTGTGCATGCACCTTTATGTATCTATGTATATGCACAAATACATTTATGAGCTTCTTTCTGAACTCAAAACTGAACTCAGCCAAAAAGTCATCTCAGCTGCCCCACGTCTTCCTAGAGCTCTGCTTTAAAAGAGGGGGCAAATCAAAGACACTGTAGCTACTTCTACATAAATAAGATATACACATAATTAAAAATTATAAGCAGGCACTACAGTGGGAATTCTGTTCATTTGTTAGTTATAGGGAGAAATCTGAAGGCAGTGGCAAAAAGCTACAAATAAATTTTACTTTCCAATTAGTTTTCCAACTTCTTAGGAAGTCAGTAGGAAGAACTGGACAGTGAGCTTCTAACTGTAAAGAGGAGCAGAGCTGATATCTGTATCCAGCTTTTGGCATTTCCCACTGACCATGTGAACTTGGAACACTCAGAAAACAAAAACAGGGCAGACAACACAGAAAGCCAGCATAGGAAGTAGCCATGTTCATTCCTGGCCCACACTTCTCCCTAAACAGTGTGTTTTACTCTAAACTCTTCTGTTCCCACATTGGTGACAACACATGAACATCCTTACTGTTGTATCACCAGTGTTACCAGAAACTTCGAATGAAGAGGAAAATGTATTCCACATCTGTAATGTCGTCATTCCACAACATTATTGAAGAGTTTCTTCCTACCACTCACCTGAGTTCCTATGTTCTTGTCCTACACTCATGTCTCCAGTTTGCACCAGCTGTCACTGTAAAACTCACTTCCAAGGGGTGACTAGTCAAATCCCAGACAGAGAAATGGAGACATGGAGAAATGCCAGCCAGGTTTGTACTTTTAAGTTAAAACCTGGCCTTTCTACCAAAACAGAAATTGTCAGTAGAGAATTGCAGCTACTTGTGAGCCTGTCTCCTTCAAAAATGCAGTAGGGATGGGATGTATCCCACAAGACTGACTTGAAATAAAAGCTACACAAGAAAGAAGGCAGGGAACTGTGTGGCAGCCCTGAGGCATTTCACAACAACTGTGTACCAAGATTGCTGCATCAAATGCATTGCATTTTTAAAACGTGTCATGATTCCTCTTCTTTGCTGTGTTGAAAGGGATATGATCGTTTCCCCTTTCAGTAAAGACACAGGCAAAAAAAAATTAATAACTATGTCTCAGCCGGGTTCTTGAACTCTTTTTGCTCCTTCTAATTTCCTGCCAAAGTATGTAGTCAGTTTGCAAGGTGACATTTGCAGAGACTCCTTACAGATTGATTGGCTAAACTGCTGGGAAGCCGAGAGAATTCGTATAAAGAATGACCTTTGTTTATCATAAAGTCACACTGCTGATGTTGCCACATGCCAGAAAAGTCCAACCATTCCCCACATGTTTCTCAGGGAGGACCACTGATGGATGCTGATCACAAGCAGAACAGCAAACAAGATGATCTGCAGAGCTCCTGAGAACCCTTGAGCAAAAACTCAGGTCATGGTGCTGCCTACTGAGCGCTAGAAAGGAAAGGAAAAAAGCAATCTTTTCTTGGAAGACATCCTGCATAGTAACAAAGAGCTGCTTGGAGGTGATAGTGACTTCAGGCAGCAAACGTGCAGATCCCTTCCCTTTGTGAGCATCAGGAGGCTCTCTTTCCCTATCCATCACAATTTACCTCCCTTTCAGACTTTTTCTTGAAAGTTGCTGTGCTCTTGGCATAGCTCAAACTTTTAACTACTGACATATCTAATCCTCCCAGGCTCCAAACTAGGGACACTTTCCAAATTTGCTTTTGGTACAGAAAAAGTCATTGCTCTGGATAAAAACATCTAACGTGGCTTATTAACTTGGTAATTCTACCAATAACATCCATTTGTGTTTTAAGTATTTCTCAGTACAAAGACTCAGCTCTGTGCTTTGAAAACACAACAGATGCTGAACTGCTTGTGTGGCTCTGGATGTGTACCACAGTTCTGTTTTCTTTCATTTCTTTGGCTTGAAGAAACACGTTGTCAAAAGACAAGACTTATTGGTTTATTTTTTCCCATTCATTCTTTTGTAAATATTGCCATAATATAGACATTCTGAAATACACAGGGAAACATAACTCATCAAAAAGATCCCTTTGGGAGTTGCAAGGTATGCATAAAAAAAAGGTGTCATTTCTAAATTATAGTCCCTCCTGCAGTATAAACTCCCAGCCTTCCTGAACCAATAATGCTATCATTGAGAAATTTGTTTGATTACTTGGAAGTAAAACACAGGATTGACTGAAGTTAAACTACACTCCCTGATTTAACTTAATCAGATTTAATCATGGCATGGAAATCAAACCTCATGTTTTTGTGATGTATTTCACAAAACTGTTCATAATAGCTCGTGGTTAAAAAAATCAGTCATGGTTTATGGCTCCATGTACACCTTCTCAATTTTCCCAAATATTGGGGATCAACTCAGGGGGAACTCAGGGAGCTTTCAAACCTAGATCTTCTTTTCCCAGAGTTTTGGAGGAGGAAAGTTCTTATAAGCTTTGAAAGAAAACAGTTGAAATTAGCTAACAAATATCCCCAGATACCTTCTGCAGTTTGGAACCGCCTTTGAGAGCAGTGCCTCCTCTCTGCATGTGTTAGGTGAGGACTACTTGTTAACACATGCCCCTGAATTAGCTGCCTAAAATGGACAGGATTTAAAAAAATAGCAACTAGGTAATAATTCCAGGAAGACATTAAAATGTCATTAGCTTTGCCACTACTCACAAGACTCAGACTTTGTTGAAATATTTTTGACAAGTATTTTTAAATATTCATACACAATTATGGAAAAAGAATATATTTTCATGATGTTTTTATAAGGCGGAATTAAATAAATGTTCTTAAACACATATGAACACATATCATAGAACAATCCAGTCAACTCACAAGCAAGCTGAAATAAATAGTACAGCCATCACAACTTCATGAATAATTACCAATCCACAATACCCAACTTGCTGTGATTTCCTGGCAAAAAAACCTACTCATAAGAAAGGAAAAATCCTTTTTTGCTCTTTAGTTAAGGTTTGTGAAAAAGAGGCCACTTTTAACTCTCACCAAGAGAGGGCAGTGACATATCTCAAAATATTAGAAGATCCCATACAAGAGCCATATACCTTTATAGCAAGAATGATAGCAAATAATCTCTGCAGACATTTAATTTTAAATTCTGTGGAGCATTCAGCTGATGCTGTATTATTTTTAATTAACATCCTCCCACCCTCGAGTAAGTATACTGTAGTGTTTGGAGAAAATAGAAAGAGATTGTGGATAAAACTGAGTCCTTATGAAATAAGATTTTTTTTCTTTTTCAAGCAGGTTTTTCAAAGCAGAATATTAAGAAATACCTGCCTTTTACTATGAACCATGTTCATAGCAGTGTGTAAGCTTTCTTTTCAGTTTTAATTAACTTCTCCAGAATGTGAGGACTTTACTACTTATCTCTGTCCCATACTTTCTATTCTCTCAAACACCAAAATGGTAAGTTAGAGGATTTTTTTTTCTTCCCAAGTCTTAAAAACCTTGTTACAGGTAAGCAGCTGTACTCTGCTGTTCAGGATGATTGATTTTTTTCCCTTTTTTGTTAAAGGAAGTTAGTATATACATTTTTTTTTTGCCCAAGGTTTTCTCAAGGCTCTTGGATTGTGAAGCCTAAATTGTCCTATTCCAAACCCTGTAATTAAAATATGTCCTTAGTCTGTTATTTTTTGTCTCCAAAGGACTGCAACATCTTCAAGTTCATGGCCTCTTGCGCAGCCAAAAAAATAAAGCTGGCAAAAAAGCCAGCACCTTTCTCTTTTTCACAGCCTTTCAATGGATAGATGTAGTCTAGAGGAAATGTTTTGTCCTCTAAAGAAAGACTTTGGGGTTTATGTTCAACAGAATTCAAGAGAGATAACACACAAAACCTGTCCATTGTGGCACACAGTTAAGTATGAGTTTCTTTGCAATTTTCAAGGCATCTTTCAAAAGGTTTGGAGAGGAGAGAGTGGAAAAAGTGGGAGAGAAACATCCACTTCCTCTTATCTATTATCATTGGAGGTTTAGAGCAGTTGGAATCCCTTTCTGAAAGTGGATTTAACTAGACCAGATGCCATTATATGGGCATTTTCTCAATTTGCAATTCAAATGGAATGAATAAGAAGATGGAAAAAATAATGATGAGGACAAACATTTCTTTAACCAGGTATCATAACATTCTCTTATTGATATTTTCTTCATTGATGTTTTAATTTCCTCTTGCAGAAATAATTTGTCTCAATATGCTAGAGTGTCACAACAAACTAGAAAGCAGCTTCTAATGACTAATGAAATGACTGACAATTTAGATGTTACGAACCTGTTAGAAAAGAGCTTAGAAGGAATATATAATGGGAACCAAACAAAAAAAAAAATTGAGGAATTATCTGTAAATAACATGGAGTATCACATTACATATCAAACACATTAGAGAAAGGGGGAGGAGGTCTACTGTCAGAAAAAGTTCATCAGAATTTCTTATTTACCCTTCCTATTATGTCAGTCATCACACCATGTACATACACCCACACCCTGACACCCCTATTGTAAAAGCAGCGCAAAAATATCCACCACAAAATCAGCTTGGTGTTAAATCCACTCCCCTTCAGACTGAACAGAAAGACTTCAGCATGCAGAGATGCCAAAAGCATTTGTATTCAGTGCACCAGTCCTTGTTTAAGGCAATCTGTTGGTGGCCTACAGTCACAGAGCACATAAAGATTATATTCTCATGTGGGAAGATATCCATCACTTAGTTGGTCTTGTCATTCTTGCTTTCCTGCAGACACAATAAGTAGCAAAGCTAAAAGCAAGCAGGGTGTCAGGTCTTCACTAATAGCTAGAGAGGACAATAACTTCCACACACTGTTCTGTGTACAGCAAGCCCCAAGGACAAACAGAGAAATCAATTCAACTATCCAGAATCAAGTGTTTCCAGAAACTCACTGATACTGGAGACTAAACGAGCTGTGAATTATTTCAATCCTTCAAACATTTGGAAAGGTAATTTGTGACCATATGGATACTGTGGAAATACAATTTACCTTAGTCTAAACTGACCAAAAGGCTGTACTTCAAAATCTTTCTGCTAGCAACGAAACATGTTGGCAAGTTCCATAGACTGAGATTTGGGTAAAATATTTCTATATATTGTTACCACAATAGAAAAAAAAAAAAAAAAAAAAAAAAAAAAAAGTTCACCTTATCCGTGCCTTGATAAAAGACTGTCACAGAGATAACAAAAAAATCCATTCTGCTTGATTTTCCAGATTGTAGCCTCATTCTGAAATAAATTTTGTGGGATTATACCCAGTGACTCCCAGCACTAGCTACCACCTCTCTGTGAACAGAACTGCTCTGATACTAGGCTGGAACCTTTCTAATTCAAAACTAAGACAATCCCTCCTCTATATACTCTGAGTAGATTTTCTGGAGTGCAAATGAACTTTTCATCCTTTTTAAGGCATTGCCTACATCCCCATAGCAAAGCATACAGCTCTCAGTGTCCTGGGGTGACTATAGGATGTTTGCATCCCCAGCTGTCTGTTTTGTTTATGCTGGATATTAAGTTCTACATTTTTAAAGCTGGCTCCAAGAGCAAAGGAGGGGGCAGAAGAAGGGCTCAGTTTGTTTTCAGAAACTGCACTTGGTCCCATGCATTCCTACTCCTGGACTGTGCTGTCTGAAACACAGACAGTGGGACAGAGCTCTCTTCTGCTTTTTAGTTAGCTTTTAGCTAGCTGAGAGAAGTTCCCTGGATTGTGGTTTCTCCTTTTCTTGGATCTGTTCAAAACTGCTCTGGACCAAAATCTCAGAACACCAGGAGCTCACACCTGTGGCCCACCAGGGCTGGGACATGGCATTTTCCAGCTCTGGAGGGACTGATAATAAACTGAGCAAGCTGAGCTGTAAACCATAAAAGGGACTTTTGTGTTTTGAGCCTGCATTGTCTTTACTCCTAAATCCTATCTCTAAAGGAAATGAAATATTTAAAATTGGCAAACCCTCTAGTCACACTGTGACAGAGGAGGAGCAGGGGATGAGGCTTTTCAGCCTTTCCTTTCCTTCTTCTCCTTTGAATATGTTAAGTCATTTTTTGAGAATGTTCAGTTTCCCTTGAACATTAAAGATACCACCTTCCTGCTATTTCCATACAGCCTCTCTAGAATCAGGGCTGGGATGTCCAGAGAAGCTGATGTGAGCCCTGACCCACGAGTAGACCTAGGCATGGAAAATCCTGAGAGGAGAATGGGAGAGAATGGGCTGGACCCTGAAAGAATGTTCTGATACCCCAGCCTGGGAATCTTCATGTGAACAAATTCAAAACCCAAATGAAGTGGGGAAATATCTGGAAGAGAAGCTCCATGATGATTTTAATGAGAAAAAGCTTATTGCAGTAAGATGGGATTTGGCATATACTTACCACATTAATTGCATTAATTGGCCTTGTTCCAGTCAGTGGTAGGAGTGGTTTAATAATGTATTTATGCTATTTAGGTAGATCTTAATTAAAAGACTTATTTTCTTACTTTATATTTAAGACAAATATTTGTGTCAAGTAATATAATACACAGCTTAAAATAAAATGAATAATAGGATTTCAGATGTGCACATTCAATGAGGAAACCATACATTTTATCAGCAGTTAATAAATTTGGAGAGCTAAGAGTACCTGAGTTATAACTCATTTAGAACACTGAAACCTTCTAGAGCCAAATTGATGCAAAACTAGCATCAGACTTTAAAATAAAATGCATTATTTTCAAATGCAATCAGGTTATAATGCAAAATCAGTAGAAGTGTAGAGAAATTGAATGTTGCATTTAAATATTCATATAAAACACTTATGGCTCATTATTAAGTCACTCCATTAGAATGCATACTTTAAATCAGGTTTTTATGAGCTCCAAGTACATTATTTATTATGAAAGTGTGTTTAAAACAAACAAATAAAACCCTAAAATCAAAACCAGCATTTCAGACTGAGAACTTTGTGATGAGGTTCAGAAGCAGACTGATTGAGCACTGATCAAGAAAATATTAAAGTTTCTAGTTTAAATTGAAATGCTATCAACTTAAACATATATATTTTTACCCCAATATATAATTTCTGATATGCTGCATTTTTCTAATGCAACATATTAAAAAATTATGTGTATATGATCTAAATTAATTTGAGCTCAAATATCAACAGAGCCCATTCTGCAATTTATCCCATTTTATCCTTTCCTGTTTACACAAGAAAGAGATTTTTTCCACTGCTACACTTCAGGAAGAAATGTCTGTAATATTTTTCATAGGTTTTGAGAAATGGAGAGAAGTAGTGTTGGAATAATGATGAGACTATTTTCTAACTGACATCTGCCACAGGTGCCAGACATACCTTTCTTAATTCCTTGAAACATGTTTATCCCCATGTGCTTCTAGCCTAAAGCGTTTCAAAGCCTTGTTAGTACACACAATTTCCTCAAAAACATTTTCTTTTTTAAAAAGTAGTTCTATCAAATAAAATTAATTCTGTTTATCAAAATGGAAATGTAAAGCATTTGAGCATTTTCTATTACTCCTGCTGTGCCTTTTAAAGCAGGAGTACACCATGACAAGAATATTTATTATTATATTCTATTGTAACTTACCCTTTGATTAAGGCATTATATCATAACTTTAGAACAGGCAAAAATCTGAGCACTGTAATTTTAAGGCTGAATCATAAAAACCTTCCAACACTATGAAGGAACTATAAATATTATGAAGTCATTGAAAGCTTCACCATCCTATTTTTTATTATTTTCAAAGATCTCAAAAGGCACAAAGAGGTGTCCCTAAACAATTACACAGAGGTAACTTTTTATCTCTGCAAATCACATTTAAGAATTGTTTAATTGCAGGATACAGCTATAACCACTTTAGGGGAAAACAGATCTCAGCATTGCCATAAATGCAATATTGAGATAAAATGACATATCAGTTCTGGTCCTGAAGTTCTTTTAGCAGATAAGAAAACTTAACTGAAAACTTCTACTTTACAAATGGATTTATAGACGTATATCTATCTATCTATATAGATATACAGAGGGTGTTTTCAGTGGAAATCTGCAATCATCATTTCCCAATCAGCTTATGATTTGTCTAGCTCCTCTATATCCCACAGTATGCTTGGGGAAGACTAAAGGAATTAAATATCTGTGTTTGGATTCTCCCTCCTTCAGTGGAAAAGCTCACTGAGTATTTTATGGCCGCAGAGGTGAAGGTCATTGGCCTTACCAGGGTTGCTTACCTTACTGCAGGAAAATAGTGCCTACTGCTATCAACAAATTATCATTCAGCACTATGGTCAATGGAATACAGTCTTTCCACAAAAAAAAAAAAAAAAACAAAAACAAAAACAAAAAAAAAAACCACAGGGGAAACAAAACCCGCACAAACAAAACCAACCAAAAACCCCCAAAACCAAACCAACCACTTACACACAAAGATATCTCCGCCACAAAAACCCCAAAACAATTAAAAAAACCCAAACAAATGAACTTGTCTGTGATATACATGAATAGGCAGCGTCTAAAAGGAGACATTTTACTGTTTTCCTGCTAATAGACTAACTTGGAACAAAGAGATTTTACTGAAAAAAACCCCAAACAATTCTGCCTACTTTAAACTTGTACCAGCAAAGTCCTGATTAATATGAGGCTTCCAGGTCTTTCAGATGTACCACAGGGGCTCATCCAAGTTATCAGACTCCAAGACCACACAAGGATTTCAAGAAAAAGTCTTTCAAAAGACATGCAAGTTAAAAACAATTTATTGAAAATTTGGGCCAGATGATCTTTGAAGCCCAGCCTGGACTGCAGTACAATTTTGTGATGTACTATCATGGGATGTGGTTGGCAGAAAACAGCAGGCCATATAATTCTACCAGTCTTGGCTTGCAGTTCTTGAAGAAAAAGATAATTTATCAAGTTCAAATCCTGTGAAATGGCCCAGGTGGCCAAAAAGACCAATGTTATCCTGGCCTTTTTCAGCAACAGTGTGGCCAGCAGGACCAGAGCAGGGATCCTCCCCTCTACTCAGCACTGGTGAGGGCACACCTCATGTACTGGGCTCAGTTTTGGCCTCTCCCTACAAGGAAAACATTGAGGTGCTGGAGTGTGTCCAGAGAAGGGCAGCAAAGCTGGTGATGGGTCTGGAGCACAAGTGCTATGACTGAGGGAGCTGGGGGTGTTTAGCCTGGAGAAAAGGAGGCTCAGGGCAAATCTTACCACTCTCTAAATTTCCTGAAAGGAGAGTGTAGTGAGATGGAGGGTTCTTTACTGAAAGGATGGTAAAGCCCTGGAATGGGATGGCCAAAAAGTCATAGAGTCACCATTTCTGGAAGTGTATGTAAAGCATGTATATGTGCTGCTTGGAGAAAGGGATTATTGATGGGCTTGGCATTGGACTCAATAACCTAAAAGGTCCTTTCCAACCTCAGCAATTCTGTGATTCTAAATCTCTGTAGATCTACTTTCATACATTATGGATTAAGATCTGGATTTTAACCCATAGATACCATCAGCCCTCCCAAGGCTGTGTACTGAGCCCTTAATTCTGGGAACTGAACCCTTCACCACCTTCAAAAGCCAAAATTTAATCACCTATTTCATACTATCATCACTTCATGCCTCCTGTTAAAAGAAGCAGTTTCCTTTTTTAACATTCCTCTCTCCTGTCTGTTTTCCAGTTATTAGGAATTTTTTGACTAGGATACAAGTTGAATACAAATTTGAGTGGAAATGCATAACTTACTAGAGATATGGTTATTATCTCCCTCTTCACATGACTAATTACCTAAAACATCCTCATTCTTTTGGTTTAATGGAGGGTTAAATACATATTACATTTTCCTACTCCTGGAAAATATGTTTGATCCAGGTAGAAGCATTTGTGAAAAGAAGAAATTTTCATCAGATGATAGCCTCTATTGAAAACAAAGCAGCTCTAGAGAGCAAAAGACAAGCATTAAAAACTTTAATTCTGAAAAGAACCTATGATTCATTGACACTGTCCACCTTAAAACAAGTAATTCCAAGTCAAGCTAAGTGTTTTGTCCTATTAATTTCAAGGATGATGAACTACATTCTGGAAGCAGCACCTACTGAGTAGTCTCTTAAAGGTGAAGAGAAGTCCCTAATGTGATTTCCAAAATCACATAGAAGCATTACTGCTTGAGAGGCCAATGAAGCATTAAGTCCATTCTTAAATAATACACAGTTCCTCCTGACATTATTCAAAATGTCATTTTTGAGGCACTTCAAAGTTTCCAAGCACTTCAGATCTCTGAAGTGAGTTACAAAGCTAATTTGCTCAGTTGAAGCATTTGAGGATAAAAATTCACAATTTGCCAGCCAGTTCTGCAGATCCATGTTGACTAGGAGACTTTCACAGCTACTCAAGTAGAAGAAAAAGCCATATAACCATAGTAAAGGTATTTCAAAAGTGGCCCACCCAATCATACTGAAAACTGTAAAGGTTTCTGCCAAAATCAAGTTCAGAAAATCAAAGTGATCTAACCCCTTGGCCTGGTTGATCCGAGCCAACTGTGAGCAGTTCAAGAGGAAGAGAGGAATAGAAGATGGAGGAAAAATATTTAATGGACCCAAATCAAGTTTTATGTGCTACATAAAACTGATCAACACAGAAATCCAAATTATTTTTCCAATGTGGATATTAAAAATCCACCACACTATTTCTGCTATTTAAAATTTTCCAGGGCAAAAAGAGAATCTCTGCTGCAAAAATGACTGAAATTCTGTGTCATTCTCTGCTCTTATGCCCATTTTGAAGCACAGAATAATCACACAGGAGCCTCTGGTTAGGCACTTGCCTAGCAGCATCAACAGAAAACAGGAGTTGCTGTTCCCAAATTTTTTTAAATTATTATCAAATTTTGACTGATATTTCCCAAGTTTCTATTGTCATAACAAGAAATGAAAGGAAATTAAAAACACAGTTTGAAAGCGGAAAATATTTCTCCTGTTCTTTGCTGTCAAGACAACTATATTTTCTGCAGGAGATGGGTAAAATATAACCTCTTTTCCAGATGAACAGAAATGAATAAAATGCATGAAACTATATAATTTAAAGTGCATAAAAAAGATTTGTCTCTCTCTGATGAAAGCAATCAGTCAAAATAGGCAGTTCCCAATGCACTGAAAATATTTTTCAGTGAGAACATTCTTATCAGTTTTGACAGGACTGCATATTCTGAGCTAAAGAGAGACGAGCTCATCCCTGCCAAAGCTGTGAAGAGAAATACTACAGAGCACTAAGGTCCCAAGGGGAATTTCTGTTTGACATTGATGCTTCTCTGCAGGGTTCCATTGCATTCTCCCCTTCCTCCATCCTGAATTTTCCCTTTCTCCCCACACTGTTCCCAATGCAGGAGCATGCCCCTCTTCACTCCAGAGTGCTGCAGTTATTCAGAGGCTTGAAATAATTTCTTTTTTTTCCAAATCCTCTCTAGCCCTGTAAGTCACTGTTAAGGGCCATCCAACCTGTGAGCTGGAAACTGGATAAACCTGGATCTTAATTATTTGAGCTGAATTTTCACAGAGCACTTATAGTTATTGTTCTAGACTAGGGAATCTGGACACCCATTATTATTAAAGCCTAAAATAATTTCTTTTTTACAACACACTGAACACACTGGAGCTCAGCAGATATGGCTGACTGTTCTGCTAAAACAAAATATGTGGAATAACACCTTTATAGTGAACTGTGCTTGCCTTGGGTTTGTGGGTATTAGTTTGGAGTTTGACTTCTGGGTCTTTTTGCTCATACACCTGATCCTGGCTCTTATGGATTCCTGATGGGTGTTTTGCTCCAGAGGTGAATAATTCATGTGGAATGGGTCGAGTTGTAGCAACTCTGCTCTGCATTTATCAGAAGGATGACTTGAACCTTCATCTTGTGTGTTCCTGGGGCAGCATTCACCGAGCCACCAAATCCATCTCGGGCTTCTTTACTTTGCACTTATTAAAAGCAATGAAATACTCATCCAAAGAGCCCAGAGACAGGGCAGAGAGCTGCACAAGCCAGTATCACAAATTAGATTTCACACCCCTCCCTCTGAATCAGAGAGTCCAAAGCTGATAAATTCTCCAAATGGTACAGTACTGATTACTTTGAGTCAGTCTGCCTCTTTCTGCATCCTCAGATTTTAAAAGAAAATGCTCCATTCAAAAGCAGAAAGGAATTTTCTTCCCAAGACCTTTAATTTTTTTTTTAATTCAAAAGTACAATTATGGATGGATACTTTAATTTCTTTTTCTGTTGTACTGAAATATGCATTTAGTTTGGCTTTTAAGCTAAGCAGAAGCACACTTCTAAGTAAAACACAGTTCTCTATTAACTCCAGTTTCATTGTGATGGCAATGAAATCCCCAACACTTTGCAGCCAAATTAAATTTCACTGAGATTTGACAAAAGATTTGCAGAAGTTACCAGAAAGTAAAAAATCAGTCACTGTGCCTTAATCTATTTACTGCATAGCACTAAATGAAAGGAGGAAATGCTGCTCTTCAGCAGGCTTACAGCAAAATTTAAGTACTGTGCTGAACTGGAACATCATGTCTTAGTTCACCAAAGTATTAAATTACCTCTTTATCTTTAGTATCAAGTAGTTTATTCCATTTCTAGAAGGGTGATAAAGTATTTAAAGTCACTTTAGAAAGACAATCATGGTAGTAGTGTGCCAGGTCCACCTTCTCCATCAATACTAGAGGCAAAGCAGTCAGACACAGCAAATTTTATTTCAACTTGTATTTTAACTAACTAGAAAATACACCATCAATAATGTCTCTCTAAATCACAAGGGTATCTTTAAGTCACATCATAAATTGCATGTGAGCCTTTAGAAACATCTGCACAAGTCACAGCCCAAAGTATCAGGTGCTGATACAAATATACTTTTAAAGTCACATTACACAGCTCTACCTTGATTGTGCTCACAGAGAGAACAGGTGAACTCATCATTTACCTCAAGTAGCTTACCAAGAAGCTAACCAAGAAGGAAATGCTTCATATGCTCTTGGTTATTAAATAGGGTTAATTAATAAGTGTTGGCAGAGCTCTATCACTTCTCCTTTTACCTAATGGCACAAAGGGGAGTATAAGATGATGGATGCAGAAAATAAGTTTTAACTTTATAAGAATAGATACCAACTTCCTGAAGATCAAAAGAAATGTTTGGAACATTGTTCTGTGATGCAAGTGTAAGAAAAAAATGTAATGAATTAGAAAGAAAAGCCACTACTCTGATCAACAAGTGTTTCCAGATGAAGTGGAAATAGCAATTATTTTAACAGAATGGAAAAAAGCAAAGCAGCTTTCCCATGTCTGAACAAATAGCATATCTATGGTGTGTTAACCCTTGATAGTCTGTGAAATAAAAACCTGCCTGCACTGACTCTGCAGGGAAGGTCCTGCCCCTTGCACTGACTGAAGTGAACAGGAGCAAGCTATCTTCAGACAGGTTTCAATCCCTTCCACTTGAGATGCTTGACACCACAGATCTCCCTTGGATCAAAATGGATAACATTTCCTCCTTAAGACAGTCAAATCAGAATGATTTAGGACTGAACCCTACAATCCTTATGGACAAATGCAGATGGGTCAAAGCATCCTGTGTTACCCTGGTGCCCCACCAAGGCTACCCGTCTTTCTGCATGTTCACAGCTCTATCCTTCCTCCAAGGCATCTCTAGCAGTCCTGAATGCAAAGGAAACCTTGATATGGACACCTTGGTGCAGACAGGAATTGATGCAAGAGCCTGGTACATCATCTTGCTCCCTTACTGGGAGGAAATAACCTAAAGCATCTCCAAAAGAGCAGAGAAACATACACAATGTGGGTGTATGGATAGGGAGGTAGAGCAGAACTCACCAATCTTTAAATGCCCACATGTGGTAAGAAAATCAGCATGGAAACAGAAAGAAAGTCCTGTAAACTTCAAAGAATGTAGAACAGAGCCTTTGAAGGTGAGCCCATTCTGAATTACAAGGAGCACTGTAAGAAACATGAAAACCACTTTATTTCTGTGGAGCTGTTTCCTACACCACTAAGATGCAAGACAGTACTTAGAGCTATCAACTCCCTTTTGTTTGTCTGTTTGTTGGATGGTTATTCACAGGAAAGGCTTTTATTTCAGCAGTATAGATAAAAGTATTGCACTGAAATTTAAATGTCAAAGAATACATACTCAAATGTCAAATACCAACAGACAAATGCCAACAGAGAAATGTCAGAAATACACCCGTGTCTCCCACTGAATATAACTACATCTGCACAAGTGCAAGCCACACTATGATGTGTAAAAGTCAGAGTTTTTCTTCAGTTCCTTCGGGGCTGTAATACCACTGGTGTTAATAAAACCAGTACCTGGCAGCAATCTGAGTGTATTACTCCAAGTACCCAGCTCTGGCAAAAAGTGCAGGCTAAGTGATCCATGGTCTGCAAGGTGATGGATAACATTTACAGTCATAAGGATACAAAACTGCTGTTTCAGACAAATCCCACTCTGGGATTTTCTCACTCATCATTAATGACAGAACTGAACACAATGACCTTTCACGTGGATTGTCCCACTGCTTTCCAGGCATGACAGCAGCCCGTGAAAGCTGAAGAAGGGGATGTGAAGACAGTTTTTCCCTAGATGCATGGCCTAATTTGTCCAAATAAACAAACATAAACATGAATTCCTGGTGTGTCCTAAACTATTGGTTTTTTTTTGAGCCCTGGGAATAATCACCTATGAATATAAGTGAACTTTGAAGAAGTATAAATTACTCCAAAACCCAAGCATAACAGATTTCAAGCAGAATTTGGACTCTTTAGAAACTCAAGTGTGTTTTAAAATCTTGCTTGAGTTATTAAATCCATCTTGCTTGCTTTATTTATCAATTAGCTGTTTCTGAGGAAAACAAAATAGCAATTCTTTACACAATTCACTTGATGGGAATCTCTGATCCCAGTGACTTCAATGGGCCTTTTGCAATGATTTTACCCTTCATTATCTCCTATAAAAGTACTTGAAAATATGTTGATTAGAGGAGATGCATTAGCTTGGAAATTTCAGTCAGTCTGCTAATTGCAGCTGCTTCTACTAGGGTTGAGAAATAAAAACGTTTAGGTAGTTCTACAGTCAGATCACTAAATACATGAAAATCTGAAGTGTACTTTAATTAGTGTAGTTAACAAAAATATATCTGACTCTTGTAATTATTGTGATTTGCTTCCAACATGAGTAGCTCATACACGGTAAATTGTAATCCAAGATAAATTGTGAATTTTTGTCAAATAGTAAAATCCCCTAAAAATTTTCTTCTGTCTCTGAAGTGATTGCTTTACGAAACCTACCTTGTCTTTTTAACTCTGTGACATTGACTAGAAATACCATATTAATTTTAAATTCTTTTCTTTTTCAATTAATTACAAGAATTAAAAATAATTAATTGGATTTTTTAAAAGAAACTTCTGAGAACAATTCTCATATACTCACAATATACACAGAATTTTCTAAAGAAAATTTATTTCTGTACACCTCTTTCTAAAGATTTCTAGGTATTATTTAATGCTTTTTAGGAAAAATATTGAATCTGTTTTAATCTGTTCAGCTCTGGACCCCTTCTTTTTAACCAAATGCAGCACATCACACAACTCTACAGAGAGGCATTTACTGGCTATATTTTTCAACAGGAAACATTTCTTATAATACCTATATTTAATTTTAAATGCTAATCTTGGCAAATGTAATGAAAACCCACATACTTTTAGTATCTTAATTTTGAACTTTGCTTTTCTCCTCAACAAGACTGTATGATGCTGAGTTTCATCATCAAATTATATTCTGAGCAAAGCTCTATTCTCTTTGACCAACTTCAAATCCATTTCCCTCCAAATACAGTGAATGTCTCTTTGTTCTTGAACTATCACAAAGAGTAAACAAGGAAGGTTCAAAAAGCCTGTTTGTATTACCCCACTGTTTCACACAAGTTAGGTTTGCCCACAGCCATTAATATCTGTTTTAAAGTCAAACTCAACCATAGCTTAAATTAACAGTACAATTCTAAATTACACCATCAAAAAAGAGTTAGAATAGCCAGGAAGTCCTTTAGTACTTCTATATTTTCAACATTTTTCTGTGAGTCTATATTTTTTCTATCTTTTTGGGAATGAAAGAATATAATTTAGTGCTTCATTCAGGCATTCACCCAGACAGGCTTGAAGTCAAAAAAACCCTAGTCAAAGTCAACCAAATAAATTAAATGAAGAGATACAGATTTGTCTTAGGAAGATAGCTCTAAAGAATAAATAGCTACTCAGTGCACAGCAGGGAGAATAAATCAAAATATGTTGAAACAGACAGAACTTAAATGTAAGGAAATAAGGACTTATCCAACATTCTGGTCTCCAAAGACTCTGTGAGGTACCTCCAAATATCAACTAGATCCAGCTCTGTCTATCTTCTGAAGCATATCAGGACCTCTGCCCAAGGTTGCATAGCTATAGGCTGGTGTGTACTTTAGGGTATTGACAGGAGATGAAACAGCAGGAACAGAATAACAGTTCCACTGAATAGTGGAGGAGAAGTTCAGCTTTTAGACACTTTAGACTTCTTATTTCTCTCTTCCTTCTTTCAGTGTATTTATCTGTTGCTCCAGAAGGTATGCAGACAAATGATGCACTTCATCATAAAGTGACACTGACACATGAAACTGGTTTTACATATATTAAGAAAACTCTAATTTTCTTTCAATCACTTCATGTTCCTCCTATACAAAACCCAGTATGATGTGATACCTTAAATAAAGAGATCTTGGTCTGTTTCAGGAAGTCTGTCTTTGAAGAAAAGTTGCTCCTGGAAAAGCCTATTAGTATTTTGTTTACCTGTGAAGTGCCATATGATTTTTGCCATACCAGATAAGCAGTTCTTCAAAGTTAAGGACATTCATTGCAAATTGAGACATGTTTCCACCATTTGTTACACTGAAATTTAGTTTTAGACTGGCAAAACTCAAATACCAAGAAAGTAATTCTGCTGGACATATCTGCCATTCCCTGTAACAATCCAAGCCTTTGGACCATATCTGGCAGCTGAATACATAACATTAACTTACTCTGTAAAAGGTAACTCCTCTTAAAACACCATGTATTTATTTCATGAAGAGGCTACAGAAATTTTATCTATTCTATTTCCATAGCTATGAATTTTAACCATCTAGCAGGTGGAGCATCTCACTTTGACCAAGTATCAGGGATCAGTCTTGGCGCTCTAAACATAATTCAATGTAAAATTTGCTATTTTGGGGAGGGATTGTAACAAAACAACGGCTTTCACTGGTTTTTTTGGACAGTCCATCAGCAGTTTAACACATTCCTCATTGCAAACGATATCCTGATGAACATAACCTGCTGCAAGACCTATTTGAAATAATAAAATAGATGAGTATCTCAAAGTTCCAAGATTTTCTCCCATCTCTTAGTCCTTTTACAATACAGAACACCATGTTATCTGCCATCAGTGATTTTCTATTAACATGGAACACAAGAAAGGTTTTGAAAAGACCAGGAAAAGCAATTTCTTGTTGAGTATAGGTAGCCTCACCTTACGGATGCCTCTGCCAAGATCTTCTCCATAGTTTGTCCCCAAAATTTCAAAATGCACATTGGGATTCCCCCCGTTTTCTGCAAATTCCAGTTCTCCAGTCAAGCCATTCACTCCACCCTATTGAAAAACAAAAAAAGGAAAACGGACTGAAAACTTCTAAGTGGGTAAATGTAACAACCTTTTGTTTTTTGAAGACTTTCATGCACTAACTATGCAGAATACATAGATAACTACCAGAATTAGGAGAGTTCTCCAGAGACCGTGTTTCCCTAAAAATTCTGAAGCTAAAATTATTCCTGCTTCATAATGAAGTTTTTCACAGAAGAATTAAACTCAGCAATGCTAAGTGGATGCAATATAAGCAATAGCCCTACTCTTAGCATATTTAGACTACAATTTTTGTTGTTTGATCCATCAGCATATATGTATTGACACTTTAACTCCAAAAAATTTAAAAAAAAATTGCAAAGAAGTATAGTGGAAGCAAAGCTAAACCGAAATACATAAAAGAAATTGCACAAAACTTAGTTATGTTTGTTGATCTTTTATTTTTCCCCTCAAATGTTTTTTCATTCATTCATTCATTCATTCATTCATTCATTCATTCATTCATTCATTCATTCATTCAAAATTTAGCAGAAAGAAGTGATTTTTCTTTTTCTTTCCAATTATCCTTTACTAAGAATACATAAGTAACAAAGCAGCGTCTCTTCAAGCTTGCTTTAACATTTTTACAGTTTTTCTGTAAGGGGTTAAAATACTAGAGATTAAACACTGGAGTGAATAATCCCACAAAGAATTAGAGTTGAAAGGGTTATACACACCACAGCCATACTCAAAATATATTTCAGAGTTAATTCAACATGACATACATTTTATCTTTGTATAAGAACTGTGATGACCCGAACTATAAAATCAACAGAGCCATTTGAAATACTGATAATGGAAACCTTTACCCTTCAAAAATTTCTTCAGTTTACAGATTGAAAGAAAATTTGATGTTTAGCCCTCTCCAAAAAAAAAAAAAAAAAAAAGGGCAAAAAATCTTTTAAGTATGCACAAAAACCCCCAAGTCTGCCTCTGGTGTAAAACCCCATGAAATGCATAGTTTTCCCCCAAATCATATGTCAAGAACTTTTCAGTTGGGATTGCTGTTTCACTCAGAAATTTTTTTATTTAAACTGGAAAAGTGTGCAATATGAACTACCTAGCACATGAGTCTTGCTGAATCATGATATTAAAAGCTCTATTCTTACATCTTCAGTTTGTCAAATCCAGGAAGGAATACAAAATTTGCATTTCCATTGCAGATTGCTGTGAAATGACAGGATGTTCTCCTACTTTTAGAAAACATTAGTGTGATTATAACAAAAGTAATAAAATTATTCATTGAGGTGATACCTTTAGAATTTACTAGAGTACTAGAATCTAGTACTATCAGGGGATAACACATAAATAATTATATAACAAAATAATAATGCAAGTACTATAATAATGCAAATATTTTATGAGTGTGATTTACAGTGAAAACCAATAAAATACTTTGTGTGTATATATGCAATTAATGACTGTAAAAAGATTTTCCATAATATTTTCTTTCTATAATATTTACTTTTTTCTTCTGTACCAAAAGAAAAAATAAATGCAAAAAGAAAAAGAAAGGAAAAAACCAACAGCCTGATTAAGGGTACATCTAAACAGACTTTTGCAGGAAGACTCTGGCAATTGCAGACCAGACCATTTGGACAAATGTTGTGGTTAGCAAGACACAATTATTACTTTTTATCTTGACTACCATCCTGCAATAACCAGACCCTTGTGGCTTTTAGACTGGGGTTAGCACACCTCTGGTTGGTTTAGAGTAAAGACAGAGTGAACTTGTGTTTACCCACAAAATCACTTGAACATATCCTTTGGTAAATAACCAAGTTTCACTAATATAAACCTTTTCCTCTAACTTAAATTTGACTTCATCCTACTCATGGATGAGAAGCAGAAACCTGCTCCATATACCTTTTCTCTCACAGGTTCTTATCTGGCTTTTTGAATACCTAAGGCACAGTTTCACAGAACATGAGATGGAGAAATGCTTGTGAAGTGGCACAGACCTGCAAGAGTTGGGATGCCCAGCTGGTTGCCCAAAGCCTCCATCTGGACACCTTACCAGACCCTGAATTGGTTATATTATACTCAATATTTCCTATATTGCTTCCTAAAACGTTCCCTGCACTGGGTATTAAACCTGTAGGTCTGAGGTAGGTAATGCCTGAGAATTAATTAAACTGTTACGGATGACCTGAGCAGCACCATGATTTCAAATGAGCCACAAGCAGGACCTGGAAAAAGGAAGGGAAAACTCTGGAACAAAGTGGTAAAAGAAAGGAAATATTCAACAAAGAACATTATGGTCTCTTCAAACAGGTGCTTTGAACATCAGAAAATAGAAATGAAAATACAGGATTTTCAATCTAGAAAATTAAAGTGACTTTATTTTCCAGACTGAGAGCAGTCCCAATGCCTTAGTGAACATGAAGATAAAATTTCTGAGACTTGAGATGGCAATTTAAAATGTTAAAAAACTTTAAAGCTCATTTTTATAACCTTTGTCTTTATTTGACCAAATAAGATTAAAAAGAATTCAAAGAATCATTTAACCTCAATTATACTTGAAGTAATCCATCAGTCTCTTAAAAAAACACAGGATTCTTTGGAAATATATGTCCCTTTAAGTACAGGTTAACAAAATTACTTAATATGTTTTAGAATTTGATCTCTATCAACTTTGTATAAATTTGTTTAACTTGATTTTTAAATGCAATTGTCAGGGCAAGATACAAACTGTAAGTTCAACAGCTTTATTTGTCTGCAATCCAGTCTTTACCACAACAACATTATTTCTCATTTATCTATTTTGGCAATCTATCAATGCTTGAAAATTTCTCATTAAAGAGTGTCTTAATCAGAGCTTCCTCTCCTGGACTGTGCACATGTGAAAATAGTGTAACAAGAGCAGCAGTTAGAATGGCAATGCTGCCAGCCTGGGAAGGGCAGAGACACAAAGACAAAACAGCAAAGAACCACCCATATCACACCAACAATACTAAATTTATAGGAAATTTCTTGGCAGTCTTGGTTTCTCCTCCCTGTGTTGATGGACCTGCAGGCCATGCAGTCCTTTTATTGCTCTCTACCACTCCTCATTGTCCCACTCTGCCTTTCCACAGGGATTACACAGCTCTGGCTGCTGCTCAGGGCTCACAGAGTGCTGCAGGATGTGGCCTAGGAATATTCTCAGGATGCTGCTCCAGTTTTTGTGAGTAGCCTTCCACAGAATGGATCTGTCTGAAACATTTGATTTATGGCATATGTTTTATCCCTCTGCTAGTGCACAGTGCAAGGAGATCACAGAGGGAATGACCATCTGTATGACAGCTACTGATGCAATAACTTCCTCAGGAGATTTTTTTCCAAGTGATTTCAGTGTTAATCATGATAATGGGCAAGAGCCAAAGAAATTTTTCATTCCATATAACTTACAGAAACAGTGTTACTTGGGGAAAAATGAAGACATATTTGTTATCTACCTTCTCAAATTCTTCTAAGGTTCAGCTGCAACCATGCAATTTCCTGACACACATAAAACTGAAGAGTGAAATGTCAGTTGCTAGGCCAAAAACGTTTTACTTATGATTCTGATCACTGCTCTGGGCTTTGCAGAGCTGTTAGAAAGCTTGGCAATATAATTAAAGCCTACTTTAAAGCCCATTTAGACTGGCAAGATAAACTGCAGTTGAATATATTCTTAGGCACTACTATACTGTAAGTCCCTGAAGAAAGCACTGTTTACACAGCAGTCAGGACCTCACTTGGGAATGCCAGCTTGCCAATCATCAGCTGTAAAATACTGTACTTGCTCTCAGTTCCTGTTCAAACTTACTCTTCTTTTTTCTTCAGGTACCAGCTATTTTGCAATTAAGGATAAAAAAAGGTGGCTATAGGCAGGAAAAGATGCTATAAACTACTAGTAAATATACATTTCACATTTTATTCTGGAAAAAGTCTGATCTTGAGAAAATTGCTGAGTTTTTGACCAGCAGAGGCAATGCAATCTACAACCTGAAAATCAGTTTGGTGTCTTTTTTTGTGTGTCACCACTGAGTGTCACTGACATTTCTGAGATCAGAACTGGTTGACAATTCCACCTATAATTAATGAAACAGCAAGAGGTATGGCTCATTTTCCCAAAAGGGACAAGCTCTGTGTGGCTGCCAGCACTAAAAATTTGCTGTTAGTGTGCTAAACAAATGTGACTGGGAAGAGCCCTGAGACATGTGAGAGAAGGTATGGGCAGAAACTTGATGCCATCTTGCTGAGTTGATCCTCCCTATAATCCTACTTACACTTATTCCCAGGCTACTCAGGAAGATTAATTTTTCCCAAAGTAGAATTATTTTCCAATGATACTTATTCCTCCAACTCTGAAATAGCTTTACTGAGAAATAAACAAGTGAGCATGTGTTTAGGGATAGCTCCTATTACGAACGTGAATTTAAACTAATTGCTGGAGCTTGCCAAATTCATTAGAAGGATTGTATTTCCTGATGAATTTAACTGTTTATTCAGTTCCAGAAAGGGCAGAAACAGATATTAGATTTAAATAATTGTGGTGGGCTTAAACTGCTTTCTTTAGGCTTTGTCCAATCAGCTGAATTCACAAAGAAAAAAACACTTTTGTAGCTGTTTGTAGAAACAGTGATGCATGAGTCAAATGTTCAGCAGTGAAAAGTAACAAATGACAATAAGGAATGATTTAGACAGCTTTTTTACCCTTTTAAGAAATTTGGAAACACTAATTTCCTCTCATTGTCTATTCTGCTTCACTAGCTAATTAACTATAAAGAAACCAGTTTATTTACCACTGGGGCAACAAATTTTACAATTGCTGCTGTAGGTAAAACATCAGCATCCCTTTCTCCTACCTACTACAGTGAGTAGCTTAATAAAGATTTACCACCTCTTTTCTTATTTCCCCCTCCAGAAATCAAAGATTTCCCTCTGCAGCTAAAACACTGTCAGATGTTCCTGTTTCTGGATCTTTTCAGAAAAATTCTCAACTCTTTTTCCTTTCAAAACCACACTTGAGTATAATTTGACTCCTAGTGAAGCTACACTGAGAGGAGGGACAACCTGAGACCAGGTGGTGATTTCAGCTCTGCAATACAGGTCATCATGGAGGGAGAATTAAGGTGTTGCAGAGGAGGGAAGTTCTTTTTCCAGAAGTATTTAAGAAATCTCAGAATGTATTTTCACCCCAAATTATATCAATATCTTACTATGATATACCATTATGCACCACCACTGGAAACAGTGGTGATTTCAAAATGAAAATGCGGAACTTTTATTTCAGAAACTATTTAAATACCATGTGGTAATTTCTTCCTCTTTTCTTTCAAAATTAAGGGAAAGAAACTTTCCTTTTGTGCTTTTGAGGAATTAAAAAAAAAGTGTTTCAGTTGATTTTACAGGATTCTCCAAGACAGCATGAGAGAAAATATGTTTAAAGAATAAGGCAAGATGGGAAAAAGAAGCATTCTCAGGAAGAGAGATTAGGTGGGGTCTTTTCTCCCTTCATTACTCTTACATTTTATTGTTTTCCTGATACCTCATCAAGCATTCATCAATTCCAAATTTGTAATTTCAAAAATACACAGCTGTGATCCCAAGGTTCTTATACATAAATGCTTTAGTGAAGGAAAAGGGAAAGTAGGCCACAAAACTAAAGCAGAATTCCTCTTGTGCAATTCCAGCTCCCAGCTGCAATCTTAGCTTCCGTCTGCCTATGGATTGAAATGCTACTGACATCCACACACAGTAAAATTTCTGTATTTCATTTGGATTAAATTTTGACTTTCAATTTTAGCACGTTACTTCTAGAAATTCATCTCTGTCAGCACAATGCAGTGTAAGGAGTATTTGGATTACTCAATTTACACCAACAAAATAGTTTCTTATCAAAGCCATCTAATTGAAATAGCAGAGAAACCCAAAAGTGACAGGATGGAAGCATGGTTAGCTGCACAGATCAGGAATTTCTTTGGCATTTGATTCATTTCTTAGCAAGATAACAACAACTCTGGAATTTCCACTGGCTTCTGCCTTCTTGAACGCTGTCATGATTCCCCTGGCCATTTAAATGGAAAAGTGTGCACAGTATTTACAAAATCCAAGATGAGGAGAGAACCAGCCTTGCCTGAAACATAGGTCAAAATGCATGAGACTGCCAACTGTGAATATGAAATTGCTCTGATAGTTTAAGAGCAATGCAGTTTGGAGTCCCTTAAAGACCTATCCTGCCCTTGAAATAAGAAATGGGTCCAGGATTATTCTTGCAGTCTCATGACTTCAAACTATTAGATTGGAAAGTGGAAACAGATACCAAAGAAATTTCTGAACTATCATTTTGGAGGTAACACAGATTAACCTGGGACTGGGTAAAATATAAGCAGTGCTCAAAGGAGACTTACAGTTTGCCTGCATCATCATAATTTCTGGTAAAGCTAAATACCTAATGCAGAATGGCAACTTCTCAAGACAACATTATATTTTAAATTATTTTTACGTCCTGTAGTAAAAGTCATAAATAAAATATCATTTAATTTTTTTCTTTACCATTAATTTATTTTTTTCTGTGTTTACAATGCCAGGACTTTAAATGTAAGTATATATTACCAGGAAGTGTATGCAGAAAAATGTGCAGGCAGTTTTATGAAATACATCAATGACATAAAGAAAATGAGGGAAAAATAACATAAAGAAAATGAGATAGGGAAGGGGAAAGTCTCAACCTGTTCATATTGACTAAATACTGACCTGGAAGGCTGCAATATTTGTATGTAAATGTAAATGTACACATAGAGAATGTAAATATACACATAGAGAAGAAAGGAAATAACTACGAGAAGTTATCTTTAAAGACTGAGAAGAGAAAAAGCATCTTGGCCATGAGCATGATTAAGATAGGAAATAAAAATCACAGGGAAGCAGTGACATTGGATAAAGCTCTATTGAGACTGTTACTGGGACAGTTTTGAGGTGACAGAATATAGAGTAGATAATTTAGGGGATTCTTTATGCCCATTTCTATGATTTCACTTTATTAATGTCAAAGGCAGTGCAATGGGAAATGTTGCATAACATTACCCAAGTGTAATTCTTCAACTTTTTCTCATTTCTTTTATAAGTAAAATAGTAAATTTCTTTTCTTTACTTCCTAACCTCTGAAACTTCTTCAACCTGGGCACTTATTCACATTTGATACTTTTTCTTCCTTGAAAACTGATTTGCTACTTTTTGGTATTGGTTTTATTTCAATTTTATCATTATGACATGGAGAAAACCGAACCAACCAACAAACAATAAATAAAGAACTACTTCCATTCAGGAACTGTGGATATGTAAAAGCTATACTGATAAGAGCAATATGCACCTCAAGAGGAAATACTGCCTAATGTCAGTATTTTAGAAATCAAAGATGAGGAAATACAGGGGGAAAAGTACCTTCTTGA
Organism: Erithacus rubecula; assembly: GCF_903797595.1. Classification (NCBI taxonomy): domain Eukaryota; kingdom Metazoa; phylum Chordata; class Aves; order Passeriformes; family Muscicapidae; genus Erithacus; species Erithacus rubecula. The sequence goes on from NC_136687.1 coordinate 50,499,226, forward strand.
TGGTTTCCAGCATTGATCGCCCTCCTTGCCAGGGTTTAGAGTTCTTCCTGATGCAGGTCAGGCTGGCCATGCTGTGCCACTTCCTGTCCTCCAGCTTCTTGTGAAAGGCATTTGCCAGCAGGAGTACAGTGTCATATATATACAGGTTTGAAATCTGTAAAGACATCAAAAGGGAAGCATTAGCATTACTATTTGAAGTCTCCTGCCAGCAGACAGAATTTATTATTTGTTTTGCCTCGACCATAATCCTCTGGTAATTAAATACTTTATTTGGTATTAAGAAGAATCTGAGAGAGGAAAAATGTCACACCTTTGGGCTTTGGTAAAATCTGCAGCTGGGGGCTGTAATGCTAAAAGTGATTTGCAGCAACAAACCACACACACAAGAAGACAGGCAGCCCAAACACTGGCACAGCTCCACTTGCCAGATTTACAGCTCTACTTATGACCATAAACAGACTTCCTTTTATTTTAACCAGTTGCTTGTGAGACTCAATTTTTCAGTAACCAGTTACTTGGACACCACCAAATTATCTTCAAAGCTGTTTTGTTTTTTGGAAAAGCAGAAACTCTGAAAATTTAGAACAGATTTGATAGTGGTGTTTTGTTCCTGCTCTGTAAAGTCAATTCTGATTGGCACTTTCTGGCATGAAATAACTCAATTAAATTTTTGTCAGTGTGCAATTGCATGTTGAATCTGCAATTTATAGTGCATAGTGTCAGAGTGTTTGACACTAGCTGTTAATTCCTTGCAGGACAAAACTCTTATGAGGAAATCTGTGTGTGTTTCACTGTGATCACAGCTGCATACACTGTGAGGAAGTTCTAGTCTGGGATCAAAGGCAGAACACTGGAATTCAAGAAGAGAAATCACTTGTATGCCACTTCCACTTAACCATATTCTAGTTTTATGAACGTGCTTTTAAATGCACATAGTGCAAAGTCAGATGTGAGAGATACAATTAAATGCAAAAGAACAAAAGCTCAGAACTCATGAACACTTCTGAAACAAGTAATATACTTACCATATATTTCTACATTAGCCTTTTCTGTCCTCAAATAGCAGGAGCATTTAAGTTACTGACAGTATTGTAAAAAGAAACCTCAGCTGCCCTGAACAGAGGTTCTCATGAAGAAAAATTATGTTCAAAAATGAACTTTTGGAATTTTTTTTTTAGATAACCTATTGGTCATCCAAAGTTAATGAGGGAAACACAGTATCTTCAACTGCATAATAAAGGCTTTGTATGAGCATTCCTAGTGCCTGACAACAAATTAGCCAGTGGCAATTTGAGGTAAGGTTGCTGGGATTTTTTCTCCATCAGTCACAGACAAGCCAAAACACATCTCCTCAGATTTGTGGAATATGTTGGCTGCTCTCTGTAAGGGATTTTTTATAGAGATATAGGTGGTGTGCTTAAAGTTTAAAAAGAAGAAAGAAGCATACAAAAGGAAACTATGGGAATTTAGTGGCCCTATTCTGCTTTTAATATATCCAAGGACTGGGAAAGCCCTGCAGTTATTGGGAGGGAGTATATGGTAAGGAAGCACAATAATGCTGAAGATCTGATATACTCTTTGGCAAGTTCACACACCACCTTCCTGCCTAATTAGCTATTTCCATATAACATCTTTTTATCTTTTTATTTCCTTTTATAAATCCCATCTTTATGCTGGCTTTACTTGTGTCATCTACCAACTGCTCTGTCAGTAGCACAGATGCACCTCTGGTCCTTAGTGCCCCTTTTCTTTATATGATCCTTCACTGTGTCTTTCTTCTAAAGGAGGTGCTTCTTTATTCTTTCTTGAGCTCCTCCAGTGGCTGTGAACATTTCTATTTTGGTATTCACCCAGGAAAAAAATTGACTTTTTTCAGATTCACAGGCCAGGCATCACTGTGCATGACAGGATTAAAAGCATGGATTGAGGATCCGGGCCTAGGTTAATCAAGCATTTTTAAAACAACTAGGATTAATTGCCTGCATATTGTAAACCTACAAAGAATTCAAAAAAAATCAGCTAAAACTGTGTTTCCCCAATGAAGTCAGCACTAGAGGGACATTTTTTTGAGCACTGAGGGGAGGAATTATCATTGTGCTGTGAGGCAGGTTTTTTTTTTAACAAGTCTTTGCTAAAGGGGAAAAAAAACCCCATACCACCTCTGGAGAGCAGAGGGAATAAGGTCACTAATGAGACTAAATTGGTACATGAAGGGCTGTGGATGCCAAGTCATCATTTCCCAACAAAATGACATTGCTTTCAAGGTAACTTCTGTAACCTACTACCATGGAAATAGAAGACAATTGTCACAGTTCATGAGGAAGGATGCACTCACTAATTTAAGAGTAATATAGCTGGGCCTTCATCAAGTATTAACAGGGCTCAGGAGGACAGAGTTCAGCAGTTATTAAGCATTGTTAGTCCTTCCCTAATAGTTGAGCTTAACATTTACTGCAATCAATCACTGATAATGCAATGATAAAGACCCTACAATTAATTCCTGTTTCTCAAAATCACCCTTCCCTGTCACTACTAGAAGTATGCTTCGTTAATATCTGTCCTGATGAACAGAAGGGGGTTGTAATTTAAAGTCACTTTACACCTTTATTAATTTCCCACGTAAATTTACTGGGACATTTAATGCATTGCCTGGTGTCCATTACTAATCCCTTATTTATTCTAAGTCTGTTAGGCTAAGGGCTGGACACTTGCTTTACCAAGAAATATTTAACTGCATAACCCTCTATTAATGCAGTTCAAAATTCAGATGTGATTATTTTAGCCAGAGTGTGGAAGAAAGGTACTTAGCATCAGATTAAAGATAAATGATTAATCTGGATTATCAGTATTTATTTTATGTGTACCTACAACATTATACAGTTTTTAGACAAAAGGGTTACAGTACTAAATCCTTCTGTGAATCCAGTTTTTAACTTTCTGCCTTTGGAATGATACAAATTTATAAAATTAGTTTTAATTGGGCCAGTTGAAAAGACACAGTGCCATATCTTCACCCGAATATTTTTCAGTGTTTTAATAAAGATGCTGAAAAAAATTAATTATTCACACAGACTTTAGGGGGAGTAATTCAGAAAAAAATAAATCAAGAAATTCACCCTTATAATTTCCAGAGAATGTTTCTGATTAGTCACACTTTGATGTCATTAAAAAAAAAAAGCTTTAGTAATTTCAATTTCTAAACTGTTCCAACTCCCCACTGGATTAGAAACTAATTTATAATATTGTTGGGTAGAACAAAGAAGCAGCAAACAAACCTCACTGCTACTCAAAGGACTGTGCATCATACGAAGACACAGGGGAAATTGTGTCAGTTTTCCTTCCTTTTAGTTTAGAATGTTTCCTCACTCAGCTAAAATAATGAAGTACAGCCATCTCAGGGAAAGCATGAAAAAACAACTCAGTTGCACAGAACAATTAAACCAGTCCAGCTTCTATCATTCCTTTGAACAAAAATACTAGGAAAGCTCCCAGTAGGAAAATTGTAGCTCTCCAAGATATTGGTAGATCATGTCGCACAGGTTAAAATATAAAATCCAATCTAACAGATTAAATGGAATTTGCCAATTTATAGAGAATAAAATTTGAAGTCTAGAACTTATCTCTGCTGGATTCAGCCAACTGCTGAAGTGAAAATGAAAGTGAAGTTGAAGAGAAAGACAAATCGAAATGCAAAGTATCCCATTGACACACGACTCTTGTTTTCTGCCTTGCTGTAGTCAGTAACTTTATTGAAGAGAACTGCTCTTTGCACTCTCTGGCTCCTTCATGTGATCACACTCAGCTTGAACACACTGTCCCTAGAGTGCCAAAGCTCCCCCTGGGACCATGCTGCCATGACAGAATGGCACAGCCTAAAGGATTTCTGCACTTCTTAAACAGTCTTTGGGTCTATGCATTGATGGGCATCACACAGCCCTGCTTGCTTTGAGAACTCTAATAGGACCACTGTGCACTCTGCTACAGCCAGTTTTTCATGTCATCAATAATTGCTGGCTGGCTGCTTTGTGAACTAAAATTAGTGACACAAAGGCTCTTACAACTATTCTGAAACAGGACAAGACTATCTACACTTTGTCCCTAACATATTTTCATTTTAAACAGCCACTCTTCAAAACCTCCCTCTTTTCCTCCTATTGCTTTCTCCTGCTCTTCTCTTTCAGAATCATGAGGTGGCTGCTTTAAGCTGCTGGGTCAGATAACCTCCTCCTCCCACTGCTAAAAATAATAATATGCAGCCATTTTTCTACAACTGCAGAAATGCTCACAGGAAAACAAAAAAAAGTAAAATCAAAATATTAAGCCAATTTCCCACTCCTCATTTTTCTAAGCTTTGTCATGATAAAACATAATGAGAGACAGAGGACTTGTTATTGGAAAAGCTATGGGAAGTCAGGAGGACAGGGATCCTGTTGCTGAATTCATGTGGTAGGAACCTATTATAATTTAATTGTAGTTTGTGATTAACAGCCCTGAAAATAAGGCCTCCTTGGAACTTGGACATAGGTTTAGATGTATGCACCAAGGCATTTGAAAGAGATGAGGTGGGTGCTCCCAGGAAGACTTTCTTATTGACAGCATATCTGAGGCTCAGAGAAGCAAAGCAGCTCAGAAGATATTGACTAAGGAAATGACAGAAATTAAAATTTAGCAGAGCAACAAAATTACTGCCCTACTACCTGGAGACCAGTTGGCTTTCTTTACATGTTTATCTCTATTGCTGTGGAGCAGGCAAGTTGTTGTCCTCCATCAGACACATTCACCCCCTCCCCAACTCCAAGTATTTCCTTGTCATGCCATGAGCCATTAAACCCCATTTCTGAGAGGACATGAAAAACAACTTTAAAATACAGAAAGCCCCTGGGGGGGAAAACTTAGAAGTTATCTTGCAAGACTGTTCCCAGGTGGGGAATACCTCCATGCTTTGGGAGAAGGGGTCCTTGGGATCACACAGTGATGAAGATATTCTGTGGTTGCCACGGAAACAGCGCTGGCTTATGTTTTGGGGGACTGGAAATGTCTGTCGGATAATTGTTAACCTCCCAATTGACCTTCTCACCAGCTCCTGCACATCCACATCGCTGATTTCCTGAAAGAGAAGGAAGGGGAGAGGATATGCATGAGAGTCAAAATTCAGAAATGTGACCACCAAACTATAAACAAAAAATAAACTGAGAAGCCTCTGATTGACACACAGCCACCACAGACTCAAAACCAATCAGTGCATGGTATTAAAATAACTGGTGGTATTAAAGTACCACCCTTAACTGCAAAAGTTCTAAGTGTACTGTGCTCAAACCTCACCAAATATTTGTGTTTTCATAGCTGTTTCATTTGGGGTTTTCTCTGCCTCTCCTTTTACTTCTTTTGATCTTTTATTTAAAAGTGTTTCACAGCATCCTTGACAGATAATGTGTAAATCAGTAGGAAGCCATAGCATGATGTATTTTTTGAGTGTAGCATTAGTTAGGAGCTGTGAAGGTAAACTCAATGTTTCAAGCCTTAAGTGTTCATTTCCTAGAAACAGAATAGCAAGAACCTATAAACTATGTGCAAATTAGCAATCATTTACCAAAAGGGCAAAGAAAATGCATAAGAGCATTCTAGGTGTAAATGTGCTTGTTTATAGCAAGACCTAATTTAAAACCAAATTTTTATTCCATAGGGTATCTATTAAGGCTTACAGCTGAACACTTAGCTCTACAGACAAATACTTTAATGAAAAAATAACTAAGCAAAACCACCAATATTAAGCTTGAAATATTAGCATTAAGATAGTTTAGGGAAACCAGAAAAACAGTTTTTTACATAGCATAAATTTTTGCATGTTGGGAATATGGTGTTTTACACTCTTAAATGATGAGTCCCTCAGGGAAGATGAGTGATCCAAATCAACAGCAACTGACTCCAACTTTCATATAAGAACTTGAACTTGACCTAAACATGCTTTTTCTCCTGGTGAACCAAATATCTGGTAGTTTATGAGATATTTCTGTGTCTGTATTTTCCTGTAAAAGAGTAGAAATAATCTAAAATTTAAAAACCTAAAATCTAAAGTCTTTTTAACCAGGATCTCTTTCTCATCATGTGGAACTGTCTGTCCGTGCTGAACTGTCTTAATTACAGAGGTGGATGCCTCAGACTTTCCAGACATTTAAATCTGCAGATATGCCCCCAGGAAGGGAGTTGGATCAAGAGGCTCATATTGGCAGCCTGCATTTAATATTCCCTTGCATACAATCACAGTTTATGGAATATTTTTGATTCTCATTTGTGTATTTATAGCTTCATCAGTTTTCAAAGGATATGGCACATCTGCATTGTTAATACCTGTAATGAAATGCCATCATCTTTTTCAGCCTTAGCTTCCTGATCTGTGACCATACTGAAGAATTTAGGAGACACCAGGATAGACTTGCTCTCAAATTATGGAATCTTTCTTGTGGAAATGAACCCAAGCTTTTTGAAAAAGCAGCTCTTTAAATATTACAACCACCTCAGTTATTTTGGCTTTTTTTGCTGTTCCAGTATAATATCCTTTCATTATTTTGAAAGAACTACTTTGGGCATACATTTGGGTATTTGTTTATCTTCCTTACATTAAGAAAGAAATATATGCCAGATGTAAATTATAACTTCTACTCTCCTGACTACAGTAAAAGTGTTTTATGTGCCTTCACCGATTATCACAGTTTCCAAATTCATCTGTTATTAATATTCTTTATGAAATAAAGATTTTTTTTTTTTTTTTTCTGCAAAGAGAAATAACATAGCATCAGCTGTGTTCAGTGTAATATTGTGCATTTCTGGTCAAATAATTCTTAATGTACCACAGATAATGGCTTATCTCAGCTTAAGATGCTGTCTTTTCATTTAGCCTGTATCATTTCACTAGCTGTGAGGTAAAAAAAAAAAAAGCCATATATAATGCTGTTACAGCAAAAAATATAGATATATATTTTATAATACTTTCAATATAATCATAAAGGAGAGTGCAAGAAACTTCTTATCCTGATTTTAAATTATATACTTTCTCAGAGGATTTAAGAGAGTTTGCCTGGTTTCATTACACAGCATGTCCAAAGTGTAACACCAAGATTATTAGACTCACTCTATAATGTAAAAACAGATACCTGCATGGACACATTATATTGCCAAATACTACTTTAGAAGTGATTTTGACTTTCAAATTCTCAAGCATTTATCTTTCCTGCCATAAAAGTGTATCTATGTTTTCTGTATTCAGCACTATTTGGTGCATTTTTAATAGAATGTTCTCATTTTAACCTCTAGGTTACTACCTCATGTTTTTATACATCACCTGGGAAATAATGACAGAATTCAAAAACCAAAGTCATTTTTGTGTGGTGCCCAAGGAGGTACATACATCTATAGATTATGGCAGCTATTATTTTAAATGCTGATTATTCCATAAACCCAGATTTTAGAGTGACAACAAAGGAATGCCATGCAACCCCAAATTCAACATTAGTCATTTGTTATGCATTTCTTTGTCATTTTTTTAATACTTGGCATTGACTGAGTGACAAGCCTTTTATATAATGACTCTCCAATATCATCTCTCATTCTTGAATTTTGGATCTGACTTAAGAAAACTATATAAAGCAACTATTGTATGAGAGGAAACAATTTTCATTTGCACTTCAAAGGAGGATACAGTGCAATGATATGAGGGTGGCAGATGATCTGTTATACAAGCCTGGAATGTCAAAAAAATTAGAAAGTTGGCCAAGTTGAACTGAGCTGGCACCTGAATAAATTTAGGCTAGGTTATATGAGGTATTTCGGTTTTCTTTGGTTTTGTTTTTGGTGTGGTTTTTTTTTTTTTTTTCTTTTTTTTTACATCAAGAAATTAAATATTCAGTTTCAAGCTTTTCTTTTGCTGTCTGAAATTGGAATTAAGGGGAGACTATCCTGTCACAAATGAAACAAGAATAAAATTACATGCACATTTCTTATAAGCAGGCAAATAAATAAGGGAAAAAATATAGTTTTAAATTAAGGACTCTAAGGATGAATTAGGAAACAAGCACTGAAGAGGATCATCTTGACATATAAGGCAAGAGCTCCAGTGGGGATCAAGACTACATACTGGACATCTAACATTTATTCCATTATTTTAAGATAAGCAGCCCAGGCAGTGACTTACTATTCACCACAGGGCAACTGTACCAGCAATGAGAGTCATGGAGGGGAAGCATTTATTTATTAAGCATGCTCCTGTATTAAGCACCATACAAAGGCAACTATACGTTTTCTTATGAAAACACCTTGGCTTGGGCCAAGAAGATGGTTCCAGTATCTATAACATAGTGGACCATGCAGTGCATGCCAGGACTTCATCACAGAAAATCCTGACACTCAGAAAGGAGAGCGTTTCCTCCTTCTCCAAAAGTCAGCAGAGGAAGAAAGGGTGGCTTAAGGCCTCTGGCTGCCACAGCCCACCCAGAGCACATCTGTGCTGAGCCCTTCCTGAATTTCTCAGCACTTTCCAATTTGAGGGAAAGGCATGGCTGGGTGAAGCTCCAAGAGAAGCAAAAGGAGATTCTGAACTGCATCATTACTTGCTTCTTAGTATCTCCTTTAGGATTTTCAGGCTTTGAAGAAAAAGATTAATCAAACCTGACAGGACAAAGAGAAATTAATTTTTAGCTCTCACAAAGGAAAATAAATTCAAGACCTTGGAGGAAGCAGATCCATTTGTGTATTAGCTCTCACTAATGCCAGGAACTGGCAACTTGGTTTCACTCTTCCAAAGAGGGTGTCATTTCATGCAGACCCACCAATCCAGTGGAAAATGTAAGGTTCAAGTGAAGCCCTAATGTTATTATCAATCATTATCCATATAAAAATGTTGAATTAAGAGAGCTTCTGGAACTGAGCTGGGATTATAGATCCAGATCTAGCTGCTCAAGCTTGAAACATGGTTATGCTCTAGTCTAATTCATGGTGGAGTGCATTGGGCTTGAAACCCCATGAACAAGATGAATACATGGGCCAAGGACAAGCCCTCTCCTAGGAAAAATGTCTTCATTAGAAAGAACACAACCTTTGAAAACAACCTTGTAAATCCCCCAATCCTCTCTTGTGCTATGCTGGGCAAACCTGTTGGACCTTTTCCTGTAAATGAGCCTTTAAAAGAGTCTCGAGTTTTGTTTCATTCTTTCATCAAGAAGGAGTTTTTCCAGGTTCTGGTGCCTCTGGTAATTAGAAACCTTTTAACAACTTTTGACCTCAGTTTGCTCATGCACAAATTGAACTCATTTGTTCTTATATCAGCTTTGTCCTCTGTCTCTTGACAATGATGCATTTATCCACACTCTGTAAGTGTTTATAAACAGGGAGCACATCCTCTTTCAGTCTCTGCTTTCATAGGCCAACCAAGCCAACCTTTCCAGTCTCTTCTTACACACATCAGCTTTTCTGTGCACTCATTCCATTCTAATTCTAATAGATCTGGACTTAATTGAGCATATTACAGCAGATGAAATCCAAACAATCCTTTGTAAAGCAGCATTCATATTTTCATCTCCTGTTTTGCAACTGTAGGCAGAGGAAAGTGTTTGGGGCTGTCCTTGATTAAACAATAGCAAAAAAGAACTGGTGGCAGCCTTGGGTATAGCAAGATAGTAATATAACCCTGAAGGTTTTAACAAAGGAAAATGCTTGAGAGAGACATGATTTAAAATGAAAAAAAAAAAAAAAAAAAAAAAGACATTTCCTGCATTTAAAAAGAGCAAGTGAAAGTGATGAAAATCATACAAATGTCCCCTCTTCAGTTCCACTAAATAAAATCTAAATCTACTGTACAGACATGAATTAAGAGTCATGAAAGAAAGAAATATAATATTCTATCCTGGAACTTTGAAGCTGTATTTATGATTGTGCAGAGGAAACGAAGTAAGCAAGGACAGAGGGAGAGTGTCAGAAATCCATTCTCACATTTTGTTAAGGCATATTTGATCATGACAACATTTGACTCAATGACTCCTGCAAGTTTTAAATAAAGAATTGTAACATCTGCTTTAAGGCCCTGAAGAAACAGGAACATTTATTAGGAGAGCATTTCCTCAGCTGATTTTACTGATCAAAAGAGTTTTGCATTATTTGCTGTGGTCTAATATGATGCATTATATTTTAGCAAATTATGAATTCTTTCATTTCATGGGAACAAAGCCTCTCCTCCCACACTTACATTATGATACACAGTCTTCAAGAAAATTTGCTCTATTGCATAAAGTAGCAAGTAATGGGACAATAAAAATTAAGGAACTCTTTGCAGGCATTACAGAATTTGATTGAGCAATTAAAATAGCAGATGTTACCTCACAGAGCCTAAGCAGATTTCTGATCACAAAACTGAAGGTGGTATTTGCTTCTGTATTACTACAGTCAGAAGGGGGTTGTATTCCCTTGGCACAGTGATGGAAAAGGAAAGACAATTCCAACTTATTTTGGTATCTCATGGCAAGGAATTATTTGAATCAGATGCAGAATTTGCAGAACAATGCATTTCCACTGTCAGAGATAATTTTAGAATTTCAAATTAGGAGGCCAGAGAAGCAGTGTTACAGTTACTTATTTGACAGTGTCATTTAGCCAATACAGGCACTCAGGCATAGATGTCTGACCTGTCATAAAAATTTCAAAGAAGCAACAAAATGAGCAGAGCTCTGACATCATCTCCAAGTTATATGGAGGTACTGTGGACCATCAACAGGTAATGGATGACCACCTCAAATAGACTGGGACATAAAGATAGCTGTTTTATGCATCACACAGAAAGGGGCCCACAAATCTCTGCATTTCCAAATCCTACACTGCCAAATAGAGTCATTGCAACCTCGTTTCTGAACTGGCAAAACCTTGCAATAAGCAATTACCCAACATCAAGCACTCAGGAAACATGTAGATTTCTGCTGTAATTTGAACATTGTGACAAGGAAAAATTGGGCAAAACAGAACCCTTGCTGTAGTATTACCTACCCATCTAATTTATTGCTAATATGATTTCTGCATCCACATAATATTGAAATTATTCCACATAATATTGAAATTATTCTACATAGTATTGAAATTATTTGCATTTTTAAGCAAATAGAGATGGAAAGCTACCTAAGTGGCAATATGGATTTAGGTCCAGAAGCAGATTAAGCTGAGATAGCATTAAACATATTTTCTCTCAAAGAGAAAAGAGGAATTTCTGAATGAGATGCAGAGACTTTAATGATGATGGTTTACAGCAGTTTATTGGAATGAACTTAATCACAGCTTTCACCCTTTTCATATACAAGACTATGAAACTAAGATGTACATTTCTCATTGCAGATCATCCAGCTTTTCCTGCTTCTGGGACTGCAGCCCAGAGAAAGAGTTTTGGAGTGGAAAAGGCAGCTGAGTGGTAACCACTTTGATTGCTGTGCCATTTCATCTGCTGCAATGGGCAAATAACAATGCTCAAAAAGTAGATTTCTTTTTCCCATGGAGACACTAATTTCTGAATAAAATGCAAAAAGAAAGCATGCTAGGAATGGATCCTCAGTCTTGTTTTGTTTTTTTTGAGGGTGAAGGAGCTGAAGCAGTTAAAAGCAAACAACTTCTTTAGATCATTTGGAAAGTATGCATCATTTAAAACCAAAAATCAATGACAGTGTCTTTAGCTTGAACAGCAAGCCAAAATCTGAGCTAAGGAAGTGCTGTATGATCTACTGATTAAAGAGGATGGTTTTAGATTCTGTTAATGCTCTCCTTAAAATACTCAGTCTTAACTCTGAAGTGAATTCTGGTTTAATCAGACATGAAAAAGAAAATATGTGTGTTATTCACATGATTACCTGTAGATTAAAGCTGGGTTCTCTCCCAGCAAAGCCCCATTCAGGGCTGGAAAATACACCCAGTACTGGCCAGGAGCAAGGCAGGGCCCAAAGTAATGGTTGTGCTGGACCTGGTTTGTTTACACAGCAATTTCAGTGAAATATTTTTCTCCAAAGAAAACTGGCTAAAAATCCACTGGTTTAGCAGAGCATACTAATGGATATCCAATAATTAAGTATGAAAACAGAAGTGTACAGTAAATCCAGATAGTACAATATGGAATTTACATGCAGTCTTTTATCCTGAGAATATACAGGAGTTACATGATTAACATCTTAGAAGACAGTCATCTACTCAGGGAATCCAGCTATTTTGGACCAAAATTATTTTTCAAAAACCTGAATGCTGTCAAACCTGAACTGCAGTGTTCAATATCTTGTATACAAAACTACTACACATATTGGCTTGTCATATTTTAGCTGACAAGCTTTCATGGGAGAACTAATTTCACAGTGCAAAAGCAGAATCTCAATTTACTTTCTTTTTTTCTTTTATGAACATTTATATATGACCTAATACAGAAATCTACCAAAGAGCCTCCCACTAATATCAACAGGTTTAGATATCAACCATGACAGAACATTTGGAGTATTCATAAAGGAAAGGGAAATATGATGGTTTTGTTATTATTATTGTTGTTGTTGTTGTTGCTATTTAAATCATTAAAATAGAAATAAAATACAAGCACTCTATAAAAGATTACATAATAAAAAATGGCCTTAAAAATCCTGTGAAAACAGTCAGGTCAATGGTGAACTCTCAAGATATTTAGAAACAAAAGGGGCTTTTAAACTTTATTTTCTATTTATTCATAGAGGAACTTCCATTTAAAACAAGCAAGAAAAAACAGCAAAGTCCAAGAACCTGTCATTCTACTTTTATTAAGCAACATCTACTCCCTCAGTGAGCTTGACCTTTGTCATAGCTACTGCTTCCTGTTGGCAAAGTGAGAATCAGCATGAATATTGTCAGTAAGCCTCAAAACAGGATCCATGGTTCACAACAATGTTCACTTGACAGTTACCTCATTTATAATGATCCAGTGACAGTCAAAAGCAACCAAATTAGTCTCCACGACCTGAAATAGAGAACAAACCAGCTATCAGTCAGCTTGCTTGTGAAAGCCAGAAAAAAAAAAAAAATAGATGCTCTCTGCAAATGACAAAACCAAAGCACATGCTCTCTAGAACTTTTGCTATTGAACTGAGGATAGAGAACCTTTAGCACCGTGCTGCAGAAGCATTTGTGTTATTGTTTGACTTGCCAATTAAACTTGGAAAATTCATTGCTGGCATCACAGGAAAGAATATGTTTCAGCTGACTGAGGATAAAAATGAAAACATTTTTGCCTTAGCACTGTGTGTTGAGAGGAAGCAACAGAGAGGAAGGCAGAAAATGAATATCAAGTAACTTTTGTCAGATTTCTTTATTTCCCACTTCTTTCCAGTGTACCCACCCTGAAAGCCTGGATTAAAGAAAAACAAAACATACTCAAAGGAAAAAACCCACATCACAAATGCTAGAGTTCATGGAAGTGCAAAGAGCAGGAAGGAAAGGGCTCTCCTGAGAAAGAGGGTTGTCAAAAGGATGATGAATTATAGCCTGTCTCAGGTTCCATGCACAGAAGGTGTCTCATCCTCCTCTCATGCATCTTTTCCTTTCTTTTGCTGAAAATTTTTCCATGACCCACCCTCATTGCTGGATTCAACATGTGCTTCCTAACTCATCTTTCACTTAGACCTTTCCCTCCTTCAGCCCACTACACTTTTGTAAGTCTAATAAGTCACTTTTGAGTCTACTTCACAGTGCAAATGAAGAGAATAAAAATACACTTGGTTCTGCTTTCATTAGGTAGGAAAGAAATCATTGACAAAAGCGAGGCCAGCAACAAACTCTGGAAAAAGCTGAACACGTTTAATTTTTTTTTTTTTACAAGAATTTGAATTAGGATTAACATGCAAATAATTTTAAATGCAAATTAATTCAATTTTATTTATACAGGTACAATGCTCATCTTGATTCACAACTCAAAACTACTGGACACTTAAAACTATTGAATATCCCCCTAAAAAAACAGAAAGAAAAAACCCAAAGAAATGCAGAAACAAATCTTGGAAATGACAGCATTTAAATATTCAATTAAATGCCTAGTACTGGGCTCTTATTACTTGGACTATTGGCTTTTAATGACAACCAACAGAAACGTCACTTGCAAAGGATGGTGGCAATTTATACTGTGCCATGTCCAAAGGAGAACAATTTAACTGGCCACAAATCTTAAGAGCATCAAAAAACCTCGCACTGATAACCCTCATTATTAATTCAAAGGCTATTAGAACTGGGGTCATTGCTTGTTTAGCAGACTGATAAGACAAGATTGGAAATTCTGATCTGGAGAGACTCAGGTGAGGGGAAAGCAAGAGCAGCAGTATATGACTGATTCCTTATTTGAAACTCTCACAGCACCAATCAGAAATGATGGGGACTGGAAGCCATAGCTGCTAATGTAGTTCTGGAAAACTTCAATAGCATTAGCAGGAATCAGGGTCCTTAATTTATGTGGAGTTCAATACTTAAAAACAACATGGTGTTTTGTTGTGTTGCTTTGACATTTTCTTGCATTCTCCACTGTGAGCGTTCCCACAGCATATATAAAAGAATAGGATAGAAACTAACTGTGATAGGAGGCAGCACAACAGGCTGAGCCAGGATGCTTGAGCTGGAACATGGCTGTTCTGATCAGATTGCTCATAACAAACCAGTTGGAATACAAACACACCCAGGAACCAAAAAAGGTCAAAAGAGGACAGAGTAGGAACAAAGTTCTCAATGAAGCATTTGCTCCTTACGTAAACTTCCAAAGCATGGAAAGTTTATCCCATTTACAACATAAGCTGTCATTTAAATTTTCCATTAAACAGAACAAATCAAAGCCTTACTAAAGCAGGAACAATTCTGCTAGTCAATCTACACACAGTTCTGCTGAAAGCAATCCTAATTAAATACAAAAAAAAAGAAAAGAAAAAAAGGCAGCACAGTCAGCATATTTTCTGATTTCTTGTCAGGTTCCTAGCAACCTTGTCCTTCCTAGCTTGGCTCTGGGATGTCCTTCTGGGAACGTCTGCCCTGCTCCAGATGAGGTCTCATAAGGTTCCTGTGGCTCCAAGGCAATCTGCCAGTGACACCCTCGAGTCAAGTCTCCCAGTGGTGTTAGGAAAATTACAATAACTGCATTCCACAAAGGGCTCCTAAGCTCTTTCTTTGCTTCCAAATGACAGTCAACCAAAAACTGAGATTTAAGGAATCCACGAAACAAAAATTCACATTTGCTGTTCACTTTTTATTAACATGCAAATGTTAATGTTAAGTGGCCTCCATAGCTTCTTCAGCTGATCAGATTTTAATGTATTTTATCTCCCATTTTTGTTTCAGTTCATTTAGTTTCTCAATAAATACTTGGTTTGGAGTACCTACTTTGCACAGATTCTCAGATTTCAATCAGAGAACATCTTTTCAATTGAATATGGTCCTAAGTGTCCCTAGTTTTATTATGTCAAGCTCACAGACCACTGAAGTCACTGGAAGAGGCTGATTTGACTGACAAGTCACTTGCATTATTTCAAACAGTTCAGGGTACCTGTGAGAGATTTATTCACAATTTGCAAGTAACAAGATGAAATGAACCCATTTTTTAGTTACAGTTGAGACTCCTCAGCAGAAAGATCATGTTTTACCCATTAAAGTTTATGCATTCATGAATCTACTTAATACTAAAAACATTTTCAAAAAGCATATGTCAAATTAAGATGAACTTTTAGTTCACTCAGAGACATTCAAATTAACTAGTCTAAGTTTAGATGGGCTGCAAATAGCCCGATTTAAAAATTAATTTCACCTTTCAGTCTGCTAGGAGCTGCTTTTGGCATTTTCCTTAAAGCTTGTTCTGGTATTGACAGTTGCTTAAAAAGATGGTTGATAATGCCCTGAGAAAGTTGCTAGATATTAAAGGTAGATTTACCTTTAAAACTGGGACTGAGACTCAGCATTAGGCTGGGATTTTGAAGACCATATTTTCATCTTTTGGTCATTCAGCCTTGTTTCTCACGAGAGTTGTTGATTTCAGCATCAAAATCCTGCATCTCAGTCTCTCCTCTGAACATCTCTTCTGCCAGCATTGTCCATTTAATTGACCTTAGAGCTGGCATTGTACAATTCTATATCTGTAGGAATTGCAGGATACTATAATATTATCATCATTCTCAACCTCCCCATACTTTCCAGTTATTGTGCTTATGTTTTTCAGCACAGATATACACACTGGCACATCCACTGTTTCAAAAAAAAAAAAAAAAAAAAAAAAAGCAAAAAAAAAAAAAAAAAAACAAAGTACACCTTCAGTTTTGAAGCTTGAGGGAAAAAGTTGCTCAATCCTAAAATTTTCTTCAATTGCTAAGAGTAATTGTATGCATAATCTTACCATCAGAAGATTATCTCCATCAGCAGCTATTGAGCGCTAGTTTACAAGTAGAAGACTATAATAAATCAGTTTAAAAAATCCCAAATTGTCTAAAGTCAGCAGTAATACAACCTAGATCCAATTATTCATCAGTACAGCAGTCATTACTTGCACACAGCAGGTCTTCACAGCCATGACACAATGTTCCAGAATGGCCTTGTCTATCTACTGCTCTTGCCATTCTCTTCACTTAAAAAAAGCATTGCATTTTCACTTTGAAGGGATGATAATAAATAAGAGTGAAGTGAAAAAAGGAACCAAAAAGAGCATGTCTGGGTCTGCTTAAAATTCACCATAACCTGAAAAGCATAAACAGCAGAAATATTAAAGGAGTTGTACAGAAGGTTTCTATGCCAAATATGCTCAGAATTGTAAAACAAGTATTTTTTTATCTGAGTGATGATCTTTTTCTGGTTGAAATTCATATCTGCATGCATATCAAGTGAGCTGGCATGAACTTGTGCTCGGTGCCAGGGAAAAATGAATGTAGAGAATAATGCTTGCAAGCACATAAGGGCAGTAATGAAAAAGAAATCTGGAATCCTGTATTTTAGAAGCAATAAAACAACTTGATTGGGGCAGGTGGGAGGTTGAGGCTTCAAGACCTCAAGCATTTGAATAGAATGCAAGTTTCAGATTCATCCCTGGTTCTGCTGGCTCTGTGCCAGGAAGCAGCACTGTTCCCTCCCAAAAGGTAAGGGACAGATTGGAAATTTCCATATAACACAGAAAGCAGGTGAACCTTTTGGTTATGAAGATCACCTCTAAGCTAAAACTGAGAAAATCTGGAGTGTGCATTCATAATGAGGGCTAAACACCAAAATTCTGCACAGATATTAAATGGAGGAAAGCTGACACTTCCCAAAACAAAGAAAACCATGCACCTATTTGACAAATTCTCATTTCACACGTCCTCTAGGGGAAATTGTACAAGCTGTGGGTTAATAAACATACAAAGCTATAGGTCAATGCAGAAAGCTCTCTGAAGGTAAGCAGAGCTGCTAGCTGGGAGAGCATTATGAGAAAATATCATATATTCCTACCCTGTTCTTACTGCTCCTTGAGGCATTCAAACCACCTTTGGAGGTAAGACACTGGACTAGTCTTTGGTCTAACCTCAGACAGCTGCTTTTGAGCTTCTAAATATACATTATTTTCTTATATAAGTTGTTTTCTGTGATGAATGGGACTACCAGTAGCTAAAGGAGGCAGAATTTATGAATTCTGTATTGACTGTTCTGCAATTTAGACTGTATTTATTTACTTAAAGGGAAAATATTTGAAAGAATCTCCCACCCAAAAAGGCATTTTGTGCTTTTTAGGTGCCATTTCTCTTTGCCATTGAGCACCTCCACTGTGCAGGAACATTTGCAAGCAGAACTCCAGGGTGAATCGGGGAGCTGTGCTTAAGTTTAATGCCCATAGTCACTGACCCCTTCCTGTCTCAGACACCTAAATCAGTGTCAGAGAACACTGATAGGACAGCCTATTAACCAAACCCTTTAGAAAACTACTATTCTGAATTCAGCATTTTTTCATCTATAGACTGTTGGTATTCAATTATTTATAATGCCACATCACATAATTCTCCATTACTAAGATTCAAAGCTGCAACTTAGCAGGTCAGTTCTGAAAAAAACCCTTATGAAATCATGGAAAAGCTGAAAAATCACTCTCTACTCACTCAGCCTTTTCTCAGACACAGAGAGTTCACATTTGAGTATATGAAAACATTGTCATTAGTTGCATAAATCCTGCAGCAAAGGATACAGCCTGACAAGTATGCAGTGCTATTCATGTACAGTCACAGAAATCCACAGCAATAGATATAAAAGATCATTCCTAACATCTTTGTAACTTCAGAAATATGATCATGTCAAACTCCAGCAGCTCTCCTAACACCCTATTAAAATAAATCAAACTTCTGCTTCATGAGAAAGGTGTTCCACTTAGTGAAACACGGATGCCATTGAACTGATGAGCACGAACATGGATGAAACAGAAACTAATTTTCTTTTTCTAAAGAATTCAACTGCACACTGAGGGAGATTTAGCAGAGAGCACAAAAACGCTGCCAAGATGACAAGTGTTGAGCAAGGACAAATCATCTGTCATTGGCAGCAACTCCAGAACTTCTGGGTCTTTGGAAGAGCTTGACAATTTATCATAACTATTTCTATTGTTCATGCTCAAACCTTCAAATGGCCTAAATGCAAGACAATCTAAAGCAAGTGAAACAGCTGTAGTGCCAGCATGCAAGCTTGGTCCATGTGCAGTAGTAAGCAAGAAAGAAAAAAGGTGTTTTGACAAAAAAAAAAAAACCCAAGTAATTTAATGGAAAATTACATTAAAAGTTATCTAGATCACTTCTTTCTAATAGATATGAGCCCACAAGTGTGGACAAAAACTGCCATATAGAGATCATAACCTTCACAAAGAAATACAGGAAAGCCGTTCTCCATTTTCAAAATTTAGCCCCTCACATATGTACCCAGTCAGACAAG
Organism: Erithacus rubecula; assembly: GCF_903797595.1. Taxonomy (NCBI): domain Eukaryota; kingdom Metazoa; phylum Chordata; class Aves; order Passeriformes; family Muscicapidae; genus Erithacus; species Erithacus rubecula. Next base: position 50,518,159 of record NC_136687.1, read on the forward strand.
TTTGCAAGCACCCAAGCGAGCAGCAATGTTGCATGTAAGAAAAGATCCTTACAGGATCAGGCCATCTCAAGCTTCTCCTGTTTGAAACACAGAGATCTCCCTGACTCCTGTGTCACCAGCTGGAACTGCTCTGTGACCAGGCACCCAGGGGCCATGACTCCTTTCTCAAAAATTTGGAGAAGTGTCTCAAACTGGAGCTTGCCTTCCTGTTAACTTTCTGCTCCACCAGGAGCTGAATGCTGACTGTGAATTGTTCTGCTGGGCCACCACAGAGTAAACCACACTTTCCATTTGATTTTTTTTTTTTTTTTTTTTTTTTACAAAAGCCAACAGCTGGCACTGCATAGCCCATAGCTCTCGGAATGGTTGATACTGGAATAATTTAGAAAGTGATTTAGGAAGTTTCCCAAGAGTTGAGCTGGGATACTTACTTCCAGTTAACCTTTTCCAAAGAGTATCTGCCTACAATATGTCCAATTTATGAGATTTTACAATCTGAACTGCATTCTGCCAACCAGAAAACCGATGAACTGCTTTCATCCAATACCTCTGGATTTGCTGTCCATGTCTTTTCACAGACCAGTCTCTTGGAGTCACCACTGCTGTTTTACAGGTGAACACGCCTTAACCTAATTTTCTTCCCCAGGGGCATAGCAATTTGCAGGTCACTAAGATATAATAAAAAACCTGGCTTCCAGTACAGACATGAGGCAGGAAGCCACTCCAATTCAACCCTGCTCCCTCCCCCTCTCTGAGAAAAGGACAACCCAACAAAAAACAACCACCAATCAAACATAAGGAATCAGAGACCATTTCTAAACATGACATTTAACTGAAGAGATGTCATTGGAGTGGTGTGAGCATTCAGAGCAGTCTCCAATAGTGTAGATGTCTCCCAAAGGACTGATATGTAAAGCAAAATATGGAAGGTAAAGACTATTAAATAGCAAAGAAGGTAAAGTGATAAACTGAAGACCATCTTAACTGATCTGAAGTTTAGAAAGGTAAAAGTGTGGAGCTACTATTTAGTATGTTGTACCACATTAAACACCATAGGACTTGTTCATAGAGATCCTCAGGTGGGTTTGTTTGTTTATTTTTACTTTTTGTCCTTCTAGCTCCTAGTTCATCAACCACCACCATCTTATCAGGCTTTTGCACCATTTCTTCCCACTGGTGCCACAGAAAGTTCTTGCTGTGCTTCCACTCGTAGCCTTTGAGCTTTTCAGTAGGGAAATCAGCTGTTGATTTATAAAGCTCATTCTTACGCACCTGAAACCAAAGCTCATACAAATCTCTCTTCACCAAAGGCAATATTTTTGTAATCTAATTTTAATCTCTACTCATTTTTACTCTTGAGAGAGGGAAAAAACCAAATCACACATGGCAATACTTATTTTTGTTCTTCTGGACAATCACCTCTTTCTGGGATTCCTTTCACTGACATTCCTTCTAAGAAAAAACTAACAACCAACCCCCCCCCAAACCCTCCCCCCTCCAAAAAAAATGTGCCAAACAAAAAAAACCCCATCAACCACTGGATGAAACCTGCAGAGACATTTACCAAGGATAAGAAAGCAAGCTTCTACAGCATTTGGGGGAGGAAGGTGGAAATTGTCTTCAATCTCCTCCTAAGGATGAGTGATGTGGCTGACATGGCTTCATTTGCTTGTCTCATGAAAATGCATTTCTTTCAAAAATAAACAGTTTAAGCACTTGATTGGTTTTCCATTTTTTTCAGATTGATTTCAAAAGATGATACTTTTAAAATAAAAGTGTTGGGTGACTCCACTGAATAATTAGTTTCATATTGACTTGGCTTGTCATCATAACTACATCTGAAATGAGTCAAGCTTCAGGGAACACTTTTTATCTTCTGTCCTAAGATTTTAAGTGATAGAGGCTATTAAAGTATGGAAATCAACCCCATGCCAAAGAAAAGAAAACAGTTAAATATTCAATAAAAGTAAATGAAGAGAACATTAATACTTCAGTGAGTTTGACCACAGGCTTTTACTGAGCACACAAAACAAAAACAAATTCTGTCTGGTAGAAATGGCCTTTAAAAATTATCCATTTCCTTAATCATTGAGAAAAGTTAATATTATAAAGAAACTAATAATTTTATAATGTCTAAACACATGCATCTTTCTGAGGTCAGTCTGTAGACTGTAGGTTTAAAATAAAATAAGTAAATTTATGTATCTTTCATTTTAAGGACTATTTTACTCTTACAGTTTGTTTTCTTACTTCCCAATGTATGCTTTGATTCATATTCCTATTATCCTTCTGAAAAGTGTTTGCAATATCCACTCTGGGGAAAAAAGCAAACCATCACAGAATTTTTTTACAAATTCTGAAACTACTTGGCTTTGACTCAGACCTATTAGCACATTCTCCTACTTCAAGACAGTTACAAGAAAGCAGAATAATGGCATTCTTAATGAACAATCATGTACATTACACCTAGTAACTATTTATTTCAAAGTAAAAAAGTGATTCCAATTATCATGAAAAGACAGAAATTCAGATTCATTACTGTTGATTAGTTGCCTGTACCTGCCTGTCTTTTTAAGAACTAGATTTTGTTTGTAGTGATAGTACTAAATTTATTCGTGAAGATCTTGTTCTTTCTCTGTTAATTTTCTTTTCTTTTTTTTTTTTTTTTTTTTAAGCTGAATTTCTGTTTGGAAATTGAAGCAGAAAACTTGAATATTTGGCTTGGACAGGGGCTTTGAATCAAAGTGGTTGTCATCACCTTTGAAGTTGAAGAACCAAGTATAAGAAGCTTGAATCTACACTACAGTATCAAAATTTCCCCATCATTATGGATCAAGAGGTAGAGTCAGAGACTTCTCCCAGCTGTGGTGCTTCTTTTAAACACCTCACCATTTCCTACATGCAGGAGTTACCCTTTTTTGTGAACTCACTCTAGACTGAAGGCTGCTGACAAGTCCTCCAAAAGATGGAAAATAATTGCCTTGCTGATTTTGATGCCTTTGCAATTGCTTTCTCCAAGGCCAGAATCTCTCCACAACAGTGAGAGTCAGGGATTAATGAAGCTTTGTCACAGATTTACAGTTACTCCATCTGCACATATAAATTATTTTTCTAAGCAGAATAAAAAGTTCAGTTCCTAATTTTAACCAGTTGCAGACTTTATAGGTAGCATCTGATTTATTCCAAGCCTTATTAATCTGAAGAAAGTTTGCAAAAGCTTGCAAACATGTGAAGTTCAGACAGTCATTAATTTGATGCTTTAACTTGTAGAGGAAAATGGAATGAAATGACAATGGATCTTTCTTCATGTCTGCCTTAGAATCATGTGTGCTAGTGAAGAGAGCTTCATATTTACTTCCTCTTTAAACATATACCCAGTGTTTCTAATTGACAATCACGATTAACCAAAATTACCACTTTAGTGAGGCAGAGAACAGCTAAACTGAAGAGAAACACACTTGTGAGGCACAAGATTCCCTCCCAGAGTGCATTTCTATGAGTTGACTGCAATCAGCAAAAGGAAAATGGATTGAAATAAAACTTGCAAAGGAATCATATAAGGGTTACATTTTAAATAACCTTTCCCTTCTCATCTATACTTGACTTTATACCTCAGTACTTCTATAGATTGTAGTACAGTTACTCTTTACACCAGTTTAAATTGCAAGAATATGCAATCAGGATGGAAATCACTGTCAGAAAGAGGGTGAAGAATATGGGCTTCAAGGAAGAACTTGCAGTTTTGAAGTAGAGAACAGCAATAGCAGAACAGGGTGCCTGATTTGGAGGGCTATTTGGTAGTGTGAACAAACACTTTTAGACTGCTGTTGCTTAAAAGCAAGCAAACAGAAAAACCAAAGACATAACAAGTGTTTTCTTAATAGCAGCCATTTTCCATAAAAAAGCTTCCTGTCCAACCAAGGTACCAGCAATCCAAATTAATAAAATACAGATTAAACCACTCAGTTTGGCCCGTTTTTATTGATTGTTTTTGCTATTAAGTGTAGGTTTTTTAAGTTTTAAAAGAGTTTCAAAAACTATTAAACATATATATTGAATTTATGTCTTCAAACTGAAAACACAAGGCTTAGTTTACCTTTTTCTCTTTTTTTTCCAAGAATAGTGTGCGACTATTTAGGGCCAAACCCTCTGAATTGCTCAGCATCTGTAAATTACTCAGATTTTCCTCAAGAGGGGCTGCAGGATGCTGAGTGCCTTTGAAAACTTGCCCATTCCATTCAGGTTTTTAAATACAAGTTGAGTGCCTTGAAAATCCAGCCTTGATTACGCTGGCAGCGTGTTGTTTATTCTATTAGCAATACAGAAATGTGGTTTCAACTCCTTTTCAATCTGCTAGTAAACTCAAGATTTAGTCTGACTTCGTATCAGGGAAAATGTTAAACTTTATGCACTACAGAATATAACAGTGCTGCTCTTTTTTATTCTTTGCTGCCTGCCTTAAAAGCAATTTTTGCCAAGCATCAGTCTGGCATTACTGAAACAGAAAGTATTTCATTTTCCTATCACAGGCATTATTAACAAAGGTCACCATTCAAGTGACAAAATATTGCTAAAGCCATCAGCTCTTTTTGCTCTTCAGCTTCATGGTGATGCCTCTCCTGTCATTTCACATATCTGTAGAGAACAACAGTGGCAGAGGTTCAAGTGAGATAGCCCCCATTTCTGACTTGCACATAAACTTAGCATTCAGCTCTCCTCTCCAAGCAAACAGGCTGAAAAAAAAAAATAAAAAAAAAATCTGGTATTAGGAGTTCAAGAATCAGGAGCAGTTTAATAGAGTTCTAACAGGCTGCAGGCTTGAAACTCCCTATGGAAAACAACCTCTCAAAAACACATGTACAAAGACAAAAATCTCTTCTAAACATATTGAAAATATTCTGGTCATCAAATTGTGAAGCTCAGTGGCCATTTTTGCTGCTGTGCTTCCCAAGAGATGAATAAAATGGATCAAGAGATCCAAAGGCATTGCAGGCCCAGAAGGTCTGCACAAGGACTCACTGAGTCTTGCAGAGGCCATGGAGCAAAAGAGCAGCCTAAAACTGTGGCTCTAAATTTTCCTAATAAAGTACCTCTAAATTTTGAGAAATTCAGCTATTGCTTCTGAAACTAGTTCAGCCAGTCAACTACATGAACCTAGATCATAATTTAAGGATTTTGATAAGCAATGTGTGTCCTAACATCAACTATGCAGAACAGTTCAGATTCACCTTCCCCAAAATACCTTTTGGCCAGATACCTGTTTGCAGACCTTCAATCTGAAATCCTTCACATATGTCACAGAAGGTTATTGAAAACTAATCTTCAAAGTGAATACAAAGTACTCTCTGTATTACCACAATTCTCTAGCAGCTAATGGTTAAGCTAACAGAAATATGACAACCCAGCAGAACTTGATACAGGTTAAAATATATTCCAGCTCTATAAAGAGCAAAAATATATATATTTTTCATCATTGTTTGATGCTGGTTTAAAAGCTGTTTCCACACAGTAATTGCATCTGGATCCAGAAAGTCCAAGAAACACCTATCTCACAGACACTGGAGGTACAAACATGCCAAAATTACAGCTCAAGCACACCTGAAACACACTGCAGCTGGGACACTGGATCTGCTCTAAAATGGGACAGATCCTAATGGATTGAAAATAACTTCATCAGTGAAGGAATATCACAAGAACCCAATATATGTTCTGTTATAGAAAAAGACATAACTTTCTAGCCATCAAGTATGGTTGTTCTAAACCACTTCTGACTTGTTATCAAAAACAAACCACAGAGCAATTGCAGGAGAGGCAAATGTTGCAATCAGAAAAACCAGAAAACTAGAGGCATTTAACACACACAGTGCAATTTGAGCCATTCTGTACAGTTTAATAATTTATAGGGATTAAGTTGCTAAGGATTGTTTCTCAAATTTTCATTATGGAACAGTTGCCCATTACTTTTGGCTTTCTGAACAAAGAGGCTTAAATTAGATCCTTGCTATCATCTTTTAAAAATAAATTGGAAAGCTTTGATGGAGAAAAGTAAAAAGACTGGAAGAACTTTAAGAGGATTTGCACATTCCAGAAAAGGAAAAATAAAATTCACTTTGTTAAAAATACAATTAGTTCTGCATTTTAATTTTGTGAAAGCAACTATAGCCTTGGAAAAATGAGCTATGTAAAAAAATTAAGGCCTTTTGAACTTTTATGAAAAGAAGTATTGAAGACCATTTTATTTAGGGACATATTACAACTTTTTTTTTTTTTTTTTTTTTTTTTTTTTTAATAGACAACAAGCCAAACACATAATTGTAATAGCCTTGTTTTGTTTTTTCAGTTTAGATAGATAAACAGCAGTAACTTGACTCATGGTAACAATTCCTCTAAAGTCTATGTGATTACTCAGCTGATGAAATTACTCATGTGAGGAAAATAAGTCATATGTGTAAGAGATTATTGGCACAGGTACCTCAATGTAAATTATGAAAGACACATTACTGTGTCATAAATTTTCTAGCAACACATTCCTTTTCCCCCAGGTACTGTCAAACAGCTTTTTACCTTTAAGCACTGCATTTCTGTAGCATTCTTTCAATCATCTTTTTGACTAACCTGAACCAGAACAGTGATATATCTCTCCTAGTCCAACTATTAATATTATGGGCACATGGTCTTTGCTTTTCGACGGTGATAGAAGCAAACTGACAGAACCAATATCCACACAATCCTTGAAGTGATACATGAGCTTTACACAAGGATGATCAACAAGGTAGAGCACTATTTCTCCAGACTGATTGACAGGAAAAACAAGTTGGCTATAAGGCTGTATTTTCAGCTGGAAGCTGAAGTACATCAGAAGTCCTCTGTGGGCTCCCATGTGTAGAAAATGCAAAGCTCATCCAGAGAGGAGAATAAAAATAAATAAAAAGGAAGAGAGGCAAATAGAAAAAGTGTTATAACAATATAGGAAGGTAGTTTTTTTGTTCTATTATGCAGTAAGTAGGAGAAATACACATCTGTTATGAAGACTTAGCTTGAACATAATTATGGCCCATCCGTAGTCCAATTAAATCCCAGTTTACCTGAGACAGGCTGGCACAGCTCAGTAGAGCTGTGTCAAATGTCAGGTGACTTCCTGAGCCATTTCCAAAGCTAGGTCAGGGACAGGAGTGAGTAAAGCTTTTCCCACCTACCCCAGCCAGGAGCCTCTGTGAGCAAGAAGGGAACCTGATTGCTGCACAGTGCTGTGCCATTAAACACAACTGCTCAGACACTGCTAAATCCTGCAGCTGACTGCATTGCTGCAGCTGGATTTAGGGCCACACTGCCCTCCCTCTGGGCACCATCAGGATGAGGAAAAAACATTTTAGAGGCAGAGTAGAAATGCACCAGCAGACCCCTTGGTGGATATTTAACTGCTTTTCCTGAGTAGTCCTCTCCTGAGTTTTTTTCAATTTTGCTAGTTGCTGGTCCCTTCCCAAGTAAAAGACTGACTGGCTGTCACAGAAAGAGTAGTTAGGGGTGTTGTGATGCATTTTATCCCACTTCTTGCCACTTAGGTAGGCAGTGCCATACTATCACATCTTCTCATGGCACTTCTTGCCATGTGCACACTAAGAATTTTGTCTAGAGGAGTCAAGTGAATTATTTTAAAAATGCAGAAAAGTTTAAAAAAAAAGTAAAATCTCATTAGCAATCAACCAGAAATTCCGAGAAGGGAAAGGACAGTTTTATGTTAATGTTCATGAGAGACAGATATGAATTAAGGCTCAGTGTGAGACAAGAGCTCTAAGGAATCGTAAGAAATTCATGTTCAGATCATTTTTGGCACATGGTCATCCAGCAAATATATTAAAAACCTTCATTACTGCAGTGTCTGGTGCTTGCAACATAGGCTACAAATACAGCTATCTGGAAACTAAACAAAATGAGCTTATTTTCCTCTTGCCCCACAACACACAGTTTGTGTATACATATATGCATGCACCACAAATTTATTCCTATTTGTTTCATCTACCATATCTTATTCTATACACTGTCAGCTTTGCCTGAGAGATCAGGGATCTATCTCTGTACATGTGAAAATATCCTCTGTGTGAGTTATAATCCAGCCCTTAAATTTTTTTCCCCAACCAGGCATTTTACAGGATCCTGCAAAAGAGAAAATTTCCTTCATAAACATCATAGAAAATTCATTGTACTGAAGAAGATTCTAACTTTGATCCATGACCCTCTGCACATGATATCCTGTCTCCAAAATGGAAGAGATGCCATCAAAATTGCTTAATGTGTATCTATTTCACTCTCCCCTGGGCAAAAGCAGATAAAAGCAGAGCAATACCATGGTGCTGTCAAAATATGAATCTTCCTGGATGTATGTTACAATATCTAATAGACGGTGCTTTTTTTTTTTTTAACATTTATGGCAATAAAAGACATTTTTATCACTATTCTTCTGCACTTGTATGATGTCTGATGGCATCTTGGCACATGACTGAGCAATAACTGAATGGGGTACCTTCCTAGCAGTTATCCTCCTCTATAAGTTATCACTGTTTTTATGGTTATACTTGGACACATTGAAGGAATTATTATAATTTGGCCTTCACCTTGGAACAAATGCAACAAAAAACCTTGGAACTAAATACACAGTACAGTATCTCCCAACCCCAAAACCAATCTTGATCTGAGAGTAGCTAGGATTGGAGGTGTCATGACAAGAACTACTGCTTTGGTTCGGTGTGAGAATGGATACATGGAAAAGAAAGAAAACTCTCAGTCCTTCACCTAATGAAATTAAAATAAGCGTTGTCATCTTGGAATAGTTCATGTTCTAAGCACAAAACCTCTTTTTGGAGGAAACAGGCTTTTCATTATGTTCCATTTGTAGTATTCCCTCAGACACACACCAAGGCTTCCCACAGCTGTGTTTCATTGTTCAAAGGGCATTTAAAGCATAAATATTTGCGGCATCACCTAGTTGGAAAAAAAAAAACCAAACCAAAAAAAGCCTCCTTTGGAGGTCTCAGCTTTGTTCAGCCTGTGGATGCGTGCTTCTTGTTTTTTGGCAGCTGCATATGTATTCAGGCAGATGAAAGAACTGAAAATGCAAATCAGACCTATAAGCTGAAGTATCAACAAGTAAAAATATTGTGATGACATTTTTTAATGCTCTTCTGGTCCTAGGGAGAAGTGGAAAACAGGAAGATGTCAATACCATGAATGGGTAATAGGAAGGAGGGTGTATGGCTCTACCTTCCTTGCCAGGAGCAGGCAATATTGAAAGGGACAATTATGAAGCCTGCTACAACAGTTACATGGAATACAATGTAACAGGAAATTTTAAAAATAACTTTTTAAAAAGTTTTTTCCTCACTTGTGCAGCTGAGCTGGTGCCTATGAGCACTTTAGCAGCATTCAAACCTTATTAATGGTGATTGAAGGCTGTCTGAGGCTGCTTATGTCAGAGAAAGTTTTGTTCTTAGAATGCACCCACAAAAGCACTAAATAAGGTAATAAAGTGACCAATTTGATGTGACTGTAACACATTTTTCTTCACTTTAATCTGAAAAGCTTCCTCTACAATCTCAAGCACATTAATCATCTCTGATTTTGCCATCTCTGCTGTATAAGCATGCAGGAAACCCAAAGAAAGCCATAAGAAAAAAGACAAGGAGGAAAATGACCACAGAGTGACCAAGCTGACTCTGGATTAAATGGACACACTAATGAAGCCAAGAGCTGCTCTGTGTAAGCACTGTTGAAATACCATTGTTCAGTATCTGTAGCAAGTGCCACTAACTACAGATATGAAATAATACATCAAAAAAATGACCTGCTTTTAGAATTGTGACTTATAAAATGAAGAAAAAAAAAGACAACCTCCTAAAGGGAAGGAAATTACAGGAAAATTCTGTGGATTTTGAAGTGTAGAGCACTGAGACTCAGACAACAAAAAACTCAGAGAAGAAGAATTTGCAGATTATACCTACTTGGCTTATTTTGCATTGTGTTTCAATCACACAAAGGCAACACAAATCTTTTAAGTCTGCACCTTCTTTTTCAAACCTTTGCCTTCTTCTTTGCTCAAAATGATGATGCAAATACAATAGAAAAAGGATACATGACCATAGTAAATTTGGTCCCAGATTACATCTCTTATAAATATGATTTTACAAAGCTTTTATTTACACTAAAAAAATTATGTTGTTTCCATGACAGCACAAAAAACCTAGTGAAAGGAACTTATGTGCATTATTTATGACAGTGTCCAAAACTTAGAAGTGAAGTATCTTTGTTGGCTAGTGAGATAATGAAGCCAATATAAACTGATTTAGCTTTTGTCCTTAAATAATTTGGAAAACTACTGTGTAATGTTTATTTAATCATTACCTCAGTACTATGCTGTAAAATAGGTCCAATAAACTGATGTTTTCCTATCCGAGCTTCTGCTCCCCCCAAAAAGAGCTAAGTTAGCAGCCCTCTCCCAATTTATACTTATTGGTCTTTGATTTTTATATGTGCTGTTAAAATTATTTAATATTTCATTTATTTATTTAATATTTTTGAAAGTGCATACAAGAAAATGCTTCCCTTAGAGCTCTATTCCTCAATCCTAAAGGTAGAGAAAAACTTTTATGTACAGCCTCAGGACCTCTGGCCCCACTCCCTTCAGTAAAAGCTATTTTCAGCCAAGTGCTCTTATTTGCCAATGCTCTCACTTAATTCCAGAAAAACAGGATGATTTTAGGGATTTATCAGGGCAGAAGCACAACTTACTCATGGGAATGAAGGAAGAGTGTCTCTGAAATAATTATGTAGAGATACATAAAAATACTTTTTTGAGTAATCTCAAAAAATAGTTTCAGTGTGAAGGTCTATCCTTGGTTTGGTGCCAGGTATATTTTCCCATTCTGAGAAATACACCTTCCTTATGTTAGTGTGTCTTTTCTTCCTAGATGAATATTAATGCAGATGACTAAGGACAGAGGGGTACAAGGAATTAATTTTTTAGTGTCTCTAGCTCTGTAATTAAGGCAGGTAAAGCATGTAACAAATACTGACTCATAAAGAAAAGTGAGACTCTACTGAGCTTATTTTAAATAAATAAATAAATAAAAAGTCCCAAGTATACACATCCCCACATGATCCTGTCTTATTTTTCACAATATATCCAGTTTCATGTAGAAGGCATCAAATTCCTGTGGTCCAATGCACTGAGACAAATGGTGGTGGTATAACTTCACCCCTCCCCATTTTCCCATTAAAAAATCATGAAAATGTTGAAAACTTATTATTATATGTAAATCAGATCACCTGTAAGAGCTACAGTGAAAAAAAGGCAGCTTTCTCACAGTGACCACAATTAGCCTGAAGTTAAGACCCTGATGGAATAAGATATTCCCTGTGAACCTTTTCTCAATAAGGGCTGAACCTGGATGTGAACTGTGAATTCAATAAGCAAACTCTCTGACTCAGGGATTGTGGGAAGTCCCACATCAGAGCCCAGAGCAGTATCAATACACCAGTTCAAATCTTACAAAATAAATCAAGGTTGCACCTTCTCCTTCTGAGGATGTTAATTACTGAGAGGAGAGGTTTGGGCAGAAGATGCTTTAAGACCTGATTTACTTGAAGTTATTCCATCTTTCCTGTTCAATCAGTTCCTGTGCTAAACAAAGTCCTTGGGGTGAAGCATTTACAGTTAATTATGAACTGGTATAATCTGTCTTGCTTTCAAATTAACAATTTATCATAGTGATTAATTAATCCCCCCTCTTTTTTTCCCCCCAGCCTATTAGCACATCAACCACAGTGGCTAGCCTCATTTCACTCCTATTATTGAGTCAGTTTTCCCTTTTAATTCATACAAAGCATGAAATTCTACAACCAGATCTAAAACTCAGCTATGAATAACTTACTGATGAAATTTTACATTTCAAGTACAAAATAAGCATACAAGACTAAGCATATAGTCCTGTTGAGGAAATCATTAACTTTTTGGATATTTTTTTTTTATTTACTTCTTTCTCAGTTACTACTTTCATACAACATTAATGAATCCAATAAACAGACAATCAACAGATCTTCTAAAAAAATGTTTATTTATGATTCTTTACAACAACTCATTCCCTTTAAAATCTGTAGTGTTCATTATTCATGGAAAAAAATAAAAGAATTAGACCAAAAATATCAGGCTACAGAGAAGTACCTGAGATAGCCCAGCTAAATGTCACTGAACATATAAACAATAATTATGTTTGCTGACACAAGCACATCAATATGTTTTCAGAATCTTCTCATTGAAAATGTACAATGGTCCTGCAAAACTATGTTTGAAGAAGTGTTTCATTTTACAAACCAAAGTATTATGTTTCTAGGTAATACAGAGAAACTGACCTTTTCCCAGGATAAATCATAACTCTTTAGTCTTAATTTTATAGCTGCATGATAGTGAAGAAAACTCTTCAGCTACAGGGGAAAAATGTAGTCCTTTCCCTCTCAGGTAGCCTAAACAAAATCAAATATGAAGACACAGAAAAGAGGAAGCAAAGCAACAACTGATCAGAAAGCAGATATGAGACATCTGTGACACTGACTAGCTAAAAAAAGAGGAGGATCAGCTTTCACTTTTATTATCTACTGACATGAAGTGTTTGTTAATAAACAACAATATTGTTAGGTAGCCCACAGTGACACACACTTTTCTGTTTATGGAGATGTCTTTAAACTGCTAGATGCCTTTAATCACTGCAGTGATGCTCTCCCTCCACCTCAGAGCTGATGTCAGACAGGCAAGCAGGGGAAGCTCAACAGACGAGATGAGTATAATTGTGTGGCACCTCAAAGATGCCCTTGGTACCTTCCAACCTCTGCTCTTTTCCTTACTATTTTCTATTAGTTTCCCTTGCTGTGCTTTTCCTGAACTCCAACTCAGCATAAAATCTCATTACCAAAATGTCAAGGCAATAACTGTATCTTTATCTCTCTTCTTCATTTTTTTTCCCCATCCAAAATATATACACACAGAAAATGCTATTATGGCTGTATTGTTTTAGGTAATTAATAGCTCCAGTTCAGGGTAGGAATCAATTATGTTCATATTCTGTAGTGCATTCTGGAGAGCTCACAGTCCATATTAATGTACAATCTGCATTACCAGGTCTCTATCAAACATAGTTGGTATTCAGGGGAGAAATATGGAAAGAATAGAATGGCTACTAGGAGGTTACTTAAAAAACCTAAACCTTATCTAAATAATAGCACGTACAATCCAAGTGCTTAAATATAAGTTTGTTTGCTGCATTAGACAATTATGAAAAATGATTAATTGTGCTTTGCTTTAGACACTCAATGCAACTTGCCTCTAAAATCTATTTCTTTTTTTCCTCTCTGAAGAATGGGCATTTCTGGTGGTCAGTGGAAAATTCTTGATCATTCCTCACACACACACATCCTGCTGCAAATTGACGATTATGGAATGTGGAGGATCCCACTTGGCTCCTGTCACAGTAACACCATCTGCCCATGAACTGACCCTGTTCACCTGTGAGGAAGATGCTCTACAGTGCCTCCCCATCCTAATTTGGTGAACAGGCAGGAAAACTGATTCAGGTTTGAAATTATCACAGAAGTCTTTGTGTGCAATTTCTAAGCAATCATTCCTTGTGGTTGCAGTGGATTTTTACACCATTTCCCTGCTCAAGAGGTGCTTGCAGAGGCTGCAGCAGTCAGGAATAAATGGAAGAGTAGACAAGCCCAGTATATACAGATTTTTCTGTATAGATCTACACTATATACAAATTCCTATCAACTTCTACTGTTTCATGAATACATAGAATTATGAAAAGTGGAGTCAATAAAAAGCAGGAATCCAGCAATAGATAACTCTGTCCACCTGGAATAAGAGTTTCTTCATACATTTCTCTATACCACAGCTTTCAGAGCTGAAACAAGAAACAGAATACAACCTATTTTTGTGATCATTAGTCACAAAGGAATGAAACCTTTTAGGTACAGATTATTTTCTCCCTTTCATTTTTTTCAAGTAATGGATGTGTTCATAAATTCCCTTCAAAACAGGTTGCCTCACTAAGTACAAGGAACTTGTTTACTATTCTGCTTTGAAATAAACAGAGACACCTTTTTTCACCAGGCAGCAGAGATGCTTCAGTAACAAAGACAAAATCCCCAAACCAGAGACACACTGTTAATGAGGAGCAGCAATTCTGTTTTTTCTGGCTTGCTTTACATGTTGTAGACAAGAGGGCAAGTCCCTTCACACTTTAAAAATGACAGAATAAGCACTACCTCTCCAAGTAGGGAAAAGAGCCAGAGTGCCAAATCTGTCATTCCTTATTAAAAAAAAAAAACAAAAAACCACCACCAACAACAACAAAAAAAAAACCAGCTAAGTAAATAAATCAGGATTAAGTCTGAAGAATTAATTTTTTTATTTTAAGACAAGCTTGCCATGGTGAGATTGAAACACTGTTCTGTGCTACACTACCTACCTGCAAGTCCTCTAAGCACCACCATCCCAAACTCCAAATATCAGTATCAAAAATGCTGCTCTTGAAGGTCTAGCCAGCAGTGCCTTAATACAGAAAAAAGAACAAAACTCCCCAGTAATCCATCTCTCCTTTCAAACCCATGGTTTCTTTTTCTTCACCTGCAGCAAAGCAACCATTCCTGGTCCTCCAATGCAAAATCCCTGGTGCATGGCTCTATCCCTCTGTGGGCTGTGACCCTCTCTTGGAAATGTGACCCTCTCTTGAGAGGGCAAGGGGAAAGGAAGTGACCAAGACCTGCTGACTCGACTGCCTGCTCTCAGGACTGTCTGCATTTTCCAAGAATCAAACATTGCATCAAATTTTTTATGCAAAATGACAGCTGAGCATCTCCTTTCTCTTCACTGAGTTAATAGCATCAGACACACGAGCCACTGCAGAGCACAGCCTGCTTGGTGACTGATTTTGGTTTCTTGCTTTAGACATTACTTGTATTTTTAAAGTTAAAAGGCTGTCACAGTGCAGAGACTATGCCATTCTTTGCATTTTGAAAAAACTTGATGTTGGCAGTAAATTAATTACAAGGACAGGGAGAGGATGTTGAAAACCACCTGTTGTCTAAAACCTCTCCATAACAGTAACCTCTTCTGTTAAAAAAGACCAAACACACAAAACCAATAAAAACCAAACTAACCCCACACCTGAAACATTCATTTTAAATGCTTCTTTTAATTTTCTGTTATGATCTTTAGAGATACCTACACATCTCGTAGCCTCGTTCTCTCAGCTGACACATTCCTAATGAGGCTGTTGATACAATAAGTATTAAAGCTAAGTTGTCTTAAGACACCAGGAAAACAAACAGAATTGCACCTGGGGATAAAAATAGGTCATGCAACTTCAAGAGACCAGCAAAATTTCTGCTTCGGTATATGTCTGTGAAAATTCACTTTAATTCCCATTCTTTCCCACCTCTTTCTCATTATGCTGTTCAAATCATAAATACCAGCAAGAAGAAAAATTATTATTCCAAGAAACATGGAGGAATCCTCTGTACCAACAGATTTCTTTGACTCAATATTTAACTGTTTTTTTTTTTTTTCTAAATACCCACAGACTCTGTCCAGACTGGTGTCTAAAATGAGAGGATTTAAAATAGACAATGGCAGAGCTACTGTAACACCAGTTAATGAACTGCCTGGAAGTCTATATGTGACCAATTCCCCCACTGACTGCTGGAATTTAGAGTGGTTAAGAGTGATTTCCAGGACCTTCTATTATCACAAGCCATAAGCTATTAGAATTTTGAAGAAAACAATAGCAAACAAAAACTTTCAAAGAGTTTATTCTATTTTATCATGTGATGCTTGTTTAAACTCTGTCTTAAGGACACTTCAGAAGCTCTGTTCCCTGGCCAATTTAAAGCAATAGTCAAAGTCTGTTCCTATATTCCAAAGAAGTCCATTTCACTAAGTCTTAGCTTTTGCAGTGCAAGCAAGCTGGGAAGAACTTTTCTATAAAACGCTTAGAAAGCTGAGTGGAAAAAACTCCAGGATTTCAGAAAGGAGACCAGTGTCAGAAGGAAAGAAGCAGTTTAGCAGCACAAGTACTAGCCACAAATGATAAGAAGAGGAAGACAGTAATTTATAAAGCAGTATTAAGAGAATGCTAAGAAAAGTTTGGAAATTACATTAAACTTTCATATAGGATGAGATAATTTCATGTGCACTTACACTGATAAAGTTGGTTTATGTTCAGGCATTAGTTTCTCATATGTTCTAAGATTCAAATTTGTTTCCTCAGCTGAAGTCCTAAAGTGACCTAAAATATAAGTTCTTTCCAGTTTAAGGTGAGTTGACCCAGTTCAATGTAATGAAATACTTAACCACAAACAAAATTGGAAAGTTTACAGGAAAATAAAAATTATATCTCAAATTCTACTAATAATGAGTTCTATATTTTTATAAAAAACACAACAGGTACTATATCTATCTCACCACAGTTCTAAGAGCTAAGTCTGTGATATGTCTTCATCTTTAGTTCATCAGAAACCTTTGCTTTCTGAGAGAATTATTTTTTAACAGAATAAAACTTTCTGGTCCAAGTGGAAAAGTAGATTGTAGAACGATCATCCTGGAATAGCTTTTCTGGAACAATAGTATAGATGGAAAAATCATCTTTTTTTTCATATAAACTACTACACTACCTTCCTTTCTTACATTTTCACTCTCAACTGAGTAAAAAATATGGAATTTGAAAGTAAAACTAAGAAGAAAATTCTCAACTGAGTAAAAAATATGGAATATGAAAGTAAAACTAAGAAGAGTGGCATCAGACAGCAATGAGAGGAGGTAAAAATACAGAAACATGCCTGTCAGGATTGGCATTAGACATCAATGACAGGAGGCAAAAATACAGAACATGCCTGTCAGAAGTATTTCTTAGCTTAAACTATACCTATAGAAATAGGTAAGAAAAATGAGGGGAAAAAAAAGAAGACAAGAAAGAGTTGTAACTTCTATAGGGTTTTGACAAATCCCAAAGCATTCCTTTGTCAATGAGACACGAACTCAGGATGGTGAAAAGGGCACTTCAGGTGCTGTTGCATTTATTTTACTGAGCTGATGTCCAGGGAGAAAGAATGAGACATGGGAGCACAGAGGCTGGCACACTGAACAAAATATCCCAGGATAGTATCTTAGTTCCACCTTACAGCTCATAGCCATCTGATTATTTAGATCTAGAGCACATCTCCTGCTTGTGCACTTTTATATTCTTTTTCCCAAAGCCATATCCTGAACTTTTCCCAGAAAAAATAAAAAACAAATGCAAAAAAAAAAAAAAAAAAAGAAAAAGAAAAACAAACAAACAAACAAAAAAAACCCCAAAAACCAACAACAAAAAAACCCAACAAAAAAAACCAACCCCTTAAAATTTAAAAAAATCCCCAAAACAAAAATTCCCAACCAAAACAAAAAATACCCGTAAACAAAAAAACAAATCCTGCTCTGTTCTCCCCATTGTAATCACAATGTAGAATTTACAAAGGGACAGAAAGAAATCTGGTAGCCTGAGCTACTAGCTCAAGGATGGTAGCCTTAGCATGATGATAAAATCAAGAGTGCTCATTTCCTAATAGTAATATTCCTTTGCATCACTATTTAAGGGGGTGGCTACATTTTCTAAATAAGCTCTGAATGTTTTGCAGGAGCTATTTCAAATGGTTTCACACAGCAACTCATTCTCCAGTCTTGTACTTCTCATTACTCAAATTCCTCTGGTCAAGTATTTCAAAGTGATTCACTTCTGCTCTCTCATGAGGTGTTTATTATATCAATTTTAATTTCTGGTGATATTTTCATGTCAAGCACTGCCAATTTCTGGGTAATAATTTTAGCCATTGCTTAGCTTGGGAGTCTCAAGTGTAGCCTTGAGAGATCTTGGAGGAAGATGAATTAATATTGGCATTTCTCTCTCGAGAATCTGACAACCAAATATTTTTCAAATTACATTTAGAAACACTTGGCTTAGTAGAGGTGGAGAACAATTTTATCTGTTTGGTGAACCTGGAAAGCTGAATTGCCCCTTTTTGAAATAAGAAAACCTTGTGAGAACCTGTTAACTAACTTCTACAATAATACAACCATTCCCAGCTTACCAACCAGTTCACTTACCAGTTAAAAAACATAATTAATAAATCTGACATTCTGACACTAGTAAAAACCCATTATGTCCAGATCTGTGCAAAAGATTCTTTTCCCCCTTGACATGTGGAACAATTCTGCTGATAAATATTTTTTTAAAATGTCAAAGGAAAGGTTTAATTCAAAGAAAAGAGAAATTCCAACTTTTTGAATGGCCATTTGCATCTACATTTTTCTCTTTATATCTTAGACCCCAAAATTATTTAAATGAAATATGAAAAAGAAGGAGGTAGTGTCAGTGTCCTTGGGGTGTCTGATTGCTGGTTCAGTTCTTCCCTCTCCACTGTTCAACTTGCCAATAACTGAGCCTAAAGTGCAAATTATATTAAAGTCAAGCTGAAAGCTTTTCCTAGGGCAGGAAATATGTTGCTTTGGGTTTTTGGTGGGTTTTTTTAGATTTTTTTTCCAGGATAAATACATTATTTTTTGAAATTGCAATATATGGCTAACTTGTATTCTTTAGAGAGGAAGACAACTGCATGTCTGACTTCTCCTAAATACTCTTGCTGTGTTTGTGAGAAAAAATGGCAATGTATACATCAGTACTCCATGCAAAGCTATTGCTTCAGCTGGCAGTATGTTGCTATTTCAACAGTATAGATTCTATATATTATAATCTCTTTCTTTTGAATACTTATTATAGGATGACTTCTGGGGTAAAAGGTATCACGTACTATAGGAATACAGGAATATTTTAAAAATGTGTATTGATAGTAGCTTAGTA
Organism: Erithacus rubecula; assembly: GCF_903797595.1. Classification (NCBI taxonomy): domain Eukaryota; kingdom Metazoa; phylum Chordata; class Aves; order Passeriformes; family Muscicapidae; genus Erithacus; species Erithacus rubecula. The sequence continues at coordinate 50,537,100 of NC_136687.1, forward strand.
TCTTTCAGCTTGCACAAGTTTCTTATGTGAGTATTGGCAAGGGTATTAATTTCTTTCTCTGGATTTCTGTTCTGTTTTTTCCAAGGTACCATTAATGAGAACTTCTTTTCATGGCATTCATTTCCAGTTTACAGGATTTGTTCAGGGTATTTATTATGCAGACAATATCAATAATGGTACAAAATTTGGTTATTCTCAGAAATAAAGTGCACCACTCAGCTTTTTACTTTTGCTTAACTAGACTTTCTGGAAGCATCAGAAAAACCATATTTAATGATATTAACCACCACAAACAGCCAGATTAGACCACCCAATAATGTAGAGAGTGGAAAATGGAAGAGATACAGAAGAAAGAAGACATGCACAGAGCTCATCCTAAAGGAACTGTTTCAGCTCAGACACCTCTGCTCCTTGAACACAGCCTGGATACAAGAAGAAAGAAGGACCTCTGCACTTCTTTCTACACTCCCTTTAATGTGCACAGTGACAATATCATGACCTTTCCTTTGATAGCATAAAAGACAGGAGGTAATTCTAATAGCTTATCCACAGTACTTGATATCTGTAAGAAACAAGGAATGTTTTAATTCCTAGCCCAACTTATCCCCCTCCCCTACAACAAAACAAACAAAAAAGAGAACCTTTCAAAAGTGATGAGAACATAATGGGAGGGTCTTCACCTATTGTTTAGGCAAGGACAGCAGGGACTCCTCTACCCATCCCAGGCTCATGCTGGTGTCTCATCTCCTGTGGCTGAGATGCTATGATCATTTCTTGTAGCCAGCTGTGCTCACTACAATCAGATGAAAGAGAGGGGAGACCCAGAAGACCTTACCCCTCTTGCTTAGCTCTTCATTGTTAGCAGCCACCTATCAGATAAAGGCACAGCAGGGCTTCCCACTGCTGCACATCAGCATTTTCTTAAGATGGAAACAGCATTATATAGAAAAACAGTAGAGCTGCTGGCACTGTCACTGCCAGGCACTCAGGCCTGAGCTCACACTAAAACACTACACCTCTATCAAAAAGGCAGTGCTCCAAATTCTTACCACTGTTTCTGAGGGGAACCTTTCATTTGTTTATAGGAGCATGAGCCCTGTGTTCTACCTGTACAAAACCATAGATGGGAACATAACAGAAATTCCAGAACTTAAGGACCAGAGCTTAAGGACCAATTTCTCCTATTTTTCTACTTGCTCTATAGTGTAGGAGCCATGCTAATCAAGAGGAGAGGTAGAGAAAGAATTGGAAGGGACCTTTCCACAGCAATGCTAGACTTCTTTCCTCACCCTGTGGCTGCTAGAAACACATTAGAGACTAAGCAAAACACCTTCCTTTCTGCAGCATTCCAGCCTGAATCACCAAGTAAATATTTCAAATGCTCTTTACACTTTAGAAAATCGATTTCAGACACTGGGCTAATGAGACATTCCTCTGGGAGTTTGTTAAGATGCTAGAAAAGTTCCTAAATTACAGTGTTGACTTAAACGTGTTAAAGCAGCTAATCAGTAACTTTCAAAATGATTGTACTGTCTTCTGGCAAGAAGAAACAATTACAGGTAAATTTAGACCACAAAGTTCTGTCTATAGAGTTTAAACAGTTTTTTTTTCCTGACTGATCCAAATCCTGTTTAGGTATCTGAAATGATAAAGATTGCCTATCAATAAATTGTCTCATTTGAAGCACAAATCTTCAAAACTGCATGAGAAAAGGTGTCACTTAAGTTACCATGATATAAATTATATTTCCTGTTTCTATTATTCAAACACCTGAAAGAGAAATGTAAGACAAGGACACTTGGCTGGAATGTAAAACAGGCTTGGCATTAATCTTGGTCTGGTTTCTTCAGCATGAAAAAAAAATTGGTAAGTCACCTGTGTTAACATAGCTCATTCAGCAGGAGAGGCAGCTGAGAGTCTTGTTTTTGATGGGTTTGGATACAGCCCAATTTGAAATGACTCAAGCAAGTGTCATTTGAGATCAATCTACCTTTCACACCTTCAATTACCCTTGAAAACAGAAGCCTGCTCCTGCATTTCATGACACTTACCAGTTTTGTTATTAGGTCATCTTACTGGGCTGAACTAAGCTAAATGGCTAAAATCCATAGCAAAAGGATCCTCTCCCAAATATTTGAATTTCATGAGGTGAAGCTGTGGCAAGGAGTGAAGAGACTTGGCCACCTTTAGAGATCAAGTAATTAGAGGGCATAGGAGTATAGATTACTGACCCCTAGAATAAATGCAAGAAGTTATCAAATACCTTCAAGGTTTCTTTTTTTTCTATTTCACTATTAAAAACCCCTGGTTTCATGATAACAGAAGCTTTCAATTCTCCTTGGAAATAAAATTTAATTTCTGTTTTTACATAACTCTGAAAGACTGGTCTTGTAAAAGAAAACATCAGCAGACCCTGAAATGCAGCAAAGCTATAATGTATCTCTAATGACTTCATCCTGGCAAAAGCAAAATATGCCAGTCAACAGAGGGTAAAATTTCATTCTGCTGTTTATGAAATATGAATAAAAAATTAGTTTTTTTCCTCAATGACATAAAATGAAAGTGCTGAATTTTAAAGTCTGCAAATCTCATGTGGATTTTACCTCAATTCAGACATTATATTGGTGTTTGGAAATATGAGCCTTTCTGTGAAATTTCCATGAAAATCCAATTTACCTACTTAATAATTTTAAAGGCTTAAACTATAGTGCATGGTTTGTGCTCTCTGAAGCCTTGAAACTGATTTGGTGTTTTCCTAAGCTTTGTTGAATAGTTTGTGACCTTCCTCCTCTCCTCCATATGTCTCTCTCGAAAATATTAATACTTAGAAGTCAAGGAAAAAAAAAAAGGAAAAGCATGCATGTCTAACAAAGAGATGAGGACAGTAGATCATGGCTCTTAAGATGATAAAAAAAATTCTCCTGGGAACAGATTTAGAACATATTCAAAAATAATAAAAAAAAAATGAACCAAACAAGGAAATGTACATTCTCATAACAAATTATCTCCCAAGACTATAATCCTTTCTGCAAATATGGATGAATATGTATTACAAAAATCAAGATTTATAAAATGTTCTACTCCTGAAAAATGCCACTGAAATTTCATTGTAAATATATCTCTTGCACCCAGAAGAGAGATTTAAAATCCTGGAGCAGCTGTGATCAAATGTCACCTCTCTTGAAAAATAACATAATAACATAACTCAACAATTCATTTAATCTGATCATAACCCCAGTAACCCAAAGCCACATGCACTCTAGCAGTAATTCCAAATTTCATTCATTTCAGGTTTTGCATCTGCTCAACATATCATGAAGAAATGTGAGCAGGTTCCACACACACAGACCTGAATGGAAGTCAGGAGAAACACAACTCCATATTAATATAAAGCTTCCTGTAGCAGAGATCATTAAGTGTTATTCAGCATTATAACATCTGAGCATGGCTAGTTTCCTACTCCAACTGTGGACAAAGAAAGTTTATGTCTGCCTAAAATGTATTGGAAATTCACCTGTTAACAATTTCCCACCCCCAAAGACAAAGTCAAACCTTTCACCTGCACTGCAAACATTGGTCCATGTGTGTGAACTCACAGGTTTATGAGAATGTGCTAGCTGCAATATGCTGTCTCTAGTGAAATACCAGGAGAATTTAATTTTACTTTCTCATTTCAGTCACATTCTAATTTCTTGATATTGCTATTGTTATGGATTTATGATTTTATGCCTTCATATTATTACTGTTATTTTTTCTCATTATTATTATTATAGTTATTATTATATTGTATTTATAGTCATGTTTTGGCATCTTGAGAATGCTTTAGAAGGATTTCTTTTCTAAACTTTACATTCCAAAAGAAACTTTCAAATGCTGGATTTTCACTGCAGCTTATTAAAATTCAAAGGTCTCAGGAATTATCTCTTCTGATCAAGTACTTTTACCAAAAAAGTTGAAAATTTTGGCTTCTTTATATACACTTAAACATTCAAGGGAACTCTCAGATATTCTGAATGAGCAATTTATAATCAGATAGCTGCACTTGCCCATTATTATTTGAGGAGCATTTTTTTCTCTCTCCAATCTCTGCCATCTCTTCTACTGTTCAAACAGTGAAGTTTGAACATCTGTCCTGCTGAATTGAGAGCTCATAACCCTTGGATTTCATACATACCTTATATGAATTTTCAATGGTGATTGTGTCATTAATATAACATATATGTATGATATATTTAAAATAATTAGATATAGCAAATAAAACACAAGAATATATTTAAGAGATACCTAAGGCATGTGTGGCATTTTATGGGCATAACTAATATTAATATAATATAATATAATATAATATAATATAATATAATATAATATAATATAATATAATATAATATAATATAATATAATATAATATAATATAATATAATATAATATAATATAATATAATATAATATAATATAAACCAGAATATTGTACCATAAAGCTAACATTTTTAGGAGTGTAGTTATAGCAATATTTAAGCACACACTTGAACACTAACCCACCTGCTGGGATTCCAAAAGATCTGCATCATATAAATTTCTCCTGAGGATAAAATGTGGATAAAAAACCAAAGGGAAATTTATATGTTTAACCTCCCTACGTGTCAGTGATAGATTTTCAAGCATCAATATAGATTTAATAACACTTTTAATGTTCAATATGCTTAAGAATTCAAACTGAATGTTGGTATGCATCTCAAGTAATTTTGCTTTCAGATTCTGAAAGCAGATGATGTGTATGAATAGCATAATGGACTATTTCTATTTCATAATATCAAGAGCCAACCAGGGGTATCTAAATTTAGATTCAAAGCTTAATTCCTTGTCTGTAGACTAGCAGTTACCTTAAGGACTGATAATATTGATACTGGAAAACCCATTGACTCAAATCTATGCAGGAGTACAGTTTGTCCTTTTTCTGATTCTGAAATTAAAAGCACGACCTGTCTTGATTTTCCTATTGCCAAGTAAAAGCGTGTTGAATTAATTGTGTCTGACATTTCATAATAAGTCTTTTCTTACAGCTCTAAATCTTTTCTAAACTAATTACAAATAATGTTCATAAAATCATATGAAGGAGACGTGTGACAGAGGTCTTCATAATTTACATCTGTGAAGATCAGATTTTTCTGCTTAAGAACCCCAAGCACTCACTGCTTGGGGTTTATAAATTCCCAATTTCAGTGGTAATTTGATGCCTCATTCTCAGGTTCATTAGCTTTGATGTCAAATTTGGGTTTGAGTCTCCATATTTTAGCTGTACAAGTTGAACCAATCATAATATTTCTGACTTTTTCCCATTTGACACCTCTCAGAGCAGTAGATCTGATCTCAGGGACACACACTTCAGTACTTCTTTAAATATCATATTTGACACTTGGCAAATTTTAATCATGTTGCAGTACAGTTATATGAAGGACAAAATACAATTATTAGAACTAGTCCTAATCTATATTAATCAAAACAGACAACATTTTACATTTGCTTACTATTTAGATTGTATAAGTTTGTAAATGGTATCTAAACACTAAAAAAAAAAAAAAAACAAGGAACTAGAGTTGCAGGAACTTAGTGACAAGCAATGAGCAATATGCTTCAGCAAAGAAAACTGCAGGAATGTCTTTATGAAACACCACATACAGCCTGAGACCTGCCAGAGTAACACCCTCCATAAGTATTTCAAACAGATTTACGTGCAAAGCTCTCTTTGATATTATGCCAGACTCATAAAAAAACAACAACAACAACAAAAAAAAAAAACTCTGAAAAATTGAAAAGACATTTTCATTTAATTGTTCCCTAAATCCACTCTGTGGCAGTTAAAAAACAAAATTGGCAAGTCTCAGCTTGAGCCTAGGGATTGTATGTGTTTAATACAAAATGATGGGCACAATTCATTGTTGCAATTAGGGGTCTTTTTTTACTGGTTCAATTAGCAAGACAAGGTAATTTGACACAATTCTGAGCTAACATATTTGAAACAATAGGAATGTCATGTTTGCTGCTTTTAAAATGAATTCCTCATTTTCTAAGTATCTGTGTCACTTGTTCTTGCTCTCTTTTTACTCTTTTCCCCATCTTTCTAAAATCAGTTTCCATTATACAGGAAGAAAGCTGCTGTGGCAGTAATGCAAAACACTGGATTTCTTGGTTAAAATACTAATGTTTGTGGAGTGCTTTGAAAATGTAAGAAACCAAGGATATAGAAAGTGTATAGAAAGTGATTTTAGTAAAAAATAATGAAAGGGCAAGGAATATTGCCATTAGGTAAAAAAAAAAATTTTCTTATTGTACATCCAGTTATTTCAAAAGAGACAGTGTGAAATCACTATGTAAAATGAAAACCTTTGTCAAGGTTGTGCTTAGACCTGCATGGGCAGCAAAAAGAGTTCAAGTGTCACAGGACACAATACCCCAAACTCTCTCTCTCCCTAGAGATGGCCACTGTCTGAAACACCTGCTCAGCTTTAGGGCTCCTGTGTCAGACACTAACTGGCACAAAGCAGTGCCAGAAATAGCAGCCACATCTTCTGTGTGAATGGGCATATGCTAACACAGCTTCAAGTTTGCAGCAGCTAAAGAACTGTGTGATCTCTTGTCAATGAACAGTGTGGGAGCACCTTTAGCAAAGTCAGTTCACTCCCATGTCCTTGAGAGAAGTATTGTTTAGGTAAAGAGCCAGCCTATTTTGAAGCCACACATGCTACCTGAACTTCACAGGCCTACATTATTCTCTTTTTTTTTTTTGTTATGGCTTGGCATCACTATTTTTTTAATTGATATGTTAATTTCACAATTTACTGTCCTACTCAAAAAAAGAAATTCCTTTAACATTATCAAGACTGATAGAAACTTGAAAGCACTTAATTGTTACTGAAAACAAAGGCACATTCCCTGAAAATAATTCCATAATTACTGTTAACTGTTTGGGGATTATATGTGCATTAAGAAAATAATTTGTTTCTGAAAATGGAAAATATTCTACTGCACTAGCTGAAATTGCAGTGTGAGAGAAAATGGTCCCCTGCTTTGGCATGTGATGTCCAGTGGTTTGTGATCCTGACACCTACCCCTGATCTCCCCCAGAGTGACTTTAGCATTAGAAATGGTCAGTCTACTTCAGCATTGCTGAAGTTTACAAGGACAAATGCCTGTCACATTTCAAGTGACACCTAAGGTCTTTTCAAATCTTACTAGTCCTGGATTTTTTTCCTACAGTCTTCCTATGACAGTTCCACCCTGTTCATTATATGGAAACAGTATAGCAGGTTTAACAAAGGTGAAATAAATATATATCTCAGAAGTGTTTGATTTAAAGACTGTAATTAAATGATGCCCTAGCATTCCACACTACCAGAAACATTGGTTCTTGGTTAACCAAGAGAAAATATTTATCCATCTGTCACACAAAACAGTGTTCCTGACATTCTATGAGGAACTAATTGCTATGGATAATTTGATCTTTAAAACTGAAAGATTTGTGGCTCCATCATTACCAAAACTGGAAATGTCAAATATAATTCCTCTGGGATGAAAGAGGAAAGAAACCACAACCTTAGAGCCAGAGAAACCCTGCTGCTTCTTTAGAGGAATAAACAAATATTGAAGGACACACTCATTTTTGGAGAATGTTAAAAGGGAGAGCACAAAAGGCTAATTTTTCTTTCCAGAGAATGTATTAAACAGAAGGCCAACTGTGGAGGTAATGTTGCACTAGATAAATCAAAATGTATGCAACTATCAACAGGAGACTAACAATACAAAAAAGCCAATGTGCTCAAACTGCAGAAAATTGGATGTTGTTACTTTTACCAAAGACTTAAGAAACTCTCTGCAATAGCTGTGTTTATGAAGAACACCTAGGATTTAATCCCAACAAGTGTTTATGGACTTTTTATTTTTTTCATTTCAGTAATCACAATGCATATAAAGAAAATCTAGATAATAATTTTTCACCTGGGTGACTGTGGCTGTAAAACAGCACAAAAAATTAAATTAGGACATGCACACATTGAATAACAGTTTAAATCCAGATATAAGGTTCTGATGAGTACAAATAAGACAAACCCTGATTTAGACTGAGCATTGAACTAAGTCATAGACCAGAGGTGTTTTATCCCTCCTATGTTTTTACAGTATCTGATACAAGTGGGCACTCAGGAGGGCTAATCCACAAACACTACATTTGAAATTCCAGAGGGAACAAAATTGAAAGTGTATACTCTTAGAAGACAAGCAGATATGAGCAGGTCAGGCATCAGTGAAATGAGAGTTGAATGAAATAAAACTTTAGTACATTACAAAACATGAAATTGTGGATGCAGTCAGCACAACTGCACTTATTTATGCATTCAGAGCTACTCAGCTCCTCCAGACATTGTACTTTATGTTACAAAATCCCTGAATGAATTAACTATGGGAACTGAAACCTCATTCTTCCTCCACAATGGTAAAATAATTTCATCTGCGAGTTACATTGGAATTCCCTTGCATTTTAACTGTAATAGTATTTGTCATATTTTATGTCACCCAATATGTTTTTTGATTATCAAGTTTATTTGTAAGAGTTTCAGTAATAATTTAGTTTATGAGTTTTGCAACCATTTTAATAACTTGTACTGACCAATTAATACTAAAGCTGAATTAAATATTATTTCATGGCTTTATGACTTTAAGAGACACACTTCATATTTCAAGTTTTAATTGGCTATATGGATGCAGTAAAAAAGGCATTTCATTTATTGGAAGACTGTTAATGGAAAGAAACATTGTAGCTATCTTACATGAAATGTGGGGTTAGAATCATAAAATCATATCAGCAAAGCAAACATTTCACAACTAAGCAAACAGATGAACAAGTGAAAGAGTTGGCATAGAGGTGCTAGAACAGGCAAGTAGGAACACAGAGGAAGGGGGAAACCACAGCAGGCAGGAAAGTCCTATAGGTGAAAACCCACTGGGCACATGGATAAAGATGAGAGTGTTCCACCCTTCTGAAAGTTGGTATCTGAAGTGTAAAAACAAGACAGATCATTAAAGTAGGTAGACAGAGTGATAGGTAGACATGTGAAAGAGGAACAAAGATGAAAGGGAATATTAGTCACCACAGCAGGCAGTTGTCTCAGCTTAACAGCTGCCTGTACATTGTCAAGTTAATCATAGGAGAGGTGACAAAGAAGTTTGAAGGAAAGGTCAGAAGCAGGATAATGAATTGGTTTGGTGTGAATTAGTAATGTGTTCTTTCCACGTGCAAGGGAAAACTGTGGAAGAAGAGAGATCACCCAGAAGAAAGCAGTGAAAAATAATAAATGTGCAAAGCAAACAAGAGCTGACATATGAACACCATCTAGAACTTGAGAAAAAGCAACATTCAATAATTTTAAAAAGGTCTGGGAAAAATCAAAAATTTTGTGTTGTACACCACTAAGAAGGCAGACTCAAGAACAGAGAGAGCAACAAGCTAGGAAACAATTTTTCATCAGTATTTTGACTAGCTTCAAGCTGGGTGAGATTGTATTTATCAAGAGCAGAGAATGAGATTTTGCAATTGCAACACATTGTAGCTATGCACCTTACACTGAGAAAGTCTGCACCTGAAAGTTACTTCCTAAACAGAATCAGCTATTTTAAAATGCTGGGCAGGTGTGAAGATCCTGAGAAAAGGGAAAATTGAGCAATAAGGGATAGATGAGAATATAGCAGCTTGGCCAGAATAATTATACAAATAAAGGTTAAAACTTGCCTAAGTTTAGGTGATTAGACATCGAACAGATGTCTGAAGGACAGGGAGCACATTTAAGTTGCAAGAAAATTCAGAAAGAACAATCAGGAGTCATTAGCACAGAGCAGATTCTGAATTTATGTTCCCAAACATAATTTTCCAGAATTAGAGAAGACAGCAGGAAATAATTATGCCCAACTGCAAATCACCAGCATTGCTACTGTGAGAGTCATCCACAGGATGAAGGCTTGGATAAGAACTATCCAATTGATGATCTTACCATTGCAACCAATCTCTCTTGTCAGAGACAAGAATTCACTGATATTGATATATTTTGTTGACTGGTAACTATTGCTATCAAAATATTAAGAAGAACTTCCTTTTCCATCCTATATTATCCTGTAAGGAAGAGATGATGTGACTATGTATTTATACCTTTGTCACCATTAATAAACAGAGAACTTCAATCCATGTGAATTATCAGTATGGCAAAATATAATATATATCACCAATAGAATGTGCACAAATGTGACAGAAAAATTAAATGCTACATGTTCAACAAAAGATATTAACAGCAATGGGTTTTGTCAAGCAAATCCACCCTATAGTGATCCTGGATAAAAGCTCCTTGAAAAAATAAACACCATTAGGAGAAACAGTTAAAACTCATACAGAAAGAAAGAGTGAAGTGTTTTCGTGGGAAAAAAAGCCCCCACTAATTGGGTAAAAGCAGAAAAATGCTGTTGATTTTCACAAATATTCTTTGGTGTGAAAAATGGTCTTGTGAAAAACATCTCATGCTCTATTTGTCTTAAATTAATCATGGGTCTTCTGCTTCAGAGTAAAGTATCACCACTAAGTGCTGCATTTTCTGAAAATCTGGTATTTTTGTATATCACATAATGTTAAATCAAAAATTTTAAAAAATAATCAGGACAAGAAGTGAAACCCCTGAGCAAGAAGAGGTGCCAGACTAAGTAAACTGCAGAATGAGCTCAAGTCATCATGGATGGAAAAGGAGAAGCACACTGTAATTGAAATAAACTATGAATTGTGAGGAGGTTATGGGGTTCTATGACTTGATTTGGGGAATATGAAAACAAACATCAAATTTTAGATGGGAACAAAGAAAACCAAAAGTTTTCAAGCAACCAGAAGTTGAAAATTCTAGTTTAGGATTACTGAGTGCGGTAAGTGTGACTGCCTCAAACAAGCAGGAAATGTGCACAGAAGCCAAAAATCTCATAATCTTCAAATCCTAAGCACTTTGACTTGCATCAGATTGATTGAACTGCATACAAAATTAAAGAAAAAATAAACTAAGCGAAAGTAAAGGAAGAAGGGCATCTTAAGTCATCAAAGCATTAACTCCTGGTAAGGTTAAAAACCCCAAACTACGAATGGGACTTTGTGTGAACACCAGATCATCATATAAATGATGAGAATCTGACTCAGCCACCCCATGAAAACCACTCTGTCCCCATGAAGAATGTTTTTGTCAGACACAGAGTGAGTGGGAGTCGCATGCAGATTTTCCCTCTGCCAGTGTGTGATGGCTCCCACAGACAGAGAGCTGCTGGCTGGGATCCACATGAGCACCAGCAACATGTGGAGAGAAGGCAGCAATGAGCAGAGAGGGATCTCTCCAAAACATCAGGGACTCTGCAGAAATCACTTCAGACTGAGAGGCTGAAAATGATGCCACTGTTAAGAGACAAAGACAAATAAACCACCTAGAGCTTTACAAACTCTATAGTCCTAAGAGGGTAACAAAAAACTTATTTGAAAGGAGCAGGACCATAGCCACAACATATGTATGGCAAGCTTACAAAGACAACAGGGCAAGATGGATGAAATGATGCCTCAAATTTTAAGTAAAAATTGATATGCAGGGCATCTTGAGGATCTTGCTTAATGGAATATTTACCAGACTAGATATGAAAGGAATTTCATAGCATATCATGATAAAAAGAAAAATCAGTATACTACACTTACCTCTTAAAAAAAAAAAAAAAAAAGAAAAAAGAAAAAAAAAAAAAAAAAAAAAAAGAGGAAAAAATAAACAGAGGAAAAGACAAAACAATAAAATGCTTTTAAGTGGAAACTCCATGAGCTGCATTGAAGTATAAAATATATCAAGTGAATGCAAGCCAACTGTGGAAATACATTTATTTTGAATCTTTTCACTTTATTTGATCCTCAAGAATCATTAATTTTCCTTGGTATTCATTGACTCTTTCCACTTTCTCAATTCTTTCTGCATCAGAGTAGCACAATCAGAAAAGCAGCATTTCTCATCAAGTTATATTACTTGTAATTCCTGTGAGGGGATGCACATTTGTACCAGGCTAAAAATTGTATTTCTCACCCTACACTACATATTGGTATCTTTCAACTCAACAAATTTAATCCTGTCGAATTTATTTCACAATCTAAACAAAATATTTGTCAGAACTGAGAGCAGCTCTAGTGCTTTCTCCCAGGGGAATTCTAGGTCTGTTCCTCTTATCCCAAGTGAATGCATTATGCCCTTAAGACATAACCCTTTTCCCTACTTTTTATAACATACATTAGCAGTATCAAAAACCTTGAGAATGTGCACCTTTTCAGTATTGCACAAACACAACAAAACATTCCTTGAGCAAACAGTAACAGCTATACCTCAGGGAAAGTCACTGCACTGACAGACAATACACTGTAAAACCCCTGATTTAGCTTCTTGATACAACCAGGATAGTGAACAGACATGGCAATACGAGATTCAATTCTAATTTTAAATCAAATGAAATCACTTAACTTCATATTTTCACAATACTGTTTTCTGAAAAGAAATACCAAGTGTGCCTCAAATCTTCATCTCCACAAGCAATGGCAAAGCTAGGGAATACAGTCTGAGCAGTTTTGTCTTTTCACACACCTCAGGTGTGATCAGACAGCTGTGGTGGGGAAGTGGCAGTACATTATGAGTTCTCTCACCCTGTTCTGCCTCCTCCCTTGTTCAATGTGCCCTTCAGCCTGCAGGAGTCTGTCAGGCAGCTTGAGGACAGCACTCAGCTCTCTGTTCTCTCTGAACACTGGTTTGACTGCTCGGATTCACTGCTGCAAGCATCATTAGGATCCTCAGTGATGACAGGCTGGAAGCCACTTTCTAAACAAGATTAAAATGAAGATTGATTAAATGGACAGTGAAAAAGTTCTTTCAGCTCAAACTTAGCAGTATGGATACCTAAACACTTTCCCAGCAAAGACAGAGATGCTCTCTCCGTGCTGGAAGACCCATGACCGCAATCCAACAGGCTGAAATGTAAAGAGCTTGGCTTGCAAGTAAATTTGAAAGCCAGTCAGGAGAAAAGCAGAATGAAAAGAAAGGTCACATAACTCTGCAGAGAATGTAGACATTTGAAAATCTGGTTTTGTTCCAACTTGGAATGAAGTGTAAGAGCTTGGAAATTCTATGAAATATGTTGTGGAGTCCAGGCCCTCAGGTAACCTGCCTGCCTGTCTCAGAAGCAGAGACCACAAGAAAATTGAAAAATTTGGATGGAAAAAAACCTCTTAGTTGGCTTCAGTCAGGATCTGATATATTAAAGTCAATGAAGTTTTACCTACATTTAAGTAATTTACAGAATAGAAACCACAGGCTTTATTCTTTAAATACTGATTCCAACAGCAGCATGATTCTGAATACTGGCGTGATTTCTGTTCTATAGGCATGATTTTTGTTAGATTTTTCTTTGTGTTAGATAAATGTGTGTGAAATAGTATATAAATAAAACATGGTTTTATTATATAACTATTAATTTCACCCCCTAAATGTAATTAAGGCAAAATGTTTAAAAAAAATAAAAATCAAAGAAGCATAAATCAGACCCACATTTACATCACTACTGTGAGACTGAACTAAAGAATTAATAGGGCATATGAAACAGGTATTCTGTAGACCCTACAGCCACTCTCCTGAGAGAGGAAAATTTCAATACAACATGCATCTCCAGGAAATTAAAATGTTTTAAGGATATTGCACATGAAAAGCTTTAATTTCTCATAGCATCTACAAAAGCCAAACATGTTATTTTTGCAGGTCTCTGTTTAAATTAGAGTTTATGGGAAGGTATTTTCATCATTGCTTAATTGAATCTGGAGAAAACTTGAATCATCCACTTCCCCTTTTCCTTCCTCTACTTTCCCCCTAGCAAACTCAGTTCTTGTTCAATACAAAAATGGCAAATAATAGATGTAATAACCTATGCAAATTTTTCCACTATAAGTCCCATTAAGAAATGTCCACCCTATGATGAGAATCAGTCTATTTCCCCAAGTTTGGACCTTGCCTGAAGGCCTTCTTGTGGCCTGTCTCCAACTACCTAGGATGGGTTAAAAGGAGACTTTGCTCTTGGTGTTTTTATAAGTAAATGAACAACTTTCTGCAAAGCACTCTTTAAGGCAACTTTGTTTACTGAATTCTTAAAGTAGGTTGACATAAATCTATTTTTTAATTTAATCTTCTTTGAATTTCTGTCCATCTAACTCCCAAGCAATACTGGCTCAAAAGCCAGATAAAGAACAAGAGACCAAACAAAACAGATGACTTCCATCTTTTAACATAGCAGGTCAGTACTATGATCTTTCTAATTTCCTTTTCCTCCTCTAGTGTTCATGTGTAGCAGCTACTTCTCAAATTAATTTGTGCTGACAGCATAAACTCCTACTGCTCCTTGTTGAGCATGACAAAGAATTGTTTTACTGTGAGGTAGCTGAACACTGGAATAGGTTGCCTGGAGAAGTTGTGGAGTCTCCCTCTCCACAGATAGCCAAAGCCACCTGGACACAATCCTGAATAATGTGTCTAATGGACTCTGACTGAACAGGGAGTCTAGTGGTTCCTTCCAACCTGGTCCATTCTGTGATTCTTTATTTGCTCTGAAATGCAGGACCTTCTGTAAGACCAAATTATTTATCTATCTGGAACCAAATGTTGATTCCCTTTCTCAGCATTCACAGAATGGTTTGGGTTGGAAGGGACCTTAAAGACCATCTGGTTCCAATCCCCTGCCATGGGCAGGGACACTTTTCACTGGACCAGGCTGCTCAGAGCCCCATCCTGCCTGGCTTTGAACACTTCCAAGGATGGGGCATCCACAGCTGGATGTGGCCCACCCTGGGCTGTGAATGCACATGGCTGGGTCACGTCCCACCTCTCATCCTTCAGCACCCCCAAGACCTTCTCAGCACCACTGCAAGAAGAAAAAAAATAAGCAAAGCCCCAAGGATGCATAGGGCTCTTATTTAAAGAGAGGACCCTTGCTGTGGATGACACAGGAAACCAGTAGAAAACAGGTTTTTACAGATTTAAAGTGATACTTTTGCACCTATTCTCACAATCAGCAGAAACAGCTGTTACTTTCATTTATAGAAATTCTGAGATGAAGCTCAGCTCTATTTAATATTCCATTTGAAATAGAAACATCCAGCACAAAAAAAGCCCCAAATCTTTAAAAATTATAAATAAGATAAATAGCAGAAGTCCTAACTAGGAAAAATTATGTGGGGAGGTAAGAAATTTACAATGTGTAAATCTAAAATTAGCTCTTGACATCAGCAGTCTCCAACTCCTGTTGAAACTCTGTGGAAACCATAAAATCAGTTATGGCTGGCTAAGTGCTTCCAAATTAGAATAAATTATCTTTAAAAAGTCTTCAAAAATATTTCTTGTTGATTACAAAAGTAACCTGAATCAGGTACCCATCATTGTAGCCATTGTTTCTAATGGTGTACTAAATTTTTTTATTAATCTACTGTTGATCTATCTACAGATAATTATAAAATCTGGTTGAATGAATGTTAAAGGAAAGAATTAATTTTGATACAAGGATTAAAAGTATATGTGGCAAAAGCATTACAATCATGATAAAACTGCCACACACAAAACTGAAAAAATGAGAGAAACATGGGAGACCTTGCTCAGCAAAATTTCACAAGAAAACTCCCAGCAAACTCTGTGAAAGGAGTGATAGTGTATAAACTTTGACCTTTACTTCACACAAACTGATGAGAACTTCTTCGGTGTCACAGGGAACACTATTAGAATAGAAGAAATGATGGCTATTGCTTTTCATTTCAGTTTAACTAAAGGACAAACCGAATTATATAGTAATTGACTGTGAGTAAATTAACTGTGTTTTAGGGTTAGAAATATCCAAAAATGAATTTTCATGGTAGCTAGGAAATCAGTTATATTATCTGGAAGCCAAGGTAAGCTAATGCACCTCTATTTTCTGGTGAGAAGGAAGGAGGCAGAGCAATTCTGCCAATCAGGCAACATCTCTTTGGAGAAAGAATTGGATTGGAAATAGTTTTGTCAGATCTTATTTCCACTATAAGCTAATCCTCTCTAGTTGTCATTTTATTTCAAAGAGACACTCATCCCATGGCAGCCAACTGCATATTAGTTTTGCAGATGTTCAGAGTGGGCTTTTTATAACACTTACAAGAATCAGCCACCTTTAGTTATGTAGAAAATACACACTTTAATACACTGACTGTCTCTACCAATGTATATGTAATAGCTTTGTTGCATTAATGTGCTTGTCTGCTTGATTTTTTAAAAAATTTATTTACTCTGTTTGGCTGATTGAAGCAATTTACTCTCCTTGGGAAAACATTTGTCTCTCAAGAGGAACACAACAGAGATGTTTATAGTGGGGTTATAAAAGCAGGGAGGAAGGATAAGCAGTAACCAAGACTATCACATCCAATTAAAATTGCTGGTATGACAACAGGAGAATATAATTAAGTATGATAGCAATTTAAGAAAGCAGAACAAAGAATAGCCAACACAAATTGAAGAAGAAAAGAATTATTACATCTTTGAAGATCATGGGAGGTCAGCCCCTCAGTTATTTGTTTTAATCCAGACACAGCATACCCAGCAAGATTCCAAAGAAGAGGATGTCAATTACTGAGGTTTTGAAAGCCATGTAGAGAAACAGAAAGTAATTATTGGAAAACATAACCAAACAGTTGTTTGCACAACAGCAAATATTATGAGATTCTCATAAAGTACATAATATATCTTCTACTCAGTACTTAATCACTAAAGCTCCTCTCTTCTCTCAAATACACTGGCAGTTTAACAATTGCTTTCAATGCAAAATACTGGTCATAGCTTACACACAGTGTATAGGATTTCTTCCCTATTTGATTATATTCCAAGAAAAAAAAAGTTTGTTATATAAATACCCAAATTCTGATAGCATAAATATTTGTACTGACAACAAGACACACATCAATGAGAGTCTTGAATGTATGTTTTATCAACAAAATAAGCTTTTTTTTAATAAAAATAAATAATGCACTACAACTTTTGTTGCTGTCACTAGAGAGGCAGACCTGGTAAGGATTTCATAATTGTGCTAAGTGTGACAGGATAGAAGCCAGCACCAGGCACACTTCAGTGAATGTCTCCTGATGCCACCAACATCACATTGAGGGTGTAAAAGCCTAGAGAACCATGGTACAATTCACAAGGTCTGTTGGAATCACCAGACTTGTAGCATCAGTCAGGCTTTTGCCTGACTTTACTCATGTGAGGCATGGCTGATTGAAAGATAAATGTATCTGTATGCTGCTTCTCCTCAGCTGCTGTTACCAGCAACCTTAATGAAAATAAAAAAAACAACATTCACAGCCAAAACAAATGTGCCAGCTGAGCTCCAGACTACTGATATTGAGCCTTACCTTTCAGTACTACAAAGGCACAGAGAGCCCCCAGCTCCTGTTCTTCTAAGTGTAGACCCTCTGTGTTGGGATAGATTTCCCAAAGTGTTTTTTGTTTCATTTTAGATACCAAAATAAATGACCTTGGCTACACTGAGCACTGCATTCTGTCCCAAGAATCCAATGCTGCATTACAAAACCTCAATTTTACTATGCCTGAAAACACACAAACAGAAAGGATTGCTTCAGATTGCAGTTCCAGTAATGATGCAAATGACACAATATCCTTTGAAGCTGACTTATTTTACCACTTTTCTTTTTGATTAAAATGTTTCATCCTTGAACTTTCACCTTATGATAAACAAGTGCATATAAAATCTAAGCCAGCATCACTTTATTCTTACAAAAAAACCCAGCCATTTTCTCATCCAGTAATTCAACCATCAGCTGCACAGCTCATATTCAAGGATGCAAGAGCATAAAAAGGCAAGGAATTGGACTACAGAGTAATGAAGAGTTTTCTCAGATTTTCACTGAAAGGTAAAATCTAAAATCCTCCAAGACCCTTTTTTGCAGGTTAAAAAAAGTCAGGAAGACCACTTTAATGGATGGTTCAAGTGGTTCAAGACTCTGAACATATTTTCTGAACATCCCTTTACAAGAGGTTCAGAAGATCATATTAAATTTAAAAAATCCTTTAAGCCTGTGTTTCAATTTGCAGCTATGAATTATGTGCTTAATACTGGAGAAAGAAGGAAAAAAATACATTTTTCAGATTGCAATTAACAGCAACAACAAATTACAGTGGAGTATACTGAATAGGATTTGCTCTACTGCAAACAATGCTATAGAGAATGGACTCAAAAAGGCAAATATGCTCTCCAGGAGTGTGCAGGTCTAAAACTAAGGTGAGAAAGATGACCTCAAAGATGAGAACATTCAGCTTACTCATAATCAAAATAAAGGAGCAAAGAGTCACTGACTGAAAAATCTGATTTTGGCCTCTGAAGACTATCACTCCTAGATAAAATCCAATCAACATACACACTTGTGATCAAATGATAGGAAAAGAAGATAAAAATAGCAGTAGGTTCATAAATCTGCTGCCAATTCTTCACTTTCTTCACTGTCCTCTAAAAGAGAACTGCCTGGACAACTCTTGCCTTTAGAGACTTCAGACTTGTGTTTTATGTATATAGGATTGTTTAAACATCCCCAGTGATCGTGAATAAACTTTCACAAAGACAATACTGACAATCTTTGAAGCAAATTACGCTGCATCATAAGCATCATGCATAAATGTGATAAAGAATTACTCTTTTCATTACTTTATGGGAAAATACCAACCAGCTACCACATTCAGGAGGACACAGAAAATTGTGATGTACTTATACATGTGAAAACCATTAAGTCACTCCTCAGTCTAACTGGAAATCCAACAGGCTTCCCATGATACCTGGGTATTTTTGCAGCTCATCATTGGTTCAGTTCAATTGCTAGATTCATCTGAGCAAATCCTTGCTCATCCAATCTCTATTTTACTTTGACAAGAAGAAACTGTTTGGGTAGTAGAGTTAATTTGAAAACATAAAACTCTGTGTGGGTTTCAAGTGGCAGATTAATATGCTTTTATCATTGCAGAAAATGTTTGTATGTACACAAAGGACTGTCACTTTTTAGCTCATATACACTATGCAAGATATGCAGACACACACATAGCAGAAGAAGAAGAAAATCCAGCTTTCCTAAATCCAAACCTGATGCCTATTCCTGAACATATTTGGGACTGGCAGCCTATGGCACACACACCAAGGCAAATCAACTTTTTGGATTTCAGTAAAGCTTTCAATGCTGTCTCACAGTTTTAGACAAAACATCCAGTACACAGCTGGATAAACACATCATGGGATGGGTGAGCAACTGGCTCATGGGTTGGGCACAAGGGTCCTGACAGAGAATGTGCTTGGGCACAGGGTGTAACTCAATGTGTCCCAGAAGTTGGACTTGATGATCCCTGTGGGTCCCTTCAGACTCAAGAGATTATGTGAATTAGGGATTTGATACTTGTCTGGAGTCTTCTGCCTCTCTCTGCTATGTGTCTTTTCTGTCCACATTCAAACAAAAATCATTGCCATCTGCTCCCATTGGAAACATTTGAATTTTTACTGCAGGTTTCAGTGGAAGTGGCAGGTGGGTGCATCAGATTCTTAACTTCTAATTTCAACTTCCTTCACTTCACCTCCTATCTGTATATGATGGTTTTGACTAAAGAAAGAATCACTTTTCTTATTAATACAAAGGAATAGAAAAACAAAAAGGCTAATATTTGTCCCAGTCTTCTTTAGGATCTATGTAAACTAAAAAGTGCAAAGCATCACAGAATAAGATATAAACAAACAAAAAAAAAAAAAAAAAAAAAAAAAGGCGGGGGGGGGGGGGGGGGCGACCCAAAAGCAAACAATTAAGTTTCCATGAACTTTGGACACACAAAGGCTGAATCAACCTTTTGGAAACATTCAGTAAATTTTCCCAACTCAGTAAATAAGTTGCTTAAAGAAACAAGCCTGGTTAGATCACTATATAACACTTAAGCAAATCCTTGTCTTTAGATCTAAAAGATTCCCAATTTGCTTCATGATCAGATCTAACACCTGGTACTATGTCATTATATAAAAAACTCCGCATTTTTTCAAATATTTACATTTAAAATTGTCATTTTCAACAGAGAGACAACAATCAAATAAAAATCAGGTAATTTGCTATCGGGAATAATCTCATTTCACAGAATAAATGTTACTTCTCGTATTCACAGTAATGATGAGTAAAAGCATGTTAAAAGTTCAATTACATTGAGGCAATTTAAATTACATTTGCTCCTTAAACACTCTTTCCTTCTTGTTTCACTTGCCCACAACATTGCAAGAACCCTTCAGCACTTAATTTATAAACTTCATTCTATTTTCCCTGTATATTTTATCATTTCGTTTATATAGAGTTCTTTTATTCATGAAAGTAGCAGTGTAGCCTCTTTTCTAGGTAATCTCATTTTAGTACTGTCCCACATTAGCCTGGAATAAAAGGAAATTTATTTTCAAAAGCATGAGTAGTAAATCATACAAATGCTGAAAGTGACACGATTTTAATTTTCTTTGAAAAAAATATAGAAAAATAAGACAGCACCTATAGAAGCTAGTGGAATAAATCAAATACATACACACAGGCCAACATAAAGGACTTATTTGCTGGAATTCTCAGATTTTTGGCAGCAGCTATTTTTGTTGAATGCACCTTTTCAGTAATTATAACCCAGTTCTCTCATGCAGATGCGTTTAAGTTTTAAGAGATGTTTAACAGTAAACATTTCAAATAACTCAGCAGCTTGAAGTCTGACATGATGTGGTTCAGTGACTTCGAGTTTGTTGCAGAGTGGAACCTTAACAATAAAAAATAGCACATATTTTCATTTACACAAACTATGCATTGTAGAGTTGAAGAGTAGTATTCTCCAACCTGGAAAGAGCCAATGCTCACTGCATGATGGCTTGAGGTTCTAAAGCCTCAAAGAGCTTTGTTGGCGTATACATGATGCCAATGCTCTGAAAATTTTGCTAGATAAACTGCTGAATCTTGCTGGCACAGCTAAAAAGTGTTCTCACCTCTTTGTAAGAACCCATGCAACAGAAGCAGGAGAAGGGACCTTACAATGGGCAGGAAGACACACAGTCAACATCTGCTGAGGTTGCTGGGCTGGTAATCCCTCCTTTGAGGGGAGGCTGGAGGCAGCAGTGTCTTCTTCAGCACCTACACCAACACCTTCCAGAACTTGCCTATCAAAACTCCAGCAAATTCCCTGCTGATGCCAGGGCTCTTTCACACATGGTTTACTGGGTTTTCAATGTGTTTCAAAGCTTTTCTCTATAAGTAAATGAATGATATAGCTGCATTGTCCCTCCTTTGTAGTCCTGTTATCATCTCCAGGAGTCACAACACAGCTGAACACATTCACATTTCTGCACTCAAGTGATAAGGTAGCTTCCTTAGCTAAACAGAAAAAAAAACCTGAAAGCAGAGATGTACTGACAGCATTTTGGCCCAGTAGAGAACATCTGGCTTATGTCCTAAAATATTTCTTCCCAAAGTCTTGCTTCTCAAACTTGCTTTGTTATCCCCAGGAACTCTGTTTCAACCTGTTTTTCGTGGTCTGATCCTGCTCCTACCCAGACTTCTCACACTTGACTTTTGAAGCCCTTGAATTTTGTTGTCATGCTCAGCTGGCAAGGACATCTCCTTTAAGGACATCTTATTATTCCCTCATATGTTTTTTCCTATCTGTCATATTCATTCCAAATCAGAAGAACATGTGAAAAAAAAAAAAAAAAAAATCCCCACCCCAAAAATATAAAGCAAAAAATTGACACAAAGTTCATGTCCATCACAAGTGCTATCAGATAGCACAGCAAATTTTGTGCAAGGCAGTGGGATATTTAATAATCACAAAAGCTACAGTGCAAATATTTTGCTTCACCTGTGGGACCTGGGCAACTATTTGAGACTGGAGAAGAATTTCACGAGGAAAAAAACCACAAAAACCCTGACCAAATCGCTATTCCAGATGATGCCACAAACTCACCTGTGGAGAGGTCCCAGTCTCTGCTAGCTCCCCACCTCTGCACCCCTTAGCCCCAGTGAATTTCCCTCTTTCAGAAGATTTTTTTCTTCTCCTCCATCTCTAGCTCAAAGTAACAAAGGACATTCAGCAATTTGTCTGGCTCCTCCCTCTCACTTTACATTTATCCTTTAGCCAGTCAAGATAATTGCTCCCAAAGCTTCCTGCCTTTCCATGCTGTATGGAGGGCAAATTAATACATAGTGTTTAAAGAGAAGGTAGGCTTTCATTTCCACAGCCAGTGAAGTGTATTTACTTCCTAATCTCCATTTTATTAAGTGTGCAAGTACAGATCTCATCTCTGCATGCTCTAGAGATAGATGTAGAGAAAAAGAAGTGCCTAACATAAAGCAATACTGTTAAAAAAAAAAAAAAAAGAAAGAAGAAAAATATTTCAAACATAGAATTTCAAAGACTCTGAACAAAGATAAATTCTACACAAGCAAACTCCAGTTTACAGACTGCTTATTTACACAGGGCAGTGTCTATTTACCCTGGAATAGTTGTTACTTGCATAGTAATCAAGACCACACTTACTACAGCTGTTGCAGAGTGAAAGAACCCTCTTCTCAGCTAAACAATGACAGGGTTCAGCCAGAACAGTCATCTAAGAAGGGACCAAGCAGCAGAGATTATGTGAGTAATGGGGAGAGGAGCAGACAGCTGAATCCAGCAAGGCAGCCAAAAGCTTCTACTGGGCAGAAAAAAAAATCCAAGGGCTTTTCTGCATATGAAGTTTTTTCTTACTATATGTGTAAGATTTACATGCTAAATCCACTAGGTTATGCTAAATTTCTCAGCTAAACTGATCATGCTCAAGGCACAGGCTTTGGAATCAGCATGACCATTAAATTGTTTAGGAATATCTTTGTCCATTGGCAGCCCTAAGAACTCTTCCTATTAAGAGACTCCTGCTGTCAATTTACCATTCACATATCATACTCCAAATAAATGCTGCTATCCTGGCAAAAACCTGCAATACAGAGCTGATGTGAGAGTCTGTCTTTGAACCACAGTTGCAGGAGAAGATAATGACCTTCTCTGGTAGACTTACAGACTCCAGAAAAGGAGATTGGAAATCCCTTGTTTTTCAGGAATTTTTTGGTGCTTATTATATAAAATATTTTGAGGGAGGGAGATTGAGGATTTGGTTTAGTTGTTTTTTTACTGGTCTTTTGAATTTTGGAGTCTTGAGTGGCCAGTGCCAAAGAAAGAACTCTAAAGTAAATTGTTTACTTTCTTGGCAACCCATACATAATAACTTCAAAATGACAATGACTTTGTTACTATGCCCAAGTGTGTAAAATAAATTATAGAATGTATCTTTTTTTTTAAAGAGTGTTTCTGTGTAAGAAAAGTGTAGGAGTTTTGTTGTTACAGTAGTTAGAGCCCCCAAGAATGGAAATACCTCATAATGTCTCTTACAAAAAAAAAACCCACTTGTGACTTGGTAATGAAAACACTGAGGAACAATCTAAACATGTCCAAAAATTGTTTAAACCTTATGAAGCACTACACACATTTAGATAGATTAGCAGACCCTCATTACTCAGAATTAGCAAGCTTCAAGTGTGTAACAATGACAGTGAAACACCTAGCCAAAACAAACAAAGAACAAACAAATTTTTGAAAAAGAAATCAAGAAAGCTGACTTCCAGCTAATGTTCCTAAAAGGCATTCACTACAGACTGGATATGCAGTAGTTTTTATGCAGAAGTAGAGTTTAAGCAGGTTTGAATTTCTCAAGACCCAGGTAATATTAAAGTATAGAAGAAAAGTATTGCAAGTTAGAAACAGATCCAAAGAGAAATTATTGAGAAGTGTATTTCTGTGAAAAAAAAAAAAAAGAGCTTTTTAAGCTTTGGCTGCTGATGAAGAATATACATGCATGCAAAACCACATTTGAAACAGCACAGTGCCATGTACAAAGAACCATGCCACTTATTTAAAAAGATTGTACAACTCATAGTTGAATGCAGTCTGCAGGTCTTCTGTCTCCAAATCCCTAAGAACCTTTAGAAAATCTGGTCCATATTGCTTGAAAATGTGACTTCAGTCTGTTATCTCAAATTCTTCATGCAAATCAAATCTCCCATTTCATTACCTCACTACTACTCAGTGGCACATAAGAGAGCATTACCAACATCATTTTATGTAAAAAAAAAAAGAAAAAAAGAAAAAAAAAAATCAATTTGGTAAACACATTTTACCCACAAATACATATTATATAAATATTTCTCTAAATAATAATAATAATAATAACAGTTTCACTTGTGGGGGCCACAATGGCAATACAGTACCTTTGAGCTTCAAACAGAAGCCTGAGGGGTAATTTTTCTGCATATTTCCTAAAGGCTTTTGCTCATGCAGGATGTTTTTACTTGTTTTACTTGTTTTCTATTTAAATGTACATGCCCATTTAGGAACGTGAATAAACACCCTTGCATGCTGATCTTTGAACTGAGAATATTTAAACTTTTGCTTGGGACAGCTTACCTGGGTTTTTTTTGATTACCATTATAAAGTCAAACAAACTAAATCTTTTGAGAGACTGATGTGGTCAGCGAAACAAGAAGAGAATGTTAAACATCCCCTCTCCTTGCAATGCATACCTCTGTCAGGAATGACTTGGCTGTGGAAGGGTTCATGATGAGAATGGCCCGTCTCAGGGTATCCCGGTAGCGGTTCAGTTCCTCTATCCTCAGACTGGCAAAGAGCCCCGTGATCATTTTATTGATGTTGTTTTCTACTTTCTGCAATGCTACATCCATTCCCTGTTGAGATACTTTGTCTAAAAATTCTTGTATTCCACGGATATCTGGAAAAAACAGAAGGCAAATAAGATGTTAATTGGGAAATGGACAAAACGACACAAGTAACTGTTCAATTTATCCCACAGAAACATTTTTTCAGTTAGATCCCTACAGGCTTTCCCTTAATATTCATTAAACCTCTTCCTGAGCTATGTTCACTGCATTTCTTAAAGTACTAAAACAGGAGAAAGAATGGCTGCACAACAGCTACTGTCCAAAACAGCCATTAGAAAACAAACCTACAAACACTTCTAGTAATTTCCCTAATTGGGCCATTCAACCATCACACTTCATCCTAAACTTTCTTAAAGGACTTTGATACTAAAACCCATACAGGCCACTGAGACCATCAGACACAATTCTTCCTTCAAGCAAGAGTTGTTGGAGGGCAACTGAGGATGAGAAAGGCAGGGAGCAGATTGTTTTCTTTTGTGAAACTCCAAACTGTGTTATCCATGCTATGCAGCTTCTTGTATCAAAGTGAAGCTTGGGTTGTTCACTCACAAAAAAAGTCTTAACATTGTTCTAAACTTCACAATAATTTATTTCCTTCAGAAACACAGCAGAAACCAGATGTACAGATGTTGCAATGATACTGCTTGCCCTCATCTGATATCACTGGCTGAGTTTAGTAAATTCTCCCCAGCAAATTGCTCCTGTGGAGCTTTATGGGAACTCTGGGTAAACCCCTCTTAAGAATAACTTAGAAAGGAAGACTTGATCCATGAAATGTCAACTGCCTAGCTTGTAGTATATTTATAGTCTACCAAACTGAAATGTCTGGGTGCTTTTCACATTGTTATGCTGCCTCTAGCTGGGCCAAGCCTTTGGAAGGGCTTTTTCCAGTCCTGAACTCTACAAGCATGCTTGACTTTTTCTTTCCCTTTGCTCTTTCAAATGATTTTAACTAAAATCCCAAACCCTATGGTTAAAATTTAAAATCATTGAATGATTTCACAAGTCAGATCAGGGCCTTCTGGACCTGAGGAAAATCCCTTCAGCCTCACTGAGTCATTGCTCTCTCTCCCATTAGAATATTCAATCTGGTCTCTCCTAGATGTATAGTCTTAGTTCCAGTCTCTGAGGGAATACAGTTCCTTCTTTGCTTGTCTCAATCACTCATTTTTCAGGGGAATGGTCAGCCCTGAAGCTACAGCTTATTACGTGTCTGCATGAGACATCTTATAATTGAGAAAGCTTCCAATTAGCCTTGCAACAGCTTGGCTACTTATGTCTTTCATCCTGACCTACCAACTTACCCTGATCTTTCTATGAGGGGTGCCACAAACAGCAGTATTAGGAAAAGAAAGTTGAGTCTGCATAGGAGAAAAAATATTCTGCCTGCCTCACCAGCAGTGATCAGCTAACTAGAAAATATTACAGACAGCCATCCTCCTCAAGCACCACTTTACTGAGAAGCTTCAAATTATGAAGCAATAGCCATGCAATAGCTTATAATCAAACTGTACACAAGAATAATTCAGCAGGGCTAGTCCTGGAAGTCTGTCACAAACAGCAAGCTGGGTCTTCTGTCTAGAGCTCCAAAATACCATGAACTGGAAAGAAATGGTATTTTAGGCATTTAGACTATTTTAGACATTCATCACCAAAACCTCACTCTCCAGACACTGCCTAAATATCAGTATTACTAAACACTTATAGGATAGTTTAAACATGAATAAAATACATGCATGCCCTAAAAATAAAGTTCCATAAGAGAATCAGATACTAATTACAGCTTCTATTTAATATCTAAATCAGGAAAATTAGATTCAATCTAATCAGAGATGTTAGAAATTTTTGGCACTTTAAATACCAACAAGATTATTTGAAGAGCTACAAATATGTCTAGTTTTATGCAAATGATAAAATAACTTCTTTTTACTTTAACCCCTTCATTCTAAAGTTCCTGAGGCTCACACACTGAGAATTACTCAGGATCCAGACTACTTAAATCATATAATGGCTAAAACTGACTGGTTGAAGTCAAAACCACTGAAGCACAAGGAACACATGTAGATGAGATCCAAATATGTTATCAAAATACCAGGAAGAAAATTTACTTAGGCTATGAAAACCATTTTAAAGACTTAAATTCTATCTCATAAATCCATATATTTTCTGACACAGAACAGGGTGAGCAGGAACCACCAAAGTTTCATTGGTCCTTCTTCAAAACAAGAACATAATTTCACTTGACCTGAATTTATAAACACACTGCAGTTATTGAAATCTGCATGATCTGTGTTGACCCAGAAGCCAGATTATAGGACCAAATTATTTTCTTTGTCATGAAGATCTTCATATAAAGAATGAAATAATCATATTGAATCTTCACTAAATGATGGCATAAAAGAGATCCAGTATTGTTTTCTACATTTATTAGGTGACTGTGCCAACCATATTGCATCTGTGTGACATGCTATTAGGAAAACACCACCATTCTAATGGAAAATATACCAAACAAAGATTCCTACTTCTTCTTTATTACTTCTGGTTTTGGCATTGGTACAACACAGAGACATGGGCAGGAAATAAATACAGACTCTGGTTATATCTCAGCTTACCCAGTAGCAGAATGGAGGTATTGGTGGAGCTCACCTGCTGCTGTGAAACAGCAGAAAGCACATAGAAACACCCTGCAATTTAAATGCTATTTAAATCACGATGGTACTTCCAATATTTCAGCAGCAAGTCAGTAGCAATGATCATATTCAAAGCACATGCCAAAGAACAGATGCTGCCACTGAATGGGCAGCGTTATCTTTCCTGCGTGGATTGTCTGAACGTGGCACATATCCACGCTGAGCTGTGGAATCATCTTTCTAATAAACAAACTCCTTCTACAGGAAAATCTGGCAAGCAACCTGTGGCACAGATGGCTTTGCTAAGGAGACACAAGACTGTTCATGTCTGGAACACAGGTGTTTCTTGCCCTGAATTTGCTAGCCAACCAACCTGTTGCCCAGCCAGAAGTCACATTTCTACTTTATATTTAAATCAGATGAGTCACAGTCATTGCCAGAAATTCAGAACAGTTTCTCCATTATCACCAGTATTAATTATCTTCCTTAGTGATCAAAGCCAAAGTTAGCACATAGAGACAGATCAATGCTAAAACAAAAGTTGCTATCTCCTCTCCCAGCTCAATGCCACTATAATTTAGTATTAAATTTCCTGTTTTTTACTGGAGCCATCACTTCCAGTTTAAATACATGTGCACAAGAACAGAAAACCCCTCTGTAGTCAGCATCCCCTTTAGGGTTAAACCAGGATGGAAATTTAAAAGAAGCATTACCAAACATTCTCCTTATAACCCAAACTGCTCAATTTAAGAGACTGAGAAGTTGACTTGGAAATGCTAATAAACAAAGCAAGCAAAATTTGTCAAGGCCTCTGTTGGAATGTCCTTCCCTGGCAGACATAACCATGCCACAAGGCAGAGGTCTCCAGGGAGGGCTTGTGGTCTGCACTGGGGGTGCACAGCAGGTCTGACACTGCAGCCACAGCTGGGACACACATGCAGAGCATCCTGCAGAGGACAGCTCAAAGCCTAGAGCCTCTGAAACTGCAGACTTGGCTGATATATTCAATTGCAGGTACTCAGTGTAACACTGCTCCAGTTGAGATCTCAATTCAGATGACAGCTTCACCAAACTTGTCATTACTGTGCCAGCTACCATAGATTCTGACCTAAGAAAGAATTTAGGAAACGAAGCATAAACACACACCTTCTTCTCACTGAAAAATACTTTTGATACTGAAGAAAGCACAAGAAACAGGTATCTTAAATACAGAGTATGCTCAGAGAAAAGTGCCCTTCACAGACTATGGGTCTAAATCTTCAGCCTGGTAGGAACACTCAGACCTCACCTAACATAAACCATAAGAACCATTTAATGGAAAAGTTCAGGCACGTGGTGTGACTTGTGATGATGCTCACAGCAGGGCCAGGAGTGGCACTTCAATGAGCTTGTGGATCCCTTCTAGCTCAAAAGATTCTATGGTTATTGCACAAGGGCTTTTTTAAACATGGGACCAGATCTCATCTCAATTTTTTATTCTATCTGGCTGCCCATAACTTTCCTTTGCCATGTCTTTTTTTATACAGAGGGAGGAAGTCCTCCCAGTCCATCTTGGAGAAAATCTAATAATCAGGGCATCCTAGAATAAAATATGCTGTTTTTCAGGCATCTCATACAGGAATGCCAGGATGCATATGAAGATTTTATAAGCTGAATAAAATGAACAGCAAATATTAAATAACTCATAAGTTAACTACTTCTTCCACCCTTATTAACAACAAGCATCTACAAGTAGAAGCAAAGTTCTTAAAAAAATTCAGATCACACTATTATCAGGAGATAAGAAAGATGACACTATTCACTAATGGTAATAAATTAATCTATCCACCTGTATCATGTTCCACCTAAATTACAAGGCACTCACTGTGCACTTTGGTTGTCTCAAGCCTGGCTTACAGTCATTAGCTCATCCTCCCTCTGATGGCATTTTAGATCTGAGAACATTCTCCTCAGAGTATCTGGCTGATAAATACCAACTGATTCAGCTGCAGTGGTAAAGGTGAATGTGCTTGTCATAAATATTCACTGGCTGATTTGCACAAAAGACCACTTTATTTGTACAGATGATGAGAAAAGCCATTGTACAGCAAACAACACTGCTCAAATTCTTACCAATAACAGCTTTACAAGCCTAGCACAGTGATTCTTCTTTCCATGAAGCTGGCTAACATGACACCAACTATTAACTGTGGAAATGCACAGTGCCCAAGGGAGGTGTGCAGCTTCAGCTGGACTCTGATGCTCTGTGCAAAGACTTGTGAAAAGTGTTTGCATTCCTGTGTTGATCTCTATTAACATGGTTAAGATCCAGACTGAGGGAAACAAAAAATTTAGCAGGATGATTCAGTAACTGTCCTTCATTTTAGTTTCATAGCAGTGGGATTCCCTCTCATTAATCATTTTATATGTAATCTGTTGAATCTCTAAACTAAAATTAGTTTTAAAAATCCAAACATCTCAATTCTTTTATATTATCATTTGGGAAATAAGAATTGCTCAGTTACCTCAGAAATTTCAGCAGGATGATCTAACTTCAGAGAATATAGCAGTAGTTCAAACTCATGAGAAGTAAATTCAAACCTAAATGCTCAATTACATACAAAATCTCATTTATATTATCAGATTTTCTGCAACCAAAGAAGGGGAGATTTATCTTGGGAGAAACTGAACATCTGTAAATGGTACAAATGACTGGGGTCTTTTCTCCCCCCTGTTTGCAACTTTCTGAAATTTTACACATGAAAGAGAAGCCAACAAATTGTCTCCAATTTTTTAGTAACACTGAACAGAGAAAAATGAAAAAAAAAATACACTTGCATATTTTTTGAAAATATTTCCATTTCAAATTTAAATATAAGCAGGTGATTCCAATTTCTGTTGTTTGGCATGAACTATTTTGGCACTAGTGAAATGTCTATGCAATCCCTATTTTAAGGGTTCATTCAAATGTTATTTACATTGGCTACTTTTGTGTCACATTATCAGTTATTAGAAATTATTCTTTAAATAAGCAAAATCAATACAGATAGTCTTGAGCAGTTGAATCAGTATCAGGGGAAAGATATCAACATTTGCAATTTTCAAATCCTACAAGACATCAGTTTTGAATCTTACTGAGGGTTGACACAAGATCACAAGATGCTTCCTTTGAGTTTCTTTTTTCCTGTTTTTCTTTTTTTTTTTTTTGACTGGAAAGGAAAAGGAAAAAAAAAGCAAAGAATAAAAAAGATAAATAAGAATGAAGCTAGAAATAATCCTTCAGAGTATCTGCTGTTACTGTAGCTTCTCAAAAAATAGAAAGGAAGTCAGATTGTGATCAACAGCCTCACTTGTGAAGGTTGACATGGCAATATATTCTATCCATGTACTTTTGACTGTATAACCTGCTTTCTATCTCTTCATTCAATTCCCTTTTGACCACAGTTTGCATTAGAGATTTCCAAAAGGCTTCTATGGATTGTCTTTGAGTGAAAAAACCTCTTGAAAGAAATTAATTTTCCCTGCCTAGTGCCTTCAAATCATGCCAAACTTAAAAATTGTATGCAAACCCCGTACAACAGAACTTTCTATATCTGTGTAGATATAAGTCTTTATTAAATAGCAAATATATATGTATATATTATCTAAGTCTGCCTGTACAATTCACCAGTTCTCTGGTGGTTCTCAGAAGCATGAGGAACTGTGCTTCCCCTTCCAGGGAGATGGATAAAGAGTGACAGAGACTCTGTAAAAAAGGTGCAATACATGACTGCATTGGTGTTATAAACTTCCTTAAGACAAACCATTCTCCACATCCTAAAGAACATCCTCAGTTGATTAAAAGCTTACAGTATAGAAACAGGAATATTTTATGAGTAAACTGGTGCTCTGAATAACATAACCTGCAAAAGTGAAGCTGATAAACTAAGATTTAGGAATAATGCTATAAATGCTTTCTAGTTTCTCCTGTCTCTGCTTCCTCTTTTTCTTGACTGGTTAAAACTCTCAGAGACAAGTTTTCTTTTCAATTTATGATATTAATTGACATTTACAATGTTATGCAAAATTCATACTTTTTTCCCAGTGGTGATATAATTTCTTCAATTCAGCATGCAAAAATTAATCTCAAAAGTTTCCTCATTTGATTACCATTCATTTATTTAGCTGCCAAAATATAAACTTAAAACTTAAATGTAGTACTTCTGAGAAGATAGAATAATGTGCTAAAAAATACTTAGCAAACTGTGGCAGCTATCATTACATGCTCCAGGTATTCAAATATTCTTTAAATAAATCACTGGTCTTCATATGCAGGCTGCATATATAAATGAAATCTTGTATCTCTGCAAAACTTCAAAATAACACCTCTTCTACAGAGTTTTCCCACTGCACAGATATTGGGAGAACATTTAAAGTTTTATTTTGGTCCCAGTTTACTAACACAGCACAGGTCTGTCAGACAAAACCTTTGAATGCTTTCCCCTGTGCCCTCCCTAAGGACTGCAACTTGAGGGAGTGACAAACACTCTCTTATCTTGCTACACTCATTCACTTACAGTTCCTGCAATACATTCCTCCAAGTGTTCTGTGGCTGAAAAGCAGGAGAAAGTCCATTTTTCCACTAGAAGAAAATTTTATAGAATGATTCAGAAGTTGAATCATCCTAGGCTCGCCCAAATTATATACTCAATTTGCAGTGGTAACATCAATCAGGAAATGCAAGTTGTGACAGAAATTCTCACCTGACAAACTCAAGTTACTCAGATGAAAATTAATGGTCCTCTTTCCTTATCTGAATGACGTAATAAATACTAATGAAAAAAAAAAAGTTCAGTAATAAGCTTGAATTAATTATATGTTTATTGAGGCACAGTGAAGCAAATGAGTATGGGAAGCTGGCAAAGAGCCAGATGAGTAATAAACAGTTTTAAGACTGTCTGGAGACAGACTTGAGAATATTATAGTCATCAAGCAGCTGAAAACAGCCTCAGGGTAATTATAAGCATTTGCAATCGATTAAAGAGAGCATGATTCTTTTATGAGTCTTTATTAAACTTGCATTAAAACTTAAAATGATTAGAAAATGTTATGGTTTCAAGCACATCTATGTCAGTGGTCATTATATTTATTTCTGGAAAATGTGTGTGCAGGAAAGTGTCCACGGGATCACTTACTCCATAAGGGTTTTAAAGGAATTGCTGGAAATTTGGGGCCCATACCTACAGAGGGGCATCATCTCAGAATATCACCTCTCTGAAAATGTAGGAGGCAGCCATTCTGCAAGCAGCTCAGCCTCTCAGGTTCCAGGTATAATCCCTGTTTTTCTGTGATCTTTAAAGAACAGCACTCATATTCCATAGAACTATGCTTAATTTATTTGCAAAAACCACTGCCTTTCTGGGATAGGGATTGGGATGATGCTCTTTCATTTTCACAGATCTGTTTACTTAAACTCAACTCAGTAATACAGATGCCTCTGCTCTCTCATCAAAATTATATTAATTTTTTCTCTTTCTCCAAAATCCACTCTCAGATTGAGCTTGAGACATCTACTGGCCAAGAACCTCACACCACTGCCTTCATCCTTTCCTTGTGCAGAAATAATCTGAAACCCTTGTAGATGATAAAGGTGCAAGAAGGGAGATCCATGAGGAAGTTTTTTAAGACAGATGCCCACTAAACTCTTTCTTACTGCAAACATCCTCCCTTCTGCTCCAGCCAAGCCTTGACAATTACTTCTTCAACCTCTGTTTCCTGTGGTAATGCCTCCTTCAGCCTCATAGATCAAATCCCCTCTGTAATCTTAATGCTTGCTTTTATTCTCTTCTTTACAAAAGTTAAAATTAAATTATGGCAAATAGCAATAGAGAATGGCAAATATCCATTGCCAAATATTTGCAGTATTAGTAGGAAGGTCAAAAAACTGTAAGGGAAGATAACTTAGTTCTGGAATCAGTAAATATTTTATAGCTCTCCAGTGATGACTGCATATCAAGAGCATGCTGGGATGAAATACAGAAGGTTAGGCCAAAAATTGGGAAAGAGAAATGGTATTAAGATTTTTTTCTCTTTTAATACGAAATTCAGAAGGGTTTTAAAATGTTACTATCATAACTATAAAACAATTGGGATTAAGATAAAATTAATTTTCCAGAGAAAAAGTCTTATTCCATCAGCCTTTCCAAGAGGAAAACTGCAGAATCTTTCTATCTACTTTAGCAGCAATAAAACATTAAAAATAAATGTTTTCAAACAGCTAGACTTTCTGTCTTTCATCTTAGAAATGCAGAGATACCTACACTGTAAATTTCACAAAATTCACAACCATGTTCTTGCAGTGATTGACTGGTTTCTTCATAAAGAATTTACTACTACAGAAAAGTATCCACATTTTTTCCTGGAAAATACAGTAAGCTGTAAACTGCCCGAGAGTAAAACATGAATTGCAAAAGCTTGTCCCTTGTTGATGCACCACTGAGATAAAACCCAACAATATGCTGGGATTGCAGCTCAATCACTCTGCCTATACAGCCAGGGCTCACACATTCTGGTCTCAAATTACTATTTCATTCTGGGAAATGTGTCCATCTTTTTCATGTTGGTTTTTGGGGACTGGTCACTGTCAGGTCCGAGTCTGTGGATCAGGAAAGATTTGCTGTTTCTAACTGCATTTTGCTCACTTTGAACCTGAAACCATTAAAGATTAAGAACTTGGCAAACTCGTTCGAAATGTTTACAGATAGCAGTGGTTCTTTTTGCAAATCCAAACTCTGCAATTTCCGAAGGTATAAGTTATACATTTACAGTGTCCCATCTGAAAATGCCTTCACTGAAAGGGTGCTGCTGCTCCTAAGGAGGAATTCATACTAGAGGAGAAGCTCCCCAGCCTCCACATCTGCTTGTGAGAAGGAGATGCACAAAACCCTCTGCACATTGAGCTGAGCAGTCAAGAATGAAGTGAGTAGGAGCTGATTTGGCTGCTTAAATGAAGTAAATTTGGCTTCTATATACTCTGTGGATAGTAATTTTAATAGCAGTTTGAGAAAGGCATCAGTCTACTGCATAATTTTGCTGCATTTCATGCCACCTACTCTTTATTTCTGCAAGATGATTCTCTTTAATGGCCTTTGAAGAAGTGAAAAATTCTTCCTGAATGCTTTTAACATATACATATATTAAATTTTCTTAAACAAAATCAGATTTCATGTTCCAGACAGGCCCTAACTTGTTTTACCAGAAGGAACAAAACACACTGAATACAAGGAGTTTGATTTGTATAGTCAACACATTGACTGCACTGGGAGTTTGGTCTAGATCATGCTTGCAGAGTGCAAGGATTGGGGAAAAGACAACTTGTTCTGATTTTCAAAAGTTCATCTGAATTTATACACTAAACACAACTGTAGTAAATTAAATATAGCAACTATCACCTAAGCCTGCTCAGTTTAAAATGCTCTTTTTTCTCACATCCCCACTCATTAATTCCTACTGTATGTAGGAGTAGGCTCTACCACTTAGTAAAGACTATGGCTTTTCTAAAGTCTTTACTTAGCATATCTAAGTCAACAGAA
The DNA here is from genome assembly GCF_903797595.1 of Erithacus rubecula. Taxonomy (NCBI): domain Eukaryota; kingdom Metazoa; phylum Chordata; class Aves; order Passeriformes; family Muscicapidae; genus Erithacus; species Erithacus rubecula. Next base: position 50,572,186 of record NC_136687.1, read on the forward strand.
GGAAAATAAGTTGGTTTTTTTTTTTTACAGTTATCAAGGTGTCCTTTGTTTTGCATCAAAATAGTCAGCCTACCTTCAGATTACTTGGAAAAGAAACATCATTTGAAAACTTAGACATCAATTATTTCAGAAATGCATTTTACCCCACTTTTCCACTATCTGGCTGGTTATGACTTCATAATTGCTTCCTTCAAAGACTTGACTTTCCTTGTCAGTAAAGAACCTTTAAGTAGACTTGAAGTTTCTGAGATTTAGATGTCAATACAGTAGTGTTAAAACAGAACTGAATATACTCATCTACTTATATTCAAAATAAGAATGAGATGTTTAAGGAGGATAACATAAGGGAAATTATTCTCAGGCCTGCAGAAAACATTTCCATTATAAAAAATTCTCTGATAATGCAAAACAATCCTTGATAGACTGCAAGATAAAATTCAAAAGCAATTCTATTGATAGGAGTTAAAAATGTTGATTTTGATAAATTGATACACAAAGGTTTGCAGCTTATATTAAAGATGCAAGGAAACTGGTTTAGTGCAGTGTGCACTTTGGAAAAGATCCCAATTTTACTTTAGGAAAATTTATTTTAAATATGAAAGGCCCATTTTCTTCCACAGAGCAAAATTATTACTGGAAATAATTTCAGTAATACAAGTACAGTATTTGGTTTTAAATAATTAAATTAAATGACTATACAAAATAGTTTATTGGAAAGGAAAGTACTGAAATTGTGCTGGTTGCTGGAATCAATCAGTCTATTAGTGCTTTCACATTTTCTAACTTACAAGAATATGTCAACAATGAGAAAAAAAAGATGAACACATACCAGAATCTATATTCCCATTATTTGTCAAATGTCATTTACTTCTATAAAGACATCACTTCATGCTATGATACACACCTTGAGAAGGAAAGATCACTGCACATGAAAAAATACCACCAGGACAAGATTGCTGCTTGCACAGGTGTCAGTTTTGGAGGCAGCTGTACTCAACATATCAATAATCTCTTAATATGAAATTAATTCTAACGCATGTATCAAACTTCTACATGCTTTAATGCTTAATACTAAATATTCTATTAAAATGTCTAATATTAACTGCTGCTAGCAGTTACATTGAAGAAAGCTTTTAGCAAGAATTTCATTTTAGGTCTGTATGACCTGAGAAAATAAATGTCTCACACAGCACAACCTCTCAGGCAAACTATTGTATGGGACTGGAATCTTCCAGAGGAAACTGCAACCACCCTTAGCTGACCAAAGAGATGGATTATTCCTGGACCTCCACCTCATATCTATATGCCCAGTCTTGACTTCTTTCTAAAACAGGAATAGAAGTTAATGGAAATATTCCCTTCCTCAGGGTCTTCAGGAATTTTGTTCCAACTCCCTTTCTAAAAATCCAAACTGACACAGGAATAGTTTTCTTTTGTAAAAATATTTCATGTCTAGAGACCCATCAAAGGAATGGCTTCCTCAAACATCACAGAGTCATGGAATAATTAGAGTTGGATGGGATTTCAGGACATCACACTGTCCAACCTGCTGTTTAAAGCATGGTGAATACTGAATTCAGACTTATCCACTCTATAATCCATTAAAAAGTGATTCCAGTTCCTCTATTCATGCCATTAATTTCTTTATCCTTCTCTCTGGGCTAGTTCCTCTTCCATCAGTAAAGAATCCTAGAAGAGAAAATCCAAACTGCTAACATATGAGAAATGTTTTAGTTTATCAATAAATTAGCAGGAAAGGAGAGAAAGTTATTTGTTAATGTTTATAATAATCTGGCAAGATTACTCTCTAGGGGTTACTAATCAAAAAATGTCATGATATATCCTGTAGTATATACTAAATCTAGAATGCTGGGAGGTTTTTTGCACCTTTTCCTGATGTTTGTGATGGTGATCACTAATCAGAGGCAGATTATCAGTCTGTCCTGGTTAGTATGGCATTACTTGTTGACTGCTCAATTAAGAATGCCAGAGAGGCTGGTACAGAGACCAAATACTTGTCACAGGTCACATCTGAGGATGATGTGTCACTGAATGAGCTACTGCTCTGAAACTAATTCCCTGCAGGCAGGCAGGCAGGCATTTGTGTTATGAAAGTCATACCATTATGAAGTTCTTACCCAGATATCAAGGACAAAAAAACATAGTGTCTGAACTGTATTTTTTAATTAAATAATGAAACTTGGATAATTTAAACCCAGTATTTTTGGATATAATTATTCAAAGATATTAATTACAAAATTTACTTGAGACTTTTAAACTCAAAAATGCATGCATAAAGATACAATTTAAATGAAATGTTTGTAGTTGTCTTCATAGGTACCTGGCAATTAAATATACAAACTCATCATTTCTAAACAAAAATATTCTGTAGTGAAATTTTTAGATTTTTTGTTTGTTTTTTTGGGGTTTTTTTTTTGGTGTGTTCCTTATCCCATGTCTGGTGCTTTTAGACACTGCTTTGTTATAAAGAAGAATTCTTCTACTCGTCACTGTCTATTCTTCTAACTTAAGAATTTATTATGTAGGCAGGGAACAAAAATCAATAACACCTGACCTGAATGAACCAGATATTATGCACAGTAAATCGCTGAAGTGAGCATTTTTCTATAACTTAAAGATTTAACTTTGAACATAAGTTTTAAAATGCTCATCCAAGCCAGTCATGATTACTTATGAATACTGGATGCATCTGAACAAAACAGGTCTGTTGCAAAGCAATTTTTCACAGAAATAAAGATTGTGAAATTCGTTAGATAATGCATCCTACTGGAGAAATCTTTGCAGATCTTCTGTCAGCTGTAGAAAATATCTGGACCAAAATTGGCTGATTCACTGAGCTGGATGGTGCAGTCTTGTGACACTGCCATCTGTGTCACACTTACTCTATCACACAAAAACCACCAATTCAGCACCTTCTGAGGAGCACTGAATGAACTCAAAGCAGAGGAATTGCTGTCTTGTCCAAGCCCTCCTCCTCAACTTCTTCACTCTCCAGAACTTCTTTCTACATGGTTTATATTTATGACTAGCACCTCATTCTTGCCAAACCTCTGACCTACATTCACCATCACTTCAGATTCTGGCCAGAAAGTATATGACAACAAATAGAAGAGATTCATCACACAATAAGCTAATCTACAGAAAGAAAATCTTACATGTTGCATCTCGAATTGTCATTTTATGTTTCCACTGTCCAAAAAGATAAGAGAGCTTGCTAAAAACTTTTATGCTTCATAAACATGGGTAGAACAGAAAAATATGTAAGTTCTTCATTTATCAGCTAACTCTAACAAAGACATTATCAAATAAACTTGTAAATGTTGATGGATTTCAGAAATAGATTTCTCTCAGGTGCTGTGAAATGCTGCCAGAACCATAAATGTTCACAAATCAAAACACGATCTATTGGAAGACTATAAAGCTGTAGTGTGACACTTTTCAACAGGATTACGGATTTGACAAAAAACCGCCCCGATAAACAAACACTTACCATAGTCATTATCATAAAAAATGATGAATTTCTGCCAGGCATATTCCGTGACCACTCTGAAGATGACATCATTTAGGTAGACGGGGGGCCGCACGGACAGCGTGTAGTCGTCGTTGCGGCTGCTCCTGGTGAGCCCGCAGCCGCTCCTCGGCGTCCCTGCCGGCGAGCGCTGGATGAAGAGGTGAGGGATGTGCATGGCATCGGCCAGAGACTGCAGGGACCCTGCCGACGTGCAGCCAATGGAGCTGACAAGGGCCAGGATGCCTTGGTTCATCAGGTCACAGGCTGTAAGAAAGCACAGCGATGCCGCGAGTGAGAGCGGTTCAGCGCGCGCACGCTTTGGTGTTGAAACACAGCAGGTCCAATCCAGGAAAATATGGGTACATTTTTCATATTGAGTAATCCACATCTAAAATTCATCCAAATCACAAATCTACTCCACTCACTTTGAGGGGTCTTGTGGTCTAACCTAGAAGACTCTCCTGCCCACCCTATCCAGCAATGAATATTCCCTTAGAAACGAGACCCACCACTGGAGCTTCTCAAAAACACTAAGAAGAGATTTTGGCTAAGGAATTAACATGACCACCCAAGGAGATAAGCACTCTTTAAAGTCTAGTACAACAGCTCCATGAATAATAGTATCTCTGCATTATAGGAAAAACTTGAAATAACAGCTCAGGCTTGCTGTCAACCTTAGAGAAGAACTGAATAGCATTATGTACATTAACTTGTGCAAGGAAAAATTAAGTTTCTTCTGGGATATAAGAGGTATATGTATATGTGATATATATATATATATCTCACATCAACTTTTCCTTTTATTTAGAAGACAAACAACCTTCCCCCCCCCCCCCACCAAGCTAGTCTTATAAATAGCAAAATGCTTTCAAAATTCAGTTAACAGTTTCTATACATTCATTTTCCTCACCTCCTTAAGAAAGACACGATGACTGTGGAAAATATAACACCTTAAAACTAACTAATGGTCCCAATATTTACTGCACACAGCCTTAAGTATAATGCCAGTTACATCCATATTAATAAAATGCTGTTTATCATGAATAATGTTGATGAAAATCAATAAATATCAAAGAAATTCATAATCATTATGTCTGTAATTTTGAAGGGTTACCCTGTGAATCAGAGTCAAGTGATTGTACTGTGTTTCTAACAAGCTGGAGAGCTTGAATGAAGAAATAACATGGACTTACAATATAATTCCCCAGAACACACCCAAGGCTAAATTTTGAAATAGTCAATTTGTCATTCATAAAGTTACACAGGCAGTTAACCTGCATTTGCACATGCAAAAGAGTTATGGAATGGTAAAAATCAATATGTATTTATACATTAATATCTAATACCAAGCTGTACAATTATTTCTTCTGCAGGACTACTCTGCACACACAACAGGTGCAGGACAAAACAAGAAACCCACATGTGAGAATGTATTCACCTAAAAAATGATAAAAACATATTTTAGTGCCAGACCTGTTGTCTCATATCATGTGGCTCTTACTCACAGTGAGTAATATTTTACTTTGCAAACACACCTCTTGATCTCAGTGGGAATATTTACAGTATGAGGAATGGAGTACCACATTCAGGCCCACATGAAAATTGACTTTGATGCCAAAGGACAGTATCAGAGGTCACTTTCCTAAAGCCAGAGCATTATTCTTATTAAGAGACAGAAATCTGGAACATTCAAGGGTGTTTTCCCAGGGCATGCTGAGGCTTTGTCCCTTGTGAGCCCTTCTGATTTCCTTCATGAAGATAAATTTGGGAGAGAGAGCATTCCTACACAGAGCTTTCAAAGTATTTTGGCTTAGGATAAAGTGTTCCCTCTGTAACACACTCTGAACACAGCTCAGATTCTGGACTTTAGGTTAAAGGTAATACATTTTTAATAATTGCAGATATCCTTCAGGAAATTATCAAATATGATTGGTAATGGGACAACAAAATTATTGGCATCTCATAAGTTTCTAACATTTGAAATATTTCAAAACAATCTTAATAGCTATTCATCTTTACTACTACTTGTTACAGTCCTTTATCATGACTTTCAATGAAGATAAAAGGCTTGTAAAGTTAAATTTTTAGGGAGACGCTGAATTTCTTCTTTGATATGGTTTTCCTGTATCAAGGACAGCAATATCTAGGTTCCATATCCCAGTGAGAATGCTACTGCTTGAGACAAAAACTACTTTTTCTTGACATATTGCTAGATATTGATAGAATTTATATGAGTAAAATCACTGTTAGATTTTGCAAAAGCCTGTTTTTAATTCAACAAAAGATTAAGTTTTTTGCCTCTGATGTAATTTTTTCAAAATATATGGTGTGACCCTCCAGTCTCTGAAACCCGAATTTTAAAAATACAGGCAAGTCAAAATCCATTATAGAAATTGCTTGAAAATGTCTAAATTTCCAGGCACACTTTCAGCCTCTGAATAACCACTCCCTGTAATGCCATGAAGTGGGAGACATGCTTTTTATGAAAATTGTTATTGAAACACAAAGAGGAAGAAAACAGCATGGAACATTCTGCTCCACAGGACCAAATGTTAATACTGGCAAACAAACTGAATAAAGGATTAAAATCTTCTCCCCTGACAGTGCATCACACTTGTTACAATAGCCTCAGGACCTAAGTTGCCCAGGCATCTCTTTGTTCCAAGATAGGCTTATGAGAATTGTGCATGCTGGATTGGGACAATATGCACTCAATTATGTTCAAACAGACCTTACTCCTGCACACTCAGACACTAGCTAATACACAAAGTTAGCTGCTGGAGAAGGGACAATATCTCAGAGGCAACTTTTGCAAAAAAATCAGTGTCTTGAGTTGAGAATTCACCTCTGATTCAGACAGACTGGATTATTCTTTGAACAGAAATATAATTTCTGCAGTATATGCACATACAAAGTAAAGCATATGCAATATGTAACACCATCATCTACTATATTCAGCTCTTTCTCAGCCAAGAACTTCCATTGTCTTCAGCAGAAGAGTTCATTGGTAAAAAGCACAAGACTAAGGTCTATGTGCTTTCTTAAGGCTTTTCCGCCCCTCAGTAACAATATTAAATTAAATCTTTTAAATCCTCTGTTAAATCCTTTTCCTACTGTTCCAAATCTTTCAACTGTATCTTATCAATGGACTAAAAGCTATAGCTGAAACATATTTGAAATCCTGGTTGCATTCCTTTCCTGAGCCTGTAATATCCAAGTTTTTTTGCCCCATCTGTGTCAAGAAACCCACATAAATTCATATGTATATACACACTTGAATGCTATCTTGGCATTCAAAACTCTGTTGTAATTTAATTTACTACAACCTCCTTGGTTGGTTGTATTTCCAAGCTGGTATTTAGCCTACTGCCAATATGATCAAGGAATATTAGTTTGCCATCAACTAGAGAAATAAAAATATTGCTGTGTCTGTAAAGTCCTCAGTCATGTCTGTAGAAATGCCAAACTCAGATGGAGCTGTACACAGCTCCATTGCAAATGGAGCAAAGGAAGAGCAGAAGTTCACTAAAAGTGTTTCTAAAATATTGATTTATACTATAAGCTACATTTAAACAGAAGTTGTCCAAATATTAGTTCACCCTGACAATCAACATGTAGCAAATGTTATTAACAACTGCATCTTCATCAGCTAAAGGAATAAAACTGTTCACACTATTTTAAGCTTTGCATAGAGAGAATATGAAGCATATCAGTAAGATGACTTTAAATGCTTCACCATTATATATATATGTATATTTAAAGCATATATCACACATGCTGGCATGCACTCAGCACTACATTTAATTCTCCAGCTTATATTGGTCTTTTCTCAAAATGCAAAGTTTCTGAATTTTCAATGCTGGTGGGCCAATTGCCAGTAACAAAAAAGCAATCTTTTTGAGTAAAATCTCTTGCTAGTTTGGCAGGCATCTAAAGAAAATAAAAAACATAGTTTTGTGGTTAGTAAGTGCTTTTTTTTTTTTTTTTTTTTTTTTTAAATAAAGAGCACAACCCATTCAATTTGAAATAAATAATTTACATCTAGGCTATCAATTTGTATAAGCATTCCCAACAAAGCAGAATTTAAATGGCTATGGTAACAAATGTATACCTAAAATGAGTTCACTCTAAAATGGAAACAATGGTAGGTCCTTAAATACTACTAGTTGCTGTAATTTAGAAAGAAAACAACAACAACAACAACAAAATCTACAAATAAGAGTAAGTTAAAAACAAATGTAGGAATAAATAAGAAGCACAAAAAAAAGGGACTACTTAAGATTTAACTATTGCTATGAAAGAGAAAATTTTCTTTCTTATTTCTCCCATGTTCTTCTGATAGTAAATCACAACACATCATCCTCATCTACTGCGAACTTATGAGCCAAAGTGAAAAAAACATAGTGTAGGATCTCTAGAGACTTGGACAGCAGTCCAATTTTGTTCCCACTTAAATTGCTGGTTTAACGAAGTCAGACCAGCTCTTAACACTATGCTTTTGAAAATGCTAAATGCTGTGCATAAATACTGGTTAGGGTTCCTTTAAACAATCAGACATGCATTATGTGGTCCTTTTCATCTTCCATAATTCAGAAACTACCAGGCTCCTTCCAGAACTGTAGCAGTGTCTGACTGAGATGATGTTGAGTGAACAAAAATTAGATCTAAATGCAGAATCATGGTCCCATGGGCCTGAGTTGCACTCCCCAACATCATTTCCCTGGAAGTCTAAACTGACATCATTTCAATCTCACTGCTCCTGGATGTTCTCCACATATTATCCACGTGGTGTAATGCCTCCAAGTTACTTATCTGAATGTGAATCTCTTGACTGGTATCTCTGGTTTGGGATGGAGACTACAGTTTGTTACCCTGCACATGTGCTCAGTGTTTTGAAAGTGCTCCAAGGACTTTGTCACCAGGAGGGCTCCACACATGTGGGCCAAATTTGTTTTCCTTTGATTTCTCTTGATGGTGAATACGGTATTTCCACAGAAACATTTTTTTAATCTTCTTACTGCCTTTTGGAGACTGTACAATTCACCACCAGATGAGTCACAGGTTCCCTGGAAGAATACTCAGATTTATTCCCTATTCCATCCAAATGGCCAGGAATATACAACCTGGTCAGAGGTCAGGGAAAAAAATCTATTCCATAGGAATCTTAGGTTTTCCCTGTACAGTATCAATGAAGAGAGTATTAATGGATTTATTAATGCATCCCAGAAAGTCATTGCCCCTATTTGTACTAATCCACATCCAAATCAAGATGTACAGCTGATTCAAGGGTCAAAATACCTGAGCCCCTATAAATGCATACTAGGCAGCTTATATGTAGCTTTGAAAATACAAGCTATTATTTCTTGTTTATTTTGAGAATATGCTGTTGGCTGCTCCTCAAATTCTTTCTGAGCTTCAGGGTGCTGATGAAGACTGAGGGACCATAGCATGCAAATTCTTTGTTGCAAAGGGTAATGAATAAGGTTAAAATCTGCATTTCTTTCACTGTGATGTTCTGCTCCCTCTCAAAACACCTTTTTTTTTTTATTTTTTGTCTTTTTCACCTTTAAATGCTTCCCAAACCACTCATGAATACATTGTAGAAAGATAATATTTTCACAGGAAAACAGCCATGAAAAGTGACAACAATTTTACACAGATAAACTACAGGTCTTTCTGTTTGGTGTTCTTAATCACAGGTGCAAGAAGTAGAATGAAATGTGATTATGAGATCCATGATCCAGGGAGATTAGTCTCAAATTTCCAATAAATCTTTTTAGTCACTTTTGGATGGCAATTCTGCTCTTGCAAATTATTTTTCCTTCATAACACAATGGTTCATCCCAGACTTAGAGCTGAATTATTTCTAGAAGAGTGACAGCACATTTTTAATATATCCTGAAGACTCTTCAGAAGGAAGTAAGGATAAAGTAGGGGGGAGGGGAAATTATTGACTGGATTTTAAAGAATATTCTCCTCTGCAATGCAGATAACAGAGTCTATCCTGTTCCTTTTTTAGATAAGGTTATAAAATTTCCCTTCATTTATATCTTCTCTGTAAATATTAGTAAAAATTTCCCTCCCACCACTCCATTATACACAACTTGGACTAACAGTATTTTAAATTCACTTGTAATTAACCTTTAAGGGATTTTAGTTTGTCCTGACTGCAAAACAAACTTGTGTTTGAGCCTTAGCAGCTGTGCTTTCTAAGGCTTGGGATTTCTTTGTTTGGGAAAAATAATCCAAACTTCTGATATCTAAAAACTACTACCAGAAAGCACATTTGTATCTCTGTTGCACAATACACCACAACCACTTTTCAAAATTGTAATACTGAAAAGCATTTGAGAGCCTTTTCTGGGTCAGATATCTTCTGTATACAAGCTTTGCCAATTACAGTAGCATTAAATCCATCACATTAAAATGCAATAATTAATCTGAGCCTTGAAAAAAATCAACTAAAACTCTCCCAAGTTTGGAGGGAAGCAAGATTTATACATGAGAGATATTTTGATGCCATGGCTTGCAAGATTCAGTTAGAGGACTTGAAACAACCACAAAAACCACCAAACAGAAAAAGGCTCCACAAATTCTCTTTTTGGACAAGCATCCTGATGTATTTACTTTTTCCTGCACACCAACCTGCAATTCTTCCATTAAATTCTAGATGCACAAAGAGGGTGTATGTCTTTCCAGGTTAGTACATCAGGCAGAGAAACAGAAGCACAACTTCTTATATTTTTAAAATCTGGTTTCACCTGGCACTCAACGATTCCTTTGTCTCAGACAAATTATGGTTCCTAACTTTCAAAAAGCCTGAACTTTATAAAAAAAAAAAAAAAAAAAAAAAGAGAAAAATTAGAAAAACCTCCACCATTTTAAAGAAGTTGCACAGCCACAAATCTTCAGGTGAAAGAGGCTTTAGCTGGCATGTCTGTTAGGATGTAAACCTGAATACACTTGCAAAATGCACAGGGTGTTCTCAGGATTCCTGTGGCTGAGATGACAAAAGAGGCTTTAGTACTGATAGATCTGGAAAAAGGAGGCTGTGCCAGGCAGCACTGTTCTAGAAAGGTTTCAAATGTGTACTAAGAGGTGAAAAGGGGCAGGGAAAGAAGGAAGTTCAAATCAATTAAGGTTAGGCAGTGGCATACACTGGAGAAAAAGCTAGATACACATCACAAAACTGACCTCTAGAGTCCTTGCATCCCAACAGGGATGTCTGTCTGCAAAGGTAATGTAGCCTATTGCAAAATAAGAAATAAAAGAAAACCCAGGCACAGATTCCAAGAATGTCTCCAAAATATTCTCTTTTATTTGTGCTGAACTCCCAATGACATAACACAAAGCTCATCTACTGCCAGCATTCTTGCTCAAAGTGCTGCATGAGCAACTTCCATTCACCCATTCAGCAAAAGGAAAACTTTCCATTTCAAGTGCAATCATTGGTAGATTCCACTTGATTACCTAATTAATGATGAAGGACATATTTCCTTAGTATACCAGAACAACTTCTTCCATCCCTTACCTTGTTCCTTGACCCTTGCACTGTTTCTGGACCTTTTATTTCCTTTACCAGCACTGTTTGAGGAGTTACTAGGCAGCACATACTCTCTGATACCCTTTTAATATCAAGCTTGCTGCTGCAGAGCAGACAATAGTTGCAAAGCAGCAATTATATGGAAAACAAAAGACTGAGTCTTAAAGCAGCTTAATATAAAATTAAATATAATTTTTCAAAAGATAACATCTTGATAAAATCACAAGGATTTACTCTAATTCTGTGTTCTCTGCAAGTCTGCATTGAAACACTGGAGGGAAAAAAAGCATCAACAACAAAACCTCTGAAAACCTTGAGCATCAGCATTTCTAGTTTTTTTTAAATCGCTCAAAATAAACCAGGACAATTTTCTTGTTAAGAGGATAAAACACTGAACTTAATGATATTTGACAAAAATTACATTTTCCTTGCCCCATGTAAATCAGACTCTCTTGCACTTTTCCCTTCCATCCTTTCTATCTTGGATCTAACTTTCCTCCCTATCAGGTTTTTCCTGCCCTCAGCATCAGAGAGCATTGGCTTTCATTCTCCCATTGCCAGCTCTCCTCTCCTTAGAAACTACTCCAGCCAGGCAAAACAACTTCTTTTTCCTCTTCATGCCACCTTGTCCATCTCTTCTTTTTTAATTTTTATTTTTCCCCAACCTACTTCACCCTGTTGCCTCCAATGCCCAGAAACAAGATGTAGAGGACTTGACACTGGACTGAGAATCTGAAGAATCATACCCTGGGGCCAGCTCTGCCCTCACTTTGTTGCATGACTAATTTGGGATTACTAATCTTATTTCCCTTATGCTTTGGTGATTGTGATACTTTGACACCTTTGTAAAACACTCCTGCATGATCTAAATAGAAGAGATTGCACTTGTGTTCCCCACACCCATTTTTTCAAGGTTAGAAAGCCACTTCTGATCATAACTCACATTGCCAGAAGTTCCTTTACATCTCCTCTCTTTTCTGAATTGTTTCATAGCCCCCCTTCTCTTGCCCCAACTATTAATATGGAGACACCAGGCTCTGCTGGAGAGATACAGTGGGAAGCACAATACCACAGCCTAGTCCAGGGCAGACAAAAGAACACACAGCTGGTAGCATTAGTTTAATTGGAAGCCCTACAATGGGAAGAGCTGCCTGTGCTGCCCTGGATGAGCTTGGCATCCTTCCAAGCAAAGATATTACTGAACAACACTGTTCAAAATAAATCCATCCCCCAAACAAAAAGAAATCTGGGAACAGTAATCTGGAAGAGCTTTTTTTTCCTACAGTGCAAATATTCAGGGAATATTCTGCTATGGGGACAAATAAGCAATTTTTTTCATCTTTTAATGTGGCATTGTAGACAGAGTATTTCCTAAGCCAAAAAAGGTATATATTTATTTCTTAAAAGAAACCCCCCAAACAACAGAAATAAAATTAAACAAACCAAAAAAAAAAAAAAAAAAAAAAAAAAAAAAAAAAAGAGCCAATTCTGCCAGGTGAGTAAATTTAACAGTGCAACTTAAGAGCAAACAATACGAAGGCCAGATCTTGCATTTGACACAATAAAAGGAAACGGGCTCTACATCAAGATAAAGAACTTAGTATGAGAACAAGCAGAAAGCAAGGGAGGTGGCACATCAGTTGCAAAAAAATACATGGCTGTGAAAAAACCGAGAAGTCTGTAGGAGTTCAGAACATCAGTTCCATTAGCAACTTAGCCACTCAAGAAAACCTCAGATGAGTCAAAACAACTATCACCATTATTATTTGCTAAGAATAGACATTGTGCTTGTTTTACTGACTGACACACAGATTAACAAGCATGATAGGAATAAAAAAATCAACTACCTTTAACTTTTATTTTATTTGTAGCTCTGAAAGTGCTTTTCAAAAATGCTCAGCATCTTCATCTCTATTTCACAGAATAAAAAATCCAGATGTGCCCAAGAGGAGTTTCTTGTCCAAGGTCAAAAAGCAAGGCAAGAAAATTGTTTTCCATGGCAAGCTCAAACAAGCACAAAGGCTGAAAATAAAGTTCTTTGTTGCAGCTTTTTATTGTTTGTTCTGTGCATTAGTGTGCCACTGACAGTGTTTTATGTTCTGAGCCCAATGTAACAATGCTTTATGAAGACGAAACATTTTGAAGACAGGCAAGGCAGCCTGCAAAACAGGATTAAGTGACAAAGACTTTCAGATTCACAGTGACCCCAAAGCAAGACCACTGTTGCTTATGAGAAAATTTTGAGACACGAGTGATGAGGTGATGGAGAGTGAATGTGGAAAAGGAAAGCAGAGCTGTAGGTGAGATACAAACTATGGATGGATAACACAAAATGCCAGCAGCAGACATGGAGAGTGCATTATATGCAGAAGTATTTGATAAAGGAATAAACATTTTGCAAGGAAAATTACAGATGAGTGTTCAACAGAAGGGAAATTATAAGGTATTGAAGTAAGGGGAGACAGGGTGGAACTATGCATGGAAAATTCAGCTCATGATCATGAGATGTGGAAAAAATATATAAATACTCATATCAGAGGATTCCAGCATCTCTGCTCATATTACTTAAAAAAATTCTCCATATGGTTTCTCATACCTGATGTGCAGTGTGATTGGTTCTAACAACACCAGATAAGCCACAGATTCACTAACATCTACGCAAGACCTTGAAACCCAGAACAACACGTTGACAAAGAGCTGAGGGTGCAATGCTGACACAGTGAAGACAAGAATTCAGAAAGGTTAAAACAGTACCAGTGAAAGGCATGGGGACAGCAAAAAATAGGGAACACAGGACTTTGTCAGTAACAACAATAAAGGAATATAACGAGGGATGACATCAGCTTTGAGGTATTAGAGAAGGATGTTAAATGTTAGCAAGTGATGAGACTTTAAGATTTGCAGTTGGGGAGTAATAAATCCATTTAGATACCAGGGAGGAGGAGGATGCAGTTTGCTGCAATGTGGGAGTAATGGAAGGCAGCAGAAGATACAGCAAGGAATAGCAGAAGATACAGCAAGGAATTCAGTGACAGTGATCCTGTGCTGTATCTGCTGAAGTGCAAATAGCCAATGCATTGACAAACGTGTCAGCTAAAAGGGCACTGGAGAAAAATCAACTTGGTGCATGTTACAGACAAAGCAGCAGCTGGGCTTGGCAGCAGCTTCAGCATGTGAAGAGAAGGAGAGAGAAGACAAAATGTGCCTAAGTCTGAGAGTCTATTTTTGCTCTCTTACTCCAGCAATAATAATGGTGCAGTGTTCCTTTAGTGCCAGTTGCAACCTTTTACTGAGATTGCTTTGACTGTAATGGCTGCAAGAGATGCCAGGAAAAGAAGGTAATGTTGCTTTTCTTTTCCCTTGACTTTTTCCAATGTCACAGAAAAAGAAATGTGCATAACACCAAAATAGAAAATATATATTTTCAACAAGGAGCATTCGAGTAACACTAAACACTTAATCTTAATTGAAAGCAGCAGTTTTTCTAAACCATGCACACCATGGTAAAATAGGATTGAAAGGAAATTTAAAACTGCCTCTGACACTGGAGAGACATGTCCAACAAGAACATGCCTGATGAACTATTAGAAAACAACTGACACAAATCCTATTTGGAATCAGAGGTAAATATTTCCTTTGCCTTCAAAGCAGCATTTTGAAATTGTATCTCTCCCTGACAAACACAAAGCCATGTAGAAAATGAAAAAAAGTGGTCTCAGCTTCCAAAGATGGAGCAGAAGTTTTGCCTGGCTATACAGCATAAGACTGCAGTGCCATGGCAGGAGAACCATGTGGAGGGAAGCAGCAGAACTGCTGAGTCTGCTCTCTTGCTTTTCCCTGAAATGGAAATTACCATTTTCTTCCTAGATCTCTTAAAATCTTTTAATTGTTATTGGATCTAAGCACCAGTGCTCACTGTGAGCTTCAGATACCAGCAAATCTATACTTTCACTGAAGACTTCAGTCTGTGGTGCAGCACTTTGTGTATTTACTGACATGTTTTCTTTCTCCAGCTCTTTCATGCTGCCACAATAACTCTTCAAAACAAGAGTATTGACTCCACTACAGGGAGTAGTCTTCCTTTGCTCATTTTGCATTGTTATTACCTCTCAAGTAGCACCAGAGTTGGTCTATCACTACTGGATATAAAAGAGAGGGGAACCAGGCTTACTGTGTTATATCAAGAACTCCTAGCTGTGGGTTGCACATTGTGTCATTCCCTTTGACTTGCTTTCTCCATGCTTATGTAGCTTGCAGGGATGCCCAGAAACTGGCAATAAACCAAAGTGTCACATAACACCTTCTCATCTGCAGTACTACAGATGTCATTTGTGGGAAAGCACAGAGGCAAACCAAAGAATTGACATAAAAGCATTCTTTTCATTTAAGCATGTCCAATACTTTATGAAAACGAGGAAGTACAGTTATTTATATTCTACCACAAGATCTGAAGGACATAACAGACTGAGCAGCACATCTGAAGAACTGGAGTTACAAAAATCTCTTATTCTGCCTAGTAAAATGCTGGTGCCTACAAAAGGAAGTGGCATCCCAAATGCCTCTTTGCTGCTTGAATCCTGTGTGTGCAGCAGAAAAAACGCTGAGGTTTCAGAAAGGCTTCCTTAGGACTGAGTAGGGCAGGATTTTCTTAGGGCCCATAAGCACTCCCAAGCATGTTGTAGCAATGCCTACATGGTCTCTGTGCCATTGGCCTGGCCTGGTCAGGGCACTGCCTACCTTTCCCACTGCTTCCCATTAGTGTGTTGCAAGAGCTGTTCCACAGGAAAAAATAAAGTAGGTCAGCGTCCAGAAATTTAATTACAGACGACTTGCTGTCAAGAGTAAATAATTTCAAAATTCATTTTAACACATGAGTTTGCATAATTCTAATACATTATTCCTTTGTCTGTAAGTCCATTTCTGCAGAACTTGGATAAAATAGGAGGCTTAAGCTTAGCGAATAGCCCTGATCTCATTTCACCAGTTTTGAAAGGTGTGACGCCTTCTGACTTTTCCAAGAGTTATGCCTGATTTTCACTTACGAATTTGTGGGGAGAGAGCCAAGCATATTCTTCCATTTCACAAGTTTTATACAGTCAATTATCTTCGTTTGTGAGCAGGGGAATTTCAGACTGCTATATACTAAGGAACAGTTAGTTAGCCAGTATTTTTATTTCATTTTCTCTCCCCCTTGCTGCTTTTGCTAACAGCTCATTTTTTAATTGCTATGTAGTGAATACACTAGAAATATTTTTTTTTCCTAGCAGTTGGATGCGTACTTTTCTTATTTGTTCTGTCAGCAGCACCCATACACACAAATACATATGTACACACAGAAAATATGACATGACTGGCTCCAACTTCTCATGCACAAAAATATTCTGTGACAAGATGCATGGGCCAAATGCAAAACCAAGAGAAAAACACATCCTTCAACTTGAAGAACATAGTCTCTACCATTTATGAAAGTTGTCTGCACTTCTAAGTCTTTAAGACATCCAACCACAGAAAAAGTCTAAGGTCAGTGCTTTGTAAAGCTTCAAGAAACCTAGGCAAATATTTAGCATTAGTGCAAGGGATGACCAAAAATCCAGTGACTTTATCCCCATAATAGAAAATTAAAGCCTTTTTTAGCTTTAAGTTGACATTTGAATTAATGCAGCTTTCATTCCTTGTTATTTTGTAAGAAGGCAAATGAACTATGTCAAATAGCATGGAATAAGGGGATTTGCACACACATGAGGGTTGTCAAAACACCACACTTCCCAAAGTAAGCAACAAAAGGTGAGACAGAGCAGGAAGAGGGAAAAAGGAAATCCTCTTATTCTCAGTATCATGGTCATTTCTAGAGCCAAAACTAATCATTGTTAAAACCCAGAGATGCCAAATAAATAATAGAAAAGAGGGAGCCTTGTATGTTCATTCCTCTCTTAAGTTTGCAAATACCAGGAACTAGCAGAATATTAAAAACATGAAAAAAACCCAACAAACCCACAACTAACAAACAAAATGAAAACAAAGACACAACCCAGCCCTATTCTCAAACTTTATCAATTTGAAAAATAAGGACAGCCCAAGAAATGCAGTAAAAGTCCTGTTTAAAGTGATTTTCTCAAAAGCTTCTTCCAGTGAGAAACACTTCTTCCTATTGGCTCAACTTTTTCTTCTACTGCTTTTTGCTAATTGGCACTTGAAGCACCCAAGGATCTGAGGTGCTAAAATCGTGATTACAACTCCTTTAAATGCCTTGGGAATGCCTCCCAGGGTTGCCTTATCCCAGTCCCTTCTTGAAAGGTCTAGCTTCCCAAAGAAATCACTTTTCTTCAAAGGAGAGGCAGGTACAGAGTCTTGAACAGACCTTTATGACATGCTTCAGCTCCTACCCATGGGCACCCATCCTCCCCAGTGGAAAAAAGTTTCAGCCACAGTTTCACTGTGGAACTCCTGTTTACCTCATTCTTGATGTTTCCCATAAAGACAATTACCTATACGCATATTCCTGCACTGTGATTTGAAATAAAATCTTCTAGATCAACTTCCATGGAAGAGCCTGGCAGATCAATTCCTTTTAATTTCCAGGTACACAAGTCTCCAAGTCTACCACCAAAAGACAAATTTGAAGATTTCCTCAGAGAGGGACAATGTACCATAAAAGGTCTTAGAGGTGTCAGGAAGCTTCAGGGCTTGCAGACCTCAAGCCATTCTCTTCTGTCATCTGTTCTAGAGCCCAATCCAGTTGTTTGTCAAAAACAGCAAACAAGCATGGCTGGCAGACCACAGTTAGTGCTGAGGTACAATTCCCAATCTAACACATGCCATTGCTTTGTAATAACACACTGAGATGTTGCTGCTTCACATGTCTCCATCAGCTAAAGGACAGTTTTCTTCAGATGCTAATTTTTTCTCTATACCTGGGAGTGAAACAGAAATAGAAACTCCTCTGGCTGCAGAATACATAAACTGCCCAGTGCCTTGGGTTACTGTCTTTTTGCTGTTAATAGGAGCTGGCACAGGCTCATGGATTCACACTTGCATATCCTGCTGCAGAGTTAGCAGTTTCCTTTCACAAAGGAAGAGCATTGCACATAATGCTGTTTTGTTGGACTGATACCATTGTTTCATTTTTAATAGATACCTCTGCAAAGGGAATTGTTACCAATACTCTTGTTATGAAAAACAGATTAGACAAAACAATACATTTTATAGAATGCTGGTTACATGAAGAATGATAAAATTAGTAGGTCAACTGTTTTAGATCACAGGCTGCGCCCACTTTCCTTCAGCTGAAGTAAAGAGGATTAGCAAATCTGCAAACCTGACTTCTTCAAATGAGGGGATTTTCAAACAGCATGTCCCTATGATGTTTGGTAAGCCTGGACAAACTAGACCAGGGAAAATTTCACAAAGACAGACAGCATGGCCCTGAGGAAGCAGACAGCTGTGAAGGAGAAGGAGGAATTGCTGGCTGGTAAAGATCACCTTTTGTTCAACTTTGCCATTAGTAACAGAAGGCCATGTTTCTTTGCAGATTCATTATAAGCACTAGCCAAGGGGCACTCCAGCTTTCTGACTTTTATTGTTTTCACCACATAACTTCCAAATTCAGTTCCACTTGGTTTTCCAAGGTGGACAGAAATGGGTCCCTGTGAGATATACTATAAATTATGGCAATTAAAACTAAAGGATAGCTCTCACAAGTTGAACTAAGCAAGCATGTATACCCATAACTGGTTAAATTACAGGGAACAAAAATCCAACCAGTCCAATGCAGGCACACTGCAGTTAGATGTTTTAGTATTTCATGATTTTTTCTGTAATATAATATTAAAAGAAGGACTTAAAGCTTGTAACTATTGTATTACTAATTTTAGCAATTCTGGTAAATCAATACAGATATGTTTAAGGCTATATAACAGAATACAGAATTGAAAGTAAAGCCTTAATTACATTTTTTTTGGGGAAGTCCCTCATTATCACTAGAGTTGTTCCAGGCAGGATGGGTAAAACCATAAGAATAGACAGGCTGCTGTAGGATTTTAACTATTGTGTTAGACAGTATTTTAAAAAGCTTATGGCAGGACTTCTGCATAACTCTTACCAGTAGTTGTCTCTGCAAGCAAAGGTCAGCAGCTTTTTATCCAGAGGGCTGCTGATACCTTGAAATTCCTGAATTAAATTGCTTCACCTCTATCTGGACCCATAAAAGTTTCTCTTCAGCACAGTGGCAGACCAAAGGGTAATGCTGCGCCTTTATGTGATAAGCTCTTGCAACAAAAGCAGATACTTGATGAGGGCCTGCAGTACTAGGAAAATTTTTTCCTTAATTATTAAAACAATTTTTGTGACACTATTTACTTGGAGAGGCTTACCACTTGAAATCCCTACACACATAATCAACACATAGCAATTAAAGTTATTGTTCAGGTTTTAAACCCAATTTTCCTCTTTACCTAATAACACCACCTGATGTGACCCTGGCCCAGGGACTCTGCTAATACTCAGAGAGGATTATTCTGGGTAGTGAAGCCCCAGTCTGCCTGTCTGACCACTTCACTTTGCATGGGCTGCTCAAACACCTAATGGAACACGGACTGTAACTGCAGCCTGCTCTTCTCCCAAAAGATGCTTTGTCCTTATCATTATGAGAGATATAAGTTGAAATCCTCTGAGGTAGAAAAGAACTTGTGCCTCCTATATCCTGTGTGCACAAATCACTCAGCTATCATCTAAAAGAAAAAAAAACATCCTTCTTTAGAAATTCTGCATATCTAGACTCTCACCTTTCCAGATGCTTCGTACAAAAACTTCAGACAAACCTTATGTTTTGGATACAGCAGATAGCTCATATCTACTGGATTTTTTTTCTTATTTTATTCTTTTAATATCTTCTGTTCAGCAAACCATGAAGTCTAATTGCACACAAGCATGAAATTCCACAATATCCAGGCAGTCTTTAGTAGACTGCTGAGAAGATCTATGGAACACATAACCAGTAAGCATCTTAAAAGAAAGGAAGGACAATTTTGGCTCGCTGAAATCCATGCTCAAAACCCAACAGATAGAGGAATCTGTTCAAATTCAAATCTATTTAATCCAAAATCTTCAAATCCAGCAGTATAGTGATTCCTATGGTGATACTTTACACAGATTTTGTAAGACAGACATGTATTATTTAATTTATTCAATTTAGGGTAAGTAACAATATAAAGTCAAAACAAGCACACAACACGATTTGATGTTTAAACAATATTTTGCCATTTTCTAGATTGCCAGAGAGAGCACACTGATGAGTTGTCTAAGAGAGCTCACTTTGTGTGATACAAATGAAAATCAACCCCAACAAAACCCTCAAAATTCAACCCCAAAAAAACCTGCCAGGCAAATAGGAAATGCAAACAAGATAATAAAATGTCTAAACATAAGAAAAAATGCAACCCAAACCCAAACCAAAATTGTCACACAACAACCAAAACAAACACCACCCACCCCACCAATACTTTAAGGATTATATCTCAAAATACTTCAAAGATTTTCTGCCCACAACAAAAATCCTCTTATGGAAACTAGGGATACTTCATGCCACACTAATTATAACAAATATATAAATATATATACATATGTACACACTAAAAGCCTCATTTTAAGTAGTTACAGGAATCCAGTTCTATATTTCCTCTAAATTTGCTATGCTTTTATCCTTTGCTGAACTGAAATTTCTTGGCTTCTGCATTTTATGGGACAGATGCTTTTAAGCAGAGACCACAAATGAGTATACACTTTATTAATAAGACAGTGATAGCAGATATTAAACTTAGACCACTTGCATGAGAGACAATTTACCTTACCTAATTTTTTGAGATTTCATTAATTTGCTTTGCACCTGAACAACACCAATATAGCTAAAAGATTTGCTGTCAAAAACATTAAAACCACAAAAAGCTTCAAATCTTCTGTATATTTACTGAAGGGGGGGGGGGGGAGGGGGGAAAAAAAAAAGGTAAAGGATCAGCAAGCATTTATTTTTCTAGACTGAAAATGCTGCAATAATGAAAGACTGAACCAGGGTCATCCTGCAATAAGCTAGAAATAATATTCATGGCACTCATGTAAGATGAAGGGAAATGAAAAAAAACCCTGAAAATATAAACAGAAAACCACATATTTTACATAATTTCAACATGTTAGCGTGCTGGGCTACTTTGGGGCAAAATGAATCCATTGTGGACCTGCATAAGTATTTTTAAATAAGCTCTGCTGGAGCCTCCAAAATATTTTTACATATATTGTAAAACCAGTGCAATTTCCATTGGCCACAATTAATTTCTTCTAAGTGGATCAACTGGGGCAATTTCAAAGCTAACATAAGCAAATGGAACTGCACACTGCTATGGAATTGTTCAAAAAATCCACTATGCTTTCATTTGCCCTCTTTTTCCTTGGTACCATTTTTCCTGGGGGAAAGCTGCCTCATCCAATTACACTAACTAGAAAGATAAGAGAACTAGTAAACCTACCTGATAGTTCTGTTCTGTATCAATTGGGATATACTGCTCAGTACTTTGAGGTTAAGTAAAGCACTGTGTAACATCAGGAGAATCATATTACATTGCTGGAGGTAAAACTGCTTCTAATCCTAACAGAGAGGCTTCATCACTCCTGGTTATCCCTCTGGAAGCAGGGGATAATAACATCAAGGTTGCTTTCCTCCTTACTTACTACACTCAGGCCATTTCAGGTTGCTGAGTCATCAAATAAAATCTAACCCTTCAGATCATTCTTAAAATGTCACATTTAATTAAAACTTTCTTGTCACCTTACTTCTTTGTCATCGTTCTTTCATCAGAAGCAAGCCTAGACATCGAACCTCAGAACAAGCACCTTTTTTTCCAGCTTCCCAAACAAATCCTGGCACAAAGAATATTTATGCTTCTAAGTGATTTGGACATGTCCCTAGTCTAAATGCATTTACTAAAAGAACCTTTTAAAAAGAATCAGTAACCCATCTTGATTTTTTTTTTTTTATAACGATTCTTTAAATGATTGCAAGGTACTGCCACACTGCTTCATAACATCTCTATCAAGAACTTACAAAGGAAATGTTTGTTAAAAACTCACACATCTAAACAACTTCAGCAGGTTAGAGAAACAGAGATAAGAAAAAATTGGAGCAGGGAAGAAAATGTTTATTTTTTTTTTTTTCCCGCACTCCCTTTGGCATTTGTTGAGAGGCTTTAGAGAAATCAATATTCCCAGATTTATAAGGAAAGCAAGCAGGGGGCCCCAAATTTCATGGCCTTTACAGAGGCAGACTTCCTGTTAGCTGCACTAAGGAAATGTCAGATCATGATGACAGCCTGCATGAGCAGCTACCCAAGAGCCATCACATTGACTAAATAGCCCGGAATAGGGGAACTGTGCGAATCATCAGCTGGAAAGTGCTAAAGAGCTGTCAAAAAAACAACCCCAAACCCAAAACACATACACAAGACACTGTGTTGTTTTAGCCAGGAGTGAATAGAGAAATAGGTCTTCTAGTTATAAATTATTTTTGGTACCACAGAGAAATGATGTGTCAGGGCAAACTCTCCAGATATCCCCCTGCAGAGCAAACAGAGGCAGTGACTGTTCTTGCACACTGGCTATGAGGTGGCTGGCCATGATGTGCCAGATCTGACTTCAGGAGCAAAATCTTCTCTGTGGGAAACAGTGACTGATGTCTGACCACAAGCACCATAGTAGCCTCATCATAGAAAAAACGAAAAGCAGAAATATTGCATCCCTTAAAAAAATCAGAAAGCTGCACTGATTTTTAGCTTAAAAGAAAGAGGGGGGAGAAAACAAAGTGGGAACAAAGTTCATGTAAATGCCTATTAGTTACAAATGCTCTTATTAGATCACCTGGGCAAAACCCACAAAATAGCAACTTGTGAGAATGGTAGCTGGCCTGAGTGCAGGCCAATCAATCCATTATAATTTCAGTGCAAGCTGCTCTGGTAGAGGCATTAGTTTCTTACTACATCACATTTGCCAGCTTGGGGCAGGGGGGCTATTGGAACCAGAGATCGCTAGGACTGGGGCTTGCCAATGACTTGCAGATATCAGAGAGACCTTGTTCATCATATTCAATGATTTGTCAAAATGTCCCACTTTTACAGCACATGAGAAGTGTTCCCTTCTCAGAACAAGTGATGTCCTAGGACTAGGGATATCTAGATTGTATATTCTCATCCGCTCTAGGCTATAAGAAATTAAATTTTAAAAAAAGTTGCCAAGCCAAAACATACTAACTCTCATGAAAATGCAATTCTCAAACAGCACACCACACCCACCAAGATGTGACAAAATGCAATAGATTCCCTGCCAGAATGACAGACAAATATTTTTCTTTTAAAACCAAATTTTTGGTGGGGGAGGGGAGTTGAGAGGTATATAACCAAGTAAACATATATATTATCCAAAAACTTCACAAAAATCAAAATGCAGTAGGAATCATCCCCATGTCCAGAAGAAGATGGCAGCATATTAACAGCAAGCTTATGGCTTGCCAACTACCTGAACTTTTTCCAAATGCTTTAGCTAGCTCAAATTTGACTGCAGTCCATTTTGGCCACAAATTTAAAAATATGTCCTTCCGTTCATGTATATTGCAATCATTTTGTAAGTGCTAGAGCCAGGCATTACAATTACAACATGCATTACTCAAGCATTTATGTGCTCTATTTGGTTATTTTTATCACATTCATGCATGCAAGCGTACATCTCAAATAATTCAGACCACATCAATTTCAATTCATTTAAAGCACAGAAAATCTCTTTGTTCACTCCAGAAATTAGTACACTAAGAGATTCCTTATCCAGCAATTGGAAACATTTATTGAAATGCATTATTTTTAAAGCAATCTGTGTTTTTCCTTCAGCTTAACTGGCAGACACAGAATGGGTCAGGTTGGAAGGGATCACAGTGTGTCATCTGGCCCAAAGCCCCTGCTCAAGCATGTCCTCCTGCACAGAGCACATGGCACAGGATTGCATCCAGACAGTTCTTGAATATGTCCAGGGAGGGAGAATCCAAAACCTCTCTGGGCAATCTGTTCCACTGCTCAGCCACTATTTAACACAGCTCAGTGGCAGTAAACATTCATGTTCATCATGTGTATTGTAACAAATCTCACTTAAACAGAATTCTGACATTTTCTACTAGAAATGCTCAGCTCAACACAGATCTCTTCCACACCAGTAATGAATTTCAGCAATGAAAAATGATATTCTGTACAGTTTTTCTCACTCATCTTCGCAATATATATTTTCTTCAGTATTTCCTGCTGAGTATCCTTTTAAAGTTTAAATAATTTTTTGACATAACAGACAGCCAAGTGTTTCAATAAAAAAAAAACCAAAACCACAAAATCTTCCAGGATTAAACCCCCAAACACTACTCGAGAAGGGAAAGAGATGTTAAATAGGTGGTATGTCTACAACAAATCAAGCGATCTTAGCTTAAAGGCTCAACTTGGGGCAAAGTATGGGTACAAAGTCCCAAATTTCTCTTCTTCTTTGTGGATATTCACAGGCTCCCTTTCTGCACAACCAACTATTTTTCCACAGGTATTTGATTCAGAAGGAGAACTGTCCCACTTTGCTGGTGTCACCTCAGTTTGATCCATGGCACATGTAGCTACAATCTGGAAAGCATTTGGCTAGAGTGAGACTCAATAGATGGAAGCAGATAGAAATTGGACAAAGCAGCTGTTTAGAGTCATGTTTATGGTTTTGGGTATGACAAATCCTGCAGCATTTCAGCAATAACAAATATATTATCTAGCTGTATTATTCTATGTTGCAATGTTTTGCAATTGTGTAACTTGGTGTTATTAATGATATATAAACATAAAAATTGAAATGAAAAATGCAGCACTTAGAAGAAGATGAAGATCCATAGAGAACATTTATTTCTACTGAAGGCAACGGCTCTCTCCTTTTATAAATCCTATTCCTACAAACAACCTCCCTCTTTTTTTGTTTGATTATTGTCAGACTGTATTTGCAAAGTCTTATTTTAGTAGAAGGAATGCAAAAAAAATCATGGTTACATATTTCAAAGTATATCCAAAATACAAAATTCTGTATTCTGTTCCAGTGGCATCAGAAATTTGACTAAGTTGCCCATCAATTATTAGGAGTGGAAGAGGAGACTTTCATGAACTACCATTGCTTCTGAATCACAGTGGTAGCATTTTCCTCTTCACATGGGTGTAATAAATACAGTGTACACTTGACATGTGTTATATAGAAGTTTGTGACTATTGATAAAAACAGTATGATGCAGAAAAAGCACAGGATGCCAGCCATGATCAGAACAGCCTTACAAAATGTCAGATCTGAAAATCCCAAGATGACAGAATCAAAGAATCAATAAGCCTGGGAAAGACCTCCAAGATCATCAAGCCCAGGCTTTGACTGATCACCCCCTTCTCAGCTAGACCATGGCACTGAGAGCCATATCCAGCTGTGTTTTGAACACTGCCAGGAATGGTGACTCCTGATGTCTTAACATAATGTAAAGCTTTCCCTTAAATACAGTTCTAGATCAAATTCTTAATAGTGAAGATCAGTATCCTTCCCTATAATTTAAAAAAAATCTATTTTTTATGTGGTATAAAGCTATGAAATATAAGAAGTTCACAGGGATGCTAGTAATACTTCCAATACTTCTTGAAACAGTAATTCACCTATTTAATAAAAAGTTCTAAAATTTTGCTGTCATTTTCCATCTGTTTCTTCCCCTCCTCCTCCTTCTACTTTTTTAATTAAAGCTTCTAAGGAACACTTATTGAAAGGTCTTTTATCCTCTTATTGCTTTTTAAATTCTTTACCTCAGTTCTTTCATACTCCTCCTTAATCATGAATGCAAATAAAATTCAAAGTGTAATCAGCAGCTGCCTAAGGAGAGCACAGAGCTCAGTTGCCATGGGAACAGCCGAGTCAGTCCTTGACCAGCAGAGGAATCACACCTACCTTTCTGCCTTATTCCTTGTGCCATCCCTCACCCCTTGTGGTTTCCAGCCACAGTTACTTCCCTGGAACATGCAATATCTGACAACAAGTGTTTTCCTTTGACCTAATGACAAACAATCCCCAGCACAGAGTTATTCTCCGTGCAAAACCAACCAGCAGCTCTGGTTTGTGCACTGGTCCCCCACACTGAGCATCATCCTAGGGCTCATGACTCCTTTTCTACCCTGAGCTGATTTGCCAAAGTACATCATCAATTACTTCAACAGCTCCCATCACATTTTAGGTGCAGCAAGTAACTAGTGATGCTGCCAAAGTAACAGAGCACTTGATTTTAGTCCAGTTACTAACATGAGATGAAACTAGACTGACAATACTGCAACATTATACAGCAAATGTTCTCAGTTTGGGAGAGATGCTTCCAACTACAAGACACCTCAGCACCTAGACCTTACTAAAGAGCTCTCAGTGATGCTGGATCACTACAAGAAAAGTAATGTATCCAACCCCTCCTATGTTATATTTACTGTTTATATGATTTTGAGGATAACTCCTGTAACATCCTGTACTTCCCGCTGCTCATTGCTTTGTTGAGGTTCTTGCCATACTTTGACACTTTGTCAGTGTAAATAGGTCAGCCCAGTGTTTCCAACAGAGGGATAAAAATGTCACTGGGTTGTTGCTGAAAATCTCCAGACAGGGCTGGTTAAGATCCACTTTAGATAAACTGCAAGTATCTGAAGTGGAAGGATCTGATAATGATGGCCAGTTTTGTCTTATTTCTACATTTATCATCACAGCTGGAGCTTTTGCCCAGCATTTGATAAATGTCTGACTCTTCTATTGTTTTTTGGCAAGCACACTGGAACTCAACAAATTGCAAATATGCTTGAGATGTCCAGCACTAATTAAACTTTTCAATAAATAAATGGGAAAACCTTTAATCTCACGAACTCAGAGAGAATCCTCAGGGGACAGCTCTTGTCTTGACTCAAGCAATTGGATATTTATATAACATACATTTTTTCAACACAGCCACACAAATATCTATATATACATATATTCAAGTAAGCAAATAAAAACAAAAATATTAAATAGAAAAATAATAATTTCCTTTTGTTAACTTTTATCTAGAATCTGCATTAAATGGCCAAAGTCTAAAATTTCCTCCTTACTTAAGACTTGGTTAATTGCACTTTTATCCCTTGGCACTTGTGCCAAGGCACACTGTGCCTTCATTAAATGCAATAATAAAATATCCCAATTAGGCCACAGTCACCTCCATTCACTCTCATTATGACAAGTCAGTCTCATCAGAGAGGTCCCAGCTTGAGTCAGTCTGTTCTAATGAAACAAAAGTAAATCACACAGGATGCCTATGCATACCTTTAGGAGAAGGCAAATCTGAAACACACCACGTTCCACTGCTGAGTGAATTTCATTCTGAGCATTCCCAATTATATCCCTGGGAACAGAGAGAAGCACAGAGAGAACCAGCCTGCTCCTTCTTCTTAAATTGAGGTCTGACAATTAATTGTACACAAAATCCTTTCCTGTAATATCTTTATTCCACTTTCAGTCATTTGAAAGCTGAGTATAAAAGACAGCAAACTTTTGCAAGGAAGAAAAAAGGCAAGTCCTTGAACAGAACCATGTGCTTTTCATCACTTCATATAATTAACTGTGTTGAATTAAGAACGGCCCTTCTGTATAAGCAAACCTTGAGACACACAAAAGTGTTTGTTAAACATTGGCTACATAAAGCCAATGAAGCATAACATAGACCTATGTTGTGGTTATAGGCAGTATTTTTTCTGGCCATTGTAAATTCAGTTTGTCTTTTGAAACCTCCACCACAGCCAGAAGGCTTCAGAAGGTAATTTTGCAGGTTTATCCTATTTTCTGCAAAGAAGACAACAGGGAAATCGTAACTAGAAGAACTTAATCAAAATAGGAGATAAATGAAAGATAAAAAGCTAGAAAAGTCAATCTGTGAAGAAATTGCTCTGACACCCTATTAAATGACACTTGTTTTGGCACAGTGTCTTCCTGGCTTTATGCCAGAGGCTTACTCTAAGTAAAAATATCATGTATTGGTATAAGACTTCATGTAAATATGAGCACTCTAATATAATCTATCAGATTCATCTAACATTGCAATCTCTTGTGGGCAGCCATTGTCTTGATTAAGCAAGACACATAGTAATAAAAAAAATAAAAAAAGTTAATTAAGGGGAATGACAGTAAAAGACAACATGGGAAAAAAAAGGGATAAATGTGAATTATATACAGTGTACAACTTCATTCTTAAATTCTCTGATCAGGTATGATCCTCCAAAGAAGGAAGCACAGAATATCATTAGATATAAAGGACACCTTGACTTGGTCAGGTTTCCTGTCTTCTGGTAGAGTGGTGGTGAAGGGAAAAAAGGTGAAATAGGTTGAAAACACATTTCATCCTCCAGTTTTTATTTTAAAACAGTAATGCATCAACCTCTCTATACATATCTGTTTTCTTCAGACAGGGTGAAGCTGGAATGTCCAAACTCTATTAACATTTTCAAAAAAAACAATAAATCCACCTATCTCAGGACAACTGGTAATCACAAAATAAATGAGGTCACTCTGCCCTTCTCTTACAGCCCATGATTCTTTTATATCTAGAACATTAACCATGATAAAACATGATGTCTGTATCTACAATTATGCCAACACTGCCTCTGGAGGGCCTATGAGGTTTTTTTCCTATTACTATTTACCACGCTGTGTATTTATAATTCATGTCCTTTAATTACGCTAATATATTTTAACTGACGGCTGTTACTGTTCCTCTTATTTTTTTTTCCCACTCTCACTCCTGCTTACTACACCATTTCAAACCCAAGCCCAGATGCTCTTGTCTCTCTCCTAGGTATGAAATTTTAAATCAGGTTTGCTTGCAGCCAGTCAGGGTCTCTGTTAGCGCCGTACGTCCCACGCTCCCGTGCACACCCTGCTCTCGCCGTGTCTTTTGCCATCCTGATGTTGTACATCAACCAAAACCAGCCTTGTGGGAGCTCCCTGAAGTTCTCCACACTGCAGAATGCTGTAACTCCTTCCTAGGTATTCACTGTGCTAGTCTTTAAGAAGGAGCTAGGCACTGCATAGGATAAACAAAGGTTCAGAAGAGGCTCCTTGCCTTTTTCAAGGTTCGTAGTTTATTTCATGGTGGTCCCAGGGCAAAAGAGGAGAAGGATCTCAGATAATGGTCTTTTCTAGGAAAAGGTCAGGGAGGGGAATTTGGTTTTCTGCCAATAGGATAGGGACAGAGAGGAAGGGTTAAAGCATTCCTTATACCTCTGGTATTGAGTTACAATATCTCCCCGTTTTCTGTTTAATAAGTGGGGGAAGATATTAGATTTATTTTGATTCGAATTATGACCTTGTCCACCATTTGTAGTTGGTGGGAGAATTAGATTGTTGTATGTTTTTAATGTCTATGTGATTGACTACAGAGGTAGAAAGAATGATACCATTAACAGCTTTGAAAACTAAGGGATGTAGGATTCCAAACGCCATTATTGCAAGGAAAAAGATAATAAAGAATAACAACAACAACAAGGAAACTCATGAGAAGCACACCACAATGCCTTCTGGAAGGCACCTGCAGCTCCATTTGCATGACAAAAAACAATGATTTACTCATTCTCTTTGTAGACCTAGAAACTAAACTCTTTGCAGCACTTACTCATTGGTCTGAGTAAAAGACAATCTCTTGGATTGTTTCTTGGTTTGAGAGACGGAGGTAGAAACACCATTTTTTTTCATTTGAAGCATTTTTTTGGTGCTCCTCCAGAAGACTAGACTAACTCACATGCCATTTATCTACTGGATGGAGCTAAAGTTTAAAAAGTAAAGTTCCATGTGTAGAGTAATAACCCTCTTTTTATTGTCTACTTGCACATGACACTTGAAATATGCATTGCTCTGTTCCCTGTACTACTTTCATGTGTTCTGAAAATGTAAAATGAATGTGTGGGGCTGCTTTCAGAATAAATCTGTTTTTAATTTCTATCGGGCTATGTTATGGCACATTACTCCCAGAAATATCTCAAAACCATTTAAGGTGTCTCAAAGTAAGCCACAAATACAAAATTAATGACTTGCTTTCAGTGCATTGGGATGGCTATGGGTTGAATCAAGAAAAAAATATCCTATCCTTCTCTTTTTTAAATTTCTTTTTAGGGTAACTGCAATGTGCCCTTTAAAGGTAGCTTCAGCTCAGTTAAATCTCTCAAATGTTTATTTCCATTTAGTTTTTAAGAGAGTCCTCTGCTTTGCCTTGTAAAATCTGAGCAAAAAGAAAAATCTTCCATCTTGTATCAGAATGTGAGGCAGGCTGTGAAGAATAAACTGCTAAAATTTAAGTCAGAAGGTAATAATTACACTTTTGGCTGAGTAAGATATCCAGTTACCTCACCATTGTTATACCTCTTCGATTTTAACTTCTGAAAAAATTTTGCTTTCCCTGTCAGTACCAAAATAAGCCAGTTATTCTTTTACTCTAATAGCCTCCAATTTTTCTCTCGAAATAGAATGTCACCTTAAAAGCAAAGACTAATTTGATGAAAAATTATTTTGTTCTATTTTTCATTTCTGATCAAGCATGTCTCTACAATGTCAACATGAAATTATCTTCATCCTCCAGGAGGAATCTGCATTGAATGAATTGTTTTAAAAATAATGTATCTATTGTTCCAACTGTGAAAAGGAGGATGGTACAGTACTCAATTTTGACTGCAAAAGAATAGGGTTGCAAGGTACTGCAATATTTTACTTAAAAAATAATTGGGATATTGCTTCAGGCACCATAAACCTGATTGCAAGGTCAAATTGAGAAACTCCAAGAACTCAAACATGCAAGCCAGAAACAAAATCTCACACTCCAAACACTCAACTTCAAATCTGCATTTGGCAACTACTTAACTGACTGATTCACAAAAAATTGCACCTTTCATTTCTCTCCTATGGCTGAAAGCTTCTTCAGCATCAGACATCATTTCCCTTTTCTCCTTCCTCAGAATTAAATGGGATGAAAATATATTGCACTCTCTGTGACTAAGAGAGCTCATCATAAACAGAAGCCATAACAATGTTAGAGTGCCTAGTAAAGCAGTATAGGGTTTCATTGCCATTTCTGGGAGTTCAGAGCTACGATAAGTACAGCCAATTGCAATGTAATCAGCCTAAGTAATTCCAGTTTAACAAGTTTAGTTCTTTTAAATTAAGATTTTTTTTTTTAGCCACCTTTTAAAGTCAGAGTTGGAATTATTTGATATAAAAGTAGAGTCAGGGAACACATCAGTATCCTAAGATAAGTTTTGAGCATTTAAATGGCTTTTATATACTCCACCATTATTGCTAGCATGTTTCATCTTGGGTTTTGATACCCTTAGAATTGAAAGCTCTCATCTATGTGGGGTAAGACCTAAGAAATTTATCTGTATCTACTTCAATGTGCCTATA
This sequence comes from Erithacus rubecula, assembly GCF_903797595.1. Lineage (NCBI taxonomy): Eukaryota > Metazoa > Chordata > Aves > Passeriformes > Muscicapidae > Erithacus > Erithacus rubecula. Next base: position 50,603,778 of record NC_136687.1, read on the forward strand.
AAAACTGCTAGTATTTTTCCATAGTGGTTGCCTTTCTAGGTTGCTTTTTTACATGCTTCAGCTGTTCTCTTTAATAACAAAGTTAGTCTGTTATTCAGGAAGCAATGCCTGAACATGAAATATTACAGATCAGATTGTCTTTAATGTAGATAAAAGTGCGGCACAGTAAAATAAAAAATAAGTTGTAGTACTTCCAATAAAATAAATTTATGCCTCAAAACCACTTCTTGCAGATAAAGCTTCATTACAGCTGTACTTGCTTTGTTTTAACCGGAAATTAAAGCAGTATTTAAGCAATAAAAGTTTCATTACAAGTTAAAGAAGCTATAGAAGAACAAATCCCTAATGACAAATGAAACACATCCAGCAAATACACATTCTCTTTCACCAGAGACATTTTAATTTTCCTCCCTTTAGAAAATTTTATATTGCTTGAAAGATTTCTTGATGTATCTCCATTTCCCAAAAAGCTACATTCCAGAATATGTAACTTCACAAACGTGTTAATGGCTATTTCCATAGAAAAGAGGAATTTTACATAACTTAACATACAGTATAGAAGTTACCAGGCATATACATAAAATAAATATTATTTATAAGAAATTAAGGCACACCAAAACAATCAAAGGACATAGAAGTGGGCAAACTGCCACAGTGCCAGAGCCATCAACCAAACTGGAAAGACAAAAGCAATTATTTCACAACCGTGATGTAAAAAGAAATAATTTCTGGTTCAAGGGAAAGAACTGGACCTGATCATCAGGCACTGAATTCAATAACACATTTTGAACTGTTAGAACTAAATAAGTTTGCAGTTTTGGCTTATATGTACCTAATAGGTACATACCTGTTAGGATTCTCTGCTGAATCAGGCCCTCTCAGCACTTACAAGCACTTAGAGCACTGATCTATAAAATGAAAATAAGCATTCCAAGCCATAAAGTACTAAATATTACTTGTTATATTAAGAAAGGCAAAAGACAAACAAGTGAAAACCCCAACCAACCAACTCCACACAATAACAAAGAACAAAAAAACAAACCCCAACTCCAAACCCTATAAAGCTGAAAACAAACAATGAAAGATAAATGAAAGGTAAATCATTCAAATCACTAGAAAGATGATTTTCTTCCAGTGAAAGCTGTTAACTGCTGCTGGGAGTTATGTAAATATTTAAGCATAATCAACATCAGGCCAGGGAGTTCATTGCTGTAAACAATGCAATGATTTACAACCCTTCAAACAGAACACTTCGGATTTCTTTTATGCTGTATCTTATATGCAAATTTACCTATGTTTTCAGTTAGAGTATAACATGATGAAGAGTCCAGCTCAGAAAAACAGCTGAATGGTTTGAGTTTGTTTGTTTCTGGTTTGGTTTTTTTTTTTTTTTCCCCATAAAGGATTGATATGTTTTTACACTCCAATCTGTCTTCAACAACTCCACAAATATTTATTCAGCCTAATATACTGATTTCCCTATTACCTACAAGTCTAATGGCCTCTGAAGTTTATGTGTTCAACAACTTAAGATCATTCCCCATGCTGGCTCCTTGCTCAGCTTACCGAGTAGCAGCTGCCTGTGAAAATGACCATGACACTGACAGAACACCAGGGTCAGGGCTCATGAGTGACAGTTTTACCCCTCCCTCTCTTGTGACAAGTGATTATTGGGGAGGTGTGGAAAAACAATAATGTAGGTACTACAAGTTTGTATTTCCCACTTTATTACTCAGTGATTTTCAGGTTTTATTTAATTAAGGCAAAAGATGTTGCTTCTAACTACAACATTAAGAAAATGATTAGGCTGTAATTCTTCCCCACCCCGTTAGAAACACATACAGCCTCCATGGTTTTCCTCAAATGTCTGAACTATGTACTAGAAATTTTCCTTCTCAAAAAACAAAAAAAGAAGCAAATTTACTTGACAGACTTGGCTGAGCCAGAAATATCTTCTCTTGGAGATGACATAAAGGTTTCTTTGGGTACCAGTAGGCTACCCAAGATCAGCATCTTACTCAAAGGAAGGACACAACATACCTTCAAGCAAAAATGGCATGCATGCTCATATTCTGTCAGATAAAATTTAACCCTGCTTAATTCCAGTAAAACATCTGTAAGACATTGACAGACAGTGAAGTGTTTGAGGTAAGAATGAATACCTTGGAAATTAATGGCTGACCACAGATTTTGCAGAAGACAGCCTAAAAACAGAATCAATTTTCCCTACATGCAGCATAGGGAAACCCTTTGCAAACATTGATGCTATTGTAAGTACAGTGCTTAATGCTTTCCTAGTTTATGTTTGATTTACAGATAAAAAATGTTCTGCAGATTTCTCCAGCTGTGTTCCCTTTGCAGATTGTGAGATGCAGCAATCTGTTGAAGAGCAGCTGCTAGTTCACATGTAGTTTTATTTGCATCAATGTAAAATAGCAGCTTGGTCCATGAATAAAACATGCTTTCTCTTTGCCCCATTCTGGTAGAAAGATTTATCTACTTAATTTAGTTTTACATCAAAGAGCTTTATTTTTTAAAGGAGACTATTCTTTTTTAAACGAAAAGTTATTTTCAATTAAGTATTTTAAGAATCTAAAATGCCCATGTAGTCTTTTTGGAATGGATAGTATCTCTTTTTGCTCTGAACAGAGAAAGTTGGCTGCAGATTTCAAAATATGTTCAGTCAATACTATGTTTGAAAATCCCACCTCCATGCCATTTACCATCATGATCAAATGCTCAGTAACTTTCAGAATTATATGCAGAAATGTGGTGTTTCTTGCAGCAATGGTAAATGCAAAATGCTTTGGAAATTTTCAACCTTTTAGTGGCTAATTCTAAATTAGGGAGATATTAGTCTAGGGAGATATTAATGATGATCCCTTATCCCAATGCATCAGTTGCAAATCAGCATCCAATTTCAGCTGAAGTAAGGAATACACAGGGGACCTGTGAGACAGGCTCTTAAGTGATTAAAGCACACTTAAATTGGATTTATGCCTATCACATTCCAGTGGGACTGGCCCTGGCCTTCCACACTCACTGATGTCTGTTCATAGAGAGGACCTTGTGTACAAGGCCACTGATCAATGCTATAACTTCCCCAGATTTTCAGCCTCTCCCATCAAACTCAGCTGGAAAACAAAATCCAGTCAGGAACCTGAGAAACACTCCAAACAGCAGCTCCAAAAGGCTGTGGGCCTTTTCCTGTGCTTTGTCTGAATGCTTTGAAAAAAGCTCTGTTTTTTAAAGAACATCCACTTGGTGCCTTAATTTCTTTCTGTCTTAGGTTTATTTCTTAAGTCTGCCTTTTTTTTTTTTTTTTTTCTTTGTTTGGGTAAAAAAACCAAAAACATTTAAATACACTACTTCATAGCTCCTTTCTCAGCCAAGGAAGTGTTTTCTGTCAACAACATATAGCTTTTTTTGTGCTGAGATGTTGCAGGGCTTTTTATTATTGTTGGTTTTCGTTTTTAACTTTGTTTGGTGTTGCTTTTACACCCTTTTAGTGCTTAAATGAGTTTGCTTAAATATAATTTCAGATCGTGCTTCCACTCACAGCTGCTGCCTGACGAGAATAGCTGAATTCAGATCATCTGAGTTCATTAAAATTTTTAAAATTCAAGAACAAATTTTTCATGAAATTATTTTAAATGTATAGAACACTTCCTACTTGTATAAATGGTATTTCTCAGGAGGCCCTGACACTTGAGGGCAAAATTAAAACATGACCTTTACTGCACCCTCATTTACCTTTCCTCCAAATGTTGTAAGACTGCCACAGGGAGGAACCATCCAACATATTTAATTTCAGACACAGCTCTCAAGAATCACCAGACTCCAAGGGAAAAAAAAAAAAAAATCAGTGTTTGTTTGAAAATATTTCAGCAAACCTGCAGCGAAACACAAACATCATCATCTTATTCTTTTCCATATAAAATAAATCAGAGCTTTATCTGATTTAATCAGGCATTCTGTAATGTTTCTTTTATTTTTTAAGACCTCCATTCTACCTCTCAGATTGCAATTGCTCTGCCATTCATGAGATTACATCTTTACCAGCTAAAGCCTTACCAGCTTTTACAATAGCTCCCAGATAGTTTCCACAGATACAGGGCACCAACCATTTGTCATTTTTCTGCAACAGCTGAACTTTCAGATCAATTACAAAAGGAAGCAGTGATAAAGTAAACAAGATATGTCACCAGTCTGGATTCCTGGAACTAGATTTTGCCACTCTGACAAATACCATTTCTATTCCCCAAGGGACATAACTAGGTTATTCATAAAGCAAAACACCATCCAACCCAAAAAGAGGTAACAAACTGACTCCACATAAAATAGAAAAAATTAGGTTAGAAAAGACCTTTAAAATAATTAAGTCCAGCCATAAAACACTGCCACACCTGTGTCTTCACATATTATATGCATATATACAGCATATTTTTAATCATACATCAAATATCTCAGTTGTGAGTGTCCCTCCCTTCTCCACATTAAAAGTGATAGGATAAGAGGGAGCAGCCTCAAGTTGCACCAGAGGAGGTTTAGCTTTGACAGCAGGAAAAATTTCTTCACTGAGTGTGTTGTCAAGGATTGGGTCAGACTGCCCAGAGAAGTGGTTGAATCACCATTCCTGGAGGTATTTTAAAAAATGTCTTGATGTGGCATTTGGGGACACGGTTCAGAGGAGAACTTGGCAGTGCTGAGTTAACAGTAGCACTCCATCCAGAGATATTTTCCAACCTAAACAGTTGTATGATTCTGTGTACCACAGCACATACATGGACCCTCCAAACATCCAATTCTCATTCTTCCTTCACCTGCATACAAACCATGAAACACCTATTCAGCACCATGGCTGGGTGCAGAACCTCCCATCTTCTCTTGAGCCTCATTTGTCTCCAACTAGATTCTCAAATGGATTTTAAAGAGACATTAGGACACTACTCTGAAAAAAGACACTGGAAAGTTTGGATCTCATTATGGAAAACAAACTGGATAAAAGCATTAACTTTCTCCCCCTTTCACAATAGTTATAATGAGCAGATTTATCTTCTACTTCCATGTGTTTTTTCCCTCACAGACAGCAGGGAGTATACCAAGGTAAGTATAAAAAAGCTCCATGTTTTGAACTCATTTTAATTTGTTGCTTGAAAAAGTTCCTGAAGCAGAGCACCACTGTCTACAGATCATTCTTTTGTTTCTTTAGACACTCCCTGAGGTGATTTAATGGACTTTTCCCTATGTAACCTCCACTGAAGTACTGTGAGAAACAGTGAATAAAGAGTTGAATAGTTCTTTATCTTGTTTTCAGTTAAACAATTGTGTTTGTCTCAAGAATCCCATTCTATTTAAACTCTCTGTGCCTAATAACTGCTGAGTTCAGCCAATCTAAATTTCAGCTGACCATCTTTTTAATAATGTTATGTTTGAAAAGTAAGTCACAAAGCCTCATATAAACTCAAATGCATACTGCCACCATGGATTTGACTCTCCACTAAAATATCTACAGAAAGGCTTTTCTCATTTAATCACAGTAAACCTTAGTCTGCTAGCAAAAAGTCAGTATATTCACCTCCCTGTCCCTACAATGTTTCAGAAAACAAACACACTGTAGCATAAACATACCAGGTGCAATGCTGAAATTGATAGAAGAGCCAATTAAAACTGCTAAGAGTAGTGGGAACAAAACATTTTGGTAACCTTAGTCAAATAGTGAAGGATAGGCATGAATTAAGGCAATTGGAAGTGGTCAATAAGTCAAGTAACAGGAAGTAAAATATGAGCTCACATACTGAGTAAAAACACTGGAAGGCAGGCAGAAAAACTAATGCAAGTAAGCCAAGGTTTATGTTACTCAGGATATAAAGATAAGTCAAATGTTTTTACCAACCTCCTCTCTCACTCTCACTGCTGATTCTTGTTGCCATATTTCTCTACCTGCAGCATTCAGCCAGCATGAGCTGTAGAAAGATCTATAGCTCACTGAAGCAGTCTCAATGACCAAAGCTCACCTTTTCATTTTCCACAGTTACTCAAGTAATTCCTTATTTTTAAAGATACAGCTGCTAAAAATAACTGAAAATTAGTTCTCAAAACCACCCTTTTATCAAAATGGTCAGAAAACACAACTTCCTCAAGAGCAAGGTTTAAAGAGTTACCACACTCATTTCCACTACATTTTTCAAAGAAAATGCATTTATTTTAATGCCTGGCTCCAAATACATCTTCTGTTCTGGATGTTATGAAGATTTATGAGACACAAATAACAAAATTTGAAATCAGAAAGAATTTAAAGTAACAAAGATGTTGTAGAACCGGTTCACTGCATGGACTGATTGACATTTGAGCTGAAAGCCACCAGAAAGGCTCAAGAACTTTTTGTGTCCTCCAGTTTAGATTAGACCATCAACATCAATTTTCAAATGAGTTTTAATACGACTTAAATTGATTTCTCATCTACTCTCAGTTTTTTTCTATCTTCTATTATTATTTAGCAGCCAGTTATGTTTTGAAGTAACTTCTTACTAAACAGCAATGTGACTCCTTAAACTCTGAAGTGCAGATTTGCCCATTTAATAATATATTTCATTAAAAATATATTTAAATTATCTTTAAAAATCCCCCAAAAAGAACAAGTACAGACACAAACAACAACAAAAAGCAAAAACCAGAACAAGCCAAACAATCTCCAACCCTCAACATCATCCATGTTCCGAAATGTTCTGAAGTAATCCAGCCTTGCCTGACCTTTAGTACAGGTTTCTCCCCCAACCTTGTCAGACCTCAAAATGGGCTCTCCCTGAAAAACTCTGTACATTTTTTACCTGAAAAATTTCTCTGCCACAGACATCCCATCCATCATTTTCCCCAGACCTTGCAAGTGACCAAGTGAATGACGCACAGTTTGGAAAGGATGGCGTAAAGGTAACAGAAGTACAAGGAATACATAGTGCTACAGTAAATATTTGCTGCTTTTTGCATTCAGAAATAATCTCAAGTTCTTCCATTTTATGCACTTCACTGAAATTTAAGACCAAAACATTATTCTGCTAGCTTGGTTTAGTAAAATATCTGGCTCTTGTGTCTGTGAGACTGGTGGTAAAGTGTCTGGTTTTGACAGAAGGAAAGAACAAGTCCTGCAGAATTACTTATTGTCATCCTAACTATAATCATCAAAAAAGGGAAATACATCAATAGGTATTGGAAGACATCAAGAGAATCCCACAAATTATTTTAGCCATTATTTTAACAGAACTGGCCCTATCTTCTACACTGAGCACAGAAAACCAGGCCACTTTGATTTGGTACTGATAGATCTGCTGCTGTTTCTCCCTCCCCTATGGGTTTTAGGAAAACATTTGCAGCTCAGTAAAACACCCAGTCACCACAGCCTTGAGGGAGTGAGTGTGTGTGCATGTGTGGAACAGAGCCCCTCACTACTGAACTCAGCTCTTAAACCCATGTCATAGGTCCAGGTTTGCTCCAAAGCCATTGAGGGACATTTCTCCTGCTGTAGCCTTTGCCATTTTTCTGCTGCAGCTAAAGTGTAGAGATCAATGTCAAAGGGAATATCTCAGCAAGCAAAGAAAAGATGATACTGGTTTCATTTCTAGTGGCAAGATTCTGCCACTCTGCATCAGAAATAATTGTGTCCTTTACTGTAGAAGACCATGAGGCCATCCAACAGCTCAGGCACAGCTTGTGGCAGCACTCTGCTTTTAAGAAAGGTCAGTGAGATATGTATTACTGTACACACAGATTCAAAGGCTCACAGTCTCTATTTACATTATTTTCAAGGATTACTTACAACCATACTGACAAATAGAGTGGTTTATTCTTGTTTCTTTTTTTTTTTTTTAATTAAAAACGCCACGCAGTAGTAATGTTGCAATGCTACACACAACACGCAGTAAAAATGAGCAGAACCTGCAAACTATCCTACAAATCCATGTTCTCCCTCTAAGTTAATTTAGTAAGGTTCTCACAAACGTTCTTGTTTTATAATTAAATGGAGTATAAAAATAATAATATAACCTGGCATAATTGCAGTGCTGAAATAATCCTGCACCTGCACAATGAACTGCTTGGTAATCAGCCAGATGTTACATTTTATCTAAATGCCTGTACTACAACACTGACAATATACCCGGGTACTGCTTTCCTTTTCTTCCTCCAAGAGTCAAGAAACCCTCAGAGTCCCTCCTGTGGCTGATCCCAATGGTTTAACATCAGTTTCACAGCTGTGACTGACTCTGTAGTAAGCCTGGATCTCAGCCAACTTGAAATTATGTCCCAAAAAGTGCAGTACATAGCAACAGGAAGGCGAGACGAGCACATGTTTTTCACCATGGAATATAAGGTTACATATGCACCACTACATTTTACAATTCATTACAGTGTGCATGACTTTCACAGCTATAGCAGAGCCTCCTTCCCCACAAAGGATAGAAAGACAAGCAAAAGGCCCCAGTGGGCCTTGATACTGCAATTAATTAGTTAATAGGTCTGCTGCATAATTTAACCAAGTGGAATAAGAGATAGCATTTGGAACTGACTAGAATTCGTGCATCTCCACTGTTAGCAGATGTGAGATGTTATTTCACATCATTCCATAAAACACACTTTTCCCTTTTCCACCTAATGCTGCAATGTCATTGTGCTTTTGTCACAATATTCATTTGAATAAACGTTATTTTCATGGTTTGTAAATTAGGTAACAAAATCAAGCCTGAAACAAAAGTATTTATCTTCTCAATGGCCTTTTCATTTTTCACATCCAATACAATAGTATTCACCCATAATTTTCTTGGAAGACATTTACCCATGATTCAGAAAGCTCTCTGTAATTGAATTATTACAGATGGTCAGAATGATGTGTTTATATCCCAGTGAAACCTTCAAAATTTAACTTCTTATTTTTAGATCACCCTAACCCTTTGGATAAGATCAAGCTGAGCAACAGTTTAATACCAATATATGCTCTCTGTGAAACAGCAGAAAACCAGATTTGATGATATAATAGGATTTTTTTTCTACAGACATTTTAAAATTCAATGAATGTTTTACTAATGTCAAGTACTTAAGCTAAACTATTATGAACATTTGAGAAGAGTCAGTCTTACTTAAAAATCTGCATTCAAATTTATATATATATATATGAGTAAAGCAAACTTACAGAATGAAGGGTCAAATCCTCATTTAGCAAAGAAGAGTCTCTAAGTACTGTCAGACTATATGTTCCAATTTTCCTGGTCCTCAAACTAATATAAAAAATTATGTACACTCTTAAAGTTGCATTTATGCTTGTTAACCAAAAAAATTGAGCTACTTTAAACATGTGAGGCATTATACATTTTTTTTTCTCAACAGTGAAGCTGCTCTTTGCCTATTGTCGACTCTAGAATATTTTCATCAAATAGACCTAATGTTGTATTTGTACAAGGTGGGATTTCATAAGGAAATTTTGTTTTCAGTAAGTGCCTTGAGCTTCATTTCTGAAAGCACAGCTGTCTGGAATTTCTGTCAGTCCTTACTGCAAGTGAAGCAATGAAAAACAGTAGTTAACTTTTACCTCTTCATCATTCAGAGTGTCTCACACCTCTGCTGGCACTAAAGCAGGGCATCTTAATATCTGGGACTGCCACAGGTCTTTAATTTAAAAAACAGTATAAATGAAAAGAGTCTTCTTTTTATCCTCAAACCAAGATCCTGACTCTAAGAAATATTGAACACAGCAAACATTTTTCAGCAAAAGCAAGCAAAACATTTCCTCTTTACTGAGTAATTCTTATAATTACACTGTATAAAAATACCACAGCTTATAAAAGACAAAGTACACAATTACTGATAAACAGTCAATTTTTTTACTCTGTTGTCCCCTTCTGATCTTTTTTGCCTCCCTATTACTTACAACAACATTAATTAATGAGCAGCCCCCACCAGCTGGTTAGAGAGCACCAGGGAATCATTGCTGTACCTACAACAGTCTGAGACTCTGCAACAGTTCAGCAGCTGAAAGGGGGAAGTCCAGCTGAGACAATGCAGAAACTACTTTAAAAAGTACTTCTAGAAACCACCACCAAACAACAAAAAAAGAGGAAGAAAATCCCTGTTTGTGCTCCTCATGTCGCAGAGACAAGCACTGCCATTGCACAGGCATTACCATAATTTAAATATTAACATACAATATTAATACAATTGCACATTAGTTCAGTCATTTAAACATTTCAATATATAATACTTTGGTACCTGCACTCTTGCTGCCAACCTCCTCAGTTTCCTGACCTGGAAGACAGGAATAGCCAAAGGAGTGCCCTTCCCTGACAAAATTCATCTGCTCTTACCCAGGTCTGTGATCTGCAGCTTTTAGATTGCATTTTAGAAAATATTCAGAAAATATAGAAAATGTTCAACTCCACACATCACAAAGACTACCACCTTGTTTGCTCCTCCAACACTGTATTTTTTGTTCACTAAAACAGTACTTTTCTTCTTTCCAGAATACACAATGGCTTTATGCAGTCCAAATGAATTGGTCAAATCTAGTCATGGTGAGATATGGACCATAATTTATTAATTTTCTCAACATTTATTGAGAACTATTTTCTCATTTCAGAAACAAAAATCTAAGCAGTTTTTATCTAATGTGTCTCCTGTCATTTCTCATCAAAACCAACAACTCTTCCAAAGCTATTTCATTAACCCTTCTTTTTCCCCAAAAGAATAAAGTTTTCTATTCAGTAATTGCAGAAAGCATAATACATTAACACTTCCTGTCTATTTTAAGATATTATTTGCAATGAACTCCATAGGCTGCTTTTGATTACTTTAAGAGATTATAACTTCTATACTGCAGACTTCAAAACCAGTATCTTTGCCAAATATGTTAAAGGAGATTAATTTACCTACACTCCTTTTCTCCAGGCTAAACACCCCCAGCTCCCTCAGCTGCTCCTCATAGGATTTGTGTCCCAGACCCTTGCCCAGCTCCACTGCCCTTCTTTGCACAGGCTCCAGCACCTCAATGTTTTTCCTGTAGTGAGCTGGACACAGCACCTGAGGTGCAGCCTCAGCAGTGCCAAGTGCAGGGCATGACAACATCCCTGATCCTGCTGACCACACTGTTATTGACACAAGCCAGGGTGTTGGTGGCCTTTTGGCCACACTGCTGACTCATTCCAGTATATATCCATTTTTCTTGAGAGTTTATGAAAACACAAATCACTCTCAGAATACCTCTCAGATGAAAATTTTCTAGGCATTCCTATAGTTTACTTCCCAGTTTTTAGCAACTCAATCTATTGAAAAATTTTTGATCTGATACCTGTATCTTTGAATAGCATTGAAGAAAGTTCATCTCAAAGTTTTGTGGGTTTGTGTGTTGGTTTGATTTTTTTAATTATTTGAAACTTGAGTAAATATTTTTAACCAAAAAATTGTCTATCGCCTTATTAACATTTTACAGTATTTGAGTAATTTTGTGATGTAAGTCTTACTTTAACAAAAGTCTGTGACAGCTAAACAGAGGTAGCAGTGTCCATTTATGTGCAAGAAATGTCATTTATGTCTCCTTCCTAAAAAAAAATACTTTAAAAATATCACCAGTTGAAGCACACAGAATATCCATGAGTGAATATGCTACTCATCCCTTCCTTGTGCACATGTAATGCAAGAGACAACCAACCTGCAGGATTCCATGCTGCCTGTTCACAAAAGATGCAAGTCTCACTTAATGGACAGAAAAACTAATGGTAACACACCCAGTTATCTTAAAATTTGTTATTTTATTCTTATTGCTTAATGTTTGATTACAGGCCTTGTCTAGCCAACATTTCCCAAGTTAATACTTTTATACTTAAATTAAGAAGCAACTGCCCCATTAAAGTTAAGAACTATTCTCGTGTTCTTACTTATTGCTTTCCTAGCTTACAGGCAATGGGAATGTTCTTACTCCATTTAAATGAAAGAAAATCAGATTAGCTTGCATCAGCTAAATAATAATTACTAAAAAGTGTTGGCTATATGGGTAGAAAGTGTTCACATGCAATCAGAACAGTGCTTCTCCATCAATTAGTGTCAGATGATTTTTCTTTTGTTTGCTTTATTTTTACTTTAAAACAAAAGCCCTGTGTACAGGAGGGGAACAATCAGAAAACAAAGAGCAGCAAGGCCAGACAACATTAAGAAGTACTCTCTTGAGAAGGAAAATGGCTTTATATTGCATACAATATTAACAAAGCCATTATTGCAATATTGTCTCTTTTACACTGCCCACATTTTATATAAAACATTGATAATCTGGGAAGATTCAAAATGTAAACTAATAAGAAACAAAAAGAAAAATTGGACAGCTGTTTCCCAGTAAGACAATGAGAGAATGCCCTAATTTACTTGAACTATTGAGAATAACAAAAATCAGAGTCTGTTTGCTCCCTAAACAGCCAGCAGGTACAGGCAGAAAATTATTCAGTGAGGCAGGTCTTACAAATAAGGTGAAGCAGCATTTCTGAATAAACACAAAAAGGTAACAACTCTTAATTCAAGCCTAACAAAGACTAGCAACAAATCTAATTTTAAGTACATGCTGAGAATAATAGTTCTCTATATAATGCTATTAACAAGTTCAAGAGGGAGCTTGGACCAAGCAGTTCCATCTACTCCCTATAGCAAAACATCTCATGAAATTATCACTCTTGGCAAATCTGACCATCTAAACAATTCTAAATATGCAGGAGTACTCCAGTAAAACACCTCTTAACCTTGAATCATTCACTTATTTTTCAAACAATAAACTCTCAGACATTCCAGCAAATTAGAAGAACAAAATCAGAAACACGTTCAACTTTTGTAGTTGTTTGGAGTTTGCTAGTGATAGACATTAATATAACAAAGAATAAAACAGTGATTGCTTCACCATCAAGACACACACTGAGAAAAAACATCATCACCTTTTATGAGGTCAGTATTATCCACCAAGATATTTTATCAGTATATGGGAAAGTAACACCTGTCAGGATCATATCAGTTACATTGGTTCAGACCAACAAAACTCACAGCCAATACCTTGTCTCCAACTGGCCATTAGCAGGTGCTGAGCAAAACAAGCAGGTATGCCACTTTGTACTGGTGGGAATGGGATTGGAGAATTCATCCTTTTTGATTTATTTCAGGGGGAAAGAACAAGCATCACAGAAAGGCGTTAAAATATGTAAATAGTGGGGTTTGGTAATGAGAAACATGAAAAGCTACTCTATGGCACTCGATGCAAGTCTTGCATTACTTAAATTATTCCCTCATTCACTCTTGGGTTTTGCATGTATTTGTTGCTTGCTTGGATATCACAAACATAAGCAGAGCAGAGCTGCATCAGAATCAAACAGCATGTTGGCTGCATTAATGAAATATTAAGACAGCCTAATTATAACTCAAGGAGGTTATTAGCATGCTGCCTTGTCTGTTCCTCTTGCCTGGACTGGGAGTTGTCAGAATCGCAAGCTGGTGAATATCACACAGTGGAAGGCTCCAGCTTCTGAGTATTCTTCATCTACAGTGCTACAACCGTTACCTGAAGTTGCACAACCAGAATTTTGGATTAGTTAGTGTGGAAATGCACAGATCTCAAACAACAATAAGCCAGGCATAAGCTTTTCCTATTAAATTCTTCCAGCAAGCTGACATTTTTTAGCAGATATATACTATCACTTACATTAATCTTTTCATGTATTCTGTCTCTCCTTATGGAAATAAACATTGGGTATCTTTTCATGTGCTTAACAACCTTATCCAAAGTGCAAATAAGATTTCTCTTCACAGCACCTTTTAAAAACAGGAATGAATTACCTATTTAAAAGAATAAGTAAAGGTATAACTATGATTTATTGTAAAAATGTGCATTTCAGTATTGCTTAACAAATAAACATCTAGAGGCAGACTTGCTCCCTAAATAGAACTGCACATCAACATCTCTCAAAAACCTGCTACTTTCTCTCTCACAGGACCACAGCAAACTTTATAGCACATTATGCTGGTATCTTAATATCTGAAGCTGAAGCACCAGAAAAGAAACAATTTTCGATCTATTTTGGATCACAGAACTCTTTTAGTGTATAATGATGCAGTTAAGCACAATGTTTCTTTTAGTAAGAGCCTTAAAGGACTAGTAAACACATTCTGACTGTATAAGTCTCAAAGTCTGGGTATGACAAAGTCTTTTGCCAGAGATCCTATTCCTTCAATCCCTTTTCTAGTACAGAGAGAAAAAAAGTCAGAACACAAAGGTATCAGGCTTAAGCAAACTTGCCTAGGAGCCATTTCAGTTATCAAAACCTTTAGCTCAGCACTGACTATAAAGTAAGAAAAATTCCATGTTTAACTAACGTGCAATCAGTCCTGTTGCTTTTCAAAGCCCAGGAAAAGTTATGTAATACCTCCCTAAGAACTATAAAGCTTGATAAACATCACAGCAACATCACACTAGTTTTGTTGGGTTTGGTTTGTCTGTTTGGTTTTTCAACAGGTCAGGTATGGTTTTGGTTCCTGTGAATGCAGAAAGTCCACTGAACATAGCAGACAATAAATTCTTACTGTGTATAATATACATCATGTTTTGTACTAAATGCAGTATTCTATACATAATTCCTCATTAAGAAAACTGTAAAAATTGTAGTTAAGAACTATTCAACAACAACATTTGTATGATAACAAAACACCTCAAGTTCCTACTAAATACCACTTCACATGTTTTTTCCAAGTATTGTTGGAAGAAAACAATGTACAAAGCTGTTGTTGATGTGTCCAGATTCAGGAGTAATTAAGCACATGATCATGCACTTTGATGAACATGAGTGTGATCCTTTGCCTTAGGGAAGTGGCTCCCACAGAGCTAGAGCTGATACAGGCAGCTTTCCATGCAGAAATTCTGTGTCAGTACAGTTTCTTCTTTCTTCTGGTTTATAATTGATGTGCTTGCCCTATCTTTATTGTGGTGGCAGTAATGCTTTGGGTAATAAGATTAAGGTTGGGTAAATATTTTTCAGTGAAATTAGCTAAAAAAGAAGGGTTTACTCAGCAGAGCCTAAAGCTTCTATAATTCCATGGTGCTTGCTACAGCTTTCTGTTACTTTTTCTGAATGACATGGAAGAGAACAAATAGAAGATGACCCATGAGTTCTTCAAGTATTATATATTTATGTACCTAAAGAGTAGAAAAACAGTTTCTGACTTATTAACTCTTGATTTCCATTGAAAAAAAATCTCTTTATCAAGACATAAATTTAATGAATCTGTAAAGTAATATTATGTGTCTTATTGGCATAAATTACACCAGCATCTCAAGTAAGTTTTGATATATGAGCAAAGGCACTTTTTACTATCAACAAGGTGATGGTTTTCTGATCTAGAAACGTGATTTAAAAATACATGAGGCCATAATACATGAAATACAGAGCAGACCTCTGTTGTAGGGTTATACTCTAAACAAGTTTCTTCCATAGGTAACACATAAAAAACTTTGAAAAACAGTTAAAATGAACCCAGGAATATCTTAACAGTTTCCTTAAGCAAGACACCCTCTTGCTTAAATTCTGCTTGCAAATAAACCAATCAAAATACTTCACATGACAAGCTGTCCAGTTTGTGCTCCAATTTCATTCAGAGTCCTGCCTAGCTCAGCAGTGATCTGGATATGAAAATTTTCAAACTCATGGGATAATTATTAAATAGTTTGGAAATGCTGTCTGCAACAATACTCTGGGTGTGCTTTGAGTAAATATTTTATTGGCTGACAATAAGGTTTAAAAAGTTGCAGTGAATACCCAAATATTGGTACGATCAGCATTAATTCTCAGTGACACCTTTGCAGGTTTTTCCCAATATGCTAAAAACCTTCCAAAACTAGCCAAGAAACCAGCCAACCAAAAAATATTTGCATAATCTCATGTAGATCACCTCCATCCATCATGAGGAATTCTCAATCTAACATTTATTTTGATGGACACAAGATTTTTCTGGTACACACTGATGACATAACTCAGAATATTTTGGGATATAGTTATACCTTAAACACTACTGTGTTTACTGATTGCCCCATTTTTTGATACTTTGAGCTTTCAAAAAACCTAAATCCATCTAAGCTCACTAATTTAGTGAATCTTAGTCACAGATACATTTTGGTTCATTTAGTACAAGCCAGATGTTTCAGTTTATGTTCATGTTAGTAAAATTCAGATAAATCACCCTGTCTGTTTCACAATATTGCAAAGATCATAGAGTGTGTGGAAAAACAGAAATCCAACTCTTAAAACTATCTAAGTAATAGAAAAGCAAAAAGAGAAAGCAAAAGAATTCATCATCAGAAAATGCTACCAGGAGCAAAAGAAACCACAACACATAAATATTCCCATGTAAACAACATCCTTCCCTGCAGCCAGCCTGCAGAGAATGGCCATGCCATTCATTTTACAGTGCTCTAACACCATGTTTGAATTGTTTCTTTTCTACGGATATGGCAAACGAGTCTCAGAGACATTTATCATACTCTGCAACAAGATCTCCTTCCCTGCTAGACAAGAACTCCATAAATTAAAACGCTAAATGGGATTTGGACAAGCCTGAGATGTTGGGTGAAAGAGCTGCTCTTGCTGCTAGATCTAAGAAACACTCAAGAAGTTTCCCCACGACTGCACCTTTGGGAGTTGTGCCATAGCATTACTTGATAAAGTACTGACTACACGAGAAGCACGACCCTACAAGTGTGATTTTCTGTTAAAACAGCTTCCTTAGATTTACTGATTGATTAAACACAGAAACAAAATTTGTCTGGTTTGACTTCTCTTTCAACAGCTTCACTTTATGTAGCACAAAAAAAAAAAGGGCAGAAAACCTAGAAAGCTCCATTGGTTTCCTCTTTCAACAGAGGAACATAAAACAATCTCCAAGCATGACAGTCAACACTATGGCACAGACTAAACTGTATAAACATCCCAACAGGAAGATGGTCTCCTAAATTGAGAAAACAATTATGTCAGCTTTACCTATGGAAATTACAGCATGCATAATCCAATTACTTTTATTTTTCAAAGGAATTCAAGGCACTGAAATTTATGTAATTGATTCAATTATTTTATTGAACAAGCTCCTGTATTCATCTGTCTTGCATGTAACAAAGAGACATCCATGATTTCCATTTCCGTTTTCAAAATTAAAATTCCTGTAGGAATGAGTTGCAGCAGTCACAGCTATTATTGCCTCTCCAGCCCTCACTGTGGAGGAACAAAAAGCAAAAATCTGCTCACAGACACGGTCAGTGTTAGGCTCAGACATGACTTTGTGAAGCAAGCAGGCACCAGCAGTACAGAGAGGAAAAGGAGGCAATGTCTGCATTTAAAAGCTGTGCTATCTTTTTACTGAGACAACTAAAAGTATTTAATTTAAACAGAATATGAAATCATTCCAAATATTGTTTGGAAAATTAATACTGACAGGATAAAATTGATCACATTTACTTAGCCCCATTTGTTAATTTTTTTTTTTCTAAACTGAAGACTGAAATGCAATTTAAAAAGAAACTCTCTTTGAAATATGATTCTTGAAATGTTGAACATGACAGAGGCACATTAACCATCAGCCTCAATAGACTAGTCTGCATTTAAAGCTATTTGATTATATTAAAAAGCGTATTACAGTTCAGGATTTATTCTTCAAACTGGACAATTCAACAGATATGTGGGTTTTCTAAACAGGCCCTCAGTTAGCTGCATCATTACACTTTAACTTTGTTATTGCCATCAAATGTGTAAGGAAATGTACACCCAGATATGATTACCACAGACTTTTCAACACTGTCTAGTTCTTTAAGGCTGGGACCACATACAGATCTCAGCATAACATTTTCTACAGTGAAAGATGAGAGTATTCAAAATAATAACTGCAAATAGGATCTTGAGAACATATGCTAGGAGTAAACCAAAAGTCCAAATGTCAACAGAGCAGGATAAAATAAAAAGGACTCCTTGTGCCCATCCTACAACTCTGTGTTAATGTACAGGATTGACAATACTGAGTTCATCTCTCTGGTGCTTCTTTCTGGAAGAGTTGCCATCAGAAGGAACTACATAGCAAAATACTTGCTGTCTTTTTTGTAATTTTTTTTATTTTATTTTTTTTTTAATTTCCAAAGTCCCTTCTTGTTTTAGCTGTCTTTTCAGTGGGGATTGGTATTTCAGCTTTAGAAAAGCAGGAGCAAAGAAGAAGAAAGAGCCAGTATTGCAAGCTTCATTGAGTATCCTCCACGAGCCTACCTTTTCTCCTGCTTTCTATATAGATAAAATTTCTGTTTACACCTTCATCAGTGTAAAGTGAGGTTATTGTAACTCCTTCTACCAGGGCATTCTCTGTCATCTGCATTACTATTCCCATTCAAATGAAATTTAATGCTGAATTTCAACAAGTCCAAATTTGAGCAGCTACCTTCATCGAATTTCCTTTAATCCATCTGGCCATCACTTGCAAAGCCCATTACAGATATTAGTTCCTAATATCAGAAATTGCCTAAACTTGCCTAATAATGCTGCCTCATTTCCATGTCCCTGGACTCCTTTACTATTTGGGCTATTGCTTCCCCTGTTCCAGCAAAGCCAGCACATTCTGGTTTTGTCCAGCTGCTTAAACAGCCACTTGGCTGAGTGATGGCAGACAGAGAAGGTAAATGATGCCTTCTGTTTTCTTCAAACAAGCCAAGGGGAAACTGAAATCTGCACAACAGCAGTGCACACAATTTGACTAAATCTTTCTGTCCTTAGAGTGAAAGTGTTTTTACAGCCACAAGGAAAACTTGTAACTCTTTGGGAAGTGCTGATGAAACTGGTTTTCTATGTACAGACTTTTAAAGAATAATGGCAACAACAAAGTTCAGCCACTGGAATTCAGCTGCTGTCATTATTTGTAGTGTGCAAAAAAGATTTTTGTGGAATTAATCTGAATTATGAATTTATTACACTTATTTTTCCCTTCTGTGTTTTTTTCATGCAGGCAGTGTTTTGCTCATGTAGAAATGTCACAGGCTGTGGCTGGAATTTCAGTGCCATTTTTAGGCAGAATTTCAGAGCATGCATCCTCACATCATCTATGTAGTCTTCAGAACTAATATTGCAATACCACACCCACTACATATGGAGCCTGAGACTGCATTGGAGTATCATTGTAGTAACACTATAGTAGTAGTTAAATATTCATGTTATTGATGTCATTACTATCTCTGGAGGAAAGTTGCTTACTTGCTGTAATCAGACTCAGGAAAATTCTTATCTGATGGGTTTTTATTTTGCTTTTAATTTGCACAATTTGCAAAAAAAGTGATAAAGTAGCATCAAGAAAAAAAAGAGGGGAAGTATGCACATTAGCTTCTGCAAAATGGAGAAACGTATTTAAAACTCTACGGCTGTTAACCAGACTCTCATACAGAGCAAGACCAAAAGTAAAAAAAAATCAAGCTCCTTCATTTGAAATAGGTAGTGAAAGCTGGAGCAGAAAACCTACTTCTTGGCAAGCATTATCTTTTAGTTCCAACCAAAATGAGCTGAAGCCACAATGGAGGAAGAAATGTGGAGAGAAAAAATAGACATAGTGGAGAGTACGAGCAGTGGGAAAATAATGAAAAAGCATACATAAAAGTGAGGTCAAAAGAGACCTTAAGATGAATTTAGGAAAGAACTGGGACACAGAGAGACCCACATCCTTTGGAGAACATGTTTACAGTACAAAAGAATGAAGGAAAACATATACAGGGTATAGGTGGGAGAGGAGTTGATCATGTGAAACCATGGCATTGGAAAACCTAGCAGACAAACAACATCAAGGAGAAAGAATCAGAAAAAGGGCTGGCATTCAGACAAGATAAAATTAAGAAAAAATAGAGGCTGTTATACTGAAAACAAAAGACAATGAAGCTACTGGCAACTACAAGGAGAGGGGAAGAAGTAGCGTGGGAGAAAAGAAGAGAGTGTAGAGACAATCTAGACTTTCACATTTAAATTGGTTCAATTACTTTTGAAAAGGAAAAGCAGGGGTTTATTACTTTCAGCAAATAGAGGAGAAGTGGAGGAGCAGCTCTTCAGAGTGGTAGCAGTTTTTAATCTGAAGAATGGAGGATTCAATATTCTAGCAACAATCAGTAAATTAATCATTTACTGCATCACACGAGAAGCAAAATCAGACAACCCTGCAAAGTGAAGAATCCTATAGAACAACTGGGGAATCAAGGAATTTAATATAACACATTCAACATCAATTCATCAGGTACAATGGCTGTTTGTTTCTGTAAAATAATGAATCAAAAGCATTATGAATTTTGGCTCAGGGACCTGAAATGCTTGATATTTGAAATTTTAATAGGTTTGAGAAAAGGAAACTCTCCAATGAATAAAGCCGTTTTATCTTACAGGCATCTCGTAAACTGTTTAAATGAAATTTGAAATATATTAGCTATCAAAACCAAAACTGTTTTTAAAATGGACATATGATGAGTTTAGGGTTTAATTTTCCCACAAGAACCTCAAATACCTCACAGAAGGATTGTATAAGATATATAATGTGTCAGTTACTTTTGTAGCTTTTCCTGATCTATTTCTTAGCCATTAGAGAACTTTGCTCCTGAAGCTCTCCCTGCACCTTTACCACGATGCCATCTCTGGCTGCCAAGCATTTTTACTAGGGGTGGAAGTGGTGATGCATGCAGAATGATTATGTGGCTCAATGAGCTGTGACAAAGGTGCAATAACAACACACTCAGGGTAGAGCAGTGAATTTTAAGGCAAAGGCCAGGTTTGAGGGCAGCTGAGAGCCTTATCACCACATCAAGGAGAGCTCTGAGTGGACATGGTGCACTGCTTGGAGGTCAGGCACTGGGGACTGGCAGTGGCCAAACTGAAGGGATGCTCATTAAATTTAACCTTTTGCTGCCAGGATGATGCACACTTTCAGGATGGTTTAGGTGGAACATTGCCTACTCCTGCTGCTGGACTCCAAAAAAAGGGATTACAGTTCTTCCTGATGGGATAAGGAAGTGGACTGCATCTGGCTGGGACGAAATTAATGTTTTTTGTAGCAGCCTGAATGGTGCTCTGGATTTCTGGCTAAAACAGCTCTGATAATTCCCCAGTGTTCTGATTATTGCTGAGTAGTGCTTTCAGACTTCCTCTTTTTTCCCACTTTGTCACCCTGGTGCTGGGCTGGGAATAGACAAGAAACTGGGAGGGAGTTTTGGTGACAAAAATTGAGCAAAGGTGTGTTCCACTCTGTGTAATGTAGTCAGCAATAAAATCTCAAGAATAGGTGGAGCAATTCCATATGTTTGCATGAATGACATCCCAAGCAACTCATTCCCAGGATCTGCTTTCCAGGAAGTGGCTGGACAACTGTCTGCAAATGGGAGGGGAATAACACATTCCTTATTTTGTTTTGCTTTCTCACACTAAAGAATTGTTTCACTTATTAGACCATCCCTCTCTCTTCCCTCTTCTTTCCATTTATTCCCTGTCCAGTGGGAGAAGGGAGCAAAGAGGAACTAAAATCCTCCACTTGAGGAACAAGGGGCTATTGCTCACAATACAGTTTGAAATTCCAATCAGGAACAACTCATCCTTCCCCCAAAATCTCACTGAGAAAGAGACCAGAACCTCTGTTACAACCAGCTGCTGCATCACAAATATTGCAAGAGGTTGACAATGTCAATAGAAAAGCTCTTCCCCATTCCAAAATTATACACCTCCAGGTGCATGATTCCACTTAGAAAAAATAACTTTCTGTCTTTATAATTATGTTTAACTTTTCTGACTGATCTGTTTGACAGATATTTGACTACAAGAGCCAGAGGTAGAGGAATAAAACATGTGATTAGAATTTTTACTGGGTTTACAGAGCTCTGAAATATGATACTGTGTTGGTGCAACCTAAGGGCTCAGACACCCTGTAATATATCTGGAATGCTAATTAATGCTGAAAACCCATGAAGTCAGTTTAACATTTCTCCTGAGTGGATTTCCTCTGAGCTAAGGATTACTACATCATTGGTCTGATATATTTGTATTGCATTTCTTGAAAACATGGCATCGTCTCAAAAATAAATATCAGCTTGTTGAGCTTCTGTGAACCAGTTCAATTTTGCCTGCTGCTATTTTCCTAGGATAGGAAGATGATGAAACACTGATGGGAACAATAGATCAATGTAGGAGATGAAGCTCAGATGAAAACAACAGTTCTCACCTCCACAGTGTCTGTGCATTGATCTTAAAATTTCAGATCTTGAATTTAAATCTGGAAAGCACTCTAATTTCTAAATACAGCTGTCAGCAGACATCTGCCTGCCTTTGTATTGAAGTCAGCTTGTGTGGGAGAGTTAATAAGGAGGAAAAAATATAAAAGGAACCAAGCTCTCCATCATGACTGAGTCAAATATTAATATTTTCAACTACAGACAATTTCAACAAGGTTTATTTTTTATCTCATTGATCAACACAGCCCTAATAAATCCAAGGTATGAAGAAATGAGTGGAAGGGACAAGAAAGGCCATAACCATATGTTTAACATCAATCAAAAGGTAAAGATGAAATATGTAAATTATATTGCTATTTTCACTGGATCTTTTGCCATTGCTCCTTCAGTGAATATAAGGGACAGAAGTGAGGAACTTCAAAAGAGTAGATAATATCTAAAGAATGGACAAGCTGACAAATGAGATTAGTGATGAGATGTGAAAGATCAGCTGAGCCAGATAATCCTCAACATCTGTGTAAGAAATGAAGGAGAATGTGAAGGTTATATACAGGATTACTTCTCCTAGCAAGAGGTGTCTTCTGAAGGACAAGCAAAAAGAAAGTTAACATTAAAGACAGTTACCATAAAAAAGAAGTATAAAAGTTAAAAAGCAGTCACTGCTGCTTTATAAAGTGGAAATCATCAGCCACATTAAAAGGATTTATTACATGTGAGGCAAGAGTATTTTCAAATACTGAAAATGCCATGACAAAGAGGAAGATAAATGAAATGCTCATGTCAGTCATAATTGTACTCTCATCTCCTCCAACTATAGCCAAGCCTTGGCTGCATTTTGTATACATTTCCTATTTTCTTTGTGTATTTTTCTCAGTATGCTCTGGTGCTCACACTAACTTCTGGAATCAACTGTGTCTGGGAGAATTTTCTCAAGATTAGTATTTTTGGTTGTGTGCAGGCTTGCCCAAACATCCTCAGTGAGAACATATACACCATTTATTGTTCAGTATAGATATAGTTTATACTCAAAAGTCTATGGCACAGGTGCCTGAGGTACAGGCTTGTGGGAAATGCACAGTTTGTGCTCTACAATGCTGGCTCACAAAAATGATGATCCATTTCTGCCCCACATTCACAGACCATGGAAGTACCAGGACTTGCCAGTTTTGCCACTACCACTGGCAGTCTGACATGAAATATGCATTAGTTAGAAAGAGCCACAAAGAGTGAGGGAAACACTAGGAAATTTTGCCATTCTGCACATGCTTAGCACTTTGGTGTGCATCAGTAACTTGAAGAAGGTGTGCAAATGTTTTTGTGAATCAATTCAGCAATTAGTCCTTAGAAACTACGTGACACTATGTAACACCTTCTATACTTTACCAAGATTAGAAAAATTTGATCTCAATGATTTCTTAGACAAGCTCAGGAATTCTCATTGGTCCCAATAGAAGCCCACAAACTGTGAGTCGATCAGCCTTGGAAGGAGCACTTTCCAGCTCTTTCAATGTCTGATTACTGATTTATGAAAGAAAAGAGGAGGAAGAAAATCCAGGTTAAGAAATCCTTGTGAATCCTGTTTTGTTTCCACTCCAGAGGAGCATTAAAATATTCAAAATAAACATCTGAAATAAACATCTTTGATACACCTATAGCATGAGCATTAAGATAAAATACTCTGGCATCCTAAGTGCCCATTGACCATATTTTGAAGTTGACGTACTACCGTGTAAGTAGTTACAAAGATTTACCTTAATGGATGAACAATTCTTTGCACAGAAGGATTAGAGGCTAGTAGAGATGATCTGCTATTTTTTTTAGGATAAAGACTTGTGCCATGCCACACTGTGAACCCAAAGTACAATGTATAAACTGTATTACTGTTTCCCTAAAGGATCTGATTTGTCTCAACAGGTTGGCAAGGGCATAAACTGGACTCAAATCCCTTCTAGTGGTGAATCCCTCTTCTTTAGGTTTCTAAAAACTAAAGATTGAACACTACTCAGTAAGACAGCACCATTTGTTGGAGGAAAATTTTGAAGATAATTTAATAGTTATGGGTTTCAAACATATAAAGAAGAGAATGGAAGAGGCCAGGAGATTTTAGACAATGAGAAGCAAAGTGAATTCCTCTAGTCCAGTATATTGACCCAGGCTCACACAGGTCTGCTATATAAAATTGCCTACTTACAAGTTTTAATTCATAAATGAAAGACTCTGGGTTTTCTACACACTGGTCACGAATCCTTTTAGAAGTAAAATAATCACAATACATAAAAAGGTCCATGAATAATAAAACTGTCTGGAAGAAAAAGAAGTTAAGTTTGACAATAACAGCCTTGCCCGAACCCCAGGGCAAATTATTTCTCTGCTTTTTTTTTATTTCTATCCAACTCTACTTTTTATTTAGATTGTTTTCTTCAGAGAACTAGGTTATTATTTCAAAAGGGTTTTTCACAATCCCCATAGTTCTTCACTGCTATTTTTCCTTAAACTTTCCTTTAAGAGTTATTAGCCTTACTTTTGTAAAAAATATTTTCCCCAACAAATTCCCTCCAACCCTTACATATTTTTGGGAACATGGCAAACTCCTTATCATCAAAAAAGAACAAAAGTAAAGTAATTAGAAATTTATTCTAGATACTAATTTTTGAGGTGAAAATGTCAATGTATTGTACACTTAGTTTATTTGGAAGAACATAAAGATATCAGAAAGAGAAGATGAATGTTTTTAAACTTGTCACTCTTGCCATACATGTGGAGCTCTGGCAGTCTCATGACCTCAATTCTCCCATGATACTTCCAATAAAACTAAGGATGGGTGTAGAGCTTCAGCTCTTTCTGTTAATGTCACACTCCAAGTTCTGGAGCTGAGAAGCTCAGGTTTTCTGTCTTCTATTAATATTTTATAAAAAATTAATTAAAATCTTAGAAGTCAAAAAGCTGAATGAAGCTGAGCTGAATTTAATCTAAGGACAATGAAAGATAATTATCTAATCTAAGAAAATTCAGTGGCATGTTCAGCAAAAGAAATGGTTTTAAATATATATTTGAAAGTAGACTTTTGTTGGCCAAACACTAATTTCTGAGAAGGTCATCTAATGCACATGAATTATCCAGCCTATGCATCTTAAGCATTTGCAAAATACATTTACAATGAAACAAAATTACATTTTGAAGCATGCAGAACTTCACCACCTTATTTACAGCTATGTAAGCATATACCAACTTATCATCCCTTTTTTTCCTTCAGAAACATCTGATTTCTGCCATATCTTAAACTGAGGTACCACAGACCCCACATTTTAAATCATCTTTCTAAATCTAACTTCAGATCTTCAAAGGTATTTAGATACCCAATTCTCTTTGATTTAGTCGAAAAGTAGGCAGTTATGCAATAAAATGTGCTTGAGTATGAAGAAAAAGATGTCATCTTTTAGTGGGAAATACTTAAAAGTTTAAAATATACTTTATATAACCACAATCAAGCAAAGAAATGGCTATCACAACTATGCAGGAGAACATTTTCAGCTGGTCAAGATATTTTCTTTACTGAATTTAGTGGCTCATTCAATTGATCATCAACACCAGGGGTTAAAACACCTGGAGACTGGTTCAGGTAAGGTTTGGATAATGAAAAAACAGCACTACTTCCTTCACTGCATGCCTGTTGGAAGAAGATGGTCAAAGCTGGAAGTTTTGTCAAGAAGAGGAAAAAAATTATTTGCTCTCAAGCTGACATGGCAGCAGAATGTTCAGTAGGGGAAATTTCAAATTGTTTTCTATCTGTCTTGAGAAGTAGGATTCCTCCAGATGATAACACAGTGCTGTAAAAGACCTAAAGCATATTCTTACCAGGTCTAGGCCTGATGGTAGGGGAGGGGAGGGGAAAGATAAGAAATTTGGAGATTGTGAATCACAGCCTTGTAAAGGACTGCACCTGTCCAGGCCTTTGATGGCAGGTGGGAATGGCACGTGTGCTTTCTGCCCTGGCTTAAATGGAATAAGTTTAGCAGTGGATGTGTGTGTGTTTCGTTCTGCCAGAGTGGTTTGCGCTTCACCTGTGGATTTTGGCTGCCTTGGTTGCCTGCAGGTATTTCTGTTCTCACACTGCCAAAGTCTTCTTCCCTTCTCACGTGCCTTTATGTGAGGCATCTTCTCCTTTCCCTTTCTCCCCAGCACCTTTGTGTTACACCTCCTCCCCTAGGTAAGGTCCACAGTGTGATGTAAAATTCACCACACCAGCTAGCAGCAATTCCCAGGCATTGTGCAGGGGTTAAGAAGCTCCCAGGGGCCATTTCCAATGGGTGTTTTTATTCAGTGCCCTGATTTTTGGAGACAAAATAAACTCACTGGGTTACATGATGGCCAGTCATGTCGACTCAGTGCCTGAGGACACAGTGTCACAATCCTTTACATCTTTATCTATATTGACATTATTTCTGCCTGCCCTGCCTCTTATTTCTCCCTATAATCAGCTTTTACACAGCCAAGTCTTTTTAGCATGGGGAAGAGAAAGGAAGGGGTGAAGGTCTGCTCTTGGGCTGTTGTTCTAAGACAGGCAGCAACAGGTAGATCGGGAAAAAAGGGGGAAAGGGGAGGATCGAAATGTGCAAGAGGTGAGATGAAAAGGTCTGTGTCTGACTGCTGAAATTGGCAAAGAGATGACTAAGGTTTCCTTGGAAAAGCTGCTATGGGTTGCTGCACAGCACATCAGCAAGTGCAAAGGGTCAGCTGAAGACAGCACACAGGTTTGGTCAATTGACACATACAAAACTTGTCTCCTTTGGCTTCAGCAACACAGTCAATCTGCTGCAGGCTATTTTGGCTGCTCTTGGAACCAGTCCCTCAGGAAAAATGACAACAATGTCAACAAAAATCTGAGGAATGCAGGAAGGCTCTAACATCAACTTCAGATTTTTTTTCTTCTCTTTTTTCTTCCTTCCAGAAATGGGTACTTCTAATGAAACCACTTTGATTAGTCTCAGAAAGAAAGTGTCAACATCCCAATGATATAATGAATGGTGTACAAGAAAAATCAAAATGTAAGTATTGTATTTCAGTTACATAAAAATGACGCTGGTTGAATGGGAACATTTTAGCATATGATGAGTAGGGGAAAACCACTGTTCGAAAAGTTCCAAAATACACATTAGCACCAATTAGTCTTCTGTAATAGGATTAAAGAGCCACAGTTAGGAGAAAATTTAAGCTTATTTCATAATGATTTATTCTTAGATGGTATTTCTCTGAAGTGCCATTTCACCATCAACCTCTCAATTACAGTCAAACCAACTCAAAGTTAATCCAGCCAGCAGAAATTGCTAAAGCACATAGAGCAAATATGAGTTGAGAATTGCCTTTCATCATAATTTTAGATTTTCTTTTTTTATGGACTCAAGGGCATAGAAACGATATGGTGAATAAGTGGAACTCACTCTAATACTTAGTCCAAGGCTTGAACAGCATCACTTTCTATCTGAGATCTAAACAAAGCCTCAAATGACTACTGTATTATCAGAATCTTCTATGTAAAATACACCAACTTTTGGAAAAACATCATCCTTTAATAATTTACTCACTATTTATATAGTCTTTGGTTAAAAAAAAAAAAATTTGCAACAAGGCTGAGGTATGAAGCAAGCAGTCTCTCTTTAATCTGAGCATACTCCCACAGCAATGCTTTATCTAAAGCAGACCTGTTAAGCCATGTATTTAAAATACACCCAAGCTATATAAAATCCTGTACGACTTTAAGCAACAAAACCTCTAGAACATTAAATCACAAGAATCAGGGGTGGGGTTTTTTTGTTTTTTTGGGGTTTTTTTTGTAAAGACTGTGGGGAATAGCTAGCTATGTCTTCTGCTTAAGCACGTTAAAGGCACAAAAATACACCAACAGTTGAGGCAACAACACAAAAATCTTTTACATTTGCCTGAAAAGTACTAGAGTTTGGACATAGAAGTGCCTTGGAAAAGTTCGTGCTTCTTATATCTTAAGTATCCACTGTATTGTCTGAAACAGAATCTACGATGCTTCCATGTCTGGCTATATTCCAGTTTGGGTAATTGCATTCTACCTGCACAAATTGCATTGGCAGTTTTCATTAGGCACGGTATTATTCTTTATTTCCAACCTTACATTGTTGCTATATGCTATTAACACAAAGTTTCAATGCTTCAGCCAAGAAGCAGCCACATATTGCATGGAAACCCCCTCATATTCAGTTTATTTTGTATTTATCCATTCTTCACTGTTCCCCAGAACCAGTATTCTGGATAAAACTTGGAAGCAACTTTGAAATCAGCACCACACTGCCACAAGTCTAATCTTACACAAATATTTGTTTTTTGAGATTGTAACTTGCCTTAGGGGGGGAAAAATATGGTTTTTGTTGCTTCTCAGACAATTATGGAGTAGTTACAATTCTTAGTGTTTCTGGTTATTTTATAGTTTTAATGTTTAGGCATGTGATTAGCTTATGGCAAGTAGAATGAACATAGTATTCCACCAGAATTTCATCCATAACTGAATTTTAAGAAAGTTTGGAAAAACACAAAAGAAGTTGTCCACTCTGAATAACATGCAACAAAAGCCCGAGTCCTGATGCAGAACCAGAGAAAATCATCACCTGTGGCAGTAAGGCTGTGTCTTCAATGCAGAACCTTTCAATTTCTTTTCATAAAACTCTGCAGATTCATATTAATTTATAATGTTCTACACCAACATATACTGTTTCTTTACAGCTTTAATACAGTTTCTTTTGCCTATGGTTTGAAAGTGTTTATGAAACAATGATCTTCAACTTTTCACAACTAATTAGTCAAAAGAGCATGTAATTAGATATGAATTAACATCTCTTACAATACAACTGTTCAGAATGAAACTCTGAGCAGGTTTGGTATCGAAAAATTGTCTGTCATTTTGTCAGAAAATTCAGATTCTGGTACTAGAATCAAGACGGTAGTTTGAACTAAACTGTTGCAAAGAATAGTTTATTTAGTGTTATGGTTTTGGATTAGTTTTTTGCCTTTTAACTGCACAGCCTCTACAATAAAAGATGAAGCATCAAGGCATTATCCCCGTTTTGCTGCATCAGCAGTGTAAATAAAAAAGATAACTTGGATTGGTGCTCAGTTGTACATTCTTCACTGCCTTTGCTTTGCCTAAAGTGGAAGTTAGATAATGTATGGTAGGTTCATCTTCATTTATCCAGAGATCTTTTTGACATTCCATAAGTAAGGCTCGTGGCAGGCATTTCTTATAACATCAGCCTTGATGAGCTAAACACAGGAATGAATGTGTTCTCCTGTGGCTGCAGAGAGTTTCTCAGATCATCCACCACAATTCTGTCATAAATAATATCTAGAAGGGGATTATTATCCTCTCTGATTAGATGATTAGACTAGAAGCTAAATCCACAGTTACTGATCCTACAAAAATACCTCATTTGTTCAAGTATGAAGCCAGTAATGGATTTAAGGAAGGATGAGAGTAGAGGAGGAGAGGTGCAAAGGACAGATTATGCAGCAAAGTCAATAATTAAGATTTTAGGTAATTAGATGGGAAAACCAAAAAACCTGACACTAAATTGACTTCTGTCAGGCATCGATTTTTTTTTTTTCTTTTTGTCTTTTCTGGAACTTTTTCAGATCTAACTTAATGACTTAATAGCTGTTAGAAGTTGTGTTATTGACAAAAGAGCTCCATACTAACGTGGCATCAATAGCATAATTCCCAGGGTTGGAATTAACAGCAAGCACACAACATGGATCCACATTGGTGAGACTCTGGCTGCCCATTGTTACATAGTTGAAAACACTCCTTTTCTCTTAGTGGCATTAGAGATTACCAACACCAGAGGCATTCTCTCACAGGTGTCCTTTACTAATCTGATGGTCAAAGCACACAAAGCAGATGTAGACTCACCTAAACAAATTTTTAATCTTTACCAACCACTCCTCAAGATTTCTGTGAGATGGAGATGCCAGAGAATAATGGCCATCAGCACACCTAAGGATTGCAATTTGCCTTTCTGAAGACACACCAAATATTCCTTGAAGTGGTGAACCTAGTCAGATTACATTGCCTGACCTACTGAAGACCAGCTAAAATGCTTAAAGACCACCAGAGAGATTGGATGGTACTGTGAAGGCTCAATCCTCTGTTGCAACACCAAATCAGCAATGACATGCACAGTCAAAACCATAAATCACTTACATTGATTCTTGAATTGGTTTAGTACATATGATTAAATCTAAAGAAAAAAGCAGTCAGGAAACATGCTGGCCACGGAATGCTATTTCACAAGAGAAGTCAGGTGAGCACTCAGAGCTGTGGTGGTATGAAAAGTAAGAAGCTTGACAGCCTGGAAACCTCAATGACTTGGTTAGCAATCAGTAGCAGAGCCATTTGACTTGGAAATCATTTTCAGCTCCCAGTCCCAAGGAGGTTTCCTTTCAGGTTTACCTCAAAGTGATAATGAAAGAAGACAGCTCTCCTATTCTAAAGGCTGGGAGACCCTTTAAAGGTACCCAGTGGAAGTTACAACCCTTTTAAATTAAGACTAAAATTTTTATCAGCAGAGATCTTGCATTCATAAGTAGAGTTTCCCTAAATAGTCAAAGAGCTGTTATTTCAACAACAGAAAATATTCCTCTTCTTTTAAACCTTAAACCAAAATATCCTTAACTTATTCCACATTTAAGGCCACACTTTCCTAAATTTTTACTACAAATAAAGTAAAGCTTTCTATCTTGAATTCATACAGGCAGTGAAAGTCTCCAGAGCCTCTGCTGGACAGAGAAATGAGCATGGTGAGGTTAGCCCATTCAGAGCACTGCTGAAATCTCTGTTGTTCATAAATTCTACTTACTTTTATTTTTTTGTTTTCTGAAAAAAAATTTAAAGTAAACACAGCTACGAATATAATTCATCATCTTGCACAGGTGACTTCCCAAAGCTAAACTGCCTCCAGAAAGGATATGCATTTCCAGCATTGCTCCAGTGGATGTCAGTGGAACCTACAAGTTGTTTCATTGCATTGAGTCTATCCATCAGCCTAACTCCCAGTTTTTCTATGAAACCCAAGCCATGGTCTTTTGAGGTTACAGAAATAACAGAACCATTTGAGTGTTTGCAAGTGCTACTCTGACAATGGTTTATGGAATATGATGTTTGAGAATTGATCACAGTCCATTGATTCGTAGAGTCAGGAATCACAGTTCTGAACAGGAAATAATTTCCCCATAGATACACATCTTACTTCCAGGACTATGTGCAATTTTTTATTTGTAAAAAAATGGTAACCTATGGAGTGCATAAAAGATGAATTGTTATCACTAGAAAACATCTCTACGTAAGTGAAATAAAGGAGCAACATGACAAAAAAGTTTAACATTTGGGAAATGTTTTGGAAGCAAAGTTATAACAAAATCCCTCACTAGCAAAGAAATTTTAGTACACTGAGAATGCAAATTAAATGTCACAATGAAAAAGTTACAATAAAAGCTTCTTAATGTTTGTATGAAATCTTAAAGCAAATACAAAATGTTCTGAGGAGACACCTTTGTATTCTCAGTGTTTACTTTCCATCCTTAACATAAATTAATTAATTTCACTGTAAATCTCTGCTTTTCCTCAGTTGTATGACATATTAGGTAATATTAAGAACTGTCTTTTATTTCAGGACACAAAAAAAGTGACCATTTTTACAAATTGGGAATAAGACATTTGCATCTTCCACTACAAATTGTCTCAGTCTCATTTGTGTTTTATTTCATTTAAGCCTTTAAGGCATAGCATCTGCACTGCCAGCCTACACTCAAGATTTGATGTCTGGGTTGAGATGAAGTTAAGAAATAAATCAAAAAGATATTCTAAATACTGAAATGTGATTAGCCAGATGCAAATTCCTTTCTTCTTCTTCCAAGTCCTGACATGACCTGACTGACTGTCTTGAGGGTACTGCATTTGTAGAAAGTGAGTATTCAACCATTTCAGAGTGAGTATTTTCCTCTTTTGGGTGCCTCTGGAAGGAATCTCCATCCCAAATCAATAGATGTATCAGTAGATAGTAGAAAATCAGAAACTTTTGGTTTCTGGCTGAATCATATCATACTCATTATCTCATATAGCTTGCAATTAGAGCTTTCCTCTTAACATTGGCAATGGATGGAAATGGAGCACATCCATGGCTTCCTGAAGGTAACTGGCTGACCCACAGCTTTATGGAGTATCTTTAATCTTCAGAAGACTGTATGCTTTATGAACTTTTCTTCACCAACTCTTTCACTTATATTCAACAAAAATGAAGTTTCCGAATTAACAATAAGCAGATGTCAAACTGAAAAGTTTCTCTACTTCTGCCAGTTTATCAAAATCCTGAACAGTAAGGGTTTTCTTGAATTAATTAATGGAACATTTACATGAGCTGAAATACTTTGCATCCTCTGTATAGTAAAAATTTTAAAGAATGCGGAAACTCGTTGGATTTTTTTTCCATGTGGCTGTAATTATTGTCTGTGAGAGGAACACAGTGATTTCAAAAGTGTGGATTCTTCACTTCCACTGAAGCTATTACTGTTTCCTGAGGTGTACTGGGGATATTGCAAGACTTTTTGAGACAACTCTCAGGCAAAAGAGATGCTTGGCCATGTCTGTTGGCAACTACATTTCTGTCACTGTGTCTGTCAGTGTCCCAATAAGGGGGAGTGGCCACTTTTTGGTGTTTGCATCAAAGCAAAGCACTGCTCTGCACTGACCAAGAGGCATCAGGACTTGACTGCAGCAGTACATGGATCTAGGGAAGGGATGCTCTTCCTGGGTACCATTTATTGCCAACTGAGAATAACAAACTGCACACGCTAAAGTGTTCTGCTATCCCTCTTACCCACATTAAAACAGACAGCATCTGGAAGACTGCCTCTGGAAGTGCTGCTTTCCTTCAATTCAGAGGAACAGTAGAGCAAATCTCATAACAGATAAGGGATATCTCTTCATGTAGCCAAATGCCACCTCTTTGCCTATGCAGCAAAATGAAGCTGCTCTGTCTTCTTATTTTGAAACTAACACTCCATATCTGACAGAAACTGAATTCCAATATATTCTGACAAGAAATACTAATTAGAAGAACATAGAAAGAATAAATGTACATAAAACTCACATTTTGCCTCACACCTGCCACCCTCAGATTGATAATGCTTACCAACCATATTGATGCATATCCATTTACTATCTGCCACCACATGAGCTGAGAAGCACAGACCAACATATGCAATCAGCCAAACAAGCAATGACAAAGACAGACAAAAATATTTTTCAACAGAAAATTATGAGAGCACTTTATGCACTCACTATACTACAGTTCCACTTAATTTCAAGGGTTCTATTAAGCATTGCTGTAATTGTACATCACTTACAGTTCTTGATCTGTGAAGGGGGATAAAAGATATCAGGTCATTGTGCGAGTAGCCATTCATTTAATTTATATTTTCAAAATAAAAATCACACACATCTCAAAAATCTTTATGAGCACACTAAAAACTGCATCACAAAGCCATCTGTTTTAGGCCATGTCGAGCTCAGTAACAAAACAAATGTTGCATTTCATTTTCAGATCCAGGGTTATTGATTATTTTATCTCCTCTGCTGCAGAGTATGCCAGAAGGCCCTGCTCTGGAGGCAAGTTGCAATGAAAAGAGACAAGAATTTTATTAGTGCTAGAAGACACATAGCTTTGCTTTGGGAAAAATTACACAGCTCTCCAAAGGAAAAAAATAATACAAATGAATGAGGCCTGACAAAAAGCAGAAAAAGGCCTGCAGCTGCCATAAAATTGATAAAAGCTGAAAGGAATCACACAGATAAGCATAATAATGCCTAAGCCAATGACATTTCATTACTATCTCTCAGTAGCTGTCTAGGGGAGCAGGTGAACCCTTGATGCATTCTCTACCACGTCAATCACTGTTTTGCCAACCAAATTAGAGATGACTCACCCACAGGATCTGCAGAACAGTCTAGTGCAGCTCCTTTTGAGAGAACAGCTCCTTCTGACAAAGCAACACCTCCAGTAACATCATTACTGCCAGTTTTATTACCTGCTAACAGCAGCTAGGGAATCCATAGCCTTTACACATTTATGGTTTTTATCAGCAGGGAATAGCACAAGGGAATGTTGAATACTCTGTGAGCTTGTGCTGTTTGTGCCACTGTGATCTTCACGAAGACATGGCAGAGTCACTCCCTACTTTACATATTTACCCATACAAGAAAATAATTTTTTTCTGTCTTTTTCCACTGACAGGAATACATCTTCCACAGACATAACTGGGCACTGCAAATGGACTAATGACCTCTGCAACCCAATCAAGCGTTCAGACACTCCCACTCCATTTCACAAATCATAATTTGTGAAAGGGCAAAATTCAGTGTTGGCTCAGCTGGGAAAGAAAAGGTGTTTAAAAGTGAGTGAGGCCCTTCATAAAGACAGTTTGATGCTCCTGTCAGTTGTGCAAAGGGGACAGCTCTAGTTTTGAGTAACAAACACAGCTGTACAAGCCCAAATTTGTCCATAAACTAATAGTTTCAGAGTGAATCTCATCTACCTCCTGGATCAGATCAGTCAATGTTGACTCAGAATACTGGGTCATTTTTTCACCTACTCTCTGCATAGGAAAAGTTATTCCCTTACTTAGGAAATAATTTATTCTTCCTGCCTAAATTCTTAGTTATCTTGGTAATTTAATTACTTATCTCCAATAAGAATATTACCATCAATCCTGTTCTCTCTCTCTCAGGGTTTTATACACCTTGATGATAACCTCCTCATTCTATATACACCCTTAAGCTTCACAGATCAAATCTGGCTCATCTTTCATATCTTGCAGACTGAAAATTAGAGGTCTCTCTTGCAACCTAATCTTAGTAATATCCTTCTCATTATAAGGTTAGTGGAAGGACACAAATTATTCAAATGCAATTTCATTCTTTCTTCAATTTTTGCCAAAGTAATTTAACATTAAAAGTAAGCAGAATCTGTTTAAAACTCTATCAAGACTTGTCTTGTTTTTCTGCTTCCAAGTAGTGTTGCCCGATGCCCCAAACAGAACACAAACTAACAGAGTTAGTTTATGCGGTGCTTTATTCAGGGCCTGGGGAACCTGCGGACTAGCGTCCAAAGTCAGGATCCCACAGCTCCCTTTTTCCATCAGGTTTTTATACCTTTTTTACAAAGTGGTCTACGTGCAGAAATACACATTCTTCAAAACAATACAGATACATAAATCTTGCAGGTATCATTCCTAAAAGTTATAAATTCTGCATGCTTGTCTACTTAGAACTATAGGCTACCCCCCTTAATCCCCCTTGTATATTTGCCCATCACCAGAATCCTTTAATTATTATTATTATACTTTAGCCTTATCTTGAAAGTTTCTAGATGTCCTATATGCCCTACTAAATCCTTTGATTATTGTTTTCACAGTTCTAAATGTTCTATATGCTCTACTAATTCTTTTCACTATTGTTTCACAAGGTAGGTTCTCAGGGCCTGTCCGAAAACTGCAGTTTTCTAAGCCTTAGCATGACTACTACTATATCTACATTAGTCCTTTTTCTCATTATTTCGGTATCAGTAGTATTCAGAAAAGACTGGATTAACTACATAAAAGTCTTGAATTAAAATATACATTTCTCTTCCTTTCCCTATTGCAGGGTATGTATTATTACTTTTTGAGTCTCAGGTTCCTTGACATGTAAACTTTAATGCCTCTAATGCATTAAAACAATCTAGTACTGCTTTGTACACCATTAGAAAGGAGTACTGGATTATTTTAATGGATTAGAGACACACTATATTTAAGGATACAACAGAAAATCTGAGTTAACATCATCAGCGAGAGCTTGGTTTTGCCAGTGGCACAATCTTTTTGTAATATCCTTCTCCAAAGTCAATTACATGAGGCAAACATAATCATCTTTAAAAATGACTGATGTTGCCTAAAAATACAACCAAAATTTACTGACATTTCCTTATTAAAAGAAACAACAGCTGAAACTCTACATTTTAAAGCACTTGAAATGTTCCTATTAATATAGCTTGATTTCACTGATAGTAGTCCATTTTGTATTATATTAGCAAACATAAAATTCATCTGAGAAATAACACAAATACTAAATGAAATAATTCTATATTATTACAGCAGGGTCCCGTGGAGAGGCAAAAGAGGTTTTGCACATACCAGAACAGAATAGTTATATTGTGATAAACTTTCTACAGATTCTTTTTTATAATTCTTTAGATTCTGACAGGAGGCATTTACTTCTGCATTAAATTCTATATAACAGTTAAAGTATTCGGCTGATATACGAAGCACACTTTGACTTGTAAGTGAAATGTCTTGCCATTTATCAGCAATGATACCCTCAATGAGTTCTGACTATTGTCAAAGCTTTCTAGTTTGTCAGTGAAGAAGATGCAAGAATTGATCTCTACTGGAAGGTTTATGAATTAAAAAAAAAAATCTCTATAAAGATAGCACTAAAATCTGCCTTTAGGATCTACCACTACACTTTCTGCAGTTTCATAGAAACCTCCCAGTCTGGGTTAAGAGTGAATAACTCAGAGGAAATAGTATTCATCTCTCATAAAAATATGTGTAAACAGAGCACAGTCTTCTGAATGCATTCATTATCACAGAGAACTGCAGCAAACACAAACTCTTCAGTAATTTTAGTGGGCTCTGGATTAGATCTTATTTTAATTTCCTCTAAACGCATTTTAACTAGGATTTGCTTAGAAGGAAAGTTCTCTGTGGAGCTCATTTACAGATGACTGAGTATTTGGAGCTTGGTTTATTTGGGTAGCACATTGTTGCTCATATCAGCACGAATGACACAACACTGTTCTTCTCCACTGGAGGACCAGGACTGTAATCCTAATGAAAGGGAGCATGTAAAGGTAATGGGATATTTTAATCTCTCTAGAGAGGCTCAACTGGATTAGAGTGCTTTACAGAATTCCTGCACCAGGTCAGCGGTGCTTATCCCCAGAGAAGCTCTGTGAGTTGTAGTTACATCACTGAGTTACACTAACAGCACACAGTACTTATATTCAATAAAAAGAGATTTGAGCTACAAAGACAAAAATAAAGAAACAATGGGGAGACTATTTCATTTCAGGGGTGATGGCATTAGAGCTCAGAGACAGAAAATTGGAGACCTGCTCATTAAGAAATATCCCATGTGGAAAAAGTATCAGCTACTCATTGATCTTTGTCTTTCTCTTTATCACAAGCATAACTGGTTTTTACACAGATTATCAATATGCATGAAGTATTTTAGAGTGGACAGAGGAATATTAATACCATGCTCGTTTATGAACTTTGGGATGCTTTCAGGTTCCTGGTAAATCTTCGTGTGTGCCTGCAATATTCACAGCACAGTCCTATCCCTGAGTAATCATAGAAAGAAGATATTGAGCATCCTTTGAGAGCAGCTGCCTATCATGGCACCCTGGGAACAGCAGCACGCAAGTGTTCACCCACAGCCACAAAGAATATCCTACAAAAACCTGTTTACCACATCAGTTCTGAATTAGGAAACTTTAATGAGCAAGTGTCCAACAATGAAACAATTCTCTCCATACTCTCCAGACAAATGCACAGAGACAGGAGTAAGGACAGTACCAATGTACATAAACAAAAGCAGTCTTGATTATCCAATGCAAAGCTGCAAGCTGGTGACACATCTACTAAATAATTTGTAAAATGCTGGATTTTACTACCTACATTGTGTTTCTTAAACTTCTGCTTTTAATTTAGCTTTTTAGCAATTTGCTTATTCTTTGTCATTCTGCTATATATGGAATCTGTCTCTAGATTTCAGAATTACCAACAAGCGTTGATATTGATTTTATCTTCTTTATGAATGTGTCAAAATTAATTTTGAAGCAGGATATTTTTTAATCCTTTCATCCTAAAGTGCTTGTCCCCTTTACCAACAATGAATTTGGATATACACAGGACAGATAATCAATACTCTACAAGCACTGGTGAATGCAAACTAAACTGCACAATGCTTCTTGAGTCACAGTTCCCCAAATCTAAAAGCACCTACAAGGAATCTAAAGTTTTTAACTTATCTACAAAGGTTGGTTCATCTGAACTTTTCTGCAGATTTGAAGAGAAACTGCACAGACACTTATAGGTACCTAGAGCCCACTAATTGTACTTTGCTCCCAGGACATGAATGCTGAACTGGAGTAGGGTAGGAATAGTGTAGCTTTTGTTAGTTTAATTTCCAAAATCACACCACCAGAGAACCATAGCCAACATTCACTTGAATTTATAACTTCAGACTATGTTTTATGTTGGAAGCCAGTAACAGCAATAACAAGGAAAGGCATCAATAAATGAATGTGGTTTTGCTTTCCTCAAAAGCCAGACACATTTCATAGCAAGATGGACAAGATACAGCCTGGTACAGGGCTCTGCAGCTGCCAGCACTTCTTGAGTGTACTGTTTATCTGGAATAAAAGTACACAGATTTTTACTGCAAAATTATGAAGTGATTCAGAACTGTCCAGGATTCAAAAACATATATATACAATGTATATGTCACAGGACTAAAATTGGGTGAATATACACAAGGGAACCACAGAGGCAAAGTGAGAGAAGGAATGAAGCCCTCTGGAGATTCTGCTCTTACTCTAAGTATAAGAAACAAGCACATGCTAAAAATTGTAAGAGAAAAAGGGAACAAGACAGGCAAGCAGCCCCAGCAAAGTGTGTTTCAAATTCAGCAACTCTTACTACACTTTGTGGACACTTTTTAAAATGCAGCTTTGCTGAAGAGTGTAAGAAACACCCTACTACCCCTCTGCTTTTGATCAGTGATCACTTTACCCTCTGGATGACTGTGTGTGCCAGTCCACCCTGTCTCCCTGACTGTGGCACTGGGGAAAGCCATGTAACTGATATCTGCAATCCATTCATTCCCACTTCCCCTTCCCAGGCAACTCCAGTTGCTTTCCCAGAAATATGGAATACAAAAGGTTTCCCTACCCCTTCCCCATGACATCTACTATGAACCTGTTGCCCATGTGTTTTTCTAATACCCCACAAAACTCCTGCTTTTGTCTCTGCATTCTCTGCTGTGGCAAGAAAATTCCAATAGCTCAATATCACTGCTAAAAAAAAAAAAAAGAAAAGAAAAAAAAAATTTCTCTTCTACATTATAAATGTATTTCCTATACCTATGGCATGTGCAGCCCTGTCCTTTTTGATTTTGTTCATCTCAGTCATAACCTCAGCACTGTGTTTGCTTCTTCAAACCAAGGAGCCCCAGCCTTTTTACCCTTCCTTCAATAGCTTCTTTCTTATGTCAAGGAACAGCCAACACAACTGTTCCTTGGCTCTTTCAGAGCTACTGCCAGCCTTGCCACATGCTGCCTGTCTTGATCCTAGCCTCCAAAACTGTGTCTATCAGCAAAAGAGAAAATATTATTCCCTGAGATCTCTGCCAGAAAACGAGATTTTTTGCAGCATGGTATTATTTAAGAACAAAACAGCTCTGAAATATCAGATCTTCTCCTGATACTTTAGCAGATAGGATGCACAGCTTCATGGAGTAAATTAGAGTAATTCTTCCTGCAGTCATGAAATGAAGCATTTAAAAGTGAAATCAGCAGAACCAGAGTTTCAAGAAATAATTTTTATCCCTGGAGTAACTCCAGATCCTCAGGAGCTTTGTGCATTTCTCATGCATTCCAAAGCAGGAAAAAAGGTGGATCTTAGTAATCCTGGTGAAGCTGAGGACTAGAGAACAACTTGGTGATTCACATTATTATTGTCAGTGTTGATAAATACATTCAAATATTTTCCCATTTTTGCTGTCTCTGTAGATTTCACATTGCTATAGCACAAGGCTCAGCAGACACTGTATCTGTAGAAAACAAAGATTACAAAAGACACCTAAAGTTGCTTTTTGGAGTTCCTTTGGGACAAATGTACATTACTGTGATAATACCTGAAATCCAAGCGCTTCAAGATTAATTTAGTGCTTATGGAATATAAAACAAAACTTGATCTCAGGAGACCTTTTCAAG
Source organism: Erithacus rubecula (assembly GCF_903797595.1). Taxonomy (NCBI): domain Eukaryota; kingdom Metazoa; phylum Chordata; class Aves; order Passeriformes; family Muscicapidae; genus Erithacus; species Erithacus rubecula. The sequence continues at coordinate 50,644,161 of NC_136687.1, forward strand.
ACCTCAGCATTTCCACACACAGTATTTAATTAGTAAGAAATAAAAATTAGTGCTAATTCTGAAGAGTTTCCAAAGCAAAGAATTTTGGGAACAGATCAAAAAATGTAATTTAGGTGCTTTCTCTGTCAAAATTAATGGAGCCATGTAAATCTTTGCCTGAGTGTTACAATTTGAAAGTATATCAAATGTATTTTATTCAATGTGAATTTCTGGTAGCATTTGATTGGTTCCTTACATCAGTGGAAACATTGCCTGTAGTCAATTTGCTGGTTTTTGAATTGAAACAAAGAAACACAAAAATAGTAATATGGGAGAACTTAGTTTTTCAGGTTGTCAAGACAGGATAAAATTTTCCTATATTAAATCCAATCATTACATGATGCAGTTTTAACAACAGATCATCTTTCTCACCAATTTTGAATAAAACCCAAATCTTATTACTCACACTTTCATTTCTAAGCACAGAAGTTTTTCTTACTAATGACAGCTCATAACAACATGAAAGATTTTCTTTCCCCTTCTTTTCACCTCTCAAAAAGAATTGATATTCGTTGCTCTTTCAAATTCAATATGGTGACCTCTGAAAGCAGCCACTGACATGACACAGAGGAGCTCATGCTGTTGTTTTTGCTCAAATTAATCCGTCCTCCACACAGATTCTTGGGCTTTTCTAAATGAAACGTCCACTGTCTCTTTGTTAGCCAAGAGTGAACTCAAGTAAATTAATGGCAAACACTTTCCACAAGTAAATAAAAGAGACTCCTGAAGGCTTCAGTACAAGATACTACTGTATTCTTGCCCTGGAAGAAATGGTTTGCTCCTTGCCAAGACTAAAATCCAAGAGTCCAGAAACAGAACAATTCTTAACCAGAGACAAATCCCCGAAATTGCAAATTTCACAAACAAATCTTCAGCTCAGGTTTTCTTCCTAAGGCAGGTTTTACCACTTGTGCATTTTACCAGCAATATAAATTTACTAGTTCTAAATATATCACTGTGATTATTATTATTGCAGACTTGTATACATCCATCATGCCCATAAAGTAAACACGTCTACTGGGGACAGAATTTCAGAAAACCCATTCCATAGACTCCTTGAATATTTGGAAAAAGACTTAAAGGAATAGAAATAACACTATGATTAAATCCTTCCCTGATTTAAGTAATATTTTACAGAAACCTGACCTATTTATTAGACTGGAGCATCATAGAATTGAAGTGTCAGAACATCAGAAAACCAGAGAGCTCATATCCAAACTTAAGACCATGAAGTTGCTATATTTTTATATCAGGTTTAACAGAATGACACTGCTGTCTGTCTCCATCCTTCCCCTCAACCACTGGGCTCAGCTGGGACTCAAACTTGAATATATGCTTTATCAACACCCACAGGTTTCACCCCAGGAGCACATTTCAAAGCACTAATTTTTATGTGTTACATTTTTCTAGTTCAGTTTCAGGTTTCAAAATAAATAATATACCATCTTTCCACATTGTTTTTGGTTTTTTTTTTCAAAATGAATCTGTTTCTTCTAGCAAAAGAGGTAATAAATTAAAGGAAAAGAGAAAAATGAAAGGGACCTAAGTGATGGATGTACTACAGGCAGGTAGGTTTCACCAGGAGGATAACCCCATATCAGCTTTCATTCACCTGGCACAAGGACAACAGCCAAGGCAGAGTGTGGCTTAAACTGCATCCACCAATCTGCCAGGTACCAAAATCTGTGCTTGTTCACTGCTCCTGCTCATTTGGCAGGCTAAAAATGATCATGTAGTCCCATACAGAGTAATCATACATTCACTTAGCAGCTAGACACATTCTCCAAATGAAAAAAATAACAAAAAGCCCCCCCCAAAAAATTAAAAAACCAAATCAAACCAAACCAACAACAAAAAAAAAAACCCAACAAAAACCAAAAAAAACCCCAAAAAAACAAACCAAACAAAAAAAAAAAAAAAAAAAAACAACAACAAAAAACCAACAAAAACCACAAACCCCATCAAAACACTAGCAGGAGAAATTGATATCTTTACCTCAAATGTGTGCTATCCTTCAAATCTAAAATGAGCTATGTGTGCCCAGAACTAGTGAAATATGCAAGGACATTATTAAAACAAAACAAAACAAAACAAAACCTGTAAAGGATGACATTGTAACAGTGTATTGTAAAAAGGGAAAACACTTCTCAAAATCATGAACATAATGGACATCCTTCCCTTTCTTCTTGAGGACTTAAAATTTTTGATTTTGACAATTCATGATAATCCATCAGATCTGGATAACCCACCTCTTCCATCTCTGCATCCAAACTGAAGCAAAGTCTCATCAATTATCTCTGCAGACTAAATAGTCTAAAGTTACTTAAAATAGCAGAAAAAGAGCAAATATCTGTTCTTCATATAAACCTTTATATGGGTTATACCAAGGTTATATGCAAGGATTTATCAAAGTCTGGGATTAATAATCCAGCTGTAGCAGTAGTGCAGCTTTACCCTCTTTGGTCAGCATTAAGCTTGCTGCCCAAGTTTTGTTCAAGTTTTAATACAAACTTACTTAGCCGAGGGCCTAGGTAAAAGTATTTCATATATGGCATCATCTTTTCATGCAGAAATTGAGATCAGATTGCCATTGTCTCCTAACAGATAGAAAGGAGGGTAGGAGGTGGAATTATAAAGAAATAAAGACATTTAGCATGGAATTATTCCTAACAAAGCAGGAAACAGTGTCTTGCTGGAAGAAATACTTTTGTGAAACACAGATGCCATGCTGTTTACCTAATGACAAAGTAGCTGAACCAGAAAGATGGATGGATTCTCACTGGCAGTTCCTGCTGACCATGTTAAGTATCAGAGCTGAGAGATTTTTTCAGATTTTCCTGGAATTATTTTACATAAGGATTGATTGAACTAATGTGCTCTATGTAAATCTATATATACATAATAAAAAATGGAATCAGGAAGGGAGATTTTCCTTGCACTCACTCAAACCACAACAAACATTGCTGCATTGTCTAAAATACAGAAACAGTGTTTGCACAAAGACTTTCATGGTCTTTCTGTGCTTTGCCAGAAGTTTTGGGTGGTTTTAGATTTCACTCTGAATTACAGAGGAGATGAGCGTGAGTTTCCACATTAATCAGAGTTCAGTCAATTATAATACTCTGAATTAAAGCCACTGTATCTCTAGAAATGTTCCTCACTACCCTGCAGCATGATGCAGACATGCTAATTTCATTAGTATATTCTGAACCCTCAGTAACACATCTGGCAATGCAGTTCTTCAAATGAGCTGCTGCCAGATTTGCCAAAAATTGCCAAGAGAACAGTCAAAGTCAACTTAGCTATTGTAAAGCTTAAAAAGGATTGGACTGAGTAGCTGAGACTACTAAACTGCTAAGGCCTTCACTCAGCCAGCGACCCCACTTCTCCCCACAAGCAACAAAAACCCCAGCTTAAATTGAAAAAAACTACAGCTTAAATTGAAATATGCTTCACCCACCATTTTGTGGCTAACTCAGAGGCTAAAGTAAAAATGCAGAAAATTAGCTCAAAGGAATTGGAGAGAAGAAAGAATTTGATCGCTGTCATTGTTAGACTGTCAAGACTATTGTTCTCAGAATGCTTTAGGCTCACTCAAATCTACCTTTCTGTGTTGGTTTATAAGTTCAAATTCTTTTCTTTCATAGCTGTACTAGTCTGTGCAGCCCTTTTCAAAGCACTAGAGCTGTACAGATGAACTGCACTGATTTACATCGTTTCAGAATTCGACTCAAAAGACTTTAAGTAGCATGCTGAGATCGGATATATAACATCTATACCAGAGCATCTAGAATTTGATTGCAATATAATGAAGAGTCATTTAAGCAATTACTTTTGCATAAATTACTCTGTGCTGGTACATTCCAATCTATAATTGCAGCACATTACAAGCACCATGGTTACTAATCAAGGGGTGAAAGGAATTTGAGACCTGGAAAGAGCAAGAGAAATTAGGCAGAGCTAATGTATGGACAGACTAAGGAACACATTATTCATCTTTCATCTTGACATGTAGTGTGCATATAAGCAGAAAGGTAAGAAAAGGGACCCAGAAATGACACATCTACCTATCCTAGCTGATGTAACTTGCACTTCAGTGCATCACAGAATATATAAACACACTGAATAGGTTAGATTGATATTAATTCCCTCAGCATAGTTTAAATAAAATGATAACACAAGATGCCAACATTGCCATATTCCGTAATTCCATGAAAAATCCAATATCTTCAAATGAAACTCTTCCATTCATTAGTGAAAACCATGTGTTATAGATCCATCAGCCCCACAGCCTGTGTTTTACAAAAGAAGTCTTTGGCCATAGCAAAGTCCTTCAGCTGATTTCCAGTAGAGCAAACTGTGTACACAATTCCTAGCAAATCATGAAGTAGAGGACTAGTAGAGAACCTGGGGAAAAGCCCACCCATTCTCCAGACAGAATGGGAACAGCAGCATTTGCTGACTTATAAGGCATATTTGCAAGTTTTTTATGATCCTGAAGCATGTTTTTCAGTCAAAGCAGTTTTGACTGGTGCTCAATTTTTGTTAGGAATACTTGGCACAGCTGCTCTCTTACAAAACTAAATGTCTTGCGACAGTAAACGTAGCATGATGGAAGGGGTCTGGCAGAGATGCCAAATGATCTTTGGCCCTTATATATATGTGACATTTCCAGAAAAAAAGGCCTATTTATTAGATAAGCCACTAGGGAACAATCCTTCAATTGATGGCTACAGCCATGTTCTAGCAAAGATTAGCTTCTGAGAATGCCAATCACAGGTTAGGATATGTTCTGCAAAGCAAGTAGAAATTAAATAATAGGAAGGAAAAACACTTAAAGGGGAATTATATTTGGACAGAATGGTTCCTTAGCTGTCACATTCAGAACTGCCCACAGCACTTATCTTGGTAAAGTACAGGCACTGCCCACTAAGCTCAGCTGTCCCACCATCCATATATAACCATGATCACAAATAATTATTATATACTCTCATACATTAAAAGCAGAGTGGAATTGGATATAAATACAGGCAAATTAGGAACAAGACAAGACCAACATGATACACTGACATTTTCAAAACATGACAACTCAAGATGATTTTCTTTGACAAATTCCATCTGCAGTCCTGTCTCACATAAAAGTAGGCAATGTTACAAAGCCTGTGAGTTTGCAAACTATGAAAAATAAGGTATCATGTCATTGATAACACCTTCAGCCATCATCAGAAAAAAATCATGACCACATATTCAGGAAACTGGGTTGATGTTTGAACAGCTTTCGTATCATCTGGAATGAAAAGAGATGCAGAGTTTTTACATAAGGCACAGAAAGAGTAATTAGACATAATTAATGAATACAACATAGAGTGAGGAATACAGGAAAGAACAGCTTTGCTTTCCCCCCTCCTTACAGGTTGTGTTGGTGGGCTATGTTGTCAAGCAATCTCAAGTTAAAGCTAACAAAGTCTTCTGTGTGGGAATAGATTTATATACACATATCACGCTCAGAGCCATATAAACACATATGCCCAAAGACAAGCTAATCTCTTTAATGAATCCAGCCTACAACAGTCTAATCATTATGATTTTTCTTTATATTAGAAGCCACATTTAGATGCAGAAACACAATGCAGTCTTGCTTGTAAAGTACTACAAACTTTATCTTTTTTGAACTTGAAAGTATGGCCTGGTTAATTTTCTCTCTAACTTTCAGGCCTCTTTGGGCCCAAATTTTACATCTTGCTGATGTTAATTTTTGCAGCTTAATTATGCTGCCATGATTCTTTGTCCCCACTAGGCATACAGTGTACAAACCAACTGAGAAAACATCAATTCCTGGCAAGAGCTCTTGGCAAAGCAATGATCCTTCCCCCTCTGCAGAGCCATTTTGGATATTAAGACTATGCACAGAAATACAAAAATTTGTCTTGGAATGGGTAGGATTTGTTGAAGCTGCCTTGGCAGTCCTGCTGAAATGTTTGAGCAAGTTTCTGAGCTTGGATTTTTCCTTGAGATGAATAAAAGCACAACAAAGATGCAGAAGAAACAAGAGAAAGCTACAGGAATGAAAATTATCAGAGTAATTCCTCCAAATCTCTACCTCTCTGAAAGGACTCTGAACAGATGGGTAAAGGTTTATCAAGCCAAAGCTGTTACTTTAGGTGAAAACTAAATTAGATATAGAAGCATCTGATGCTCAGTAGCACCACAGGTTGTACAAAAATCTGACTTGCAAGATGCTTGCAAGTCTAAACCCTGCTGGCTAATACTGGGTGTGTCCAGCCTTCAGAATTTTCAGGATATCTTCACTGACATCACAACCCCTATGATATGAAGAGATTTTAACCCAGAAGGTAAATAGTAAAAAACCAAAACTTCATCAAATTGGCTGTAGTTATCCAGTCATTATTCCATCTCGTAAAATTATATATAAACACAGAGTTCTGAAAATGAAGAAATTAATTTGCGTGGGCAGTCATGTAACCATAGCTTTTTATACCAGAAAAGGTGAAGTTTGATGGTTTAGGGTTGGTTTTTGGTTTGTTTGTTTTGGTTTTTTTTTTTTTGCAAGCCTCCCAGATGCATTCATTTTTACACATATTTGTATATATATCGAATTATGGGTAATTAGCTGCATCCAACTTAAAAATAACCAATCCTAGAAATCAGGCTATTGGGCTAGTCATGATCAGTTAAAATCTCTCCTGAGTTACACACATCTCTCCCAACAGTTCTGCCTATGATATAGAAAATTCCTGAGAAATACAGCATTGCATGCATAGATTGTGTCAGCTGTCATGTAGAGGAGGCTGTCAGCAGTTGAAAGGGAAAAAAACAAAAACAAGAATCCCAGCTTTTACTAACAGAAAAATTCTTGCTTTCATTCTTCTTCCAATAAAAATGGCATACCAATGGTAATAATATTGGGTTTAGAAGTTTCAAATTCACTTATTTCAATAGGCATTTAAGCAGTCAAATCAGTCAAGGAAACTATTAATTCTCCTAAAGGAAGCATCAGTTTTTTTGTGCTGAATTATGAGATCCTCCATGGATAAATAAATTAGACATTATGTGGACTAGATTTACTGCAGTTACAGGAGGAGCAGTATTTGCCCTATAAATTGCTGCAGCACTATTTTCTTCACTCCCACTAGCTAAGCACTGGCTCAACAAGATGGAATACTGATATAGTATGGCTATATTATGCCATTGAGGCACTAAAGACCTCGTGTTATTACTAAGGCATCAAAAGCAAGACAAAAATATCTTCAGTTTCCATTTGACTTTCAGTGGTGGCAAGAAAAAAAAAAAAAAAAAGCTGAATTTTCCCTCAAAACCAATTTCAACTTTCAGATTTTACCACAACATATTATTACCTATACAGCATCTATTGTTTTCAATGTCCACAGTAAACCACAAAAGCTTTTTTTTAGCCACAAATGTTAAGGGTAGCTAAGATTTCATTTTAGAAGAACACTGAAAATAAGATATAGTGCTTCACCTCCATCTCCTTAGAGAGCAACCATGCTGCATGTCATCTCTGCTCATCTAAATTTTGAACAGATTTTTAATACAATATCCACGTTACACCAGGGACACAGCTCCAGTGGCCACAGCAAGTAAATTTCTGGACTTTTCTAGTTTATATTACATTTTTGTATATAACATTTATATGCTCTATTATTACCATAGTAATCTGTTCTGCCAGTGTTAGTTGTGCACACCACATCAGGGAAGAGTGGTATTGCTTCATCTTTTCTGCATTACTCACTTGAATTCAGCATGTGACTGCTTGAATAAATCACCATTTCCATCTTATGTGATGTGTTATTTTTTTCAGCTCTTATTATTAACAATTATGGGTGTTTTATTTTAAATAAGCTCATGGAGTACTCAGCCATGAATTAGACTCAATGTGCTTGGTTTCTCACTAAAACAGAAATGAAAATTTTTCTCAGCGAAGAGAAAGATTCATCACTTAACTCTGAGAAGGAGAATTGAAGTTTTACTCACACACTGAGATGCACAGCCAGAACCCAGAGCTATTACATAGGTATTTTAAAATGTACCACTGCTGGAAATTGTATCATAATAAGTCAGTATAAAGCATATTCTTAGAAATATCATCCTGTGAATAACCCAATTCCTCAGGCTCTCCAGTCCCAGCTGGTGGAAGATTACCACATAGTGAAAAGGCTTGCTGGGGATTTTGTTGGGGTACTGCCAGCTGAAGTTCTGGTGCAGCAAAAGGCATTCTATGCTGTGAGGAAATTGAGGACAAGATGCAGCACCTGATGCAATCATCAGCTGCCAACCTATTTGCTTTGATTCCCTGGCAGCATGTGAAGTTTGGGCAAAGAGAAGAGTTTTACACAAAATGGAACTTCCAGACATGGGTAAGTGATGGACTCGTCAGATGAAACACAGATACCAAATACTGACTTGTCTGTACAACTCCAGCTAGAAAATGCAGAATGTATAAGAATGACATGGGAGCAAGAAAGGAAAGAGAAGAAAGAGAAAATGAAGCAAGACTGTGCATAAAAAGGGGAAAGAGGTACAAAGTTCACTGCAAAGGTGATCTGTCAAACAGCTAGAACTGCAGTATGACCTGTATGTTTAAAATCTACACATGGCTTTAGATCCAACAGGCTGGAAACTGACTCATGCCACTTTTTTCCCCCCTCTGTGTATGGAGACATGCAGCAGATGAGTGCAAATACTTGAGGGACTGGGTTTTGCACAGGCAACCAACTGCTGAAGATGCCAGGAAACAGAAAGATGAGCACTTAAACAGTCACAAAAAAAGCAAACCAGATCACAATCCAAATATCACGTGCCAGGTACCTACATGGCTTAATTTCTCAAAATTCTAATAACTCTATCAACCAGTCTAATCCGATTCCAAACTCGAAATATTTCCCAAAAAAAAAAATCATCAGCATTAAGGCAAGTTCCTTATTCAAAATTGTAAAGACTTAACACCAGAGAGTCTGCATTGCAAAGAGAGTAGGAAAATATTTATGATTCCGTTGTCGGATATAATGTTTAATGAAGCCAGTAAATGCAAAATTGTTTTCTGACTTCAAAATCTGCAAGACAATTCAATAAATTTATGTCAAAACCAGCCTGCTTTCAACACTTACTAATACAATCCCTTTTACTGCAGTGTTGGAAATGGGCAGTTCAGACTTTTATGGCCATATTTTCCAAGTCCTGTACACTTTATGCTACAAACACATCTGTTTGAAATTAAGTCATGAAAATGATTGTTTAATGTGCACAATAAAGTCAATGGGTCTAGCTGACCCTATGCTAACAACTGAACTGTACACCTGGCCTCAAACTTCACTATAGATCAGTTTGTGCATCAAACTACATAAGCCTGGGGAAGTGTTTTTTGTTGGGTTTTTTTTTCCTGTTTTTTTTTTTTCCCCACTGCATTCATACACTACTGATTTACAAAATACAACAAACTTTGGGGCTGAGATAATTTTTTTCTTGCACAGTCTTCATCATGTGGACAATGTTGGTGGGCAAGGCTTACTTTTCAAAGCAATTACAAAGCACTTTGACAATAACTGCCAGAGTGTACTTAAATTTGTGTCAATCACAGTGAGCCTTAGAGTCCATAAAAATGTAGAAAGTGTTCATTGTGTAATTTTGTGTAACTCTACTCATTATTGACAGGGGGAAAACCCCCAAATATTAAAACCAACCAATGCCTGGAAAGCTCTGTCCTGTAGGGATCTGCCTCCTGGTTACAATGAATAAAATGTACCTATGAAGATTTGTGGTGTGCTATCCAATATTTATGTTGATGCTTCATGTCTCCAAGCTGCTTTTAATTAATTTATCAGTACTATTTTTTTAGAAATGCTGGCACTAAGCTCAAGAGCTTTGTTCACCTTTTACTACAGAACACTACATTCCTAAAAACAGTAAGAAGCAACAGTTTGATGTCTGATAAAATACATACAACACTTAAAAATTTGAAATCCCAGTGTTACCTGTGAAATCAAAGAATGAACTTTTTTACAGAAATTTTGGGGGCTTTATTTATTAAAAATGGTGATTGTATCACAGGGGGTACTTACCAAAATTTACATTAAAGTCATCAAATGAATCTGAAATATGTTTTTTTCTTTCAAAGTACAAATGGAACCTTATTATTTCATGAGCACACAAGGACAACCAGGAAAGATATCCAAATGTCTGGTATTTTAGGTAATGCATGATATCATTCTGAAACAGCTCATTTAAATTGATTTTTTTTTTTTTTTTTTTTTTTTGGTACAAAATGGAATGGTCCTTTCCTGACTTTCTATGGTGCATATTCTAATACACCACCCAGGAATGAGATCCACATGAAGCCCAAGACTGGATAATTAGAATATAAATAGGCTGCTAGTATGTTTGTCCAGCCTTCAACAACTGTTAATTAAAACCAGAATTCACATCCTCTAGTTAATAATCCTTCAGGAATTATTTTGTCCTTGAATTTTTTCAATGGCTTGGGATTTCTTTTTAAATGTATATAAACTTCAACTCTCTGCATAATTTGACAAGAGAATTCAGAATGCAAATATTTCTTGTGCTCAGAAGGAACTAGGTTTTGTATGTAAAATGTACTTGTGTACACATGAAGTAAGTTCTTGGCTCTTATTCACAGCATTGAACATTCAGCTGGGCCAAATAAGAGATAGCTGAGAAATCTTGGGTTAATTTTATTCTGGAGAAAACATTGCAATAAACTCTTGATGCTGAACTACTGAAAGATTGTAGTTAACACCTGGACCTGAATTGTGTTTTAACACAATTTTGTTTTAAATTTTCTTTTCAAAACCAAGTGTTAAGAGGACCTTTTGTTTGAAATTATACTTAATGTATGTGAAAGAAAAATCATAATGTTTATCCTACATCAAAATAAATCTTGAAGAAATAGTATATAGCAATGATAGTTGACATGCTGGGGGACCTGACAGATGTTAGACAAAGCCAATGTCTTGTGGATTAGAGCTACACACTTTCAGGTGCTATGCTGTAATGAGGACAGGCTTCAATATCCATCACCCTCCTTCTTGTTTGCCCAGTAGAGAGGGTATTTGAACTCTGAGTGTTGAAATGGACTTTACAGACTGATTTCCCTTGGGTATCTTTTCATTGAAATTCCTATAAATTGATAAAGAATCAAGGGAATAAAAGGGGATGGGAAGAATTAAATGTTGCAAAGCTTGTTAGTGTTCATGAACAGAATATTTTCTGAGAGTACTGAGATTCCAGGTATCAGAAGATAATTTGGATTTTAGCCTTAAATTAATTTTCATCAAATGGTATGTTCATCTTACATTTACACAGGTGAGAAAAAGACCAATTCTTCAATTTTCAGTTTCCTTAACAGGAATAAAATGCACATTTCTGAATGAGTTCTCTGTCACAGAACATGAAAAAAATATTTTTTTTAGAAATAGAAGGCAGTCCTGGCTTTCTATTGACCTCAGAGGAAACAGAAACAACAACAGAAATATCTTGGATTTGTTGGCCTGGAACCCACTTACAAGATGCATTCCTCTCTAATACAAGAACAGCCCAACACAGAAAAATTAAAATTAGAGTCTATTAAAAAGGCAACAAACCAGTGCACAAATATTCCACCACAGATAAAAAAGTAATAGTCTCAAAGGTTTTCTTAATCTGATTGGTTTTGTGATGGTTCTCATCTTCCAAGCTTTTCTTCTATTAGTCCATAATTCATAACTTGCCTTGGATAACAATTTTTCAGCATTTATAATGCTCCTAACAAGCAGGAATTTTTGTCTTTGTTGGCTACAACTAATTTTTTACTCTGCTGAGAGTCAATCTGACTGAAGCCAAAATTCTCTGAACAGTTGTGGTGAGCCAACAGGAAAGGTGAAATTGAAGACAGGGTTGAGGCCACCTCATCAATGAATTACATGTGTTTAGCTGGCAGAAGTTCAAGGTACTATACAGAAGAGACTCATCAAATTAAATTATTGGATTTCCAACTGCTACTATTAATGTTTAAACTTCTGCAGTGACTTGTAGACTGTTTTTATCCCTAGATTTCCAAATGATGCATCAGATGATATTGCAGCACCCTGAACAGTACAACACTGAAACTCTTTAACATCCTTCACCATTCAGATCTTGATGTAAAAAACAAGACACAAATAAAACCCAGCAGCAACTAATCAAAAAACCCAAATGGCTTAGGGTTGGTAGCCTTTGAGTGACAGGATGAGGAGTGTCTATTTTACTTTAACACTATCTTTTTGGATGACAAGAAACCTCTCTCCTTTGCCTTCTCCCACCATCTGCTTGGGCTACCAAAATACCCAATTGGAAAACACCCAATCTGGGAAGTGAGCTTTGATTTGAATTTAAAAAGTTCTTTACCAAGCTTCACTAATCTGACAGAGTTAGCTTGTTTTTGTGTAATATTAGGTCCTCATTTTGCCCTGCAGCCAGAACCCAGAGTCAGATCCATACTGATGTCAACACATGCAACTTCTTTAGAAGTCCTTTTATGAAATTCTGGATTTTCCCAGACAAACCATGACTACTTTGAGCTTTTTTTTTTTTCTCCCCACCTCTTTTTATTACTACAGTGAAATTGAGAAAGCAGTTCTGACCGTAGGCTGCTAATCTTTAGTGAAAACCCTGCAAAAATAGATTTCAGAATTTTGTCAAATATAACACAAATGTTAACAGGATTTAATAATTTAAACCAGTCATTCACTACATGATATTACATTTGACTTTCAAAAGTCTGCACTGAGAGTCCTACATACAAGGCACTGGTAGAAGTCTTTTCACTTACCAATATCTCTACTGCTTGCTCTAGTTTCATGGAAGCACTTCCCAAAACTACCCAAATGACTAAGCCATCAGTGCCTCATTTCCCAAGAAGAGCTCAAAAGAAGTTCTTAAAACATCAGAGCAGAATTTTGTCCCAAACCATTATGAAATTTCCATCTGAGCTGGCTATTGAGTCAGGCTGGTGTAAAATCCTTTGCCTTGGACATTTATAAATGTACACATCCATCTGCCCTACATGCTTAGTCAGACTAGAAAGCCATGACCTGATGTGCTTACAGAGCAGTTAGTACTGCATCTTACTTACAGCTGGTCAGTGCAATAAGAGTATTAAGCCCTTGCTAAGAAGAGCAGCTTAGCCACACCTTTTTGCACATCAGTTTCCAGCTCTTGAGATATCTCAGAGACAGCCCAATTTAGCTACAGCAGCGGTCAACAAGTTGGAACACAAATTCATTGTAAGGAAATCTAGTAAAGTTGCTTCAGATTTACTTCTCTAGAAGAGGTAGGTGGTGTTGGTCAAAATATGGGATTCAAAAGCTAAATCCTTATTCAAATAGAAAACTCAAGAGTGTCCAGCTCCCACTCTCCTCCATTGTTCAATGCAATAATGCCAGTACCCCTTTTTGTTTAAAAAAACGTCCAAAATTCATGTTTTCTCTATTCAGCAGTAGATTAACATTTCTTGAAAGACTACCAAGTACCAAACAAGTCCCAGTCCATCTACACAAGCTGTAGTTGATGTAGTAATGACCCTAATCGCCAAAAGTAGTTCACTTTCAAATACTGAAACTCATATACAACTAATTATTTAAAGCTGGCAGGACTACTAAAAACATACAAAATTAATCACTCCCTTGTCTGTAGCACCAAGGGAAAGGGTTAGACTTTACTGAAAAGCTTTAATATTTGATCCAAGTTCAACCTAATGGTTCATCTCCACAGGATGAAGTGCTCTGATGAGAAAAGTTGTGCTGTTGGAAAGCAATCATGAGACAGTGCTGTGGGAACTCTGACCCATAAATTAGATGCTACTGACATTAAACAGTAGAAATCCTTCAATGTAGGAGTGTATCACTGGTGGAGCAATTATATTTCAATGGTTTGTTGAGGATTTTTGGTTCTTTTAAATCATTTTCTAACCCAGCAGGGTCACATTAACTCTGAGTGTTAGTTCTGCTGGAGCTTGTCCAACTGTAAACTAAAATTCCCTGACCTTTGAGGCTCAGTGAAGACCTGATAACATAATCTACACTGATCACTTTTCCAAATTTAGCCTGTTTGTTTTTTTTGTTTTCCTCCTACATTTTCTGAAAAACGACCACAGCGTGTGTAACAGACACATTCAGACTTCATAAATTAACCTAGCTTGACCTCCAAAAGAGAAAAATGTTTTAAAAGGAGAAGGAGTAATTATTAAGCTTTTTGTCTATGCTACTTGTCAATTTGCATAGCATTATCTGTAATGTTTTGCAAAGCTTTTTTTGGAGGTCATCTAATCTTGTTAAATCTGTCACAGGGCTACTGCTGTATCAGACTTAGATGACACGTTTGCACGACCCAACAAGTCCCCAGCAATGATGATAAATGTGTTTGTTTCTGGCAGTCCGACCACGCAGATGCTTATTATGTATGTATGCAGGCATTTGCATTATTTAATCAGCTTCAGAAAGGAGAAAGAGGTCTCAGGCACCCAAGCTATAGCTTGCTTTTGTATGTACTTACTGCCTGCTCATGATAGTTCTAACCAAGCATTATTTGCTAGCAGGTCCAGAAAGATCATGAACTTTAGGGATCCCACACTGTTAGAGTTGTTTCTATTTGTTTGCCGAGACCTATCCATGCAGATGGATAATAACCAATAGTATCTTTACCCTGTTTGAAACACTCCAGCTGGAGCCTAAAATATAATAAGCGACGTCAAATTCAGGGGAAGACAAATGTGGATAGCTACACGCTTTGTAGCAAGAAATTTCCTCTGGCTAACAAAATACATGAAACTACTAAGTGGTCTGTGCACAACTCTGCTGCTTTTATAAAGCATGAAAAATTGAATTCACTTCCACTTTAGGAATCTGGTCCATTGGCATGCCAGGGCTACATGGATTTGTATGGAAAATCAGCCCTGTAAACCCAAATAGACTTAAAAAAAATGTTTCAGACCCATCTAGGATTAAACAAAGTGATGACCAAGACAAACGAAAGCATCCAAACAAACGAAACAAACAAACAAAGCAAAGCAAAGCAAAGCAAAGCAAATAAACAAAGATACCCCCAAACTACAGACGTTATACAGAATTTGGCAATTTAAAGGAACATTTCTAGCAAGCCATTTATTCTCCTTAATATGCCAAAAAATAGCACACTTGTGTTTCAGCATTTCCTAAACCTGAAAGCTAATATCAAGCAACCTTTTTCAAGAACAGCCTAAGACCTTAAACTGTATCAATTAAGATATAAAATTGCAATTAACCACTGCATTGAAGTGGTATTTCTCACTGCTAAATTCTAATTGCCATGTATTGAAGATGGTCACTTTCATTAGTTTATTCATACAAAATCTGAAAAGAAAAAGACATGTAGAGAATTAGGCATAGAATTCCCATGCCAAATGCATTTACAGGTAAATAATATCTCAAAATGTGTAACTGCTTAGAGATAAAACTCAGTATTTCCAGTATCTTCCCTTTCAGCCCAAAATTATAAAATAGGTAGAAAATTGCAACAGCAGCTAAAGCTAAACTGTTGAATTAATTAGCAAAATTATTATCTTAACATAGCCTGTGTTTTAAATGGATTTTGCAGTTTGGAAGACAATTTCTACTTATCAATTTAATGAAAGAACAGTAAGAACTAAAAAAAGACAAACTTGGGTAGTCAACAGTGCCTGCTGTGCTGATGAGTATCAAATGCCATTGCCCTCTGTAGAAAGATCTGTTTGTATGTTATTATACCTATGTCTAATTTGATGTTAGGTTGTCATTTTCTTTGCTGTGGTGGGTTGACTTGAGACAGATGCCAGCTGCACTCCCCCTCCTCAAAATATCAGGGCAAGAAAAACAGACTAACACAAGCTCATGAGATGATAAAAGGCCACAAAGATCACCTACCAATTATGATCACTGCCAAACTACAAGGAACATAGAGAAAATAATTTAATGCACTGCCAGTTAAAATAGATTAGTGATGAGACAAAAAATAAAAATAACCCAAAACAAAGCTACATCACCTTCCCGCATTCTCACAGATTTCCTTTGCTCAACTTCACTCTAACATCACAATCTCATCACAATCTCAGCTGTTTCAAGCAGATCCTAGACATGCTTAGGTAAACAATGACATTGTATTTAGTAGAAAAACACTGATATATTAATGCTGCTTTATCCTAGATGATCTCCATATTCACATTAGAAGATACCTCTAAATCACAGCTTCAGCTTGAAGATTGACTTGGTTCTGAAGGCAGTAATAAAGTTACAAGTCTGTAGATTCTTTTTAATCATTTTCCTTTCCAAATCAAGACCCTCTGTCAACTAAGAACTCAGGAAAATTTAGAGGAAAGCAAAATTAAGAACTCAGGCTTCCATACTGCCACATTAGAAATCCTGTTAATAACAGAAGTGTACAATGATGATAAACACTAGATATAAATATTTTCCATGGCAATATTATTTTGCTTTATAAGTAGCAAATGACTGTTAAAAGCAGCATGAATAATTATATAATTATACTTAACTGGTGTAAACCTACTAATTTCAGCAGATTTGCACGTATTTTACAGCGGACACATCTAGCTATTGATTCAAACCTATTTTTTTAATCAGCATAATAAGGTTTGAAAAAATGAAAAGCATAAAAAATTATTAACTTTTATGAAACAAAATGACGTTTATTCTAACATGACGTTATCTTAGCTATTGCAGTAATGTAAAAGAAACCAAGAATATTTACTTTTAATCCAAAAGTGAAGCTTTACTTTCCAATAGCCATTTTGCAAGAATCATGCAAACAATACATTTTTAAAAAGTAGTTTCCTCAAATAGTTTCATGCAGTCATACACATTTTGGAGAGCTCCAGGTGACCTGATCTGCCAAAGGGTGCAGTGGAAGTTGATTCCCAACTCTCTGACTATTCAAATACAACATTAATTTATGTTGCAAGCTGAGAATGTTGCAGAAGAGTGTATTCTGGTTATCTTCATAAAGGTAATGTACTGTAATAAGTACAGACTGGAATCAATCACTTTTTCACTTATACATGCCCATGTATTTCCACTTGTACAGCATGAGGAGACGAATTTTCAAAAGAGAACTGGGAGTTACAGATCGTCAACAAATTCTTCTAAATGTTCAGACATGACATTCCTCTTAGCACCTTGAAAATTGCTCACATCAAGTGTTTCTACTTCTAAAATGAGAAGTTAAAATTACAGTGTTTCCAATATGGCCATCAATCTTTCTCCTTTGGTTATGACTACATGTCTAAAATTTCTTGATGCATTTCCTTGAGATAACAAATGTTCATTGGTCTCAATATACTGCTAGAGAGAAACAGAGCATATATCTTTTTCCAAGAAAAATATTTTTATATATACAAAGTATTTTATTAAAATATATATGTATATCTATATATCAGTGTTGGACTAAGCAGAATATTGTTCATATTGTTGCTGTTCCTGTTAAGAAATATTCTGATATTTTCAGTAGTAAGTCATAAATTTCACACCTTCCATGACAACCTTACAGATGGTTATTATGCTAATATTGACTCAGATTATCTCTTTAACAGTGCTTTTCAATCTTGGCAGTATTTTAGAAATTAGACGTAACAAGAGAGGAGAAATTCTTGCCCAAGAGTCTGTATCTTTTTCCTCATTAAAGTTCAAAATAGCCGAGGAAAGAAATGGGCAAAGTTGCCAAAGTCTGAGCATTGTTTAGGAGAGAACAGCTCCTGTTTGCCTTGCGTCAGCTTCGGTATTCAGTTCCCTTAAAAAATACTGGCATATCTTCTCAAGAGAAAGGAAACAACTAAATCTTAACAGTTATGATAACATAGGGATGCTAAGCAGACAGGATATTTTAAGATAAATCCCAACTAGGAAAAAAAAAGGTAACTACTTACAATTCATTTAATAAACTCCTTTTTAAATAGCTATTAAAGCAAAATTAGTGGGGGTTTTTTTACATTTTCATTGAAGCAATCATGGAACTTTCCATTAATATGATAACAAACTGGAGTACTGCATAACTCCAGAAAGACTGCTGTTTGTCTCATGCAGGGTCTCCTCTCTTGCACAGTGTCAGCAAATTAATTAACCTTCCAAGAAAGAAGTTCACCTCAAAGCAGACAATGAAGGGGTGAGAGGGGGCAAGAGTACACACGATGGCAGGAGTATAAAATACTTTATTTGAAACATAGCTATGCCTTGACTAAAGCCTTGATTCACACAAAAAGACAAAAGACTTGATCCAAAATTTTGATCAAATAATAAAGATTTATTTTTTTTAATGTGATCTGCTCAGGGGACTTGAAGGATTGTTACCATTGACTTTTACATTGGACCAATTTAGGATATTGATTAAATAAGGAAAAATTGTTCAGTGTTAAGCCTTGTGTATGGAAAACACAAGTCAGCCATTCAGTTAAGCCTTACCTGGGCTGAGAGCTAAAGCAGTTGGGAGCAAGATAGAACTTTGGATCCAGAGCATTTTTTCCTCCCACCGAGAAGTTGGGTGAGATTGGGAAATGTGGGATGGAGATGGAAATGGAAATCTAGGAGAGACAAGCTGACTTTTTCTGGTAATGTAATTCTCTCACAAATTTAGTTAAATTTCTGCTTATGTCTTAATCAACCTACCCCCAGTAAACTTGATAATAATTCTATAATAATTAAAAAAAAAACAAAAAACAAAAAACAAATCTTTAAAAGGTGTGAAAAATCCCCCAAGTCTTGCATTTGTCAGAATTGATTGGACTTATGAGCCATGAGCAGAGTAGGGAAATAGTTTATTTTTTTCTTTTAATTTTGTGGGTTAAATATACAGCATCTCCATTTCAAGGTCTCCAAGGAGACAAGTAAAAATCATGTTACTCTTTCAATCACACAGATAAAAATGTTAGAAAACAAACTTCAAGAGAAACTTGAGGAGGTAATCTTCAGGAGATGATCTGGAAATGATTTTGACAGAGATCTCAATTTTCTAATCTGCTACACTGGGAGTGACATAAGTTGAAAAATGATGCTCTTTTGTGATTTTGACAACATTGCAACTTAGTAAAGAAGCACTAGAGAAATCACAGGCTCTGTTATTGATCAGCTCAGTGAAGATGCCACCAAAATGAAACAGAAAAGATTTATGCACAATTTCCAATAACACTTAGTCTGCTACAGAGTAGCTCCATGGGATTCTACCTGCACTGGCTCAGGTAGACAAAGCTACTTAATCATTCCAAAAGCATAGCACAGTCCATACACAAATCTGTAAGAGGATCAAATAAAATAAGCAAACAATTGGATGAAGGATCGTGTTTTTACCAGATGATTTCACAATGGCAAAACTAGGAGCTGCAAGAAAGAGGCAAGAACCTGTGCAATGCTTAAATACTACAAGAATAAACCCAAACCTTACTTCAAATTACTCTAAAATTAAAGAAAAAAAGTCTAATTAACTTAGCAAATATTTGTGCTGACTCAGGCTAGCTGTGAGCCTGGAGGAGAGGCAAGGCTGATGAATATTGCCAACATCCAGGCTCATGTGACAGGGAAAGATTGTGTTTTCAGAAGGGCACAGCCCTGGCAGGGAGAAGGGAAACACGTGCTGAGAGTGGGATCAGTGTGCCAGAGCAGGGACCTCAGAGGTGGAAAAGGCTCAGACTGAACTCCACGGAGCTGGACACTCTCTATTTCTCTATTTTAGGTATTGAGCATATATCTATGTTTGGACTAGAGGATATTAAAGTCTTTTCCTACCTAAATGATTTTGTAATTCTATAGATACTGTTCAGCATAAAGTACATATATCTCACTATACACAACTGCCTCTCAACATGATTTTTTGACAATTCATCCCTGAGTGCTAAGAAAAAGCCCTGATGCTGCAGGCTCATATATAACAGTGTTTTTTTACATGCACCATGTGCATATGCTTTCTTACTAGGCATGTAAGTCCTATTATCCTAAGAGAATACCCAATTCTGTCCTCTTTTGCATATTCTGTTTCCATCTGAAGCTCAAATATGGGGGTGGGGATAGACTGTGGTGGGGTGCAGCACAGAGGGAAATCTAGTCTCAGTTATTTCCATCACTGGAAAAAGAAAACCACCAGCAGGATACTTTGCAAAACAAGCTGTCCCTGTGAAATTTCTGCCTACTGCAGATTCAGCTGGCAGCCTAAGCTTTGAAATAAGCTTCTCAATTTCTAGCATGCTTCTTTGGAAAGCTGCTGCACATCAGAATTTGCAAACCTGTGTGAGACATACAAACTGTGTTTTTCCATTTTTCATGTCAACGTTATTGAATTATTTAAATCTGAAAATACACACCAGAAAGATACACTTGCCTCTTCACTGTGCTGTTTAATCATTTAACAAAGACATTTGATACTGGAACTTAATTACTCCACAACTAGATGGCCACACAACTTGTGCTTTTACGTCTTAATTCTACCATCTTGAAATATTCTAAGAGCTCAACTGCCTGGATCCTCCCTGGAGACTTTTGAAACCATTTTCCAGTGTGCTGTGACACACTAAAGTGGCAAACACACGGTAAGTAGTTCCTGGTCATTTTTAAAAATTTCTCCAACAACTTATCATCAGTTTTGTGAATCAGACCAGGACAAAAACAGTGTCCCAGGACTGCTTCTGCCATACTCTCAAGCTTCCTGAAGTGTCAGGCTCCCTTTGCTATTGTTACTTAGGGCTCTGGGACACTCCAAATCATTCTTCCTTCATAGTGTTCTTAATAATTTTGTTTCTATATAAAGATATGCACTTTAGATTTATATTTAAATATGCAAAGTTGAAAGTTAGTAATGATAAATAGAAGTATGGGTGGTTTCCATTAGTTAAATTTTGTTCTGTGTCCAGAGCAAATTGTACAGATGGTGGAACTTGCTATTTCCCTGAATGAATGACAGATCTCAAGGATGACCCTCAGGAAATTTTTGGCTAAATGAATCTTTACTTACCTTCACATGTAAAGATAACTCTAATTCATTCAAGATGACTTGCTGTACACAAAAGCACAGACTCCTGACATTAGTTTGGAAAGGGATAAAATTATCACCAAGGGGAAAGGCATATTTCCACAGCATAACACAATCAAGGATCTTTAGTTTGACATTTGTTTTAGCCAAGTGCTGAGATTCAAGAGACCATGTCTTTGGGAGACCTCCATGACAAAACACAGCTTTAAAGGGTCATACTTTGAGATTATGGTGTGTAAGAGCACCCACTGGACAAGTCTCACCAAGACATTTTCGTACTGTCTATCAGTATCTGCTATACTAAATTTTCTATACCATATGTGAAATATAGAGTTGCAGCTTGCAGAATATTTGGAGATGCTCAACATTTAGTTTGCAGCAAGTGCAGCTTGTCAATAATCCACGTAACTCTGAGAGGAGATCAACATATTAAAACATTCCCCAATTACTCCACACACCACAATACACTATAACAGCTGTGAAGGAGCCATTGTGTCACTATTAAGTGTTTTGTCATGCTCTATCAGACAATACTAAGGAAAATCCAAGTCTCTAGATTGCTGCTAAGATAAAATGAAACAGCTCATTCAAATATGTACAGAATATCCTTGTGAAAGACATACATGGAAAATTCCTCTTGGTGTTATGGGAATTAGCTCCATGAATCCCCCACACACTCATGGCAGCAGGATAGACCCTTGTCACAGTGTGGCAACAAAAGATTTGGAAATTTGTTATTGAATGAGCATTGAACATTTACTGGTAGGTAGGCTTGTTTTCTTTCACTGGTTCTTTTCTTTGACTGAAATAGCAAGCTGTTTTAAATCCTTTCATACTCATACTCAAAAGGCACTGGTATTTATCTTGCAACACTTGAACCAAGTAACTTCCCTCTCCCTGCCCTCCAAAACCTCCTGTGAAAAGCATCCATACCCCTAAACCTCTTGTCACAGGCAAATATCATTCCAGGGAAGAATTCAACAATATTAAAAGATTTACTTCCTGGTTGTGTCTTTGCTGTTTCAGAAACAAGAAAACCCGCTATGTAAACAAGTCTTCTACATGAGAAATTTCTGAGTTAGTTCTCAAAGACCTTGCTCATACTCCTTCCCTCACAATTTATTCCTTCAGATACTAATCTACTACATGGTTTCACATCAGAAGTCACCAATAAGACTTAAAAATTGTATGGCACTTCTAATGTAATTTGTTTCTCCTTTAGACAGATGGTCACACATTACAGCCCACTCTGTTTAGATTCATACAAAACCTAAATAAATCTTGGCATTGTGCTCACTTTAAATAGCACCAATCTTAAGAGAAACTGAACTAAGATAAGACATTTTAGGGTGCTGTTCCACACCAGAATCAACATGGCAGGGCATTTTATCAAGTCTGGAACTCAAATTGGGTTAGAAGTAACATTGGGTGGTTTGGGCATCCATTACTACAGGCTTGTGTTTCCTTTCAACAAAGTTTGTACTAGGTCTTTCCATTCAATTTTATGCAAACCAAACACAAATATGTCACCTCATTTTAAATTGCACATTTTTGATTCATGAGAACAATGGAAACAACAAAGTTAGTTGCCAAGAGCAGTCTAACAACGTCAGACTGTCAGAAAACACATTAAATTAGAAGTTTGTATAGTTTCTGGCCTCACATAACAAAGCAGAGAACAGCTTTGGCTGCAGGGCCATTCTAATACAGAAAGATGTGTTTTAATAATGGATGCAAAGTATTTTATCAGCACAGCAAGGAGGGATGAGGGTGGGAAGATGATGAATGACTTAAAATTCTGCAGGGGGTTTCTACTGATGTAGTTGTTTAGAAAGATGCCATGCTCTGTCACACTGCTTTCTCTTTCTCCAGGCTATAATGAATTGAGTGCAGCTAGGGAATCATAACCTCATGCAAGAGCACAGCTTGGTCTTATCTATCTTTAAGATCTAGTGCTTTGCTATCTCCAGTCATGTGGCATCAGCTCTGAAGATGAATTTTTTCAGAAGAACCAAGTCAGAGTCTAGACCCTCTGCCTGCAAGGATTGCTGTTTGGGTTATTTGGTTCAGACTCCTTACCTGCCTTGAAAAACAATAGGACCTTTTCATTAACTACCTCAAAGCTAAATATCCAAGGGTCTAATTATCTATAATTAGTGTTCAGGAATGGTATCAACTACACTAATCTTACCTGCTTTTGCTCAAAGATCTTCTTTTCATTAAACAACTAAGGTGCCCTTGTCTCTTGTACAATTTATTTCATGGTGGTGTTCTACCTAGTGGCTAACCTAGACAATGATCCTTAATATCAGCATTAAAATCAGTTGAACTTATATTTATGTGCATCTTCTAAGACCAATTCACATCACTGCCAGTGATTCCAGAAATACCCATTTACATTTTCCCTTCTCTGGTACCCAACTAAAGCAAAGTAAAAGCCAAAACTTAGAAAGAAATTCTGACTAATTTTTAGTAAGATTCTTCCAGAGTTTTTCCAAGGAAACAGCTGAAAAGATATAGGAAAATTAACTTAGGAGTGTATAATCAAAGAGGTGATTTGACATACAGTACCTTGGAGCATGTCACTATCTAAATGACACACATAACACTCCTAATAAATAACAAGCTGCAAATGCTGTGGTTAAAGCATGCAGGCATTAGATAAAATATTAAACCAGAGCTAAAATAAGTGGTACTTGGTCTTTAGCATCAGCAAACGACAGGAACACCAAGCCTTGCCCACAACATGTATCAGGTGTCAAGGACTTCAGAGAGCACACACTGAATACAAATCCTGGTGCCATTATATGGTGCCTCACTCAGCCGCAAATTGTAGCAAAACACGAGATCCTGAGTCACCAAACACAACCCTAGTAGCAAATTAGGCAGGAAATATCCAGGGGGTCAAAATTAGAGATGACAGCTTAAGAACATCGGAGATGGGGTGATGTAAAATTAAGGTGGATTTTCATGCAAGACCTGTAAACTACAGAAAAAGCTGCATTACAAACAGGTCAGAGACGGAGAGAAACTGAAACAGAAAGAGCCTGAGCTGACACAGCTGCTTGTGCAAATAAATATATACTTCTCAGTCTTTCACCCCAGCAGGGATTCTGATTCCTGGCCTTCCTGAAAGCAGGAGATCCAGCCCATTATCACCTTTGTACATTTGTCTCACACAAAGTGCATGAACAACACAGAATCTCAAGTAACAGGTTGTTCTTTTCAGGGTCTAAACAGCTGCATAGCTGGCAATTCTCTGAATACACTGTGTTTAATGGCTTTGAATACAGCAGAGGAGGCAGCAGCATTTCATCTATTGAACTGTTAAAGGCCATTTGGTACAATTTTTTGGAAAATGCATGCTTATATTAGATTCCAGGGAGTAAAAGGATGTGTTGACAAAGGGCACATTTATTAGAGGAGACTTAATTGCATACTTAACCTTAGGTACATGCTGTTTTAATGGCAAATAAAAATATGCCAAGCATTTTGCATTTTTCAGAACAAGGGCCAAAGGGAACAGAAGAATCAAACTCTCAACACTGAGAAATCTTTTTCTCCCCTCATTTCATCATGGCTAAAGCAACCTTTAGATGCCCTCAGATCAGAATATCTGCATAATAATGAACAAGATGTTTTACAGAAGAGGAGCTCTCTTTTCTGCAGTCCCAATTGTCCCACCTACCCAGCTGCCTATAAACTGCATTCTTATGCATCTCAATGGCAAAACAATTGTCCTTATAATATAGTGGGCAATATTTGGTAAAAATTATGTTATAATTAACCTGTTTGCACCTTTTTATCTCTATTTTGTTGCATTTCCTATCAAAATTTCCCTTTCCTACAAGTACATGGTAAAGCAGCTTGTCACACTGAGGGAAATCCACTCCAAACATTTACTATTAACCAATATGCTCTCAGTAACTGCTAAAATCACAGGGGTTACAGGGACCTAAATTATCCTCCAGGGTTTCAAAGAGAGATGATGCATGATTATGTATTGAAAACCTCATTTTTGAGGGTAAAAAGAAACAAAACTAAGCAGCATCTACATTGACTTAAGAGGAGAAAATCAAATTGGGAGAAAAATCACATTGATCTCTCCCCTGCTTGAGCCTGATCACAATCAGTTCTAGAGAGTCAACTCCCCAAACCCAGAGCCACGCTGCTAGTCTTCAAAGTCTTTTATGAGCTAGTTCCTAGAGCAGCAAAGGGGATGAAAATTCAGCACACAGTCATGTCCCCCACCATGAACCAACAAGAGTGAGTATTTAAGAAGAACTCGATTCATTATCAGGTACCAGAATTTTCTTCCCAGTGTGAGAAGGAAGGATGTGAACTGCTTTTTTTACAGATTAGACACTGTGTTCCTTGTTCTGTGGGCAAAGATCATGTCAGTGACCAAACAGAAATGAAAAAAATTATGTGGGCAAGCAGTTGCAATCTAAGAAAAAACAGGCAATGGGTTTTCCTGGTTTGACAAAACAATTTCCTGGGGAGAAGTAAAAGTTTCTTGTTACATTGGCCTGACAACCTGGGTGAAAGAAGCTTGAATATAATTCAAAAAAGACCAGTAGAGAAGATGGGGAACTGGTACATGCATATTTGGCTATTCACCCAGTATACTTCAATTCTTTGAATTGTCTCTCACCACATGCTTAAGTTTTAAACCAAACCTAGGGCTTAGTCCCAGAAGAGGTTTGACTTTCTGAAGAATTCAGAAAAGAAAAATTAGAAAATCTACCAAAACAATAAGCACTGTTTTTTTTGTTTGTTGTTTGGGGTGTTTTTTTATTTTTTTCCAGTCCCTTTGCCTTCATTCTCTGCTTGTGCAGGGGTTGTACGAATTCTGTATGAATGTGTGGCTTCAAACCCTCCTGAGACTGGCAGCCCCAGAGCAGGTGAGGGATGTTTATGCCTTTTACTCTGGTAACACAGGAAACCTTGGCACAGCAGTGTGTTTGTCATGGTCAAACATTACAGGGACACAATAAACAGGCATTTGAATCCTAGCAAAATAACTTAAGATCACAACTATTTATCCAAGTGAATATTAACAACACTTCTTCCCATGACAATGCCAACCTGTACTAAAAATAATGTATTCTCACCTCTTGCAATGCTCTGAGCAGATATACAGACTGAAATTCCAGTGTGACAGGAGTTGTATTCTCATATTCTCAGAGATACCAAAGTATGGGAAACAGTAAGAATAACAAGGTGATATAAAGTACAATAATATTTGAGCCTAAAATAGGGTTTTGTACT
Source organism: Erithacus rubecula (assembly GCF_903797595.1). Classification (NCBI taxonomy): domain Eukaryota; kingdom Metazoa; phylum Chordata; class Aves; order Passeriformes; family Muscicapidae; genus Erithacus; species Erithacus rubecula. The sequence continues at coordinate 50,670,516 of NC_136687.1, forward strand.
GTGAAAATAATACATGAATTCTACTTAATTCTGTAAGCATTTTGATAAGCAACCACTTTTTTTTTTTTTTTTTTTTTTTTTTTACAATTTCTGATGGGAAATGGAGGAAGAGAATAATACTTTTGAAAGATACCCAAGATCTCAACTCATGTCTTTTTATATCTCCCAGCTGGGTGTGTATTTACCAATACCACACAGTTATTCTATTATCTTGTATTTTGAGACATCACAGAGAAGGAAAGATTAGCTTGCTTTTACCAGTCAGTCTTTTTTAAAGGATTACCTGTCATTTATTCTTGCATGTCTTATCAGCAGTGTTATTCAACCTTTCCATTCTGTCCACGTACCCTTCTACGTTTACCATGAATGAACAGGCATATAATTTAGTAAAAAAAATACAAAAACCCCAAAATCCATTCCCAAAATGGTAAGAGAGGGAAAGATGCAATGATCCAGGCACTTTTATGAAACCAATCCAAACTATGCATTAAGATATAATGAAATTTTAAGGTAAAAAGCCAGACTATACAGAGGAAAAAAATCACAAGTTTTCTGCTACTATGAAAGGATACATGAAAATACGGAACAGAAAAAGGGGATTAAGAAAAAAATTACTTAATAGAAGAATAATTAGAAGATTACACATGAAAACTGGAACTGCAGCTTGTCTGAACAGTCTCAAGATCCTTTAACTAAACAATCAGACAAACAAAATCAACTAGACTAAATTCCTAATCCCTTAACTTGAAAAAAATCAGTTCACACCCTGATATTTCACTTACTAGAAGACTGCATGCCTTGTAGCATTTAAGAAGAAATCTTGGATTTGTGAGAATAACTCTGAACATGTTGGATGGAGCACAGGGTCTAATATATGGAATGGAATCTTCCTGAATGGAAGATGACTAAGTAGGTCAGCTCAGGTGCTTCAGGGATGGATGCTGAAATAGAAAGTTTGACATTGATCAGAATCTGAGTTCTCCAAAAAGATGATTTCATTGGTCAGAATGTCAGAGCTCTGCCATCCCAAGCATGCAAGCTGAGTTTATGGATTGAATCCTCTGAGGATAACTAAACAGAACCTGTAACCATGTGGACAACCTCCTTGAAGTGAAGCCTGATTTAATAAGCAGTGTAGTCCTCTTTCCAGGAATCAGGCTGAACTGTGGATCTAATGTTGAGGAATTGCAGTATTTCATAGTCAAGCGAGTGGAAGAAATATTGTGAGTGACTTAAATCCCCACTCCAGAGGAAAAAGAAAAGCTTTCACATTGACATGTTACCATTTATGATATACTTAGGTACACTCTAGCTGCACTTTTCTAACAAAATTCAAGTACTAAAGAATAAAAGTACTGTCAATTTATCCCTCCACTAAGTGCTGCTTTGCAAGGTTTTTTTCTTCTCTTGATGCTCTCCACTTGCTTAGTTCCAGATTCTGCTGCTAATACCTACACTATGCATTTTGTAACACAGGGTGCAAACATCAGCACCAACAGAAACAAGGAAACAAAAGTGTTCTTATAACAAATGCTTTCCAGTACTAGGTTTAAAAACCTTTCTGTATTCTTACCAAATTTCAAAATACACTTTAAAGGAAATCTGTTTTATTGCAGTTTTCTCCCATGAAGGATGGGTGCCTAAAAATGTTCTGTTTCCATACACTAAAAAAAGACCTTTCTATGCATATTCTGTACATACAGAAAACTTTTAGATGACACTTTTTTCTCAGTGACAGCTACAGAAATTAATATATAATACATGGTTTTTCAAGACCCAACAGAAATTAGAACTGTCTTTCCCCCCTTGCTCAATAATAAACTTTTATTTAAGTCTAGCTCAGAGAATTATAGAAATATTTTTATTAAAGTTCACTTTATGTTACAAGCTGTCTTTACATGTAAATTCAAGGATAACTGCTGCAAGTGGAAAAATATGCTTCAGAACATCTTTGATGCTTAAAGTCAGTAAGGGTTAAAGCCTCTTTAAGCCATTTAATTGCAAATTGCAAAAACTTCTTAATATCGCTGCTATATATAGTAAGTTAGTTTATGCATAAATATGTCAAGGTCATTTGGTGCCATTACTAATATAAGAAGCCATTTCAGAATGAATGTTATTAATTGGAGGATTAATCAGTCATACAGCAATGCTTAAGCAACTTCTTCACAAACTTTGCAAATTCCAGGGTTGTCTCTCCAAATATTTAAAAAGGACAATTACTTCTTTCCCCAGTTTACAAATCTTTCAAGGACACTAAGTCAGGTCCCACCTTCCAACTTTGGAAGAATTTCTGCCTCCAAAGAGGAAACAGCTTCAAAATTTTAAAGCAACAAATAAAAGCAGCTCTTACTACCACTCTCTGTCCTCAATATATTATTTCTTACATCTTACTAATCAGAATCCCTTACTATGATTTCATAATTTGAATACCTTCACTATTATCTGCTTTAGCTTGCCAACAACAACTGAAAACACTCAAATGTAGAAAAGCACCTTTAAACAGTGTATCATCTCTGGGTGAAGAGTCTCTATTTTTTTTTGTTTAATAAACAAAATCATTGCTAATTATGGATGACAAGAAAGCACCCAAAATTACTAGAATAAAGTAATTTCTTTACTGAAATTTAAAGAAGGACTGAAACTTTGAGAAGAACAAAACAATATTAAGTCAAGTAACAAGAGAAGCTTTACTTTTGAAGTATTGAAAAACCTGCTGATATTAGAAATGAGTTATTTTAAGTAGTCCATCCTACAGCTATTGCAAACACCTTTAATTTAAGCATTAATCTGGAATTTTCCCAGATAGAAAGCAAAGACCAGATTGAACTCTTTAGATATTGCAGAGAAGCCCACATAAGTTCATATTCTTTCTGATGCCAATAGGCCTTGGGTTGTATCCTCTGGAAATATTAAATTACAGGTTTTCAACTAAGAAATGACTCATTGGGCAATATACACAGTTCATAACCATTGGCAGCATCCACCCATATAGAATTCAACCATCTCTGAGAAGTTAAATAGGTGTGGTATAACAATCATACCTTTAGATAAAACTTAGAGAAAATTTTACATATACACTTGTCAAACTCTGGTTACTTCCCCACTTTTCTTCTGCTGAATATTATTGCCTGTAACACCACAACCATCTTCAAAACACTCATACTCACAAATGCTGGAGCTTTCAAAATAGTCTATTTCTCCTCCTCTCTGTGGTGAATGATGGAAATCCATTATTCTTCTCCAGGTGGGTTTAAATCACATCTCCATTTCCTGCCAGGCAGCTGAGGGGAAGGTAAAAGGCAGGAAAGCAGAGCACAGCTCCTGCTGTCAGACACTCTGGTTTGTCTGAGTCCCTCTGGCAATGCTCAGGCTCTGTGAAACAGGGGGCACCTGGCCCAAAAGTGCTGGGACATTTTCTGGACAGGAAGACACAGCACACATGTGAGCCCACCACTACCTCGATGTGACAAGTGCTCTGAAAGATTCCTTTGGTTTTCAGACTACAAGCCTTTCCAAAACCCACACCTGAGCTCAAATCAGCAATCCATCTGCTGTTTTTGAAAGGAACTTCACCACATACAGTTTGACCTAGAAGAGAACCAATACTGCCAGGGTGAGTCTGCTCTTTTTGGCCTGCTTTAATACATGACACCATGACATTAAGTGCCTTTTACCTCTGAAATAGGTTTGTTGGGCTTTTTTCCCTGCCCATTTCACAACTACTTTTTATAGTACTTGATGAATTACAGCAAGACAGACAACTTAGATAAATTGGATCATAGCCAGTAAAACCCATCTCACAGCTGCTCTCTACCTCTGCAACAGAAACATCCTTCATCATAAGATCTGTTAAAATAAGCTGTCAATAAAAATTCTCTGCATTTATCTGGAAAAGAGTTGCTGGCAGAAAAGGCCAGTAGCAATAAAATCAGAGATAGGTTCTGCAGCATCAGTCAGCATTCAGTGAGGAAAAAGAATCAAACCACTGCCTTACATTTAATTAGGATTAGGCAGAAGAAAATATGTGGTCAAATAAATACTCAGTGTTTGTAGATCCCCTGAGCTCCACTAAGCTTTACACTTACTGGCACCCATAAAAGCAGGAGTGCCTTTCTCTGGAAATGAAATGCCATATACACTGATCTGGAAGAGAGGGGAAGGTGTTTATATCCTTATTAACATCCTGTACATTCCATCCAGCATTTTTCTTTCAATACAGTGCATAGGGAAATATACAACCCTATCCTGAGCTGGCCAGCAATTTCTATATAGAGAGTGCCAACCCCTGGTTTTGGATGTGGTACCTTGTTTAACTGTAGGCAAAAAGCTGCACTGCCTGGGATGCTCTAATACTGGGTATTAAACAGCAAACTATTTTTCTATGCACTGCACAGGCATAGGAATAACCTTAATAGTGAGTCTTGTTGCAACAGCACTAATAAAGTCATTTTGAATGTAATGGAAATAAGGCAGTGAGACAGTAAGTAAATTGTCCAGCCACAGGTAGAGCCAGGAGAAAAGAGATTTTCAATTCTCAACCTGTTGCTGTCACTTCTAGACAAGATTCTAATCTTCTTAATAGTCCACTATTGATTCACATACAGAGGTCCTCCATACAGAGGTCAAACTTCATATGCCTTAAGCAGAAAAGACACCACCAGCTGATCTTTATTGGCATGAAGATACTCCATTGTCTTGGAGTGATCTAAGAACAAAACAAGGTTCAAAACAACCCAGCACAAGACATGCCCAGCTGAGGAAGAAGTGACTAATCTTCTATTCTTCCAAGGTTTAACAATACTTCTGTTCACTTACAGAAAAAAAAAACAAAAACAAAACCCCAAAACTTTTAGAGAATAACCAGATTTTTATCACTACTGCTTACCTAAGACCTAGGAAGAGGAAAAAATACTACCTTCAAAATGCCAGTTAAAAAAAGAGACTCTTCCAGAACTTTGTTTCATCACATAAAATTCTAAGGTCACAAGGCCCAAGTAACTTATCCACAGCATATGAGTCATGTCAAAGCAGTTCAAACTGGGTGGACAGAGGAGATCTGGTTCTTTAAAAAAAAGATGGCTGAGCTGCATCTCTCTGTGCCTAAGTCTCAAATTCAAATTGAATGAATGGTGAAGTATGCAGATCTCTCACAGGCATCCTTGTTGAGGGATAACACCACAGAGGATTAGTTTAATTAGCACCTAGCTTCATACCCTGGACAAGAGAGGACACTGCATTAGCTCAGAGTGTCCACTCTCCCCTTCAATGAAGGCTGTGGAACGAGTGCTTTTTGTTACTTAGGTTATTTGTGAAAAAAACCCTTCACTTCCCAAATTAGCTACCCACTGAAGGCATATTCACATTTTAATGTTTGAGGTTTAGTATCAAATCTGTCACAGATTAAATTGGTCAGTGCTATTTCGTACTGCCAATAGTTTGTGGACTTGCACAGAATAAGAAAATCAGGTTCTTCCCTTTTGATTGGACAGAGTGGAAGCTGTAGCTTCTACTGCAACCATCAGGCTACTTCACAGGCTTGGCTAAGGCGCTCATGGCTTCTCCCACTGACATTGTTCTTTCAAAAAATAGGTTTGAATATTTTAAAGTACAAGAACTTCAAGTCAGCAATTAAACTTTCATTCCTTTTAAAGTGACCATGGATTTGATCTCTTCATTTGTCTTTGGGCATCTGTTCATCTAGAGATGAAACACAAAAACCCACTCTTGGTGTGAAACCTCTGCATATTCCTTTCCGAAGAGTCTTCTTATAACTTATTTGTGTTTACCATTAATTCGCTTTTCTAATTATTCACCTATGTCCTTCCCTCTGTGCATAATCTTTACTTGAAGAGGGAAAAACTGTTTCAGTGATTGCTTATTGTGCATTTTATTCTTGCACTGTGAATCAATGCATTTTGCACTAAGGCAATTTCTTCCACGTCCTTTCAACCAGCAATGAGCTGAACATTCATCAGTAGCTGCAGGATCCAGCAAAGAGAAAGCAGAACTAACTGCAGGGCTATGCATTGCTTCCTTTAGGAATGAGGGAATAAATCCAGTAGAAGACATGCACATTTTTATCTAAATTGCCAAAAACTGTATCACAGAGCACAAACAGCATTCAAGGTACCCTACCCTGGAAATGGGCAGATTTCATGACTGACACTACAGGCTGCACAAGAACTGTTATGAAGTCTTCAGATCGATCATATAACTGCCAAAATATCCCCAACAGAAAGACACAAAAATATAGTGTTGACCCTTGTCCCTCTGCACCTTCCACCATGTGAGGCACTCTCAAATGACGGAGAGTGCACAGCAGCCTCTTGCAGAGGCATCCTCCTATCCCCTGTCTGCCCAAGACTATGCAATGCTCATTTTTATGGTTTCATAATGAAACACAAAGTCTGGGAGAGGCAGCAGTGATGCTCTCCATCCTCCTCTTGCAGAGGCAATAGCCAAGTGTTGGCAAATCAGTGAGGAAAGGAAAGCTCTTGGTTCATTCTTGCTCTTTTGCTAGAAGTGAGGTTAACTGTGCACCTACCAAGGATAAAAGCGATCCATGCAGCACACTGAATAAAGTACAAGGTGAAACACGTTTAAAATAAATCAACATTTACAAAGCAAAGAAAGGAATGCAATTTAATGATTGAATACCCACATGAAAGATCATCCTGATCCCTTTTCCTTGAACTGCACACATGCACCACCAACACCTGAGTACCTTGGCAAGTCTAAAACAAGGGCAGAACACCAGTCAAGCCCCCTAGGCACTAAAACCCAAGCACTGGTCAGAGTGCCAGGCTCCCTTCCCAGCAGTGACATTCCATCCCCAGTCTTGCTAAAGCCCTCCAAGCCTCTTCCTCCACTGCTCTAAATGAAGTCAGTTCCATGCTTACTTTCCAGGAGCTCCTTAAGGCTGACATTACTCAATGCCTCTTTCTTTTGCCAGTAAAATTTGATGAAATTATTAAATGCATTTTAGAAGCAGCTTACTGGAAAATAATGTTGTCTTTGAAATCTACAGCATTTACATCAAATTCCTTTCATTATGCTCTCTACTTTGCAATTAGAAAAAATTTAAAATTAATTTGCTGTTTTTTACGCTAAGCCTTCTAAGCTATTTTCTTCCATGAGCAGTAACAGACTTCCATTTATATAGCATTATTATATGAGAATTTTTGTGTTAAAGAATATTCCACAAATGTACAGGAACCTTTTGGCCATAGTACTCCTACAGAAGATCATTAAGTTTTCATATTAAAATCTGCTATGTACCAGAAAGGCTGGTGAAGATAGTTCTCACAATGATAACAGGAGATCAGGGGGTCTTAGTTTGGACAGTGAGAATGTTCAATAGTCTCTTGTACTACCCATCTTTGGGAGAGTCTTTGTCTGCTGGATGTGAATAATGTTTCCAGCATTACCTTTCCTGCACTGTTATGGTGGAATTTCACTCAAGTTATGACTACACATAAATATATGCATGTTTCTGTGTATTACTAGAAATGGCAGCAAGAACTACTTCCTGCAGCAGTTGCAGAAAATATTATTTTTCCTCATGCTGACACCTTCAGGGACTCACAAAAACAGTATCTCTTGCTGACCATAGGCAACATACCATAGAAACACTGTGTAGTTGTGACTGTGTATCTCTTATATACCAAGATAAAATATATATATTTATATGTATATAAAGATTAAAAAGAGGATTAAATGTATATATATACGTATACATAGACATACCCCCCCAAAGCAATCACTAAAACACCTAAGATTGGAGTAAATTATTTTTGGAATAAAAAGGTGCAAGAAGCATTGTAGGAATACCAGCTTTATTCTAGCATAGGTAATCTACCAGAACTTCTAATTGCAGCAGGAGAAGTTTAATATTTGACTATGCCATTTTACACCAGAAAAGGCTCAATAAAACAGTATCTCCACCCTCTTCCTCACCAGGAATATATCAGTTTCATTGGACCTTTTTTCACAGATTTTTTCAGGCTCAGAAGAGAACTTCCATCACACAAGAACTAGCAATGCAGTTCCACTAGAATTTGAAGAGTTTACAAGTTATTTTTGAGATTAAATATGCATTATTAATATCAATAAACTAATGGACATTACAGGCTAGGTCACCATGCTACTCTACTGGCTTCCACCTGCCCTAGAAAGCCTAAACTTCCTGCAGAGCATGAGATTTATCGGCCTATTATGACAAGGCCCTTTCCAATTTTGGAGTTAGAAAGGAAGGCACCATTAGATTAAAAAAATATTTTTTTAAACCCTTTGGCAAGGGCTCAATATTCAAGACATGGGTCTAATGTCCAACAGTACACACAAAATGTTGATATTTTCTATTTCAAAGGGACAATTTCCCAAAGCACTTAGGATTATTTTAAAGAGCTCTGAACAGAAGGAAAACTTGCAGAAACTCTGACCTCTTTAGATTAGTTTATTAGTTGACACCCTAAAATTTTTGATGACTTTCACACAGCCTCATAACTGGTAGTAAACAAAACAGAGAGGTAGGCAGACAGAAAAATTGCCCTATATTTCAGACAGCTATTTATTCAAAATAGTTATGGGTTCTTGAATTTTTCACCTACTGTGAAACTTTTCAGTTCACCATGCCATATCTTCACACATTGTAACATTATGTATGAAGTAGTGAGGCACAACACATCTGTGTTCAAGAGTATTCAGTGTAAAAATACTTCTTGCTATCATTTTTCAGTATAAAGAAGAGTATTTTTTATCTGCTAAAATGAGACCAGAAGTTGGCAAGAACTGGCTGGTGTACTTCAGGGACTTTTTCAACCCAAGAGCAGAGAGCAAAGCTTATGAGCAGATTGAAATTTCTGAGCTGGTCTACATTTTCACAGGAAGCAATAGCAGTGCATTCCACTGCACTGTCCCCAGTGCTGAAACAGCCTTCAAAAGCAACACAAGCTTTTTTGGGCAAGAATTCTCAGGGATTACCCTTTGCCTTCTCTTTAAAATGGATGAAATACATCAGTAGTTTATATCTTAACCTCCTCTAACCATTCTGCAGGACTCAACTGGGATGGAAATTTTTCTACTTGCATGCTGCAAATATACAGTGTGAGTATATAAATGTGAATTTCCATATATTGTGCACTACCTAGTTATTGACTTTGCAAATATATTACACTTTCTTAAAATCTACAAAGAAATCTAGCACTCATATTACAAGCAGTAGAGCCTACTAAAAAATACCTATTTAATAATCTTGTGCTTATGCATAATGAATTGTAGTTTCAGAAATAAGCAATTCAGAGTTTTTTTGCAATTGTTTCACCAATTAAAAAAGGGTCCACTCACAAAATGGGTAATTCTAAACTGAGAACAATGTAGCTTAAGGATTCAAATGACTAATTTTTTCAAGAGAGATTCACAGCCATTACTGTAATTTGTTACTTGTGATTTGCAAAACCATGATTTTAGCAATAGATCAATTTATTGACCTGAAACTAATTATTGTGCACTCCTGAAGTCAGAATCTCAGTTTTAAATGAACTACACCCTATGAATGTTTCTCCAAAAAGTCTCTTTCAAAACAAAGGATGGGAAGAGTTGACTGGATAAATGATTCCACTACCCATGAATAAACACAACACTAAACTATTTATATTATCTTGCAAACACAGCACAGTATAACATTTACCTTCTATATAATAACATACTCTGCTTTTACAGAAGAGAGATATTATATGTTCTGACAGAACTGTTTTTTCCTGTTCAAAAAATGCCATGCATGAATGGGAAAATATCAAAAGGACAGAAGGAGAAGATTTTTTATTATTACAGACATGGTAGTCTGTAAATTAGCAAGAGGCCATTATCAGCCAGAACACCAATATATGCTCCCTGACAGAAGCCCATTTCAGGAACTGGTGACATTTTGATTAATGCTATATAATAGCACTGAATTTTACATGCTATATATCTTTAGAACAGTATTGCACCTTGGAAAAGATTTCATCGTAGTTCTTGCCAGACAACATTAAGAAGCAGAGTATATGCCTTAATTAAACATTTGATTATGACTACTAACTATTGCTCAAACTAAGAGAACAACAAGTCTAATGACTGATTTTTGGAATAAAGGGTTTCCTTGTTTTTATGCTGTGTAAATAGATTCAGAAACATCCAGTGTGCTAAAGGCATTAATAAGAGATAATATGTTTCCAAAAGTTAAAACAATCCAGTTGATTGCATTAAGCACGGCTTGTGCTAGCAATTTTTCTTAGATGTTGTTTTCTGGAAACTGTTTCATAGGTGATCCATTTCTGTAATAGCTTCATTGCTTCATCATTCATAGAAAGGCAAGTCAGGTCCTTAGAAGAAAAGCTGTATTGGAGATTTGAGATATGACACTCCTGAGTCACAAACACATTGTGTTTTGCAATGCCAGCATTAAATTTGGGATGACTATTCTGCTTTTCAAAGGTGGCTGAGCTTGAGCTGCAGAGATAATCATCAAAACCAGGTAGAAAACAAGACAGCTGCCATTTTAAAAATAATAGAAAAATAAATGTCTAGAAAGAGATTTTCTATTTACCTGACACACCTCCGAGGAAGAGATCCCTACATATTCATTCCTGCTTTAGGAATAACTGACAAGGAATGAGAAACAACATGTCCAATGCCAGATACAAACTGAAGTTTAACAAAATGAAGCAGATGTAGAATTCCATAATTCATCTGCCTTCCACTTCCTAAACATGTCCTTGATCCTCCCTTCAGAGCAACAGCAGTGTGTTAACCTCCTCTCCACAGCTGCCCTTCCCACCTCTCCATCTGGATGCTAGAAAGGCAAGATCAAAAAAATACAAGTGCTTTCCTCCTGCCAGTCATCTAAAATTTAGCTAAAATTCAGGAGACAAATCTAGTTTATTTTCAGGAAACAAGAAGAGGATATTATATGTTTTAAAATAATGCATATTTCACATCCCTTTTACCTCCTAAACCCCTTTTAATTCAAGATGCTTCTGAGAGTTGTGGATTCAAGAGAAGCCAGTGAGAACCATCACCGTACCAGAGGTGAAACTTCAGCAGACCTGCATGGTTTTTATTTGGCTTCTTTAGTTTAAAGCCAACTGGATTGACCAGTTTCAAGAGACAAGATGCTTTTACACAGTGTGCTTTATTTATCTGGCAGGCCCTGGCTGTGTTTGAGACATACAGTGCAGGTTGTGTCCAGAGAAGGCAAACAGGGCATATTGTGGTCCATAAATCTTGAAATTTTTGCGAGTCAGTAAGATCTGCCTGAAAAGTGAGAAACAACATGAAATTTGCCTTCAATTCCCAATAATACAATGGGGATGGCCATGAACATCTCATAGTACACACCGTTTCCCTTATCAAGGGTCAGAGGGAAAAAACTAATTTCAATCAGTAAGGAAAGCACTGGAAGGAAGGCTGATTTTAGAAATATGAAAGCATGCATACTTATGGTGCTCTTTTTAACTGCATCTTGGTTTGAAATGCATCTGTAACTGCTTTATGGGACTTAATACAAGTTCAAAACTTCTATTTCTTCACAGCTCTCCCAGATGATCTTGCCCTTGGGCATATACTGGTGTTCTCCCTCCTTTCAACTCATGCCGTTAGATCACATTCCTTATATTGGGTCAGCCCAAGCCTGTGTATTTTACTGTCTCTTGGGTGGATAGTGTCAGACAAGGAGAGATTAATGTATTATCACACAGCTTTTGATTTAAAATTAGCGTACCTATTGAATCTCTTTCAACTGGCCTTTTGAAAAGGATAATATATTCCAACCACTGAGCAAAGATGTCTCCTCTGGCATTGATTGAAATAAAAGAGCATTTTTACTTGAAGAGGATTCCTTTTCTGACCCTTCTTTCACTCAAGACTTTTGCCTGTAATTTGGTAACCCGAAGCAAATCTCTAGCATACAGTCATTAACCTCATGAACCAAAGAAGAGTGAAGCTTGGCAAAAGAAATACCTATTTTACAATTTCCTTCCACCAGCATATGCCCCATTTTGTTTAATTTTCTAATCACCCTTCATTTATGCCTTACAAGCTAATCTCTCCAGTCAGAAAAGAAATAATTAGAAGACTGCATTCATGTACAATTAATTTTCAAATTGATTGTGAGTGAAAGTCAAATTTTGCTCTGACTTAATTATGTAAATGAACACTAGAAAGAGTCAGACAGGTGAAGACCACAGGGTTTGCTACACGAGCATATTGGCTTAACCTGGCTGAGTTTCCTTCTGCTTTGTGCACCCATACAGAGAATTAACAACTATTTTACAATAGTCTATATTAATCCCATTACAGCCCATCCTGCCTGTTCATGTAGACAAGAACATGATGTGCTGGCAAAGAAGGCTATACAAACAACTTGAACTATACCAAAATTAATGTATCACATCAGAAAGGACTGATAATTAAATTTGCATAGAATCAAATTTAACCTTTTGACACTCGATGTCAACATACATACATGCTTTTACAAAATAAAAGGGAAACTTGTGTGTTGGGTTCTCTACTTTTACTATATAGCCTTTGCTAGTAATTTTGGAGATGAAGGCTTCCTATTGGCAAGTGGTTTAGGGCCAAAATTACCACTGGGTGTGATAAAGACATCTAAAAGACTAGGATATGGAGAAGGCCTATAGTAAACTGTGGAGAACAGTGAGCTACAACATATTTAAGATATTACTGAAACTTTCTTCAGACTAGCTCATGTTCAGGAGCAAGTATATTTGCTACTCACTCAGTTGCCAGAATTCTTGTAGCTGTTTCTCATTGAAGCTACACAAGTCAGAAAGTGAATTTTTAGGGGAAAGCAGCAGGAAATCTCCTTCCCACAGTGAAACTCTTCTACTTCTATTTCCTTTGATAGACTGAGATTCTGAAAAAAGAAAACTTGCCATTGCTGACTTTTCAAATGCACAAACTCAAGTGAAGGCAGGTGTTCTGCTCAAAAAGCTGTGTCCCGCAACATTTTTTTTTCCAAGTACTTGAGGATGGGCCAGATGCTTACACATCCAGCTGTGAAACATTCATGCTTGCTTCACTCAAGGTGAGCTAGAAAGATTTAAAGGCCCTAAGGTGCTAAAAGACTATTAAAAATACTAGTTAGGAAAGGATTTTATTACTTGGAAAACAGAGCTCCCAGGCTGACAAGTTGCCCAAAATAAGAAGGCATATAAATCTATGCCTACTTTACAATATCTGCCACATTTTTTCAGCAGATAAAACTGTTTTTGCTTGAAGCAGGTATAGTGCTAACAAGTTTGAGATGTTTTATCACAAGGTATGAAGTAGGCTTTAGCATTTTTAATGGAACAGTTGATCTCAAACAGTACACAGTATTTCCTTTTCATCATAGCCTGTAAGTTGGAGGAAGCTCATCTTTAGTTTTAAAATCTGGTTTACTGTGATATTTTTCAATTACTTTTTAAAATTTCTCATTTCCAGCATTTTTATAATTATGTGTTTTAAGATTAATGTGAATTGCCATATGGTTTAAAATGCAGCAATTTTGCATGAGGCACACCTGGCTAAGTTAGGATAAAGGCATTTTTGTCTGTATCATATTCAGTGCTTAACTCATAATCAAAGACTACTACAGATCACACAAAACTCTTGATGAGCTGTAAATAAGCCTGCATCAATCCACAACCTTAAATCAAAATTCACTTTGTTGCTCCAACTTTTTTACATGTGCCACTTTATGTGAGTAGGGTAGACCCTATGAGGGCCAAGTTTTTTATGCTATGTTTGAGATTCAGCAGCTGATTTTATCAGCCACAAACCTAATGCTCGGGTGGGTCCCTGTGATGCTGCTTTCTCAGAGTGCATCAGCTTCTCTGAGCACAAAGACATACTATTTCCTCATAAGAAATGACTAAAATATATATATACAGAAGATCCACTCAGATTTTAGTTGTCTTGCTAAGTCTCACACATAGGATTATAAGAAAACTTCTGCCCAGAAGCATCTAAAAGTGCCCTAAGTTACAAAAATCATACTGCATTACAAGGCATTTTGTCATTGCACAGGACTGTAGGCACTTCTGCCTGGCACACTGGCTACTCTGAACTGGATGGTGCTGTTACTGCAAAAGGCCAGTTGGGATTCATAAATTACATGCACTTCCCATGAGTAGCTCAGCACACACCTGACACAAGCTTCCAAAAGATAATTAAGTGCAAAGTCAAGCAGCACAAACAGAGTAGGACAAAAACAAGGATGCAACTTTGCCATAACATCCTATAGCAGGTAGGCAGCAGGTGAAGGACTGCAGGCTAAAACTTTTTCCCTAACAGAAGTAGTTCAAACCATCTGTTTATTCACTGTTGGACAATAAAAAGTCTAAACCAGTCCCACAGTGCGTTTTCTCTTGACATGGAACAAGTGCCTTGGAAACACTGCAGAGTTCAAGGGGACAGACAGAAGGAAAAAGAGAACTTGATACATGAAAAGAAAGAACCCAGGGTCCATGCCATTCACCCCATCTCTGTGGGTGAAAAAGCAATGAGAGACCAGCTGGCCTCTTCCTGGAGACAGGGCTTTATCTAGTGGGCTGCAGTCATGCACTTTCACAGCATGACTGCCCCAACTGGAAGGTATGCTGTTTGTGTCTCCTGAAAAAGTGATAAAAATGAAGTACAAACACTACTCTGAAGCAAGGCTGTGTCATTCCTTAGGATCACAGACAAACGAGTGAAACTTGATTTCAAATTCTGCATTACACTGGAATAACCCCTGCATGTACCAAGATCACTTTATAAGTGAATATATTACCATGAATTTACTGAAAAAAATTATAATGTCATCTATTTCCCTCAAACTACTTCTTTAAGCTGAAAGAATAAAAGTAAAATTAAACACAAGAAGCCTTAACTGTTGGTACATCAATTAAATACACTCTGCCAAATTGGTGTGCTGACCTTTGAGATGCAAAATATAATGGGGAAAATACATGAACTATTACAGGAGGTCTCACTGCATTTATGCTGCCTGTAAGTGAAACAGCACCTAAATTCCTAACCATATGCCAACCAACTCAAGGCAGGTAACAGCTTCACCAATATCATTCCCATGAGAAATGTTTTACAGACCTGGAAGTGCTCCAGTGCAAAGGAAGTGAATAGGAAGGATGAATATGATTCCTGCAGGGAATGCTTCTCTTTACAAAGGAAAAAGTTAGAGAGCTAAATTTTAATGCTACTTTCACATTTAAATTTCTGTCAAGGAAGAATACTCTCCATTTTTATTTCACCTAATTTAGAGGAATTTCAAAACACTCTGGACATATAAATAAATAAATTATATTTGTTACCTCCCATGAAGTGTGAGAAGATTATCCCCAATTTAACATTCAGAAGCTTCAAGTGTTGAGATTAAGCTATTTACAGCAGATTACAAAGAAAGACTAAGGAGTAGAGACAAAAGTCACAAGCCTCTCAGCTCCTCTTCTGCCTGCTCTTCAACATTCAACACTGTGCTTTGCAAAGCAATTTAAAAATATATCTGTATTTTAAAAATAATTTGAAATTCACCGTCATTCTTAACATCGAAAGAAACAACCTTATGAAATAAAGGGAAGTGCATAAGGAGAAAAGGGAGAAGTCAGCATGTTCTCAAGGTCTTCCTTTTAGCAGTCTTTTCCCAGCTGAACAGTTCATTTGTCTTTAAAATATTCTTCCAGCATAACTGACTCCAAACCATCCCATGTGATAAACAACAAACTGTTCTATTTCTTCTCAGTGGGAACACTGAAGCACTAAAGTCAAAGCTTATACAAAGGTACCCAAGGACTCATTGTGAAACATGGAACTAGCTAGAGATGAACAAACATATTTATTTGTTTTGATGGCATAAGTGAAAAATACTTTAAACCATTTTATGTGTGTGATTCTAGATCAGTCTGGAGTTCTTTCTTTTTTTTTCATCAATTGCTGTAGTGAGGAAAAAAAGGCAAGAAAAGAAAAAAAAAATATTTGTCCCTGCTTGAAACTGAATATCACATTTCAGTTACTAGAACTGCCAATAAATGTGACTTTTCCCAACATAAAAAAATACTATTAATATGAGACTTCATTTTTAAAATTGAAAACAGCTTTGTAAATGAATACTGTATATTAAAACATTTCTGCCACCTTCATTCCAGTTTGCAGCCTGTCTAAACTAACCCATCCAGCTTTGAGATCCCACTTATGCTGACCAAGGATGTAAGAGAGTCACTGATTAAAGAGCTTCCCATCACAGATCCACCCCACCTGTGCTTACTCCACAACTCCCTTCTTCAGGCTGGCCATGGGTATTCAACTCAGGTGACCCTGTTTTGTTTGGTGACCTCTTGATGTTTTCCTGCCCTGCTTTCTGCATCAGGGAAGCCAGCCAGCTGAGAGAAAAGCCTGCTGACAAACATGCCTGCTGCTTTGAAAAGAGGGGAATTGGTGACACACAGCCTGCAGCTCCAGGGTTACAGATGTTATGGTGAGGGCAAAAGCTAATCTGGAAATCACACACACACACTGCTGGATACTTTCCAATTCTTCTGACAATAGCCAATACATGGATAGCCAACAGGAACTGAAAATAAGTCAAAGGGATAACCACTTTATCACATCAAATTTCTTTTGGGAGAAATTGTAAGAAGTATACATTTACAAGACTGGATTAAGTGAGATGCTTAAAACTGATCATGAAATTTTGAAACAACAAAACCTTAGAGAGAATATATTTAAGTGAAGGATTTCCATGCATCCAAAATAACATCACTGTTTATCATGAAATGACAATTGTGCTGGGTATTTACTCAGGCCATAATGATCCTTGTTTACTTTATAAGCCTAGGCAGATGAAACAATGAAAGCTGAGTTCTAGCAGCAGAGCTTGTTTTCCACTGCACTTTCTAATACAGTGTATTGCTCTGCATCCACCACTATCCCTGTATCTGTTCCTGCCAGGAATAAAAACCCAACAGAACTTAGCCTTGGGGAAAGCATTCCTGCATGGGATACAGACATGATGACACAATCCTGCACTACACAAGCTTCAGGTCCCAGTGGGATTCAGAGTATTATAAGGGAAAGAGGGACATGGTTGTTTGAGGAACACAGGGCAGCCTCCAGCCAGGACCCAGTGCTGCTGCAGGAATCCCACATTTCCCAGGGGAGCACAGCCAGTCTGAGCTCTCTACACACCAGTGCAAAGGCACCACAAACAACCCTTACATGCAAAGTGTGGACACTACCTGAAACCTCTTATCTGGTCTCTTCTCTATTCTGAAATCTTTTCCCCTGTTCAAACAACAAAAGTGTTAACCTGAAAAGAGAACCCAGGGCAAGAATTCTTAAGGGAATTCAACTGCCTATGAATTCATCTGAAAGGTGAAGGCACAGGAGCTTCAACCCCAAACTGATGATCACCAACCAGCTGCTGAACACAACACTTCAAGCAATGGTTGACAGTAGTTGAAATAAGAACACGTGGGAACTAGACTTAGTTCTTTGACAAACTGCTTTTTTCACAGTGGCAGATGCTTTAGTTCAGGCCTTACAGATGTTTATTTTCAAGCTAACACAGAAAATACCAAACAATAAAGAAAAATTCAACAAGTGAAAAGTGAAAGTAGCATGTGTATACAAAGACCCCAGTCCCAAAGAATCCACCTGTTTCACAAGGCTTGAAGGAATTTCTTATTTTCATTGTTGTCTTAACAACAGCTGAATTCAGCTATGACCCATCTAACATCTCCCTCTTATTTTTCACTTGTAAACCAGACTATTCTTTGAGATCCAAAGCAATTGAAAGAAATTATTTATTGACCAGTCTACAGCAGTGCTAAAGCTCTGCAGTTTCATTGGAGCCATATAATAATCGTAATAACTTCCTAGGAGTTAGGTATTTGTACTTTTTTTTAAACCTAGACTGGAAACTGATTTTGTTAAACCTAAATTATTTCGCTTTACACAGGAATAATTCTGGGAAGTTCTGTAGCCTTTATCATATAGTATTAGTGCTTTGCCAGTCTTTTTCCCTTTTTTATTTAATCCCTCTAATGAAAACAAAAAACATTCATTTAAGTGTTTCCTGCTACAGGACCTTCTTTACTAATGCACGGCAAAGTATACCTCAGAAAAAACGCCAATAAAAACATTATACATGTGGGTCTGCAGTTTTAAAATGGTCCCTATTTCAAGATGCATAGTGTATAATACACTTCCTGTGTACCAAATTATAGTACCTGTATTTCTCAGAACACTGCAGGGGTGGTTGTTTCTTGTCTGCTTAAATACACTTCAAATCATTCTAAGTATTTAACAACAAGATATAATGGGCAAAAGCAAAAAAGGCTGTATAAATATTTCAATAGAGTACCATTTTTATTCACTTCAGTTTTAAAACTGCTTTTTTTAGCAGGTGGGAGGCCTGCTAAACCTGTCATTTACATATGAGAGTAAACCAAGGATATTTGGGTAGGGAAGATACTGTTCTGACAGCTAGGTGCTCCTTTAAACACTTCACTTGTTTTCACTCTCATAACCTACAGCCTACAAAACAGAAATACGTGAAAAAATTATGCCACTGCTAAAATTAATGAGGAAGGATTTCATCCCTCGTGCATCTCAGACCTCCCCTGCAGGAGATGGCATCAAGGGCTGCATGTGCCAGCAATCCTCAGCCAAATGCTGTCACCTGGATGTTGTTACCACTCACCACCATCCAGGAGGGCACCAGCACCTCCAAGGAGTGGCATCCTCAGGCAAGCAGGAAGATGATTTTCTGTGTAGCACCCACTTCCCAGGGAAGTGGTGGGGTGGAGAAGCAAAGCAACATTGCGACTGCATTCTGCCCTCCTGATAGCTTATGCAAGGAGGAATAACATTTTCTTTGGAAAAAATAAACAGTCAATGAATTGTGGGAAAAGTAATTAAGGCTCATCTAGCTGCCAGCCATGTTTGTCTCTGGACAAACAATTCAAATCAGTTGTGTTTTGTAAATGGGCAATGATAGTTTTGGGGGATTTTTTTTTTCTTTGTCTAAACTCCCAAAATTTGTACATCAAATAAGCTATAGAACTCTGCAACAAGCTTTCTAATGAATGCTTCCAATACCTCAAGGGGGAAAAAAAACAACAAAAACAACAACAAAAAAAAAACCAACAACCCAAATCTGCTACATCTTATGAATTCAGATATGAAGACTCCCTAGAAAAGGCTTTCATCTCAGATTCATGAGATGCTTTATGAAACAAAGGATGATCCCAGTTTGTAAGATGAAGCTATAGGGATGAGAAGGCTGCTGAATGGGTTAAGAGAGTAGCTATGAACATCCTTTGCTCACCATCCTGACTTGTCATAATATGTCATTGCTTTAGGAGGAAGAAGACAAAACAAATCATGTCTGGTTGCATTGTTGATATGATTTTAACCTCGGGATAAACATCTGGACCAACTCTCAGCATTGTTATTATTTGTTGCTGCTATCATCCCAGAATCCACAGCTCTGGAGCAAGAACACAGCAGTGCTAAACCAGCTTGTGTTGGCAAAATAAAAGGGCTATCTCTTTCCCAAAAAAACCACAAATATTCAAACAAAAGGACAGAAAATACAATAAAACCCCAAACAGTTAAAGAAAGAATGGCAAAATACAAATAAGAATGGTATAGCTGCTCTCTTTATTGGTTCCTTTTAAAGAATTATTTCCATCTTTTCATGTCTATTCCTAGCATACAGAAAAGCATTTCTAGTTGAGGAGGGTCTTTATAGGAAGCCTTCTGAAACAGCACAGATTTTACTACAACTTCTACCACATAGAAGTAGCCTATTAATCACATCTGTACGGCAAAACTCCTAGAGAAACACCTGAATCTTGAAAGAATGAATGACTGACCAACAAGGGAATATACCCATTCCCTCTCCTAGGAGCTGAAATGCCTAAAGCAGACACCCCAATGCCAGATTTCTTTCTCTATATCTCTTAGTATTCATTAAACAAACCTCAGCTAAATTTTTCAAATCAAAAACTAATCAGCCCTTTTGCTGTATTTCTGCTGCTGACCATAATTACTGAACACATTTGCAGTGCATCATGTGACCTTAGCACATTATGTCCATTAGGTACAAAGTTTAATTCACTGCAACTGCAAAATTTGCTCTTGTATTTTATTTATGTGATGATCACCAAAACTAAAGATTGACTGTAGTAAAGACAATGCAACTTCTTCAACATAATTTGAAACTGATCACAGAGAACCCCATTGACATAAGAGAAGTTCCAGCATCAGAGTCAGACTAAAAAGAAGAGGCAAAAAGTCTGCCAACCTCTAGATTAGCCAAATGGAAAACTATATGCCTCCCTAAAATCAGGGAAAATTAATTTCTCAAAAGCATCCAGGATTTTTGCAACAAGTTCTGGTTTGAAATAATTGTCCCATTAAAACAGTGGAGATGTATTTTCACAGATACAAGGCACATTACATGGCTCTTCCTCTTATTATTTGAGTGCTGGGGGTAGGGTTATATGGGTTTTTTAAAGATTTTTTGGAGGCCTTAAAAAAGATTTGTTCTTCTGCCTTTCCAAGCTAAAGGACAATGAGATCATATTTTGTATTTTAGAAGGCTGTAAGCCTTTCTTTGGAAAACCACTAAGTTTATTCATAGCACTGAACAGTCCCAATTGACAAGTTTATGGTCAAACCCCTAATTTTCCTCACAGCAGCTCCAGCATAGGAATGCAGCTAACACATGGTTGGAAAATCCTACTGGAATTCAACTGAATTACAAGGAAACTTGTAAAGTTTCAAGTAGTACAAATTCCCATCATTATTAGGAAACTTCTGCAACACTGACTTCCTCAAAAATTACTTCTTCCCTGTGGTTCATTTCACCTAAACATAGTACATGTATTTTTTCTTGAGCACAACAAGGGGCATGCAAAATGTTTCAACTGGCTTTGCCAAGCTATCCTGTGAAAACCTGGTATCAAACCAGCTTCCCCAGTTACCTGAGAGGGAGCCTGCAGGGAAATATTGCTTTTTGCTGCCTCTGTCCTGGGTAGAGATCAACTCACCCACATCACTAAAACATACATCACAATCTCATTTTAAATCACATTATTTCTCCAGCTCACAGAAAAGTCTAAAATGGAGAACAGGAGAGCATGAACTAAGTAATATTGACAGGTTCAATTTAATAAACTAAAATTTTATGAGGATTGCAAATCAGAGTAATTCAGACTTTGAAGACTTCTGACAAATGTTTCAGCCCTCCAAAGAGGACACTTGAAGAGATTAATCAGCTGAAACATCATTGTGAGTCCTGAATACAAAGGAATCATTATTACAGTGGCAGGGGGTGTCTTCCCATGTCTATAAACACACACTTCCACTGATATTAATGGCAAAAAGAACAGTCTAATTAGCGTTGTATTTTTTTTTTTTTATAGTCTGTGGATTTCTTGAATAAATTTTATTAAACTTTGCCTGTGTTTCCACATTTTGAGAGCTTGGCATGGGTGGGTTGAAATGTGCATGCATACTTGATAGTCTGTTCCATTTGCTTAACAGTCTTGGAGGTAGAAGGGGAAAAAAGAAAGGAGAAGGAAATCACATCCTCTGAGTCACTTGGACTAAACCCTGCATTTCTGCTTTACTCAACATTTACATAAAATCATTAAACTCACTTTTCTGATTATAGAAGGACAGAAGCTGATTTTAATTCCAATAATCTGGTCACTCCACATTAGCAGTACATACAGAGGACATGATGACACCATCTTTGCCCTGTCTTTTACATTTTGCAATGTAAAGTAGGTGGCACAGCTCTGCATAGGTCTGTAATATATCAGCACCAGTCTAGAAGCTGAAAGCAGACTGCAACCTTGACAAGCAGGTAGGAATATACAACACAGCTTTTAATTCAATGTTATTTAACTGCATACTCTTGTTTTCTGGAATAGCCATTATTTTCCTGTTTGTCAGGTTTTTCTTCACTGTGAAATCCAAAGTGGGCAGTCTCATGACTGAAGTGTTTATTTGGGCCTAAAAAATTGAGGATAAAATCTAGGTCCTGCTATAGTTGGAGTGAGTTTTGTCACCGACTTCAAAAGTGTTATAATTTCACCTTCTGAAATTTAAATTCCTTGCCTGGTGAATCCTGTGTATGTTTTCCATAAATACCCAATTCTGTCAGCTTTGAAATACTAAACATAAGGGAATGATGCAGGACAAGTACAGGAGAAGAAAGGGAGCACTTGCTTTTGACAGAAACATATTTTCGTGGAAGGCGTGAAAGGCCAAATTTGGGGAGTAGACCCAAAAAAAAAAAAAAAAAAAAAAAAAAAAAAAAAAAAAAAAAAAAATAGAAAGGTTGTAACACCTGACTTCACTTGACTATCAACTTCATGTATATGATGTAAGTGCACTGCATATAAAGAGCTCCACCATTCCATGAGCTGGTAAATTGTGCTACAGAAATTCCTAAATTTAGCATTTAGCTTAGATTCTTTTCCTCGCTGAAAACCAGAGAACATGGAAAAACAGTTTAATTACTACCACATTTCTGATCATCTAAAATTACAGGAAAAACAGTATTGCAATATTTTCAAATTTTAGCTCACATAGTACGTGAGCAAACTATTTCAATGCATCATCATTTTGCTGCAAATTTTCATCTAGAAAATGCCTCTGACAAAAAAAAAAAATGACGAAGCAAGAAAAAGAACCATATTTTTTTGCCAAAAAATACAAGTACTGATTTCACTGATGTCAACCAACTTAGCAATTTTAGGCCAACCAAATTCTTTATGCAAGTATCATGTATGACATGACAGGTGCTTCTTTCCTCCCTGCTATCCTCAAATTGAGCTGAACTATTATATTCACACATGCCAATGGCAAGCCATTGCTGTGAGCCAGCACACACTTCTGCCCATATAGATAACTAAACACCCAGAGCACACTATATGCAAACACAGAATGAAAAAGTGCAAACAAACCACTGCATTGGTGTAAATTATATAAATATATATAAAACGCCCCTTCTTCTGCCCCATGGCAAGAAAAAAGGGCACCCACGTGGAGCCTGCCCCTTTCCAGAAGTACAGACAATCCTGATCACCCAAGATGGCTTTCTCTGGGGATGCTCTTATCAAACTCAGATGTTTCTCAGCTGTCCATGCAATGTGGCCAGTATTATGCCACCAGAACTGCCTTTCCTGCAGCAAGGTGCTGCACCCAATATCCATTCATCTCTGCGTTGCTGTAATTAATGGTAAGCTCCAAATTGGATTAGCCATGTAAGGCAGCTCCGTAAACAAGTTAATAGGATCTCTGTGCTAACAACACTGATACCAATATCCAATTACTGTAACCAGGTATTAATCTAATGGTGTTAATCTGTCAGATTCTAAAATTTAAAGTGCACTGCTGTAACGTTTTAATAAAATTAAAATGTAATTTTCCCCCTTTACTAAAATGTGTGTACTAACTAATATTCTATTTTGATATCATAGCAATCGCCACATAGAAAACAAACAAAAAACCCAAATCAGATCAAGACCTGTGACTTCCATTACTGCATTATTCAAACAGTGGTGCTGACACTTTTGTTTGGTATATAGAAATAATGATTACTACTAGAATTCACTGTGGAATGAAAAAGAGAACACCTGTTCATAATTTAAAACTTTTCCCTCCTATTTTTTTATCCAAATATTACATGCTGTCTAGCAAAGAAGAAATGTTGAATTACTAGAGAGAGAACCAACAGTAAATATAGAATAGACAACAGCTTGTATTCAGAAAATGTTTGTTTTTGAAGTTCTGTATAGGAAAAGAACTAGCCCAATAGTCATGATTTCTATTAGTCATTCATTTTAGCACAGGAAATTTCTAAGGGCTTATACCACCTTTGGTACAGGAAGATGCTGTAATATCTCAAGACACAGTGAGCTGAGCACAACAAAAAAAAAAAAAAAAACCCAACAAAACAAAAAAACAAAACAAGGATTCAGTAAAGGTTGCATTCTGGACAGCACAATTATCACTCAAAAACGCATTATTTTCTGAATATCCATTCCAGTATGAAAAAAGGTTCCATTAGATAATTTATCATGAATTTCACATTTCTGAATGAGCACTAATTCTGTTTTTGCTCAAGCTGATGGTATTCAGCTCCAAGAAGAAGGAAACTAGATGTACTCTGCCCAGGACAGCAGCTGTGGGCTCATCTAGCAACTCCTATGAGCTCCACACGTGGGACCTTCTCATCCCTCCCCACTGCAGCACTGTGTGTGCCCACATCCCATCCCAGTAGGGATGGCCAGAACCCCCCTCCCACCCAGAATAATGCTGCTGCAGGGGATGCTGGAGGGTCAGATGCAGAGAAACTGGTCCCAGCTGTGAGTGAGCCACGTCACAGTGCCAGGTTTACACTCCACTGTGTGGGAAAGGCATGCAGCTTGCAGGGAGAGCTTTTAACTAAACACAGGATCAAAACACTGATCTTCTCAAGAGTCTGAGGGACAAAGAATAAATCAGATGGAGTAGAGCAGTGAATGCCACCTTAGCTATGTTGTCTTATTGAGTTTTCTACTAGCATTAACCATGAGAAAAAAGCAGATCAGAAACCAGAATCTACAAATACTAAAGTGAAAAATAATAGTGTGAGGCTGATGTACAAACCAGAAATCTGAGGCACAAAAGCAGATGCAACTAGAAAGAAATATCAAGGTTTAAAAAAAAAAAAAAAAAAAAAAATCACAGTAAGTATAAGGAGCTATTTCAGTTTCAATTCAACCAGGCAAAACCACCAATTTTTATGTCATGGTTTGGTTCACCAGTTTGAAATTTCCTGGCCAATGCACCAATTTATGTCAAGGATTTTCAGTCCAGGTTCAAACAATTCCAAAAAGAAAAAAAAAAACCCACAGTTTAGGGAACTTCTCTTCCTCAGCTAGCCAAAAACTAAACCATTTTCTTGGGTTGATTTTAGTGCCAAACCAGCACAGGAACTAATGTAAGGAACATCAACCTCACATGCATAAGAGAGAGAGAAAAGAGCATGCTAGGGGACATGTAGAAAAATTTCAGTCTGTCTGATGTAGTTAATATGAAGATACCTTTGCTTAGCATTTAAAGAGCTGACAGAAGCACTCTCATAAACAAGAGTGGAAAACAAATAATGATCTTTAAAAGCCAGGGACGTCCAGACCAGCAGCATGGAGGAACACAACTGCATGGCAAGTCTTTGAGCCCACATAGATTGAGAAGTTGCTGAGGTACACTCTTACTGATGAGGATAACTAACATTTCCTAGCTGCAAATTTACTTACTTGATGTGGCTTTGGTTCTTGATCTGTGCTGGAGTCTTCACTTTAGCCCTTATTTTTTATTGTACAGACTTCCTGACTCAGGTCTGTACTCCAGCTGGAAACACAAACCTGTGTTCCAATACAGAGCATCTATGTCCTACAACTCTTTATGTGGAAAACACCTCTACTCAGAATCTACATTATATTTCCCCTATGAAAAATAAATAATTTGATAAAGTCTTCGACTTAACAATATAGAGGTAATAAACATAACATTTGACAACTTATGTTCTATTAGCCAATTCTAAGATAACATTATATGCTAAATGTCAGAAAAGTAGTCCTAACTACCTATTTCATGGGACAAATTGGCTAAGATTAAAAAACTGTAAATAAAACATTATCACATCATTACAAGTCTGAGGGTACAAATTATCAGTCCATCAATTTCCCCTTGTATATCACAAGCTACAAAAAAAAAGCACTAGCACTTGGTAGGCCACTCTCTTCTGACACCCCACATAAAACAATTTTACAGTAATAGGAAAAACTCTTAAGATGACAAAACTCCAGATCACTCACTAGTTCACTAATAATGCTCAAGTAAATCTTCCTGAGAGCTTCTACATGCCTTTCTTCATATGCTATAGCTCACACTGCTTGTATAATAATATAACAAAAAGCGCAGTTATATATTTTTGAAGGCCTGATAAACAAACAATTCCAACTCTTAACACATCCCAGAGAGCTTTGCTTCATTTTATACTTCCTTTGCTAACTGGTGGAAAGTGCAGCACATTTCAAAAATATAATACATAAACTTACATAAATTATAAGCACATAAATTTATGTTATAAATAATTGTTAATTAAATATAAATACAAGTTAATCAGGATGAAGAAAGAGTTTTTCTTGATTAGACTTTGAAAGAGACATAATAAGCATATCACAGAAGAAATACGACAGGGAGATTGCCACATTTGGCCATCATGCATAGATCTGATATAGAGAAGAGAATTTATAAATTTTGTCTCCAACACATCAGTCTTTACTGAATAGCTTTTACCTTTCTATCACTCAGTTATGGGAGGGCTTATATTTTCTTTCAAACCATTGCTACAAAGCAGGGCCACTGAGACACCCACATTTAACATGTCCATTCATACATGTGTATAAAACATCACTTCTTCTAGGATCAATGAATAAGCTGTAAAGCCAGCAGAAGTTTTCTGAATTTGTGATGCCTTTCTGTGCACAACAGGAGAGGTCAATTGTTCAGAAAACTTCCCCTAACCCTTCTGAAATCCCAAAGCATCCTACATAAGAAGACAGAGGCAATCTGCAACATGTGTCAGTGCTTGGAGGTTTCATTTTACTTTTTCTTCCTTATCCAGGCTAAAGTGCAAGCAATGGAAATAGAGATGACTATATGCCTAATGATTCTGCAACCTAAAACTCAAGGCTGGCAAATGTTGTGTAAAGGTATCCCAAAAGTATTCCAAATAAATCTGTATCATTTCTGCATTTAAAATTCAATTTTCAAAAAGTCTATTGACATAGGAAGTCAAACAATTCTTGAAAACCTTACTTAATCAACTTTGGCTGTATAGTGAAGGTATTATACTGACAATGGGTTAGATTGTACAGATTCTCCCAACTGGAATATCCTAGAAATATACTGTACATCACCTATGCAAGTTCTAAATTATTCACACTTGAAAACTGTTAGAACTTAGTATCTCTAATCTAGGTAAATATTAAACATATTCATTTGCATTTTTCTCTCCTGGAAAAGAAATAGATTTGAGAATTAGCCCATGTAGGTATGGAACACAAGACTACACAAATATGGTGGCTTCACCAAAGGACCTTTTTGGTGTGTGGTAAAGAGCAGCTGGGAAGACTTTCCTGTTAGATATGCAACATTAACATGGTCTGTGGACTAGGGCCATAAAAAGAAGACATTTTTACTCCATTTTGACCCTCAGACCCTCCCCAGCTAACAGGAGGAATCATGCACCACAATATCAGGCAAGTTATTTACACAACATGCTCATGGCTCAGAACTTCATGTGTTCCTCCCTAGACAGGACAGGATATACACAAGGACCTGCATTCCTGCTACTGCCAGGCCTCTCCTGATGTCCAGAATAACCAAAAAACCTCACCCAGCAGCCTCTTTACTGCTGGGTGCTGAAGGGGGACCTCAGCTGCTGAGAAACCCATTCATCCCTTGTTGGACTTGCCTGCCTGAGCAACTGAAAGGTCCTTCCTTCTCATACATTACAAATATAACACATCAAGAGCACTTCTTTTTTACCCAGCCTACAAAGGGAGAGAAGCCTGCTTGTACCCTTCCCCCTTGTATCCTTCTAAATACACTGACTAAAATAATCTCTCCCAAAATCACAGCACACTTTACAGTGCCTTGGCCCCAGAGCACCTGTGGGAGAGCAAACACTCTTTTCTAACACAAGAAACTCTGCCTTTGCTGGACTTGCCAGGAGGTGCAAACACCTTCCCCAGACTCCTGCTCCTCACACAGCTAACCCAGAGCCAGGTGGAAGGTGCTGGAGGGGGAATGGGAGCACAGGAGCACAGCTGGAGGCGTCCCAGGTACTCACCACAGGGATGTGTGCAGTGTTATCTCTGTGCTGCCCAAGACAGAGATGTGCAGAATTCTGGGGGAAAACATGTGAAACATCAGCTGTTCAGCTGCTGGGCCAAAAGAACTTGGAAAGTTGGGGGTATTTGAAGCCTGTGGTGTTTCACAGCTTCTGCTTTACCAAGACAAATCCTGGTGTTAGCTCCAGAACTTCAGCCTTTTATAGCCCTGACTGCCACACCAAGCTATGCTGGAAGCTCCTGCTGTTGCAAAGTCCCAGTGGGAGCCACCACAGTTTCACACAGGGCAGTAAAGCCAGAAAACCTGTTATAAACCATAGAAACACTTCCTCGTCAAGGAGAAAAAGTAGTCTTTTTAAGTGCAAGCAAGCAGCACTGGCCTTGCAAGGGCACTACTTCACCTTCAAAGAAGTTCTACAGTCAGCAGCACTTCATGGATTTATCCAGCCATTGAGAGAACAAATGAAAAAAAAAAAAACAAAAAAACCAAACACAAACACAAAAACCCTTTTATAAAAAGGTTAGTCCCTGTGCAGTGATGCTGGGATATTTTTCTCAGAGCACTGTCAAATTATGCAAAATTATTATTTTTCTTATTGCGACAGGTACAAATTGGTACTATTCTAAAAGAGAGGACTCTGTCATGGAGAGAGAGCCCTCAAGTTCTTTTCAGATGTTCTATATAGAGGCTATTACCAGGGAAGGACAGAAAACTCAGGAAAGGAACATAAGTACAGCCCATGTCTCTCATGACACTTAAAGGAAGAAAAAAATAAAGCATTCCACAGTAACACTGATAGTCTGAAATACCATCTAATGATCCCAAACAAAAATCATTGTTTCTTTTCCCCTCCTTGTCTCTTTTAGTGCTGTCGTCCAAATTATGAGTGGCTGTACATTCCATTCCAAAATATGAGCCAAGCACTTGGAACACGTTTGCTATCTGATTATTCATCTCTGCTCAGATATGTATGGCATCACAACAAGTCATGATCACACAGTTGAACTGAGATTCAGCAATTCAGAGTGTGCAGGACACTCTGGGAGCAGTAAGTTTTGGTAGAAGAGGAATCACAGAATCACCAGGTTGGAAGAAACCTTCAAGATCATTGAGTCCAACCCATGCCCTAACACCTCAACTGAGCCATACACCCAGTGCCATATCCATTCTTTTTGAAACACATCCTCAGGCAGACAATTCATCCCCAGAAGATGATAGCTGATCTCCCAGTCCTGACTAGGTGAAGCCAGATACTCATGGTCTTGTGTCCCAGATGCTGAAATCTCAGTCTCCAGCTACTGCTCCAGAAGGGCATGACAATCTTATTATACCTATGTTACTGCCTCCTTTAGTACCCTAGACAGTCTGAGAGATCCTCTGAAGTATTTCCAGTCTGGAATGTAGCTCTCCACTTCCTATTTTCAAATTAAAGTCCACTCTGAGTCACAACAGGCAAGGAGCACATAATAAGGAGGTACTATTTTTTCTGCAGTCTCATCCTGCACTACAGTGAAAAAAGATAACAAGGTCAGGATAAATCCTTGTTCTCAATATGCAATTTTTTTCTTAAAGAAAAAAAAAATTAAAAGGCTGTCACTCCTTTAAGCAAGTCACCAATATGGGTTTTTTTAAAATCTTTTTTAAACCATATACCAAGTCTGAAAGACAAAATCACTAATGTGAGATTTGAGGCAGACCACAAGTCACTGCCTCTTAACTCCATCCTGCCTCTATCAGGACATCTCACCTAGATTCAACCCATTCATAACATAAGGTGATCCAGAAACTGATTCCCTGACATGCTGCTCCTACTCCTTAAATGAGTGGGTTCCATAACAGACACTACTGATGCAGACATTCCCTCCACATTCAAGGTGGAAAAAAAGTCCTACCCTTGTAGCTCAGTGGGAATTCCTTCCTGCTCCTTTGCACGTCTCTGGAAGAGCTGGTGAAGATACTTTGGCAGCTGCTGGCCCACAGATAGCCTGAGGCACACTCTCCTGAGAGAAAGGATTTCCACCATCCACATGACTTTTCTAAGGCTGTTTAAGGACCTAGTTAAGTTTGGAATTCTGCAGATACACAATGTATTTTACCACTCTGTTACAATGCTTATGTCTAGTCCTTAACTCTGATGTGCTTTCTTTCCTCTTTTCTCCTCCCAATGTGTTTATTCCACATTTCAGACTGCAGCTGCTTTGTCAAAGTCCTTCTGGATCCTCTTTGCAAGAGGATTACTGCCATGAACTGTTATTAGTTGAGAACAGACCTCCTTGACCTTCCATGTGGTTTTGTGGATATCTCTGTTCACAACTGCTTTGCATGTGCACATTCTGTACTGAAAGGAAGGCCCAGATCCCCCGAGCTGTGAGCAGAGCACCCCTCCAGAGCAGCATGCCACGCACGGACCCACCCGGGCAGTGGGAGATGGATGCTGTGGGCCATGCCATGTGTCCTTTAAAGGGTGGTGTTGGCAGAATTGGGTCATTCCAAGCACATCCCTGGGAGGTGGGAGCCATC
Source organism: Erithacus rubecula (assembly GCF_903797595.1). Classification (NCBI taxonomy): domain Eukaryota; kingdom Metazoa; phylum Chordata; class Aves; order Passeriformes; family Muscicapidae; genus Erithacus; species Erithacus rubecula. The sequence continues at coordinate 50,700,999 of NC_136687.1, forward strand.
CAAACTGCCTGCACATACTCTGGAGAGTGGAATTTAACCCACACATGCCAGATGTGGCACAGGAATCAGGGAGACAGAATCCCCAGGGAAGCCCATCAGCCCTGCCCAAGGACACCTGAAGTTACAGTAGACAAGCTTTCAAGGCTGGTGGATGGTAATGACTGAGATGACTCTACAACTGCTGCTGCAGCATTTCATAATACAATAATTGCACAGCAGAGTCAAAGGGATTTTCCTTGGGCATTTTCCCAAGAGGGTGATTATGAGCTCTAATGTCCAATAATGACAGAGTTCATCAGCTACATATATATATATTTTAAATGGCTTTTCAGTATCCCAAGACTTAGTCAATAAATGTTGTACAATGACAATGCGTAGTAAAGATAAAAAATGGGCATTTTTCATGCTCCTGTGTGCCTCTAAAAATTTCAGTTGTCCTATAGATCTTTCATAAAAAATACAGAAAATTTACAATACTCTCTTCATCTACTGCGGGCAAATGTAAAGCTCTTACTTTTTCTGTACCATAAGCACTGAACTTCAAACCATTTTCTAGTGACTTCCTGACTAACACAATGAATTAGTCACTTCTGTGATAAATGATGAAAGTACTCTTTGTAACAAAACAGTTGTGTTCCTACAAAATGGTATGTAACGGGGATGACAAAAGAAACCAATCTACCCAAGCACTGCATGCATTTATTGAGACTGATTTATTTGTTTTAATTAATCTAAGCTCAAAAATATCCTCATCCCTCAAAACAAACAAGAAATTACTTTTATTTGGTTCCAAAGCAACACATTAATTCAGGTTAGTTTTTCTTAAAATTTGTCAAAAGAGTTTTATGACCTCATAAAGATTTTTAGCTTCATTCCAAATTAAAAGAAATATCTGAACATAGGTGTGCTGCACAAGCGATATGAAAATTTCAGGAAATTCCCATACTGGAACTTGTGAAAGACATTAAATTTAATTTACCTTTTCTTGGAAAAGTGCCACAAGTTTTGTTTTTTTTTTTAATGGTTTCCTTAGTTCTTTAGTTTGACCTTCCACCATAAACACAACAAATAGCACAGTACTTTAAAGCCTCATTACAGTATACAATAAATAGGAAGAGAACACCTCACATTATTTCCAGCAGTGCCTATGTCAATACCAAAAGTCACAGCTAAACCTTGTTGAGTCCATGAAATCCCATAGAAGCATTACACAGATTAGCAGCAGTAAATGCAGTTATTCTGTATACCACACTACCCAGAAGTGCTTTGATTGACTGAGATTAATTCAGGTTCGATAACATCAAAGCTCCAAGTCATTTTGCTGGTGTGACACGGTTTCTAAGGTTTGAAGCAGTATTAAAGATTTAACAAACAAGCTGCAGTTCTTTTGCTGTTTTTGTTCTCCAGTACCAGCTCCTGGGTCTCCCTAGGTCACCAGCAACCCAATGTCCACATTTGTACACAGGATTTAATAATTATTTAATTAACTGCAGACCTTTTTAACATAAGATAAAACCCCCATCATTATATTAATTGCAAACAAGAGTGAATCGATACTATTTTTTTCCCAAGAGAGCTTTATGCTATTACTCTACTTGTCTACCACTTGAGATGGCAACTGCCCTCAGGAATTATGAAACAAAAAGGTAAATCACTTCAGTTCAATAGACAATTCATATTACATGGAACAGCAATTTGTACTCCAGTGCACACGAAATCTCTTACCTCTAGGGTTTTCCACCCCCATTCTTTCCAGTTAAACACAGGCCATAGACTATGAAAAATGTGAGATAAAACCGTGCTTTTAGGATCAAATATTTACAATCCAAGTACAAAGCTTATGGTATGGAGGACTTCCCTGTAAGGTATTTAATATTATTGATCATGAGTATGTCTTGAATCAGAATTTTCTGCTCCTTCCTTTGATCTTTGCTGCAGATGGTAGCAGAAGGTATAATTTTCACCTTTAACCCCTGTTTTCAATGCAGAAAGATCCTAGGTGTGTTAAGGTATTGCTTAATATGATGTGCAGCTATCACTAAGAGTTAGCTTCAAGCATAAAGAAAAAAATGCTTTTACTCATTCTGAAGAATAGCACTAAAATTAACAGTGATAACTCCAGATATCCTGATAGGGAAGAAAGGTGTGGAAAGGATTAGTTAAAGGCAGAAAAAAGCAGAAGAGAAGGGGAAGAGGGTTGGGTGTCTATAGTTATGGTTTTGTCACACAGGGGAGAGCAGCATAGAGAGGTTGAAGAGGTGAAGAATGACAGAAGGGCAGAAAAAGGCTGAGATCTGTGTGTGGAGATGGGCAGGCAGCAACCAAGGGGCCAAAAGGGGTGGAAAGGGGACAATGAAGGGCAGAAAGGTCAGAGAGTGGGAAAGAAAAAAAAAAAAGTAGAACAGAGCAGAGCAGGGGAGAGAATAGCAGAGAAAACAAAGAGAAAAATGGGCAAAGGGTGAAAAACAAAAGGAAGAGAAGAAAGGTAGGAAAGTAAGAAGAGTTGTGATGGGCAGACTGCAGAAGTAAAAGAAGAGCAAAGAAAAGAACAGAAGGGTGGAGAAGTTCAGAAAAGTTAAAAAAGCTTCAAAGAAGGTCACAGAAGGTCATTGCCAATATTGGCACTGAGGGCGTACTAAAGAAATTCATCCTGTGATTGATCAGAGCTGCTTAAGGATCCATGATCAGTGCACTGAAGCTCATTGCCCTCAATAATAGACATATATATGCATTTTTCAGTTCAAATGGGAAACATGGGAGTTTTGCTCTCTTTCCCTCGTTTGCTGCTTTTGATCTGGGAACAGAGAATTCCAATTCTACTCAGGCCTGTCACTGCAAACAATTTCCAAACCATCTGCTATCTAATAAAACAACTCATCTAGACAAACCCCAACCCAGGCAACAAATCTGATATTGTACTTGAAGTCACCATAAGTATTAACAACCTGCCATATATAAAACAAAGTACTTCACCATCAAAAGACCTGCACTGAAAGAATATTAAGAATGTAATGCCATGTACTCAAATCCTCGGCAAAAAGCCTTTATCCAGCTCTCTCTACACTATCAGGTTTTAATTTCATAAAGGCATATTTTATTCCCCTCCTGTGGGATGAGTGCTTCATTCAGTGTGTAATATAGGTCCACATGAATCAGGGCTGAGCAGTGAAGGTTGCTGTCCATGCCTCATTTGTGCCAATGCTGCAAGGAGTTAATAAATGGAGCTGGACACAAAAGAGAAATGAGGGTTTGAACAGCAAGACAACTGAATGTTACTCCAGAGAATTGGATTCCAGCACCATCTCTGCCATCAGGCTCCACACTGATGCTGGGCAAACATTTCACAGATGGCTACTAATTGTGTGTCTTTCTCATTTCCTGCATGCTCAGTGGGCAACACCTGAGGCCAGATTCATAGAAGTACTAAGCAGTCAAACAGTGTTTGACTGAAGAGCCTTTCTAGGCTGACACAGAAACTTGATACCTCTGAAAATTCAGATCGTGCCTCTTCAAACAAATGTTTGCTTGACAGTTTTGGCCGTAATCTCCTGAAGAGTCAATTGTGTATTTGTGAAAAAAGAGATAAAGCAGCAACTTTCCTTTGGGTATGGTTGTGATAAATTCATTAAAGTTTATGCAGCACTTCAAGACTATAGCCCTCTAATACAAAATTCCCACTACAACACTGATGATGATGATGCAGAGTATTTACTGAGAAGTTGCAATGAAGTATACTAAGTACAACACTCAGCCATACATTGGGGAGGATTAAAAGGACAAATACATGCACTGAACAACAAACAATTTCCTCTCTCTGTAAGACCTCTGAGAAAATAATGTGTGACTTCACAGGAAAAACTAATTTACCATACAACTATGTAGAAAAATGCAATGGATTACAAACTGAAGGCAATTTTAATTCTATCAGCTATTTTTGTAATACTTGGGGTTTTGAAGTCCTAACATTCATATTCTCTGACACAGTTTGTGCTTACATGAATCCATATACATTATAGAAAGATTTCTGTCAAATTTCATAAGTTTGTAACAGTTGCCTTGGCAACTAAATTTAAACAGATCCTCTGGCTCTTCTCATGACCCTTTCTTTCTGAAGCTGTTTTGAAATCTAGCTTTTCAATACTCCTCAATATCTTCTTGCTCTGAAAATGAAAATATACCAAAGAGTGAACCAACAGGGCTCCTATGAGATTATGGACAATTTCTGTCCATTGTTGCTTTACACATCATAAATCAGGCTTTGTGATAGTAAAAGCCAGAGTGGTTTCCTGTTCTCACCTAATCCTCTTTAAGAATTATTTCTGAAATTAGCCACAACTCCAGTTTGGGCTAAGGAACAAGCATGGAATTTTATTTTTTAAACTTGCGACTGAACTCAAAGGGTTTTTTTTTTTAATTTTTTACAGTTTGTGCATGCCATCTTTCTACAGTAAGGATCAATAAATTCAAGAAGAATGTTTCACAGCAAGGCTTATCCTTATCCTGTTGATGCACTCGTGGCTATACCTTGACCTTCCCCTTTTCCTTTCATAATCAAATCACAAATAAAAGCCACCTCAAGGCTGCTCTAAATCTCTCTCAAATGCAGCAGAGTAAACAAAGCCCTGCTGGACTCGAGGATTTACTCTAGACATTTTTTTCACCCTCTCCCTGCTCCCCAAGGTGTCATCTGACACATATTTCATATTGCACGCTGCAAAGAGGAGTGAAATAAATAAGACAGCTCTCCTGGCATGATGCCACCAAGGGATTTTCTTCCCTTCAGCACACTGCCTGGGCAGAAAGCTGTGCCAGCTGCCCTGCTGCTCCAATCTCACAAAGAAAGGTGAAGAAGACAGAAGATCTGGGCCATGATAACTTTCTGAAGAAAGCACTGATTCCCATTCTGTGATTCCTTTTTAGGGTGTTTCAGATTAATGCTTTTAAAAACCACAGCTCTCAGACAGAGGAAAATAGAGTTTTGTGTTCCCTTGCCTCTACCTGCAACAGGCTAAAGTTCAGGGGCTTAGAGGCCACAGGACAGTGGGCAAACACCAACGAATAATGAACACAAATTTACACAAGTTGGTTAAGCATTTGTCAATGAGCCATCAGCAGCAAGAAACACCATAAACACTCCCCTCATCTAAGGTATTTTTTGAACACTTCCACAAAAACTTCTTCCAGAAAGAGAACCATGGTTATTTTTATGCTGCTTATGTTGAAATAATTACATTTGCAGGCTATTTTAAATGGCATCAAGAAACTTATATGGAGAACTCAGCAACTTACATTTCCACTGATAATGGTTTTCACCAAGTGACAGCTTCAGAAGATGTTCTGTGCGAAGAACTGTCAGTTTTCATTTATGTTTTGCATTAGAAGGATGCATTTGGAATGATAAACTGTAAATTATAGCAAACTACAACAAAATTTCATAAATCTTAGTTATATTAACCAAAGCATGCTTCTGATATACTTAATACAAGAAAATCAATCAAACTCAGCTCCAATTAAGCTCAGCTACTAATCAAAGAGCTGCCATTGTTAGGAACAGTGATTGCTTTTGGAGTTCTGAGTAAGAATTCAAAGGAAGTTTTGGAATATAGTAGTCATGTGGAAAAGGAAATCCTTTGGCTTGTACACACTGTGGCAGGGAAGCCCATGTGGCTAAGAAACACTGCATAATGCTATTAAAATATAGTTTATGCATATTTAAATTTCAATTAAATTCATTTCCACTTCTGTGGCTTGAAGTATTTCTCATTATGCTCTTCTACCTTTTGAACAGCTTATGCTCAGTTTAAGTCACAGTGAGAGGGAATGTGATAGAGTGCCATTCTGACCATGGAGGTCCATATTTGTCAGAGGCAATGCTGAAAAACCCCCATCAAGCAGACAGATATATTCCAGCCTGAAGAACTTCAGCAAGAGGCAAACAATATCTGCTGCATGAGATTATGAGTTTGCATTTGATATCTGTCTAATTCTACAGAGACCAAAGGCCATGTAAATGAAAGCTATTTTAGAGCCTTTTTAAAATTAAAGGTCAAGACCTGAGCTTTGATTCCTTTCCTACCTAAAGTGAACAATAAAATTTAAAAAAATAAAAATCAAGCGCTGTAATATCAGTTATGTTACCACAAATATCTCTGGAGGAAAAGGGAATCACAGATATACTGGCAACAAGACTTCCCTAGATTTACATATTCTTACACTGAAAGTGGCAACAGCTCCCTAGCTTCACAATTCCATCTGCAGCATTTCAAATTATATATGCTCCTTAGAGACAGAGAAATGGAAGTGCTGTGCTCATCTACCAATCCTAGTAGCCTGTGCCATACATTTCCATGACACACTGCTTGGTCTCCTTGATCTATCACAGTACAGCACCAGAGAGGTTTTTTAAGCTATAAATACATTTAGTTTTAGCTCAATGCTCACTTTTGCAACAACAGACTTTGATCCACTCCATGGATGTCTATGGTTCACCAATGAGAACAGGGCAAAACTACCCCAGCACACCCACATACATTAGCTTTGTCTAGCAGAGTGTTGTACAGCTGTACCTCCTCTACTGCTAGTCTGTCTTCGTTTACCTAGCCTTTTAAATTTATTCCAATCCCACATTTTAAAATAAGAACCTCAACTAAAAAATGTAGTTATGCATTACCTTTAAGTATTTCTGCCTGGCTACATGAAGCCTTTTTTTAAATCCGTTCTGGCCATCAAAATATTACAGTAACAACTTCCTGTGATATTTTTTCCTTTTATGATGAGCTTCCTTCCAAAATGATAAATGGGGCATACAAGAAATTGAGGCCAGACACACACACAATGAAACTGTAATTGTCTTTGCATGTACTATAGCCCTTAAGTCACAGTTCTTTTCCAGATGAAACAAACTTTCTCAGGACAGGGGTAGTTTCCTGGGGTTTCACTCCAAGCTAACACTCTCCTACCTCTCTTTTTCTCTTGCTCTAGTCTCTAGAAAAAAGAGCTTCTAGGCAAAGCAAGCCCAGACAAGCACAGAATACAAGTGTACAAGCAGAGTTTGCACCCAGCTACATAGACAGGATTCTGCAGTACTTCATATTATTTCCCCCAAACGTGTTTGGCTTTCTTACCAGATCAGTAGTGTGCAGTTCAACCTTGAAGTTCTTTGTTAAAGCAAAACAAAACCTGACAATTTAAAAAATAAAGTGACACAAAAGAACAAATTACTTTTGGTTCACAAGGATGCTGCAATGTTGTATACTTTAAATGCACAATGATGCCAAACCAGCACGTCTTCAATAGTGCTGGATACTACTTAGACATAATTTTAATGGAATCTTTTGGATCAACTTTCATTATGTTGATACACCAAAACATTTCTTCCAACTAGTGAATTTTCACTGCAAAATATCCCCTTCCAATATGCTCTTTCTACCAGATCATAAATTACAAACTCAGCACTAATCAGCACAAGCTGTAAAGAAAGTAACAAAAATGTTCTGTAGGTGGAGTTTTAACATTTCCATTTTGGAGTCCTGACACACTTCTGAACAGCAATGCTGATGTGCTGGAAGGTAGGAAAGCTCTGCAGAGGGATCTGGACAGGCTGGATTGGTAAGTCAAGGCAAATCATATAAGCTTCAATAGGGCAAAATTCTGGGTCTGCACTTGGGTCACAACAACCCCAGAAGCATCCACAGGCTGGGGCAGTGTCTGGAAAGTGGCCCACTAGAAAAGGACCTGGGTGCCTGACAGTGGCTGAACACGAGCCAGCATGTGCCCAGGTGGCCAAGAAGAACAAAGTCATCCTGGCCTGGATCAGGAATGGTGTGGCCAGCAGGACCTGGGCTCTGATCAGACCTCTGACCTCAGCATTGACAAGGCCACACATCAAGTGCTGGGATCTGTCATGACAGGTGACATTGAGGGGCTGGAGGGTGTCCAGAGAAGGGCAGCAGAGCTGGGGAAGGGTCTGGGGCACAAGTCTAAAGAGGAGCAGCTGAGGGAGCTGGGGATGGAGAAAAGGAAGCTCAGGGGAGCCTTATCACTCTACAACTGCCTGAGAGGAGGCTGTGATGATGTGTCAGTCTCTTCTCCATGTAACAAGGAATAAGACAAGAGGAAATGGCTTCAAGTTGCCCCAGGGTGAGTTTAGATTGGATGCTAAGAAAAACTTCCTTCACCAAAAGGGTTATCAAGTGTTGGAACAGGCTACCCATGAAAGTGGTGGAACTATTTTAAATATCTCCACTAATACTGGAGATATTTAAAAGACACATAAACCTAGTGCTTATGGACATGGTTCAGTGCTGGGCTGGATTCTATGACCCTAAAGGTCTTTTCCAACCTATATGATTCCATGACTTTAACCATAAACCCCATACTCTCCTCTCTGGGCTCCCATGTTTGCAACACAAAAAGCACACGACACTTGAATATAAGCTCTGTTGACAACACTTCATCACGCTAGAATTAGCAGAATTTCCAGAGCAGATATAAACAATAAAGCTTGACAACTTTTTTTATTTATTTTGAGTTTGCAGCTTTAGGAAATGAAGCATAACGATGTTTATGTTGATATTTCATATTCTGTGCTCACTCAGTGTCAAGAACCCAGGTTTCCCTGGAAACCTCCATTGTTTTACCTTTACAGGTTGCTGTGGTCTACCCTCACCTTGGCACCTGTGATAGAGCAGAGCCAGAAGAGCTGGGACAGCGTGGGGCTCAGCCCTGACCTTCAGCAGGCTGCACAGCCCAGCACCAAAGCACCAGGGCTCTGAAACCTGCCCTTGCCTTCTTGGTGGAAGCCCAATTAATTTTCACAGATCTTTCCCACAGCTTCAGGTTGTCAAACCACACAGCACCAGCCTGGGTTAAACTGCATCCAAAGAGACAGCAGCTCCAGACCAGCTCTCTGATACAGCTGGCAGCCCATTCAAATGAACCAATGTTCAAGAGCTGGAGGGAGGGAACCTGAGAGAGTGACAGACAGACGCAGGGTGAAGTCTCTGCTTCCAGAGGAATTGCCATAATGTGTCTGAGCAGGTGGCAACAATGAGAAGGAAAACCTATAAGGAGAATATGAATTTAATTTCTATCTCAAGTTGTTAGTAGCTGAGACACAGGCCCTTTCACAGCTGAACTGGCATTTGGATTGATCAGTATTGACAGCTTGTTTACTGAGAAGATCTTAACAACTAGACGTGCTCACCAAGTAGCTTAAGCTCCTTCCTTCCAATAAAGGGAAAATACAGTGAGGGGGAGGCTGGCTCCTCACACTCTGCTGCTGAAAGAGGGAAAGAAAACCTTTTACTTTCTGGTTTTGCATTGAATTTAAAAAATTTGACTTGCTAATCCTTTATACGTTGGCATTCTTTCATCTTCTTGAGAGATAAATATTTTTAATCAGGCAATTCCCTTCAGGATAACAGTGATTCAAATTATACTGATGAATGATATCAATCAGTTATTAGGCTTGAAAAATGTGTATGTCAAACCCTAACAATGTTTATCCTAACAAAAGTGCAAAGTTTTTTTCTTCTTCTTCAAAATAACTCAAACCTCTAGTATTTTTTTTTCTACACTCAAGAGGGCTTTTTTTTTTCTTCAAATGTTACAGTAAAACCAGCAGCTAACTAGTGAGTCCTGTCTGCAGTAGAACACTATTAAATGTTCTAATTAATCTAATTAATGGAAGATAGCATGCCATATCCCTGCAGATATACAGAAGATATTTTCAAAGGCTGCTTTTTAAAATGGAAAATTAACATTGAATGGCACTGCTGACTTTAAAAGCCCTAGACATGGTTGCCTTTTCTTCTTCATTATTTTGCCAGATATCTATCTTGACTGACAGAGCATCTGACTTTTCAGGATTTTAAATGATCAGAACATCAGGGCCAGTCCCAAGAGGGTTCAAGCACAGAGCTCTGCCTCTCTCTGTCCCTCGTCCTAGGAGCCAGACTGTGACCCTTGCTGCAGAGGAGGTGACTTTGCTAAAACAGGACATCTATCAAAGCTGCTCACCCCTCAGCTTCTCCACACTGTAGGGAATGCCTGGACTACACCATGAGGTTTTCACTGCAAGACAATCCCACACCAATGGCTGCACCAGGGCATCACAGCTGTACCTGAGCATTCCATAAATCAGTGAGCAATCTGTGATGGGCTGCTGCAGGAAATGTGGTAACGAGGGAACAGCAATTTTAGGCAAAGCCTGGGGGGGTATAACCACAAACCTTGCTCAGAGAGAACCATATGCAAGCAGAAGTAGCAGCTGTACAAAATGTACAAATACCACAATGCTGACAAACCTCATCATGACAGGATCTGGGTAGTGTGATTAACTAAAAGAGATTCTTTTGATGGGATAGTGAAAGTTCCCAGCATTTTAGAAGGGACTTAAACTTACTCTCACTTTTTCCACTATGTCTCTGATATCAGAAAAGAAATAAGATTGCTATCACCTTTTATATTTGCATTCTTCATGCAATAAACTCAAAGAGCCTCAGGTCTCATTGTCTTACTCTGACCCCAAAAGAACCTGCAGAATTTTTATCAGCAAAAGAATTCATATTACGTATCAGGGCACCCACATGCTTCTGTCTAGTACCACACAGCCTCAAGTTAGGAGGAAATTAAAAACTTAAACCAAACAACACAACTCTAATGGGCCCAGCCATTTGTTCTGAGGATAACACAAGGTCTGTAACACAGGACTGGAAAAAATACACTGCAAAATCAAGTGCAAGACTTGTTTGTTTCACCTGTGCTTGACATGGCCTGCTTTCCTCACAGGACCAACATTAGGAGTCTGACCTAAGAAGTCACTTGTGCTTCACCTGCTGCTCACAAAAGATTCATCTCTCCATCACTGCAGTCACAAGTAAGAGAGAAATGCTCAACAAAACACAGTTTGGCCATTGCCATTATTTTAAGCTCCCTCTCATGAAAAATAAAAAGTTACATCTCCAGCATTCAAAGAAAGACAGACGTCTTAATTGGTGTTCACAAAAGGATCTCTGTGATAATGAAAACAAAAAAAAATCTACAGAAGAAACGACATTCTGAAAATAAATCAGGAAGCACATTCAATATCCAAACAATTCCCTACAGAAGGGTGATAGAGGACAAATAATGTTCATCAAGATTAAGTTACAGTAAAATTAATTCATTTTGCAAACAGAAAAATCTTATCAGTAATAAGCAGTATAAACACCTAAAGCAAATGGAGATGCAGCTGCAAATTATGGCATAATGTCATCTTTGCACGTCCCTTGTCTTTATGGAACTAAGCATATTGTTTAGCTCCTACTTGCAGAAGTTTTTTTACAAAACAATATTTATTTTATGCACAGTATCTGGTGCTGAAGACAGAAATACAATATACACATGAAAATGTGTTACTTAAGTTCACACAGTCATTTGAAACATTGCGCCTTCATAAAGAAATCCAAAAGAGTTTCCAAGTTTGATTATCTTTGCAAGAGTTGAGTATATTAGCAGGGCTTCCTCACAAGACATGATTTAGAAGATGCAGTTCAAAGGAATCAATTTGGCACAGAGAAGAACAAAAGACAATTAACAAAAATTCTTGCTTGGAAACATTTTCACCTAGAAGAAGTGCAGAAATCCCAATCCCAGGCACAAAGTTCATTTCCCAGCAGCAGATAAATGCCTAATCCAAATTGATTCTGGCCAATATTTCATGCTTTAATCAACAAATATATGTTGCAGAGAGCTGTCTGGGGAAATTTAAAAAAAAAAAAAAAAGGAAAGAAAAAAATAGCAAAACATAACAAAACATGGGTCCTGATCCGATGCCATGAAGGATATTCATTAATGCTGCAACAGATGGTTAATCTGCAGACTTAAAATATGTCAACTTCATTTAATTAAAAGTCAACATTATTATAATATTGCCATCATGAAATCAAGTTCTGACAGTGTGCCAAATTTTATTGTTTTACTTTTAAACAGAAACTTTTTGATGAGAAGCAACACATTCACCACTTCTGTGAACATTCATAGATGTCAGTAAACACAGAGCAGCTTCTCCTGCAGGCTCCCTCCTGCAGTGGCTCTGCCACACACAGCAGGATTTTTGATCCCTCTACTCCTACACTCAGCAACATTTCAGGCTGCAGCAGGTTCTGGAGCCAATACAGATGCAGTGCTACTGGGAAGCAAGCTAACTGGTGTTGTGTCAGATTGAATAGCTCATCCATCACCCTGTAATTTGCAGTGTAAATAAACAGCAGTGAGCCTAACTCTAAGTGAGGTGTGACTCAATGAAGGGGTATCAATAGCTGGCTTAAGTTATTTGTAAAAAACTCAACACAAAGCAGCTACACTAATCAGGTAATACTCATTATTTACCATCACCTGCCAAAGTAAACTGGCACTGAGGCATGAGGAGTGGTTGCTAGAGCTGGCTGGCAGCACAAGACAGAGCAGTCATTACAAAACACCACACCATCAAAGCTATCCTGATCTCAGGTCCATTATGTGACTGCAATTTTGCCTGAGGCTTCTCAGATATTTCATTAAGGAACAACTCAATTCATCCCTCAATATTTTTGAATTTAAAATCCCAGATGGCAGGGACTATACCACTGAGAGACTTCATCCTGAGCTGCACTGCTCTGCTATTTTGCAGGAGTTCTCTCTCAAAAACCTCTTCTCCCACCACAGAAGACTCCAGATCTTAATGGAAGAAGAGCATGAACTGCAGGGCCCAGCAGAGAGCAAGCATTTGACACCCACTGGTACCAGAGCAGAAAGGAATCAATTCTTGATGTGCAAACCCTGGAGACAGCTGGTTAGGGGTTGCAAACATGCCTATAAAAGTGCCAGGGAAAGAGACAAGCAAAGTCCCATCTGGCTGTGGACTGCTATGCTCTGAGGTTTGCTGCAGACCCAGTTCTGTTAGTAAGATGAAATACCATCTTGCTGCCCTGGATTAATTTGCTCCAAGAATAAGGAAATAAATGAAATGCTTTTATCTGGAGGAAAAAGAAAGCCTTTTTTCTGTCTTTAGCTAACACCCAACAGTACTGATGTATAATGCCTCATATGTCACTGACCCACAGGTATGAAGTGTAAGCAACAGCACCACCAGGACATACTGGCTCAGGCACCAGGCTATGAGAGATTATTTTTATGTTGCAAGAAAACACCTATGGGCAGTGTTTTAAAACCACTACAAGAGTGTGGTCTGCGGAGAGATTGTGAAAAAAAGTAAAAATCTGCTGTTTTCCTGTATGTTGCCAGACATCAAACAGGGAGCTAAACTCCTGACAGTTGCATCTGCATAATGACCCAGCAGCCATCTAACCCTCTGCTAGCCCCTTTGGACAGCTGCACAGCTGCCACAGCTCTGAGCAGCAGGGCTGGACCAGGGGTCAGACACCACGACACAGTCAATCACACAGATGCCAGGCTTGGAAACAAGCAGCCAAAGTCTGTTTTGCAGCTCCTAAGCACACCTCTTATCAGAATGCAGTGTCTGAATCCAGTAGAATTCAGCAGAGCAGGCAAGTGCATGGGAATAAATTCATTGCTGCTCTAGTGGGAAGGTGCACAATGACAATGGATAATACAGCATTTACATGTGCCTCAAGTATTAAAGAATGCTAAGCAGAACTTAGTGCTACCAAAGCTTGGTTGATCTTAACTTCTTATTGACATTTTAATAACCATCTTTTCCTCCAGAGTTTTGGATCTTATGCCTTGGATGCTCAGAACAGTGATAGACATGCTCTTAGAAATATTAATATAAAACACACACTGCATTCTTGAGAACTGAAGGCAGAAATAGGCTGCAGGATTGTCTTAGCAATTTGCAGTGATCTTGTTTTAATTAGAGACTAGATCAATCACTCCAGATGGCAATCACAAATCTGGACACCACAAGAAGTATGAATTAAATACAAAGGTATTATTTAGAAGGCAGGTACTGGAAAATGCTGGTATTGCAAACCAAGTGGGAAGGCAGAAGCCTCAGGGAGCTGATGCATTCCTGACTCTTGTTTCTCATATGCAATCTTGGTTGAGTTTGCTGCTAGCAACTGTAGAAAAATGGCTGTGCATAAGCCATGCCTCTTGGGTATCCACATCCTAATCCACCTGAAGCTGTAGTATGATGTAGAGATTTCTGCCATTATCACTGGGAACCAATGTACAGAGACAAAATAAAGGTCTAAACCTAACATGAATCTAACTCCATCCTGAATTCCCTGAAGTCCTGTACAAGAGTGAAATTCAGTTGTATTGAACTGTGACAGAAACATACTTTCTGGTAGAAAAGTATGCAGGGAATCCATAATCTACCTATTCTAGATTTTGTGCTAATTAGCACAGAATTTCAGTGAATGCAAAGTCTTGCTAGGTATAGACAGGTATTCAACTTTTCCTCATATTCAAAGCAGTAAACCTGACATGAACACTGATTAGGAGTAATATTGTTGCTTGTTCAAACAAAGTCTTTTTAATTTCATAGTTGAATTTTGAAGACTCTGATTTACTTCAGTGCAAGAAATCAGCCATTTTTAATATTTTTTTTGTCAATATGACGAAAAAAAAATCATTTTCATATGACAAAGGATGTTTACATCAAACCCTCACTGAGATCAACTACTTCAGTAACTAAATTAGTAAATATCCATTGAACTTACATAATACCTTGATGCACAAACACTTTTTCAAAGCAAAGAATGAGAGTCCAAGGACATCTCAAGCAAAGACACTTTTAAGATCCCAAATCAACTCAAGAAAGAAGAATCAAATTACAGGGAAATATGAAATGCTTACAACATGATCCAAAGGCCACTGGGATCAAAGGACACACTAATTATGAGTTCAGCAAACTTTGTGACTTGACCACAGTCATTTAGAAAAGGACACCAAGAACACCTTCAATGAGCTACCAATAAATATACCCTAATAGTTGAAACATTCAGTACTTCACAGTGGTAATGCACTGTCACTCTCATAGCATCTCTCCTTAAAGGTAGACTGAGTAACAAAAGCTCACAACTCCAATAAATTCCAAGTATGCTAAAAAGAGATCATATTCAAAGATAAAACATATGCTTATTACCTGGTATTTTTAGATAACACAAACTTCAATTTCTAGTTCATTCACTTATTTTAATCCTAACTAAAAATAGGGGACTTGCCAATTCCTCTGCTAGCCTGACAAGTAGTCTAGACATGGTTAGATAATAGCATTCACCTTTGACAGTCCCCCTCTGAGATATTAAACATTTCTTAATGCTTTAATAAATTCCAGTCAAACAGTGTTTCATGACAGTAATGCCAGTTAATAAATTCCAAGATATTTATAACTACAAAGACCAGCTTTGTCCTCAGACACCTGAATTAGCATAAATTATGAGTGTGCAGACATTATTGACATGTGGAACAGAAACATAATTGATTGAAACATACTGCAAAATTCTCTTCATGCTTCTACAAATACAGGCAAGTAACAGGTGAATTTGTTATGACAGATAATATGATGAGAAAGTAAACATCAAGACTTTTTTTTTTGTCCTAAAAATCTTCAGTCTTGCAAAAAGATATTTGAAATTTTCCTACTATTCAGCATTCTGTAGTGAAATGCAAATACCTTTGAGGCAATTCTCATAGCACTTAGAACCACAAGTCCACCACATATTTCCCTTCCTCTTGAAGTATTTCTCCTGCGTCTCTTTCCTTCCTACCTCCTTGCTTTCTAGAATACTTACTTTTCTCAACGACACGTCAGTATCTCAAATAATACGCATCGCTTGGCAAAGTGGAGATACAGAACATTTTCTTATAAGTACACCAATCCACACACTAAAGAATTTTTTTCACATTAGTGAAAAAAAATTAGTGAAAAGAGTGTATGCTGTTTCCAGCATACTCATCTAAGCCTTGTCCTTCAGCTTTCATATATATTTTCAAGTCATCACTAACTGGAAGATGATTTAACAACAAGGGAGGAAATAATGCCTCTATGTGACTCAGCAGCATCCTAATACAGCAATGTCTAAATATGCTGACCCTAAAACTGCAAAGAACATCTGTATTAGTTGATAAGAGATCTATACAATTGTCAGGTCACAGATTATTCTGCCTCAATGTTTCAGTTTGTTGCAGTAAACCCTGACAATCTTCAGCAATCATAAATGCTTTCCTGGTAATACAACAAAAGGTTTAATATTGCCAAACACATATATTCACTCCAGTCTTTTTTACTTCCCAACACAGTGCATTAAAAACAGATTTTGCAGTGTGGCTAAAATCAATGAGCATATGGGCATCCATTTAAGAAGGATAAATTAGTTCTCTGCTGATTACTTAGAGAAATATAATTGGTGTCCAGCTTTTGCTACTACTGCAGAGCATCTGGGTTTCCCCTACCTCTCTTTTTCATAGTCAAGAGAAGGATGAAAATTTCTTTCTGTTTAATGACTTTGCAGAAAGGAGAGCAATGCTGCTGCTCTTGATGGGGAAGAAGGAAATCCAATTTATTGATGCTAACCTGATAAAAGCTTTGATTAGGACTGTTCTCATCTATTCCAGCAGGGCAAGGCAGGGAAATTAGTCCACTGGCAGTTTAACTGAGAAAAGTGATTTCCTATACAATATGTTGTTAATTTTTGGACCTGAACACTAATCAAGAGATCTGATCACAGCACATTCTGTTCAGAGGGTCAAGAGCAACTGAACTAATACAGCACCTGTGATAGACAAGGCTTGGTCTTCAATGTGATAGAAGTTCACTCATCTAAGACAGGGTAAAGATGTCTTACCCGTTTCAGAGAAACTTTCTCAAAATGTCTGTGAATGCTTCAGTATCCAAAATATCAATTTACCAACTGGTTCACAATTTAAAGGCTTGTGGTTGAAAAGAGATGGCCAGACCCACAGGTGGCACATTGCTCAAACTATCACTGTATGATTAATGATTATTCCTTTCCCTTTTCCACATCTCATTACTTCTTTGTCCAAGAAGAGCAGCATCAATCCAAGCATCTGCAGGGTGACCCCACCTTGCTGGAAGTCTGTAACATGGGGACTCCATATGGAGAGGGATAACATGCATTTTCACAAAGCCTGGCACCTGCAGCCATGTTATAAACTTCAGTGGTGTCAATGCCAGGAGAAAAAGCTGGCCTGTGGTTTTATGTCAAGCTGGCCATAGCTTCTAACAGCCAGGAACTGCATCCAAAAATCCTTTATTGCAATTCACTGCAAACAGTCAGGAAAGGAGTTCCATAAACCTGAAATTGCAGTGAGCCTATCACCCTGGGAACACTGCAGGGTGGTTCCACACTCCTGAATTATTCCAAGCAGACCATCAGACACCACATATAGAGAATTCCTACTTTGTGGGTGCTAGCATGTAAGAGAAAGCCTGAGCCTCTGGGGCACGATCACATTTGACAGATGAAGACGTATCTGCATTGGAAAGCTGCTAGCCTAGGTTTGCATACAAATAGGATGGCAGCAGGAATGTTGCAAGCCTGGAGATGTACATTGTCAGAGTGGAATAATTCTGGGCAATCTGTCTGACCATAATAAGAAGAAAATGCTGAAGTGCCTCCCCCTGCTGTGATCAAGCCTGCTTAGAGCCTTATCCAGACACTATACTAACAGAGCAGGTTTGACCTCTCTATGAAGATAATT
Source organism: Erithacus rubecula (assembly GCF_903797595.1). Taxonomy (NCBI): domain Eukaryota; kingdom Metazoa; phylum Chordata; class Aves; order Passeriformes; family Muscicapidae; genus Erithacus; species Erithacus rubecula. Next base: position 50,718,672 of record NC_136687.1, read on the forward strand.
CCTGCCTCCTCCTTCCCCTGAACGTTCTTTGTAGAAGCACAAAGATAGTTTACCCTTTTACACAGTGTCCTGCTGTGTGGTACTCTGAGGTGAGCATGCCAGCATGCTCTGGATCTAAATGCCCTGATTTTTCCTGCCACCTCTCTCCTCTCCCCATCACACTTCAGAAGTTTCAATAGCAACAGTAAAATAAAGAGCAAAATATCTTTCAGGAGACAGTTGAAACACATTCTATGTCTTATGTCAAGGGAGGTTGAGGGGAAGCCTTACTGCTTTCTGCAACTACCTGAACAGAGGCTGGAGTGAGGTGTTCTTCCAGCTAACCATGACAGGATGACAAGAAATGGCCTCAAGTTCCCCCAGGGTAGGTTTCTATTAAAAAGTTTACCAAGCACTGGAATAGGCTGCCCAGGGAAGTTTTGGGGTTATCACCCCTAGAGGTATTTAGAAGACATGCAGATGTGGCACCTGGGGACAGTTTAGTGGTGGGCTTGGCAGAGCTGGGTTAATATTTGAGATCTAAAGGGTATTTTCCAACCTAAATGACTTTAAGGCTAACATCCCAAATTCAGCTCTGTGGCTTCCAGTTTCCCTACTCTCTGTCAAGGTCATCCTGTGTTTCTACACACCACAGCCTCTGCTCTATAATGAGCCCTACAGGGACAGTTTTCACTTTCTTTCAGGGCCCCATGCTTCTGCTCCTACTTGGGCTGGATACTCCTCTCATCCCCTCTGACTTCCATCTCTCTTATCCTTCATCTGCTCCACTTTTTCACTCTTGCTTTCTCCTTGCTCTTCTTCAGAACTGCCTCTGCACCATCCTTATCAAAGCACTTGGCAACAATTACACTGATAAAATGTATGCAAATTAATAATATTTTTTGAATCTGTGATGTATCTAGGCTTTCAGCCTCTCTTGGGTGTTAGTGGATGCCTAACTGTTCAAATCTCTTCCCTCACTAACTCCCTCATTATAAAACACACAATTTACTTGCATGTATCTTTGTTCTTGCTTCCAAGTTAGCTACATGCCAATGTGAACTCACAGATAGCAATTCAGGTTTCTGAATTTTCAAATTCTTTTTCTCCCTGCAACATATCTCACTAGATGAATAAAAAAACCCCCTTCAAAGTATTTAGAACTGAACCAATTGTACAGTTCACTGTGAGCTACTCCCTATGGCATTTGGTTAATTATTTAAGTTAAGCAGGTTTATTTGTTTTATTGCAATCCTGCCTTGTTTGCCCTTTAATGGATTTTTTTTGGCATCTTTTCTTCCACCATTACTCAACTTATACATTTTAAGATGGAAAACAAATGTCCCTGTTCCCAAATGAGAGATAGATACTGTGATGAACATTCAAGTGGCTCAAAAGCACCAGGAAGTTTTGGGGAATTTTACTGGAAAATCACCTTAAAAATGTGATAAAATTAAAAATGAAAAAAAAAAAAAAAAGGAAAAAAATGCAATAACAAAACTTCTAAGACCCTATCCTCAGGAGAAAGAGCAATTCCATTTTTTATATCTGTGGTTTGGAAATGATCTTGGAACTTACTCCACTTACCCTTGCCCCAGTGCAATCACCATTGCTCACAAATAGGTCTGAGAATGCATATAAGCACTAATGTAACAATGCAGAGTTACAGATCTTATTTAGGCACTATGAGACTGATCTCAAAATCCTGGTGGATGCTTTTTCAGTGGAGAAAAACTGCAAAGGGTCAGATCCTTGTACTATGAGGTAACTCACCTTCAATATATAAATGTACTAATCACCCATCACTTCTGAGCTGGAGATGCTGAGCACTTCTGAGAGAAAAGTAAAGGGAGGAAACCTCCTGTAAGTAATGAAGGTAAATGCCTCCAAATCCACTGGAGGAAGAGATATTTATAAAACCTATATTTTTAAAAATTCTGAAATAGCTTATAGTTCTCTAAATATATTACCTCTAAAGGCAGAAGTTCAGTTTTGAAGAGATGCCATCAATATACTTTATGCCTTCCCTTACTAGTTTCTCCAGAGCAGCAAAACTAGTTTAACTAGTTTGTTCTTCTAACAAAGAAACAATTCACATGTAGAAAACCCTAAAACAAAACTGGACAATTCACTTATAACACAAATGTTCTCATGTATTACTCCTCAGCTTTAAATGAATATATATTGTAGGTAATATATAATATATGAATATATATAATGAATATAAAATGTAGGTAATACTTTTGGGGCTTTTCCACAAAGGACAATTTCGTATATAAACAGGTGTAAGTAACAGGGACATTAGCGAGTATCACATTAGCCTCTCATAACTCTTTTTTTTCTTCTAAGCATTCTTACTGGAACTGGAAAATCTCTGCAGTGAGATTAAAAACTCAGAGTACCTACACTGAACAGGCTAACTAGTGGTTCTAATTTACCTGGTTGTCATTACCCTTCTTAGCTAGAGTGAAGAGAAAAAAAAAAAAAAAAGGACTCCAACTTGTCCAAAAGCACCAACAAAACAAGAAAAGCTACCACACTCCTATTTCCAAAAGAAAAAAAGGTGACAGGAATGAATATATGGAAAATAGTTTTCAACAAATTCTCAGACTATGGAGAGTTTCAGAAAAGATACTTTTAAAAAACAGCGGATATTTCTCGGGAATTGCACGTGATTTTGAAATAAACTGATGAATATTACTATGGAGAGTTTCAGAAAAGATACTTTTAAAAACTGGATATTTCTCAGGAATTGCACGTGATTTTGAAATAAACTGATGAATATTTTCACGATCAATGTCAGTCAGAAGTATTTCTGTTATTAGGTTCAATATTTTCTGCCAATGTGATTATCAGATGAAGATGGAGGAGAGGTTGTTGAAAACAGAACACCATACTAACACACAAACACTCTCACTAAAAATATGTTGGGTACAGCATTTTGCAACAGAATTGCCTAGAGAGGAACGAAAGAGCAGCTCAATCAGTTTTATTTTCTTATCCAGATTCTTAGTTCACTTCTGAAGTACATCCAGTCATGTGCAAACACCAGGACAGGCACTTCACTAAATGATGCCAAGTTCCTAAAGGCACTATCTGAAAAGTGCATCACTTTGGTTAGCTTTCAAGAATAAAAACAGTGATATTAATAGAATGCTTTTTGATTTGCACCACAGTGCCCAATTCTGGCATGTTGCCCCTGCTGCCACTGTCATGTGTGAAGTGCTTTTTACTCTCTCTGGAGACCTAATGCACAGTGGAATGAGAAACTAAGGACAATACAGAAAAGACTTTCTAGCACATACACCTAGGAACTGTTGATGAAAGGCAGCTAGGTTTTCTTCATTGTGTCCATACCTTTGTGATCAGTTCCAAGCCTTTCACTTTTGTGTGAGAAAAAAACACAGAAATAAGATTTCCCCTCCCCAAGGCAATTTGTACAAGGATTTCATTTAATTCACTGTATTAATTGAGTGATAGATCCCATTTTTAATAAAGTGTTAAGACCTGTTAAATTTAGAATGATTTCCTATACCAAGACTAATATCTGCGTGCATCTGATTAGTTTGATTCATCAAAAAAAATGGTGGCATGTAGCTCCAGCTTTTGTTCTTAGTTTGTTCTTTTTCTGCCAGTCCACTAGCAACAAAACCCAAAAGCAAAAGCAGACTCCCTTTTTTTTTCCTCTCTTGCAGCATCAGATATTTCCATAAAATGTATTATGAGGCATAACTGGAGTCTTTACAATAAAACTGAGCTGTTTTATGTTTCTAAATCAAACTAAGGAAACTCATTAGAGCTTTTCAGAGTGAGTGAGAACAGTTCTTCAAAGCAGCATCACTAAATTCTAAATATACATGTGCTTACTTCAAAAGTTCTCAGTTGAACAGAAACTGGATCTTCAGATATACTTCAGGATCTAAGCAATGTCAAGGAAAGACAAGACACACAATAAAAAGCAGAGAGGAGCTTTTTCTAAGAAGTTACAGGGAGTAAGACTGAGTAGTGCAAAATTTTCAGAATAAGGACAAACACCCAGGGAAAAGAGAACTGCTCTCCCAGAGGTAAGATAAGGGCAAGGATCACCTCCTTGGACTCAGGTATCCTACGTCCAGATGTTTGGTTTTCATTAAAATGTACTGATGTAAAAATGAGAGGCATCCTGTGACAGATTTGCTACTTTTCTATCAAGTTCAGTTGTATCTATCTGTACAGTCCTGATACGGAATTGCATCTTCATTAGCATCACACACTGAAACTATTCCTAAATATACAGTCTAAGGCATCAGGGTTTTAGAGGTTTTTTGCTGTTGTTTTTACTTGCAGGATTTTTTTTTTCTTTGCATTTGTACACTGATTTTCTCAATCATATTCAATATTTCAATTCCTCCTCAACGCATTTTCAAATTAAACTAATACAGCCTCAGTGATGTTCCCCCTTTGCAGCAGCAGCTTGTGTACTGCAGTAGGAGCCATTCACAGCCTCTGGCTCTTTCCAGGCTTAAGTTTCCAAACCATTACTCCTTGTAGTGTTCCTCATAAAGCAAATCCTGAAGTGAAACTGTATTTCCTAATAGATGCTTCAAGCCATGTTAGAACAACTTAATGAGAGCCACCCACTTAGAAAAATAAAAAAAAAGAAAAAAGAAAAAAAGCAGGAACATTTCACATGTTTTTTCATGGCTGCAGTAAAGACCTGCTACATAGAATCATAGAATGGGCCAGCACTCTGTCCAGGATCAAACATGCCCAATATTGGAGTATCCCCCATTTCCCTGGGGAGATTATTCCAATGGCTGAATGCTCTAATTGTGAAAAATTTTCCTCTTGTGCTCAATTGTAATCTCCCTAGGAGTAAACTGTATGCATTACACCTCATCTTTTCCATCTGACTTCTTGGAAGAAGGGAGTCTCCATCACCTCAGTAGCCATCCTTGAAATACTGGAACATAGTAGTCTCCTTGCATCTCCCCCATATCTTTTCTCAAAGCTGAACTAATCAAACTCTTTCAGTCTTTCTTCATATGGCAATGTTCCAAATCCTTTGATCATCTGTGTGTCCCTTCTCTGGACCCTCTCCAACCTGTCCACAACTTTTTTTGCATAGCAAGGACCAAAACTGAACACAGTATTCAAGGCAGGGCAAGCTGAGTGGAGTAGGACAATAATGATTTCTTTATCAGCTGGTGATGCCCTTGTTGATGCCACCCAGCACCCTGCCCACTCATATTGAGCTCATCATCCACCAGAACCACCAGGTCCCCTTCCACAGAGCAGGATAGGTTCCTGTTTTCCTGAATTAGGCTTTCCCAGGTACAAGACCACATGTACTTGTCAAACTTCTTGTTAGCCCACTCTTTCAGCCTTTCCAGGTCTTCCTGCAAGGTGGCTCTCCCTTCTGAAGTGTCCACTTCCCCACATCAGCAAACTGCTGACTCTTCCCAATCACATGCTTCATCAGGTTTGTGATGGTCCCCAGGAGGATGTGTTCCATCATTTCCCCAGGGACTTAAGTAAGACTGTCTTGACTAAAAGTTCCTGCATCCTTCTTTAATCCCTTCCTGCAGAAGGTGATTTTAGCCTTCCTCCTGTCTTCTGGGACATCTCCCAGTATCCACAACCACTCAGAGCTAATGGAGACCAGCCTCCCAGTGCTGTTAGGGAGCTCTCCCAACACCCTCAGAGGGACAACATCAGGGCTTACTGATCACTGGAGGCCAAGGTGCTGTCACAGATCACATACAAACTCTTCCTTCTCTGACAGTGGATCCATGTGTGCATCAGTCTAGGGTTTTGTTCCCCAGATCTGGAGCCCAACAGTGCTGGTAAAGACAAGAGCTGAGAACCTTTGCCTTTTTGGTCTCATTGGCGAATAATTCTCTTCTGCTATTTAATCTCTCCTCTTTCTGCTTGGTGCTTAAATACCCAAAGTATCCTTCATTGTGGTTTTTTACATCCCTGGCCAATTTCAATTTGAACTGAGCTTTTGGGTTTCTAACTGCATCTCAGCATGTCCTGGGAGTGCCCTTGTAGTTCAGAGTATTTGCCTGCTTTTCCATCTCTGGTGCACTTTCCTTGGTTTCGAGCACCCTTGGAAGGTCACAGTGAAGCCAAGGGGGTCTCTTGCTCCTAATTTCCTACCTTTAAAGGAGATGAAATATTTTTGTACTTCTAGGGGAATATTATTTAAAAATCTCCCAGCACTCACTAGCTGTTTTATCCTCCATGGAAGCTTCCCATGGAATCCCTCCCACATGAGTATCTAAAAACCTAAAACCTTATCCTTAGCACTAGCCTTCAGTATGCTCAGCAGGACCCCAAACTCCACAATATTGTGATCACTGCAGCCAAGGCTATCATTAACTGAGATATTACAAAGTAGTTTTTCTTGGTTTGTGAGTAACAGCTCCAGCAGTGCCTCATTTCTGGTTGGCATATCTAACATTTGTGTGAGAAAACAGTCTTCTATGCATTCCAGAAACTTGATGGATGATGTGTGAGCTGCTGCACTGCTCTTCCAAAAAAGTGTCTCTATGGGTTAAATCACCCCTAAGAACCAGACTGGGCTGACACAAAGCTCGCCAAATATCACTTTGTTGAGTTTATCTTGTTGGTTTGGAAGTCAGAAGCATCTGGCAAGATTCATCTTGGATAAAATCCCTCTGATCTTGACCCATAGGGCTAGAATATTCATAGCTTACTTCCATACACTTAAGATTTGCCTTTAACAAAGAGCACAACAAAAACTTCTCCTCTTTTTCCCTGCCTATCTTTGCAATACAGCTTATAGCCATCTATTGTGGTCCTCCAACCACATCAGTGCTTCAGTTATTTCTATGACATCCTAACTTCTGCTAAAGAACTGTACCACACATCCACATCACAAGCACCTGTGTGCAAGCACAAGAATGACCAGACAGTTTAGCTGACTCTGCAGTGAAAGCATCAATTTCAAGGACTTTGATGAAATCCTGATGGGAAGGAAAATACCTGCACAACAAGCTGTTCCAACTTACAAAGGTGAAAGTGGTCAAATTTCCTCTTACAACAAAGAAAAAGGAAAAAAATACAAAAGGCCCAGTTGCAATGCTGCTTTTTTAACCTAGGAAAGTGGACAAGTTTCATCATTTCCATGTATTCAAATCAGGAGATTACATCAAAAGCTGAGGCTGAATTTGAGCTGACAATTAATCACCTATTATTTCATCCCATCTTTTGCAAACAGCTCAATATATCATATTATTCTGCAGTACAAAAAACATACCTCTCATGAATTTTCACATCCAATATATTTAAAATTGAGTATCTTCTCATACAAGAAAGAAGGCGCATGCATGAATACAGCTGCGAGTACTTAATCTCAATTATCTTTATACAACACATAGTTTATATAATTTTCCTCCTCCCATATTCATTATCACTGATTCCTTTTCTTTCCACTTTATTTTGCCTGACTTTTCATCCAACACTTTTACCAATTTTTATAGTTGGGACTACCTGCAGCACTGTATTCTGAGTCACACAGAGCCTGTGCCTCTGAAAGGTCCGAGGGTAAAGAACCATATACCAGAGAACATAACATCTTAATAGTATTTAAACAACTATAGATGGTACCTGCCAAAGATTTACCTACTAGAAGGCACAGGTAATATAAGTGATAGCTATAAAGATGGAGGCTTGCTGGTCCTCCACATCTGGCCCAGCTGTCAAGCTTGCAACACACTCTCACAAGTTCTGTTCAAAAGCAATTTCAGGGGCATGAGCCTAGAGGCCAAATCCATCTTGTACTTGCCTGAATAAACCTGTCCTGGTTTTGTGACCTCCAGACAATGGGATTAACTAATAGATTCAAAGATGGGACATTATCCAAACCCAAAAAAATATCAAAGAGGATCCTTCCAGGCCCAACACAGATATCATCTGCGAGACCCAGAAGCAGCAAGCATGGTGTAAATATTAACAGCACGGGCTCCAAAGTCAACATCAATTTTGATACCCATTTCAGAGGTGCATGGTAAAATCCCACAGGTGCTATTGCAATCCAAGAAATTCAAGAAAGGCATAATCTCTTCTTTTGTTACTTACAGTTATTAATGATTGATCACCCAAAGCACATTGCAGTGAATAGAACAATCACTTGAGCAGGTTTTCATGCATATGTATTTATGTATTTAAAATGTCTCCAGACCTACCAGTGTCAAATTATATTATGCTATACTAGAAACATAAATAATTCAAATACTGGCATGGGCAATGCAGTTGAACCTTCCAGTAAATATCTACTGTTGATCATGTGTACAGGACTTCTTACTGAAGCTTTTTTAGTCTTTTAACATGAAACATAAGCTCATCTACAGTGAAGTTAAAACTTGCATTTCTGGCTCCAACTGTGTTCATACAACTATTTTACATATACACAAAAAGCAAAGACAAATTGGTATTTTTGCTTAAGTAAGTTACTCTAGTAATTCCATTTCTTGACTATGGCCAGTGGGAAGGTGCTGAATTCAGTCCAAACTCTGCTGTTAATGATTGCTCAGAGGCCACGGTGCTTTCCATGATGCTCTCAGCAATTATGTGTCTGGTCTCAAAGAGCAACATATAAAAATAACAGTCTCAGGGCCTTGCCCAGATTCTGTCTGGAAACTTTTGCTGTTAAAAGATTTCCCATTAGTGAAAGATTTTAGGCAGGAAGATGACTCACTAATGCCACCCTCACCAGAGACTAAATCAGAAAGATGACTGCATGCTAAGTGCACAAGAATACATAAGTCTGAACTCACCTGAGCTAGCAAGTTGCCAAAAAGTAAACAGCAGAGCCTTTATTCAGCCTTAACAGAAGCAGAGATGTGTGTCCAAGCACATGGTCCTGTAATACAGCAGAGACCAGCAAAACTGTTCTTTCCTGATGGACAAGAGCTAAGCACATACTCCTCCACAGCACCAGGGAAAAAAAGAAGCTGCCCAAAACCAAGGGTTCCTTTGCTACATCACCATGCTAGCAACTATCAAAAGGCCTCACAGGTGAGCTTCACTTACTAACCCCTGCAACCAGCAGACCCAGAAACAACCTGGTAGTTCTTGACCCATGACTAAGAAAACACATTAAAGAACCCAAAAGGTAGAACATGACCTTGGAAAGGAGGAGGCCACTTCTAATCATCTGCATGTATCTCCTTGTTCCCCCATCATACACCCACAACCCTCTGCCCCAAAGGAGCTTTTTTAATATCTTGGATGGTCACTTTATATCCAGGTACTAAATGCAACCTATTCTCAAGAACAGTTATGTCAATCAATTGTAAAAAGAAAGGTACAGCCTTAACATCTGTGTCATCCCTCTCTGTGTGCCTAAGCTAATCCACAGTAATTTCAGTCAGGAATTCTCTATGTTTTCCTTAAATTAGCATTGAGAATCTCAACCTCTCGCATGCACTTAGCTTTGCCTTGTAAAAATCTTCTTAGAAATGTTTGATGGAATCTCCCTTCACCTGCTTTCATACCTAAAGGAATTCTGCAGCAAGTTAATTACCTAGGAGGTTCTCTATCACTCCACCAAGTCTGTAACCATCTATATATATACACATAAACACACCAACAGACATATATCAACTACTGCAAAAATCACCTTAACCACTCCATCTTTTAAAATGAATTAATTTCCTGTGGTGAAGGAGACTGCATGAATCACTGCCCTAAGCCCATCGACAGAGTACTTAGCTGACACTTACTCAATTGAATAAAAATATAGAGACCAATACAAGCTGAAAGTAGAATAATAAAGAACATTATTGTTTCAGGTCCTTTTTTTAAAGTCCTCCTAAATCCTAGCAGCACAAAGGTTTCTGTTGCTCCAATTTGTCAAACTATCAAATCAGAGACCATTTTTAGCCATGCATTGTTATACTTCACAGACTGATGAAGCTGCAAACAAACAGCCACAAATCTTTATATTAAGTTATTAGAGTCACTTTAAGTTGCTTATCAGTTCTAGCATGAGGACTCAATTATCTAAGCATTTTCCTGTTTCTGTAGGCACACTGTGCTCATGACTCTCTTTGAAGGTTCCCAGATGAATGTTATGTGAAAGATGCAAGCAAGCAAGAAGAAAATATATGGCCCAGAGTATGCCCAACCACTTCTAAATGCTCATGTTCTGAAAAAAAAAAAGAGGAAAAAAATGCAGAAAGCTTAGAGACATACATATTGCTTCTGGCAGAAGTGCTTCATTAAAAATAACCAACAAAACTGAAACAAGATCAATGATTTCTTCCTGAAAAGTAAGTCTTAAACATTAATTCTTCAGGCCTTTATTGAAAACCTCATCTTTAAAATTTCTGCACTGCACATAAATGAAGCCTGGCTTCTGTCTTAAGTGTAAAACAAGGCAGGGTTACTTAGAAGCCAAACAGTCCAGCTGGATTTTTTGTTGGAGTTTCTTTTGGTTTTTATTCTTAGGTCTGTCACTTTGCTTACTTCTTGTCTTCAATCTAAATATACATCCTCTTCACTGTATTCCCACCATGATCACCAATTTAACTCAAAGCAAGGAAAAGCCCTTCATTTTTCCATGTGGCATATTCCTCTGGTTCATTGCTCTTTCCCATTTTTTATGTTAATATGCAACACCTTCGGCAATTTGCATTTTTAAAGTCCTGAGTACAATAGATCTGCATTCAGTGACTGAGTGAATTCTGTTAACAGAAGCATAAATTCTGCTTTAAAGATGTCCTACACATGCAATGAACACAGCACTACACTAAAATCACAAAAAGTCCAAGAGGCTTTGACATATAACTCCAAAGAAGGAGCAGCAATGCCCCAGAGCATTTATAGCATCAGTGCCCTTCTCTCCATCTGCAGCTCTCACAATCACCCACCAGCTTTATAACCACATCTATTTCAAATCTTTATCCTATGTTTTTCTTTCCTCATCTTGGCCTTTTCAATCCTACTCTGAGAAGGATTTCATATTATTTTTTGTCAAACAATGTTAGTGTTTCACCATGATTCAGTTTCAAAGCTGTTAGATGGATTTGAAAATGTTGTTAAATCTTTTTCAAAAACAAAACTTCTCCTCTTGTATCTTCGTATTTTCCCTGAATGCCTAGTGATATTTCCCCACTTTATTCATTCTTCTCTGCTTTTGTTTCCAGTTCTAAAAAGATCATGTGTCATTAGTTTCTACCTGATTTTCCTCTAAGCTGCACCAGTAAGTTATACATTCAAGAAAATGTTGAATTTATAGACCAAAGTATTTCTGTTAGTGCTTAAGAAGCAGCCTAACCATCTGCTCATTTCAAATAATACAATTCTTCACACTAATAAAATTAATTGTGTAAACTAATTTCAGCCTTTTAAAATAACAATCAGTCCCAGAGCATTCACTCTGTGTTGCTCACAGAGTACTTTAATACGCCGTGCTGTAAATAAAATATTAGTTTCCATATAAATTGATGTTGGTCTTTAAACGATGTCATTATCTCCCTCTTCTGACTGCATTATTCTTCTCAATAAATTCAATTTTCTTTAAATGTCATACATGTTTCAGCAGTGATTTCTTGAAAACCTTTATTACTGTATAAGGTTTAATTTCCATGAGGACGTTGCACTAGAGACAGAGTGAAAAAGAAGGGAAAAGGACATGAAAGATTGTATTATCCAAATATCCATTGTAATGGAGATTATACATACAGACTACTCTAAACATTTCAAAGCAGAAAATGTAATTTCCAATGATAAATATTTTAAAATATCTTTTTACTAGGGTGAATTTTCAGAAAAAAAGAAACTAAAATCAAAATGCAAAACAAAATTAAATGAGAGCCAAGGGAATAAGCCAAACAGAAAAACAATGCTTTTTCTGAGCATCTGCTGAAACCCTGAGTTAAAGCTTTCATAGTGAAGGTCAGGATAAAAAAATCAGGTTGAATTTAACAGATGTTAAATAATTTTAAGATGAGAAATTATTGAAGAAATACAATTTGAAAAAAAAACCATGCATCTCCCAGATACCTTACACAATGTTGAATTGTTGGGGAAATACCAAATAATTTTATTCTATCTACATCTGTTTGTGAAACAAGAGGAAAAGAAATAATAGACAAAACAAAATTATTCAGGAATAACCAGTAACAGTATGCTGTGTCTTTGGGACTGTATCCTTAATATCAATTGAAAAGCAGGTGAGTAAGAAGTAAGAATGCAACTAGATTTCAATAGTCCTGAATCACTCTTTTCCCTTTTAGGTTGTCCTACATGTACGACATTAAGAAAAAAAGGAAAATTGAGCACATGATATGCTGTGCTGAAAAAGTGTTTTGGATTTTTGGTATTTTTCTGTTTTGGGGAGGGGGGGAGGGGTTAACGCTTTTTTTTTTAATTTTTTTTTGTTTGTTTGTTTTTTTGTTTGTTTTTTTTTCCTGCCCCTTTTCCCTCTTTTTTTTCTGAGAGCCCTTGTGGGAATGGCGTTTTTGGGCAGGTGGGTGGGTGGGTGTTTCCAACCCCCTTTTCTGTCAGTTTATTTGGGCACATGCAAAGAGACTGTATAAGCAGTACATGCACAGCTTAAAGCTATACAGCTGCTGTTTATCCATGGGAACACACACAAAACAGCAAGTCTAAGACTTGCTGGGCTATTCAGTACCCTGATTAGAGAATTAAAGGATTTTTCCAGCCAGGCAGACCCAAGGGGAGATGGGTCAGTGTCTGGAGCTCCCTGGAGCAGACACACTGTGTGATCAAGCTATTTTTCTTACAGGCTCTCTCACAGCTTTTTCTTATAACTTAACAATTTTCTCAGACATCTGACCCTGAGTTATGGAGCTGGGTTGTGTTTGAGCAAGACCTTGGATCCCTGGAAGACTCACAGCTGGATGGGGTAGTTCAGACAGAAGTTCCAGGGCAGACATAGCAGAGGGGATTATGGTGTATAGAGAAATCAATACCACAGGAGCAAAAGTGCCACTTTGGAACAAATGTCTGCATCTAGCCCAAGCCAGAAATAAAAACATCTCAAGTGCTGCATTGGAGGAAAAAAACCAAAAAAAAAAAACCAACAACAAAAATGAACCAACCAGAAGCAAATCAACCAACGCAACTCACTACAAAACAAATGAAAATCCCACCAACATTTAAAATATCTAAACACTGTCTAGGCTTATATGGATTACATATCTACTTGAGCATCAAATTTCAGCAAGTAATGAAACTTGCTTGATGAAACAATATGCCACACAGGACTGATACTCTCCTCACTAGTCCTGGAAGACTTTTGCCCTTCAATAATTTCAGTACAATATCAGAGCTTACAGTGTTATTCATCACCTTACCTTGATTGTAATCACTGAAAAAGTCATCTCAGACACATTTTCTAGTACTTATTAAACCCATATGTTAGCATAAGAGTTAAATATAAGGATTTTAGATTAACATTTTTTGCCCTTCCTTATGACCCTATCCTTTGCTGAAAATCCGTTACATATTTGGAACATCTGTTTGGATTTGTTAAAAACCGTATTTCTCTTCTCTTGTGATTTAATCTTTCATCTTTAGCATTCCACTGCCCTTTTGCCCCACAAATCCACTTACATTCCATATCAAAGTTCCTGGGGTACCTTAAACACTGTGATAAATCCCAATTGTTAATATGTAGACAGGAAACTTTGGTTCCACTTACACATAGCAAGTCTAATTCTGGGCTTTAACATATCCTTATACCTGGGGAGTTTTTGTTCAGTTGGTTAGAACATGGTATTGACAATGCCATGATTGTGGGTTTGATCTCTATATGGGCCATTCACTAAAGAGCTGGTCTCAAGGATCCTTGTGGGTCCCTTCCAACTTGGAATATTCTATGATTCTGTGAAGTTTCTCATGCAATACCATTATTTTCTACAATTAAAATCTGAATGATCTGATGACTAAAATGCAGAAAAAAATCCAATGCTGGAAAATAAATACATACCATTTGAAAAGAATAAATTACATGTTCTTGAACTAGCTTATCCTACCTCTTCATCAACTTCTTGGAATGTTTTCAGAAAGCAGGAATAACCTTTTTCATCATTTCTCTTAACTGCACACACAGATTCTCTGATGCAAAGTTAAATGAGTTTACCCACTGTAAGGTACACAGTTTGAGATGTGTAATTACTTCAGTAGCAGCCAATCTGAAATCCAAGTACAAACCTACTTCTGGCTGTCTTAAGAAATTACAAAATCTAAGACATCAAGATATATCTCAGGATTCTTTCAGAATCAATAATCAGTTAAGAAAGGATGCAAATATAATAAAGTCAGAAATTTGGCTTTCCAGACAGAAATTATCTTCCTCTTTTTTTTTTTTTTTTTTAACTTGAAACACAGAGCTTAAAAGCAAGGGGAAATATTTTTCTTCTGCAAGATTAATTGGCCTCTGAAAAAGTTACATTGACAAAAACAACAGAAACACTTCAGAGATTCAGAATAACAAGATAATTTTTGGAAAGCTACCCTGTCTGTGTTCTTTAATACATAACTGATGAGATTGCTGTTATGTTCAACACATGCTCATGAGTTTTCCTAAATCTCAGCAGCAATTTGTTTATTTTAGCCTCTGTCATATTACTTGTTCAATAACATGAGATTTCAATTTTTTATCATATTAGCAGCCCTTTCAGAAGAAACATTTTAAAAATATATGTAATTATATCCCAAAATGCCTGTAATTTTGCTCTGATTCTCTCTGTGACCGCTGCATGAGTGAATTAAAATTATATATCACAGCTTCACTTGCAAACCTACAATTAGTATTTCAATTTTTAAAATAGTCTAGAAAGGTTTTTTGTAACTCAAATTTATTTCCCTTGCTACAGAAGGATGGAAATGTGAAGCCTTGCTGGCCATCATTCTATAGCAAACATCTCTAAATCACTCAAAGTACACTTCCAATTAATTATGGGGTCAAAGTTTCTCAGAGACTAGGGGCTATGTGGATCTTATTACCATATGGTTTATGAAAACATAGGAGGAAATATGGTCTCATTTTTTTGTTGCTCTGGAAATTTAGAAACACTGAAGTTTGAAATAACATTAGTGAGTTATCACTTAAAACCTCCCAAGTGGCAAAACCAACCAGATTCCTTGCTATTATCCCATCCATTTTGGGAAGACAAAATCAGGCTTTGCATCTTACAGTAAGATAGAAAATAAAGTGATTTAAAACTTGGATTATTCGTTGCATGATGATGAGAGCACTAAAATACTATTGACAAGTAATTGTTTAGCGGTTCTTCAATCAAAAAAAACCTCTTTTGTAGCAAGAATTCAGTGGCTGAAAAGGATAATAATGATTTCTGAATTTTAAGCAGATGAAAACAACTCCAAGAGAAATCTTCACAATTATGCATTTTACAGATTCAGTGGATAACTTTCAAGTTTGAGACTATGATGCTGCATAGATACCACACTTAACACAACAAAGCAGCTAAAATTTCCCTAAGAAAGAAGTAAAAATTGCTTTTTTTTTTTTTTCAAACTGTTATAATTCTTAGGCCAACATGTCACTAGCACATGATCCAAGTGAAAGAAAAAATTCACCCATATTACTGCAAACTCTGGTATCTCATTACAAATTTAAACCCATGCTGGGTTAAAACAATCAGTTTGCATATTGTACCTCATACCTTTTAAAGACCCAGGTCAATTTCCAAAAATATATTCCTGTATTTTATCCAATACAGTAATTCACAAGCATTGGCAAAAGCAGGAAAAGCTATTATTGTACAATTTGGAGGTTGGCTGTTCTTTGAGTACAACCTTTCTAAAGTTCTGTTTGGATTTTTTCCCCCATTAACCTCTAACTTTTCCTAAGGTCACCATTTCCTATTTGGGGAAAGTAAGAAAACAGGAAATTTTCTTTTCCCTCTTAACAAGCTTATCTCAACACTGACCACTCCACTTCTACAGATTCCTGAGGCACACACAGCTGGAAACTTCAACAAACAATGAGAACACAGAGACAGAGAAATAAACAGAATTCTAATTTGTGAATGTATCACCCGTGCTCATCTCCTACCTTATCTCTGGGGAAGACTTATGGGAATCTGAAATGAGTCAGCAACAGCCAAAATGTAACCAGCTACTGCCTTATGGCAGCCCAAAATCACCACTTCATTCTCAAAGATATTATCTACTGAGTTTAAACTGTTGACATACTAGACTTTCACAGCATTTACTTACTGGAGAGCAGGACTTTAAGCATTTTTTTTTTCTTTTTTCTACTGATAACAACTGAAAACAAAATAACTGTCCTTTTTAATTTTACAGTCAGACTTAAACAGCTTTTCCTTTGTTTCCATGATAATGCCAACATGTTTCATTTCTATATGCTTACAATTATTTACATGACAAAGTCCTTAAAAGTGTTAATTTTCTCTAATGTTGTAAAAGCCAATCGTGCTGACAATGTTCAATTTCTGAAATTTTTAGTACAGACATTTTAATGACATGTTCATAACTTTGTGAGTGCCAGAGTTGGCAGCAAATCACGCAAATGACATGGAAAACCAGGAATTCTTGTCTATTTTTCAGCTCAGTTTTAACCATCTCACTAGAAGCTCTGGGAACAGACCCAAACCTTCCTATAGTTCTCAAACCTGCATCTCATATTTTATCTTGCCAGGAACAAAATGCCAACAATTCAGGCAGAAGCTCTCAATAGTGAACACATTCCTTATTTCTACTGATTGTTTGAAAATAAGAAACCCAACCAAACTACCGTAAGTGCACTGTAAATGCAGAATATCAAGATGAGAAGAAGCTCAGCCCCACCAATACAATCAATAGGCTTTGGAATTTAATCAATGATGTCTTCCATGAGTGGCAGAGTGAATAATTGCAGGTACTCTCCTATAGTCAAAAACATCATTTGCAGATTCATTTTAGCCTTCACTGGAATAACACAGCGAGTAAATCTCCATCAAGTCACTCAGCAATCCCTTCCATCTTTTCTCAGCCCTTGCAGCCCTAGGTGAAAGAAATAATTTAACAACAAAGCACTCCATCTGACTGGGAAATCATTGCCTCATTGATTTTTTTATCACTTCATAATATCACACTGATATTTCTTAAAGAAAATTTACTAAGCCTTGGAATGGCAGAGTGCACTGAGCTCAGCCAGGTGTGCAATTCTATTGACATCTCGTGTGTTTGAGGTTCAGATTAGAGAGACTTATTTTTCTAAATAAGATAACCTCTCACAGAAAATAATTATGATCTCATTTTGTGAGTCTCACATCTTCTGTGTCATTTCAGTTAGTGATCCATGTATTGTTTTTACATTAAACACTGCCCAGCCCTGTTCCAGGGGCAACAGGTTTCTTAGGCTTTTAAAGTCTGAGACAGCAACTTAAACAGGTAAGGAAAAAAAAAAAAAAAGCCAGCTTTATTTGGAAAATCTAATCACCACGCCCTCTTATAGGTCTACTTTTCTCCTCTTCAGGCCCTACAATTCAGGACTAATACAAGTAGTATTTCTCATAGTAATGCCTACCAGACCTCCTAAAGGAAATCTTTACTTGGAAGCCACTGAGCAGAGGAAAACTCAAGCTGAACAGGATCAAAAAGTATCCCAATCAACTTCAAGAGAGGCAAGTTCTCTTGCTCTCCAGTTATCAGGAATTAAACGACACCTCATCTCCCATTTTTGAACTCATTAGAAGGCACTCAGCCACAGCTGGCTAACAGGCTATTTCCAAACACAATGGGAACTTGTTACTGCCCTGTACTCTCAAAGAAATTTTCAAAAGTCAGCTTTCCAAGAAAGTTTGTGTGACTCTCCTTCATCTCAGCTCTTTTAACAGGTTTGTTAAGAGTTCATTACTTCTATCACTTTGTTCTTGGTTAAGAGACTCTGTGCTACTGAAACAAGTTACTGTGGAAAGTTTGGATCTATAGCTAAACTACCCTCTACTGGAAAACATTATGTTCTGAGTAATTAGCTGCCTCCATTTCTGCTAATAGGAATTTATTTCTGAGTGCAAAACTCCAATAAAGAAAAGAAATCCAAAAGAAAGTACCACACAAACAAAGTGTCATGCAAACATACTACAGAAGATCCCAAAATTTTCCTTACTTAACTATTGAGAAACATTTATAAAAACCCAAAATGAACTCCAAATTTTTTTTCACTTACTTATAAATTTACACAAATGTGTCTGTCTATCCAAAGTTATTATATTATATTCCTCTTCTAGAACTTCCATGCCAGCTAACAAGGTTGAAGTACTTGTATACAGCTAAATAAGTTTAAAATACACAAACACATAGAATAATTAGGAAGATGTTCCTTTGAAAAAGCAGAGAGTAATTTTTAATTATTTATAAACAATAAAAGTTTAGTCAAAAACTTGACTTATCAATTTAAGGATTAATTTTCAGAGTGCTCCCAGTAAGTCAAATAAATTACATTTTGGACACTTACCAGAAAAGTTTCTACAAAAGACTACTGTTCCTTTAGAATAACTCATTCATAATTGTTGTTATCATCCCACTAATATAAAATTGCCAGTCTCTTGACCATTCTCTTAAGTCTCTAAGGTTTCCCTGAAAATTCAACATTATAATCCACTTACTTGAAATGGATCTTTCTGTTTAAGGTCTGTCCAAAAGCTCCTGAAAATAAGCTCAAAAAAATAAATGCTAAGCTCTCTAAGAAAATCATACTTCCATGTTTTCTCATGACAGACTATGTATGCATTGTATTTAAATTTAATCTACTGAGTATCCAGTAAGGTTTACCCAAGTAAATAAACCCTATCTTGATGTGTTAATTTCAAACTACCCTTCCTTTCTTCTAAATTAATGTGACAGAAAGGCTTGGTGGCTCCCCTCTCTCACTTTACCTTGATAGAAAGCGATTTTCTTCATGTTTCTGGGTCTGATAAACATCTAATAATGAAAACACTCATTTGTTCTGAGCTGTTTTTTAAGAGGGAAGGATTAGATACAACCAGCCCAATTAGAACAAAAAGCCTGTGTTAAAATCCCAATACAAGTGCAACATTAATAATAAGCACATACAACACATAGAGTAGCAGTTCCCATGGCAACCATACATCTCCCTGCACATCTAATGAACTAGGGCCTTTCTCCACATGAGTGCCAAAAGCACAGATAACATGCCAATCACTGGCATGGGATGTATTTATTTACACATCCTCTAGCACGTTGGTATGGAACCTGTTAACTACATTTCATGCCACAGTTGTTCTCTCCCCCATGAGCAGTGAAAAAAGCCACCACAGAAAAGTGTTTATCACATTTTACACCATTTCTCAACTATTTTGACATGCCTGTCATGATTGTGTGACCTTCAAGCCTCTGACACTCTTTAAACATCCCCTGATGCTTGTTAAAAGGGTCAGAGTCAAGATTTCAGAGTAGCTGCTATTACTGCATGCCCTGTCCTCTTTGCAAATGCAACTTCACAGTTCACTTAGGTAATTTTTGCTTCCTAAGACTCCCCCTGATTTTTCTTGTCAACATTTTTTTTCCCTTTAACAACACAGTATTTCAATTAGTATTTAATAAAAAACTTAAGCCTGTCAAGTTTATTTGTGCTGAGACCCCACTCTTGAGAAAAAACTCGTTAGTATTGACACTCTACCCTCATTTCAATGCTAAATTTTTGCTTTCTCTACAGCTGTCTCCTGTCCCTAGTGCCCTTCCCAGTCTGCTATGCATCCTGTTGAGCAACACCTAAACCAGGTTAATGACCAGAAAGAACTCTTTGAACCTGTGCTGAGGTCTGCAGCACCCTTACTGATCCACTCCATGCTCAGCCATACAAGGACTGGACTAGCACCTCCTGCATGACCAACTAATCCCAAGCATTGCACAACTTGAGCCAAGATGTTCACTCAAAACCCACACTCTGATCCTATTTGTCATAAACTCTCCTGTCTACAAGCCCAAACCAGAATTTAGGAGCAAAGTAATTTAGACCTGTCAAGAACAGAGAATGTGAGATCATCTGAAAATAAACAGCTACAAAACCAGCAGAACATTTTCCTCCAGAAGTATAAAGTCAAACAAGTTGATTCCCATGGGCAAAACCTCAAAACTTATTCCATCCACTGGCCGGAAAACAAACAGCACTAACATTTGAGATAACCACATGCTGTGGATCTTCACACCTCTGCACACTCATTAATGCAGTGTCAAAAAGCATTCAGACACAGAACTATGACTAACCTTCTATGGGACTAGAAACAAGTATGTGGCCAATTTCTGACTTTTCAAACTGCTTATTGTTAAAAATAATAGCCTCGAGTCAACAGAGATGGAAGAAATCTTTGAGGACAGACTTCTGACAGAATTATATAAAAAAGAGTGCAAATCTTCTCTCCTAACATCTGTGCACTTAAGAAGTTCAAAATGACAATTTATAGACCAAGTATATCACACAAAACTCACCCAAACAAAAAAAGAAAGAAGGAATAAAAATATGATCTTCAACGAAAGTCAGGAATTAATTGTGCAAGTCTTCAACACAAAATACACTTGATAACAAAGATGTTACTGAGTTTCTGAAAGGAAAAATTAAGAATATTATTCTGAACAAGTGAAAACAAAATAATTAGGAAATCAAAGTTTGAGAAAAGCAAAGAAATTTTCCCATTTACTATTAAAGACCTTCAGATATGGCACATGAAAGATAACATACATATAAGGCAATTGTGGTCAAAATTTAGTTGTAGTTCTAGTATAGTAGAATGCATGCACTAGGATAAGAGCACGTTAACATTAGTGCACATATGCATAGGATTAACAGATATGACCAAAATGCTACATAAAAGAAACATAAAGAACACTCAAATGCAGATTTTTACCCCCATTATACTTTTTTTTTTAATAGCCATTCTCCCAATGTCCTTTATTTAATTCTATTAATTTCTCTCTCCCCATTCTCTGTGCAATTTTCCCTTTCAGTACGTGTTATTTGTTAACCTTCTCCCACATTAAGCAGGTAAAAACACTTGGAAAATAAGCAACAATACAAGATGTTCCTTTAGTGAATGTCATAGGAGGATTAAAAAGCTGTTCTCTAAATTCAATTAAACTTAACAGCATTCCTCTGCCTGCTACAAAAGATTACAGTAACAAGCCTTAAATGTGGAAAAACTGAAACCTAGACAAGAAAGAATATGTTCATGGCTCCCAAAACAGAGAAAAAAATCCCCACAGCTGATGTGCTGATTTGGGCTGATTTTTTTTTTTTTTTTTTTTTTAATTCACTGCTTCCTTCTCTCCTACACACTCTGTTGAGCCCCAGAATTCTTGTTATGTGATACAGAGAGTGTGGCTATGGAATTCTAGGCTACAAACACAAGATCCAATACACTGCCTTCACTAATTCTGGGATAGAGGATCCCAATCCACTAACACATTGACATCTATGGAGGATGCACAAGACATGTTGAAGATTCTGCTCTCAAAGAAGGGGAGTTTGCAAGAGGGCCTTACAGGGGTGGGGTACAGGAGGAAGGACTCAATAAGGAAACTTCTGCTCCCTATTTCACACTTAGTCCTACCAACATAGTCACAATGACCCCAACACCTCAGCTGGCATGTAACATTCTCAAAAGCTGAGAACCTAACATTAAAGAAACAATTAAAACTGGAAATAAGCTTCAACAGCTTCCAACTTTTTTGACCCAAGCATATGATCTGAGAATAACTCCATATTCTATTCTAGTTTATTTTCTTATATTAAAAACAAGTCCTTAAAACTCCAGCATTAGCAACTTAGCATGCACCTTTGAATTAATTGAGTGGCAAATTTTCAAAGGAAAGTGAAGAGTTAATAAATCTATGCAAACTGGTGAAGAGTTAGGAAAATCATTATGAACTTTACTGTGAAACTTTCAATAAAAATACATTTAATACTCAGTGATGCTCACCTCATAAATCACATGAACTAGATCTTACAAAAAGATCTTTATTGTCAATCAGTATTGACACTTGCTCAGGAGAAACTCAGAGGAATGAGAGAGTTTAGCCAAAGAAGGACTACAATCAGATAGACATTTTTCTAAAATGACATTAGCTGACAAAAAAGAAAGAATCCAAATTACCTAAAAATGGATTTAAAAGGAGGAAAAAAACCACAAACTAAAGCTTTCTACACTCTGACAAAAACCAATTATTTAAGTGTTCGAATATTCTAATATTATTCTGCAAAATTAGAAGACAATTTTGACTCATTCAGGAAGCACAAAGAATTCACGATAGAACCATGACTGAACCCATGAGTGATGTCAAAAATAGGAACTTGTATGTCTTCTTTCACTGACCTTTGTGTTCTCTTGCCACGTCTCATAGCATCTTGATTAATGTCATTCATAACTGAAGGAAGGAGCCACATCTATAAGCAGGAGTCATATCTTGTAAGGGCAGTTAGGTTTGACTTTCAAGCAAAAGCCAAATGGAGCTTTGCTTTTCCTGTCTAATTAGCCCATTGATTTTCCAGGAAATACCATTCATCTCCTTCCATCCTGTCCGTGTCCTCTTAGCCAGAGATGTAATTAAAAAGTCAGTTCCCTCAGGAACTGGTAAAACTAAATGAAACGTGGGCTCTCACAACACAGGACATTTCCCAAAGCTAGCAGAGAGCAAGGAGACATTAAATCTTTTTGATGCTCTGAACATTACAGATCCAATTAATTCCTAAGGCAGCTGTGTGGAAGTCACAGCAATTTGCCCCAAGGGTAGAGTACAGAACCTACAGCACTACCATAGTGTGTGTGATTTCCTGAACTGCAAACCAATGGCTGACATGCTGCAGGTTTGCACTTCTGAAACTTCTGAAAATGGGTATTTGCTGTTCTGGAAGAAGAAAAAAAGTACTTCTAACTCCAATAAAAATGTCACTGCTATGGCCTCCAACAAGACTATTTAATGCATTCAACTGTAAAAAAATCTGAAGTTGATTGGTCTTTATTGTGATGCTTAAAATTCTTTAACAGAAACAAGAATAAACAGGAGCACAGATAAAGAATTGGCATCATTACTATAAAAATTATGGGAAACAGGGAAAGAAAAGAAGCTGTCCAAATCCACATCTTAAGTGTTCAGTTAACTTGAAAGTGAGATGGTACTTGAAGTGAAAGGTACCAAGTTAGAGTTTATGTAGCTCATCTTTGCTACCAACTGTCAGCTTGGTAAGTCCATGTTTTCTGGGATGCAGTTGATAATTCCTTGCAAGGCTTGCTTCTTAAAAATTAGTATTTTGATGCTAAATATTAATGCGGTTTTCCAAACTTTGCAGTCAAGAGCAGAAAGCCCTAATAATGTCATTTAATAAGCTGCTATGTTTGCCAAGAGAAAAATAAGGGATTTCTACCACCTATAATATACATGACATAGTTTTGTGTGGCCTGGGACAAAAAGTGAACATTCTGTTGCAAAAAGTATTGCCCCAGTAATATATGTGATAGTAATATATTATTTTCAGCATTTTTCTGTATTCCTTTCTGCCTATTTTTAATGCTTCCTGAACAATAAGCACGTATTTTTTATGGAATTCCTGATAATGATGGAGAATGCAGAAGGCCCTTGACTAGCTACCTTTGATTATACCTTCTAAATGCATCCATTTTTTTACTATTATTTTTTGAGCTATTCAAATTAAATAAGTAAAACAACTTAATTTTCAGATGCTAATTCCCCAAATTTCTCTTCATTTACCAGTATTCAATGTACAGTCTGAAGGAAAAAGACTGTTTCAAGGAGTTTTTTCCAGATGGAAACTTTAAGTGGCTCTGAAAAATATGGTGATATTTATATTTTTCATCTCTCAGAAGTTGAATAATTACACAATCTTTGAGTTTTGAAGGGACAAAGATGTTCCAGCTAAATATCATTCCAACATCTTTACCTGAAGGGTTCAAGTGTAGAGCCTAGCATGTCTCCCTTTGATTTTTCACTGTATTACAACTCCCTACAGCTCATTTTTAGGGAAATGACATGTATTGCAATTAGATACCCAAGTCCATGTGTGTTTTCTGGTGCTCTGCTTCTCTCCATTGATACAAGCTGCTTGCTCATCCAGAGACTAGAAATATTTAATGCCACAGCCTTACTGGTTTGCACCAAGATTTCTGAGCATATTTCTGTATTGCCATCAGAGGATATGCTACATTTGTGCCAAGCATGAACTACATGCACATTACACAGGTAATACAGTGCAGAGCAGATGTTTCTGTCTGCTTCCTCATGTGTTCCCACAAAATTTCAATCAGTGTAACCAAGAGGGAGCACACAGAAATATGGTCCTACTCAACATTCAGTCTCCTTCAGGGATCCCAAAGTGAGAATGAACATGGATTAACTAACTTATAATAATTACAGTGCATTCTGTCAAAGTGGCATTGACACTCTAAGACAATTTCATATGAGTTTCATATGTGCACTGTTACTAGAAATAACTGATAGTATCGGGGGTAGCAGGCTAAGCATCCTCCTGGTAGCTACAGGATATTTGTGCAGAACCTGTAGCATTTCATTTTAGAACTTTATGTATAGGATGCACACCAAGTTTGGTACAGAGGCTTTTACAAGTCTAAGAAAATAAAACTGGTAACCTATGTGATTCTTAAAAGGAGTTGAAAGTATAGCTGTAGGTGCTACATATGCTCTAAATTAGAAAAACAACTGAGTAACACTACAGGCACTGGCTAACAGCTTTTTTATGATACAGAATAAATTATGAAAGACAAAAAAATACCTGTACAGAATCTCTCAACATTTACACTAGTTTTACTAAGATAAGAATTTTTATTTAGTTGTCTAGTTTAGAATTCCCTCTTTTAAGGGAAAATAGTTTAATGTGGTTTTTAAACTGCCTGAATAAGTGGCAGGCATCGTTGGACTGCATCCAGGGGCAGCAGGGGTATCTGGAAAAGTGGAAGTCAAAGACTATTCATTATATTAAAGGATTTTAAAAATACACTGACTTACAAATCTAAGTGGATTTTAATTTCAGCTTACTCTAAAGAAAGGCAGCAAAGTCTTTCAGAACAGTGCAATTCATGTCAAATTCCATCTGCCAGAGATACATTAATTGGGTATTAGCCAATTGAAGAGCATGCAACACTTTAACCTCGTGTCAGTAATAGCCAAAGCAGGGCTCCTGTGCTTTGCCACTGAAAGTAGCTCCTAGGAAACAGCTGCAGAGAGCACAGATAATCCATGAACACACTGCTTTTCTCTTGTGTGTGTCACACCCCTCAATGCACCTACCAGGGACAGAGAAAACCCTTGGCAGGATGAAAGGGCAGAGAGGAAAGTACAGGTCCAGGGAAACAACACACAAGGAAAACTCTGGTCCCAGTGGTGTTAATTTAATGCTTTTCTGTCTCTAATAGGATCGATTTATTTCACTCTAGTAAGTTTGCAACAGTGAAAGAGCTACAAATTTCTCTTTTCCTTGCTGCTCAGTCTGTAATATACACATGTATATTTTTCATTTCAGTGATTTTCAATTACAACACTTTGCTCTTTGTCTTCTGAAACATTTCTTTTTCTAAAATCTGATATATACACTACACAGCTTGCAGCTAAATATTTTTTCTAAAACATGATTTGTTAACAGTCTTTTCAATAGAGCTTTTTCATTGCTGCTGCTAAAGAAATAATTTTTGCCTCAAAAATATTTTTTCAGTCTGTTGTTGGACTGACCACCATAAGAAAGAAATCACAAAAGGAAGAAACTAGAAAGCTTCCAACATAAGGAAAATTAAGTGCTACAGTTGAATATTTGGATATTATATGACAAGACATCTTAATGTCAGATTTACATAATCTGTCTGAAGATAAAGGTAAGTAAAAGTCATCTTTTATCAGATCTTTTTATTGACCTTCAAGCAGTGATGTAGAAACAGTAAAAACTTCATGACACTAATAAAATGAAGGTGAGCTGAATGCATAAAACCTTGTGATAATCAGTTAATGCAAAAAAACATTCATTCAGTCTCAGACTTCTTGGTAATCTTTACCTAAGCTTTTTCCCCATACCACTATATTTAAATTGCTGATGGCTGAATGCTCTTCTGAATAGGATCCCATATTTCTTGCTGGGCCCTAAAGCTCTTTAAGAAGCAAGGCAAAGAATTACTCATGGAGAAACTCCATGAATAAATCTGATTTGAACTATTTACTAGAGATATCAGTGAACTTGACTGCAGCCTAGGAGTGTTTTATCACTGGACATGTTTACAAAAATGCTGAACCTGGGAAAGTGAGATAACCTGACAGGAAAAACTCTCTATCAGCATTCTGCATCGCACCTGAAGGTGCACATTAGTCTGTAGGCTGTATGGCCATACATTTGTGAGCATAAATCTGATCTGTTCCAAGAGGAAAATAAATCTCCCTAACAAATTCTTCATCAAGGAAGGACTGAAGTTTTGGGAAAGACAAATCTGCCTGCCAAATGGAATACAGTTTTTCCAGTGCAAACTTCATTTTATTTATATGTCTATAAATCCTGTCTCACAGGGAAATCCACCCAGCATTAGACTATTGCTGTCATGAAAAGTAATGTCATAAACATACAAGAGGGTAAGAAGCATCAGCTGTGAGATGCTACCAGTACCACTCTCAGTGCAAGGAATTATTTTACTATAATAACACTAGGTGAAAAAACAGCAGTGGAATAATATTTTGGATGGGCAGAATTGAAGTTCCAGTTAAATTAGAAAACCAAATACACATTTTTGTTAAACGTTGCTATATGTCAAATGTTTCCTCTTAAAAAGAGCAGAATTCAAAAGTAAAAAGCATAGCAGTACATGGAGCCAAGAAGCAACAGCAGTCTCATCCTTCTTGGCCTTCTCACACTTTTGCTGGTTAAACATCTGCTAAACTTGCAGCATAAAATACACATATTGGTAACACTTTTTGGAACTCCTCAAGTTAATAAGCTTATTGTTTATGAATTGTCTAAAATAGCATAAGCCACGAACAGATAACCAGTGAGCACTCAATCTGAAAAATAACTAGGACTCTTTTTTATCAAATATATTGTTACATTGAAAATACCTGGACCAGCCAATACTGAAAGCATGTCCTCGTATTACCACCACCTCCTAATTCAGAAACAAGAGGAGAATGTTATCCACTCATGATGGTGACAACACCTACCTGGTCTCTGTAGTCTGTAACATTAAGTACAATGGTGAGCTGACTTTGAATTAAACAGTGTAAACATCCAAAATTTGAGCTGATAAACCAGATACAATGGCAATAAAGAGAGAGCTAACTAGCTCCTAGCTCTAAAATAATGCACAAAGAATGAGAGTAAAGATGCATTCATTCTATTGTTTTAATGTAGCAAAAGTGGAAAATGTAAAATTTGTTGTGATCAAATATGTGACATGGGGGGACTGGTTCAGTTAGCGAGGCACAACATAAATCACAAAGTAACCATTTTTCTGAAATGTAGGAAGTTTAGCTTTAGAGGCTGTTTTTTCCCCCTTGTCTGATTTTTCCAAAGTAATTAAAATTTGAAGAGAGAAAATTATAACTATGATTGAAGGATTTGCTATTTTTCTGCTCCATTTGTTATTTTAAAGAGTGTTCAAAAAGTTTTTCCCCATGAGATTTCTGATTATTTTTTCAGGTTCAAAAGTCTCAGAAGGATAAAATTTGAGATTAAAAAAGCCCTTTGGTATGTTATCAAGCATGAAAAACATTCTTGGTTTTTCACACATAGAAGCTGTCTACTTTTTTAGAGGAGGGGAATAAAGAAAGCGGTTAAGGCTGTAGAGTTCAAAGTCAGGTAAGAATTAAACCACAGAAAAATTGTCCTTGTATAGCATTTGTCTCCTCAAAACAGCTAAGGTGGCAGGTGCTAGATAAAGTCTGCTCCAGCCAGCCCTGGAATTCTGGAGAGTGGCATCCTTTCAAAGGTAGCCAGTAAGGAGGAGGAAGCAGAACCCAATGAACACTTTGGTAAATATGTTTGAAAGAAATTTAAACAATTTAGTTAGATTCCTAAGAGTTGGTTGTTTCAATCTAAGCCACTTACACAGATGCCATTTTTGGGTCAAGGGAATGAAAAAGGAAGCAGTGAAGGTCTTGAGTTCACATTATTTAAAACAGGACAAAACTACCTTTGGAACATATCTATCTTTCCATTTATGTTTGAAGGGCTTATAAAACTACATTGCATGCTAAATTTAACAAAAAAACTTTTATTTGAATTGGTGAAGGTATACAGTCCCCTCCCAGCTGTTGTCACAGTAAGACAAAGATGTTATTCTAAGGTAAAGATGAGTCTGAGCAAAGAAAGTGTCAACATCTGGTTTGCAGCACATAGGCTTCAACCCTGCAAGGCAGAAAACCTCACTGGGCCACTGAAATTCTCTTTACATGGATAAATGACAGCAAATCTCTTTTACTGGCCTATTTTATGGAGAAGAATTTCACTCCACAGAAAAGAATAGTGGGAGGGGGAGGAGGGGGAAAGAAAAATCCATCCAGAAGTGCTGGAATTTGGAACCATGGATCTGCCAGCCTGTAGCAATGAACCTACAATGTGAGGCTGGGTAAAAATAGAAACTTAAAGCATCCAAACTGTGTTGACACTTTTAATTTGATCTAGTGCTGAGAATAGGCTGCTTTTGAAGGGGCTATGTAATTTCCCATATAAAAGGATAGAGAAAAAGCAAAATGAGAAGCATGAAGTCCTTAATATGTTTTTATTTCCAGGGTATGAGATGTTTTAGTCCTTGTAGATATTCAGAAATACCCTGTTTAAAATGAAAATATTAAATAACAGTGTTTTCTACCAGTTTAGCAACACCAAGAAAGAAATTCAAGAGCAGCTCAAAATGAACAGAGAATGAAGGAAAATTAGGCTGAAAGGGTCATTGAGAATGAGACTCTAGGTTGCAAACTGATCTTTCAATATTAAAATGCATTCTTTAACATAAGCAAGTAGATTATCATTATCTACTCCAGATTTTGCTTTTTATTGAAAAGTTCCATTCCTTGCAGCATATAATTTAATCTTTTCCACCAATGTCTCTTCATGCTTCCACTGGCTTTAGAGAGAACTACTGTACATAGTGCATGACTTCTATATGAAAATCCATAACTAAAGGTCCATGGCTACCCCTTTCATGGGATGCTGCCAAAAATACACAAATTTTTGTTTTGCTTGTTTTTCTTGGGTCTCAGATAAATTTGCCACATCCTAATTCAACAGCCACATGTGGCCCTCTGGCTACTGAAAATCAGAAAAGAGTCCATTCATTACTGACTATGTTATAATCCCTTAAGGACATCAAAGTGCCCAAGTTTCTTATAGTGAACTTTTGATACAAGCTGACAGAGGTCACTTCCTTTCATTTTGTGAAGGGATATTACCTTAGCACTGACCTTGCCAACCCACTTTACCAACAATGTATGCTGGGAAGCAGCATATGCTTGACTAGTTTTTCTTATTTGATTTCTATCATGTTTCTTTTAAACTTCAGTAAGCCATGTGCAGTAATATACATTGTCCCCATTTTCACATTCTCCTTCTCCTCAGTATCAATTTTTTTTTTTGCCAATACCAGGCTCCTCCCATTTCCTTCAAAGTCAGAGGGGCTGTATATTCCATGGGAAATCAGCAAGCCCAACTTCCCAGAATTTGTGTGACCAAGGTGCTGCCTGCTGTGAGATGACAGGTAAATCACTCAGGCTCCTCCCTGCCTCACACTCTTCACACCCAAACAACACCAATAATCCTCAGTACCTGCCTCCAGTGCCACAGAGATTAAGTAGATTTATTGGGGATTGCCTTTTGGTTCCAAGGAAAAAATTACTTCTGCATCTTACACTGGCATTCTGGTTGATGAGGAGGCTTTGTTGTGCTGCTGTGAGCTGCTGTCAAGTATATGCTTTAATACAATTCTAATGTGAAACGTACCAAATTTGCTGTTATTTCATGGGTGAGAAGCATGAAGCAGCTTCAGTTGCTGCCATCCCTTAGCTTCAAAGAGCTATTTGGCTGGCAGCAGTTCATGGGAAAGAAGGGACAATAATCTTGAGTGTGTATGAAACAGCTGCCTTTTCCAATGCTTCCCTGAAGGGATGGAGCACATGATTTCCTGGACATACACATGCTCCACTGATCCAACCAACAGCAGAGGTTTTTATCACTAAATTTGACTTTTGTTTAAAATGTTATTTGATATTTTCTATAATTACATTTTTTACAGAACTTGAAGTATGTTTTACACATTTCATCTCTGCCAAAGAATAGTGTTGATACAAAAAATCACAAGATCAGCAGATATTGGGGGGGGGGGAACCACAGAAGGAGAAAATCTAAGGAGAAAACAACACAAACAGCACCACAAAAAGTCTATCATTCATGCTTTGTTTCCTAACCATGGAAAGTGAGTCAAAGACAGGCCAAAAAGAGAAATATATAAAGTTTGGATTCTTCTGATTGTGTAATTAACATTCAGGTTGACTCTGATGATTTGTTCTGATTAACTCAGAACTTGGAGGAAACAAATATCTTGTATCCAAAATCAAACAAAGTGTTAGTCTTACCTCTTGGCAAAACAATCAGTATGCAATGTAAAAGAAATCATGCTGATTCATTCTCAGAATGATATGTCAGACTAAAATAGCTATTTTCTGATATTGTTGAGATGAGACAGGAATCTAATGTCTCCATCATTTTATAAAGTAGTGATAAGCTTTATTGGCAAAGCTTCTACTGTGTTTACTGTAAAATTGTCAGTTTGTTCTTTTCTGGAGATAGCAAGATTTTGTGCATGATCCAAACACAGATAATATTTACCCAATAATTTATTGTATTTAGTTTGAGTTTTTCTCTAAGGAATGTAATACACTACCAAGGTTTTCTTTCAATGCTGCAATACAATGAAAGTAGTTTATATTGTGGGAACAAAACTGATAAAGTCAAGACATCCTTTTGAATTGCATTATGCAGTTTCAGATGCAATGCAAGGGGAGAAAGTTTTTAAATACCCCATAATTCACAAATTTAAGTTTCTGAAATTACTCTGCAGGAAGTTTTACTAGTTTACACTGTGGTCTTTTAAACCATGGGATGACTTCAAAAAAGCAGTTAAAATAAAAAGGAGCTTCAAGGCAAATGTTATGTGGAGTAATTAATTATATTATTTATAAGTTCACTTTCCTTGCATGACTGCCTCTATAAAGTTTGGCCAAGGCAGTTACAGCTGTATATCTCAAGTTAGTTTTTAATTTCCAAATGAACCACCCTCCACTCTATTACTAAAATTTAGTACAGCTAATAAATAAGATCACAAACTCCTTGGAGCAGGACATACCTTATTATTTGTATAAAACCTAAGCATACTAATAGCACTACAATGAGAAAACACAATATTATCTATTCATCATGGTCTGTTCAGATGAGTCAGTCAGAACTATGGTCTTCTGCAGAGTTTTATTTTCAAAGCTTCAGGTGTTCCAAAGGTTAAATATGTATTAAGAGATAGCACTGTAGGTGTTTGATAGTAGATGAAACGAAGTTCAGTTATTCATCATGCAACAAAAAAATGGACTGTGTGCAAATTCCTGGTCAGAGAACTTGTCTGAGGCTTGGGGGTGGAACAGAGCCGTGATGAACTGCTGCAAAGAATTGTAGCTGCAACTTTAAGTTACTTTTAGTGTTTACTAATAACCAGCATCATCACCCTAATTACACAGAATCATTGAACATTTCAAATCTATCAACATTCTGTTTGACAGTCTTTCAACACATCTAAAAATTATGTGAATTCAGGTATTTTTAATTCTAAACAGTGAGATAACTTTAGTGATATGAAAATCTACAGCCATAGCATTAGTAGGTGGCTCTCAAGCTCTTTCCTTTCTCAGTCTCCAAATATATTAAAAGTGAAGGTAAGTTTTGAAATGTCATCATTATTTTTGTTTTAGTCAGCAGCAGGGCAACATCCAGGCAAAAATTAAGAGTCAGCATTGGTTTATATAAAGACAGTAGCTATATCTGGAATATGGATGAAAATAAGTATGAGAAGGCAGTGAAGAACAATTGGCCTCCTTACAGGAGTTTTGCCAAGGTCTACCACTAGAATCCAACATAGTTTTCCTCCCCAACAGAATAGTGTTACAGTTTTGATGTCCTCCAGACATGTAATACTTGACTTGAATGGTCACTTGAGTTACAAGTAATTTTTCTGACTATTTTTCAGTGATTAATAGTTAAAGCAATATAAGGCATATCCACATGCATTGGCCATTAGGTCCTTAAGTTGTTGGAGAAGATATTAATAAGTCAGGTAACACAAATTGGTTATTTAGGTGACAGCTAAGCAAACAGAAGATTAACATGTGCAAGTGTTTAAAGCAACAAGAAAAATAGGACACAAAAATATTACCTTTCTTTCAAAAATAAAAACATTTAAAGAACTCACATTAATATCTATGTGTACAATTTACAAGAGTATATTATGATTTGGCTGGTTTTCAAATAGAGTGAGAAGAGATGCAAATGTCAACAGGAGATGGAGATGACCTGCAGCCAAGACAAAACTTGAATTTTTAAATTGGTGACATTTTTTTAAATCATGTTTTAAAATCTAGAAATGTTTATTAGCACAGTCATGATATTTAAATTTTTAGCTCCCTTTTTCAGTTCTCTTTCTTTGCTCTCATCAGTTCTTCAATGTTCCTGCTTTTCAGAGGAGACCACTTTGAGGCCACTTAGGCACCTGGACCATGAGGAACTGCTAAGAGCTCGTGCTGTGAGGAGGTTCAAATGGAGAGTCATTTTAATCTGTGCATGTAAAATAGGCCAGTGCTATTTCAAGTGACAAATTTAGGTCTTGATTCTGCAAAAGAATTGTGTATGCCTAATGTGACACGTGAATAGCCCCATTACTTGAATGTACTGTAAGGCTAAGAACAGCCTTCAATGGTTTAGGGGTTGAAATTCCATTTTCAAGTTTGTCTCACACACTTATTAAAACACTTTGTGGTTTTGAAAACAACTTAGGTTTGGTTGTCATATCAGTGCTTATATTTTACATGAACTGAAAATATATTGTACAGTACCTCCAATTCATTTTTCATATCTACCAATGTAAAGGAATGAATTCTGCTGCAATATATAGCACCAAAAATCAATGGCAGTTGTTTGTTTAAAATGAATTCTGCCTTTTTTTTTTTAATCTCTGTTCATAATTTTCAGGCTTTGAGCATTCACTTAAGAAAAAATTGGCAGCGTCTGACAAATAAGTCTGTGTACTGAGTTCACAATTAATAAGACAATTAAATTAAACACGCTGCACAAGTCCCAAAATGTAATATTCAAGAAGTAATTAACTTATGCAGGGAAAAATAGAAATGCATGTGTGTATGCATGTGGATATGAAGTTAAGCTCCTAAAAATATCATAGTGGCAAAGATTTAGGATGTCTCAGGCATTTCTGGACCCAGTGAAAGACAAAAAAGTCTTTACACTTCTGCACTTGAATGCAATCTTAGCTCTCTACATCAGTTTTAATGTGGATTCCCTGTTTATAGATTAAACACATAAGATAAAAAAAAAAAATCTAGAAAGACACATAAGGTCCATTTACTCAGTGCAGTGACTGTGACGTAAAAAGATATCAGAAAGATATCAAATAGATACCTCCCTTCAGTACAGCCCAGCACTCTGGAAGTCAAAGATTTAGAGGTATCAAGGGCAAACATCATGCACAATAGTCTTCTACACTTGGAGAGTTTAAAAACTTCACATGATAGACAAAGTGTCGGATTCCACAGCATTTATGTATGAATATTTCTTTATCTCAATGAGTTTTCTGATACCCCCCGAAACTCTGAAAATTGAATTTCCTGAAATCAACGGCATTACATTATCCAAAAAACCTGATAAACCTCCAGAAACTTGATAAACCTGAAATACTGACTTCCAGAGTGCATATGCATTTTGGCACTCCTCATTCTAGAGGAAAATTTTAAAAAGCTTATACTAAGGAGACATGATGGTATTTTGCTACACACAAGATGAGCAGTGATACCTCATTCAAAAAAAGAAAAAAAACAAAAACAAACAAACAAGAAAAACATTTTTATCAGAACAAATAATGCTCCCATAGTGAGTCAATTCACTGTAAATTCTTTTCAACTTCCAGTTGTCTTTTTGCTGCATTATGAAGGTCAAATCTTCAATGCTGCAGCAAACCAAACTGTAAAAGGCTAAAATGTACCAAAGCATTTGCCATGCCAACATGTCCCTAATGAAAATCCCTTCCACTTCATGAACTGGTCAGGCTGTATGCTTCATTAAATCACAGACAGCACACTCATTAAAGATCAATGGCATCTTCCAAATGCATTTTGTTTTGCTTTAGTCCTAACATATGGTCATAATAATGCATCTAACAGTAAGCCTGAGTGCTGATTTTTAATGAAAAATAATGTTCAGACCGGCCCATGTAATTTGCTTTTATGTTTCTGACCTTGTTCTGAAATGAATCCCCATCGTTCCCAAACATCCTCGTTCCAGGTTCTCAGTTCTCTTGCCAAGAAAGGCAGATGCCATGTTTGCAACTTACAGCACGTCTCTGTTTAAACCATCCCCCTTCATCTAATGCTGGGCTGTGTTTTGCCTTCCTAGGTGCACACTGGCTCCCAGGGAAGAAAAAAAAAGAGATCCAAAGCAATCCCTGTCATCCACAGCTAGTGACAGCAAGGCAGATATCCCTCACAGAGGCACGCCGTGCTTCTGTCTAGCATGAGAAATGTTGTCATTTCAGATGTCCTACGTCAGCCTATTCTACCATCTGTGTAGGAGCTCCACAAGCCCAGAAATTATCACAGTGAAGAGTGATCAAAGGTTTGGCAACTATATTGACATATTTCATTTTCCAGTGGGGGGGGGGGGAAAGATGTCCTTCCTCATTTGCCAGTAAGGCTCTGCAAAGAACAAATCCTTACATTGAAGTTTTCCCCCAACTATTTGACCTAAAAGGAAAAAAAAAAAATAAAATCAGCTTAGACTTTCACCTTTGTTTCCACGACCTTTGCTAATTTTATATACAGGTATACAATCAGTGTCAAGCCCTGATTCAAGATGAAGAAAATGGCAGTGAACCAAAACCCACCAAAATTAAGAGCTGTGATTTTTGTAACACCGAGACGTTATTCCCCAATACTTCAAAAACCTGTCATAAACTGAGTTTTTCAGTCCTCTTCCCAAAATCTAACCTGCCTTCTAGCTTTAACCAATCAATACAAGTAGGTAGTATTGTACACCTTCCTTTTTTACATACTATCCAAACCCCTAACATGAACTGGGAACTTGGAACAGAGCAATGCGTCCTGCTTTGCATAATGAAATCAGAAGTCAGCTTTTATTCCTCCTCACACCAGCACATGTTCAAAAATTGGAGCACTGGCACAGGACAAAAAGAAATGGGAGTTCTTACATGCTGATTTATGGAATCTTACTCCTAACTGCAACCCAGTCCTAGTTTTCATCATAGCTGAAGGCATCTTAGTTTTACAAAAGCACACACAGAAACTACTGTTTCATTAGTACTGTTTCACCTGGGATCAAAAATAATTTTAGCTTTGTAAGCCTAAAGAAAGCTAATAACCAGAGGTCCTCAACAGCAGTTCTCAAACCAGTCCTAACCCTTGTTTTAATTAAAGTCTAATGATGCAGGTGGATAAGAGAACCAAAGCATCCTTCAGATGTTAACCACCATCTTAAACCTAATGTTCTTTAATAGATCTGTCCAGTATTTGAATTCCCAAATTCAGTTTCTAATCCTGATTTTAAGCATAATGATCCACCAGCATAAGTGCTAAAAAAACTCAGCAGTCCTTTGCAGAAGAGCAAAATCCCTGTGCTGTTGATGTCCATAATATATCAGATAGGTGCAAAGAGTAAAAAGCCAAGTGACTCCATCCTTCTCCTTCCAACAGATTTCTAAAGGTCTTTTCATAGCATAATGTCACTAAGAAGAACATTATAAGAAATGCATAAAATGAAGATTAAACCTGCTCCAAATTTCCACAGTATTTTAATTAGCTAAATGACTTTTCTTCCTGATTTTTCTTTCTACAAGGTACATGCCTGTATTTAACTTTTTATTAAATGTCATTAGCATTCAAAACTGGAAATTAAGTTTCTATCAAAGTCAAATGAATTAACACTAATTCAAGGAAGAGAAATTTTCAATTAAATTTCAATACTTCATTTTTACAGTTTGATTTCAAGCTTACTTGTCTCCATAGTACAAAACAGACGGGATATATTTAATCACTATGCTTTTATGATGAAATAATATTTGAGTAGAAAAATCCTTCAGCTGTATATTTAATTCCAAACTCAGACTGTCTGGACTGTGTGGAGTTCACATATGGAAATGGCAAAATATCATATTTTGCTCAGTTTTCAGGTTTGCACAAAAAATTTTGTTTCTTCTACTTAACTGTATCCTAGCTGCCACTTTTCACATGCAGATGTCTTTTTAGCAAAGTTATCATTAGTTAACAAGGCAGTTTGGATTTGGGGGGTTTGTAAGGCACTATGCATATTTATCACATTTTTTCAAGTTTATTCTTGACAAGAGCTTTTTTGTGGTTTTAGTATCTTATTGACTTTCTCCTAATTTGTACTTGCTTCCTTAGCCCTTCAGCTGTCTAGAGGGTTTTTTAAGTGGTTGCAGCCACTGATTGTTGTGACATTCTTTTACATTTTCCTACAGCTAAAGTTCAGCTCCATTCACTTTGTTGCCTTACTTACAGATTCATATTTTGTTAGTCTTATTTAAAGATGCACTTGTTTTAGACCTTAGAGTGGTCTGCCTGCTGAGTTAACAGTTATTATTACCTGTAAGAGGAAAATGTATTTTGAAAGAAATGGAAAACATGGGTTAGTGGAGAAGCTTTTATATATGCAATTAAATAACACCAGAATTAAAGGGACAGATTTGCAAGTAAACTGTTTCTTAAAAATTACACTTCTGAGAGCATCAATGCAGCACAATTACTTAACTTGTTGCAAAGGAATGTAATTCCTGTAGGAAAGAACCATACTGTAGCAACCCAAAGTCCACATACTTCTTTATTTTAGAAGAGCTCAAAAGACATTTTTCCCCATACTCTTTCATATTAATTTAACAAAAGACAAACTTTGTAAATGTAAAATTGTTTCTTTAACCAACTGTTGAGTAAGATCTTGGTGAAGATGGTATGAAGCCAATTCTGCAGCTTAACAAGAAGAGACACAACTGATGAAAAATCAAAGACAACTATTGCTGAAACACCCTCATTCTGAGGGGTTTTCAAGGAGAGTGTTTAACTTCAATCATTTACAGACAAGTACTGACAGCAGCTGGGTGTCCATGAGATGAGTGTCACACACAAGATATCCAGCACTGGCTGCACACAGCTGCTCCAGCACAACTAAATCCAGGGCAATCTTTCAGTCATAATTACCAAAACTATTTCTGTGCTTCAAATTAAGCATGCATTTAGTTTCTGCTGCTATACCAGACTCATGAGTTGTGAACTGCCCTGTGCCCACCTGGGATTAAAGATACACCTTAATTGCAAAATACACCAATGCTGGTGGCAAAAAGTACTTTTGCTCAACTTGCATATTGAGTAAGTGGCATATGTATAATTTCCCTGCAATCAATGGAAATCACAGATTTCCATATCATATGCTAAATGCTGAGGCTGATTACCATTATATTTAATTTATAGCATTCACTGTGAGCCTAGCAGGGCTTTAACATTACATGGAGATTTACATCAAAAGTTTTCCTTTTTTTTTTTTAGGAAAAAAAAGTGTAGATGGCATCAGAAAGGGGTTTTCATATACAACACACACAATAAGTGCTTAGAAAATGACAATATGTATTTTAAAACCATTTGAATGCTGCTATTTGAAAGCATTTTAGTAGAAAGCTTTGTCTTTCCTTTCAGAGATCTCTCCTGAGCAATGATAAAATAATTTAGCAACTTTATTACCCCCATTTATTTCTAAAAGTGTCTGGAAATAGTTTCTTATCCTTCTCATAGTTCAAAAAACTAAAACTTCACATACTTTTTGCACTGGAAAATATTACAGGTTCAAATCATGTCAACACATGGTAAGTATGAATGTTACCTCAGTAAATTTTATTTTATATACTGACAGTCCTAAGGCAGCATGTGTCATATATTGCATGGGCATACTGTTAAAAAAGAAAAAAACAAGTGAATAAAAATATTTTTTTATCATATCAGCAGAAGACTTCTGATCTTTCAAGCTGAAACAAAGAAAATCAATAGACATGACAGAGCCAAACTCTCAAAATACTACCAGACAACTGACAACTCTCACAGAACTGAGATGACACCTGGAAGCAATTACTTCAAACAAAGAATAATTCAACACTGACTTTTCACATTCAGTAGTCTGTTTGATCAGGGTTGGGTTTTTCTTTTGTTTGCTTGCTCATTCCTGGGGAGAAAGAGAAGTTGCACTGGCTGTGTAGGCAGGACAGTGAAAGTATAGCATGCAAGCTTCCAGGCTATCTACTACTTCTACAGGAAAACAAAAAGAACAGATTTCCTCTCCATGCTTTATTTTCAAAATTAACTTTTATCCATAATGCCATACTAAGTGAAAATATCAGTAGGTGTCTCTTAATACATCTAGGTTTTTCTTTTTAATTGAACTGATTCCCATTTGTGGCAATAGAGTTACAGCAAAGCAAAATCAGGTCCTGGTTAGAACTTATTTATTTTTTTAAAACACAAGCTGAAAATCTGTTCTCCTATTCAGACAGGTTAAGTCAACTGGATTTAATCAATCCTGAGGTCACAGCTATTAAACATTAATGCTGAAACTTCAATGGTTTAAGAAGCTGGAGGGTACTTGGGGGGGTAGAAACTAGACTCTACAAGATCAGTCAAAATAAGCTGGAAAGATGGGTTTCAAGTCAAGAGAGCTTACACAGCCCATGAGATGATAAAGCCCATTTCAACATGAAAAGCAAGTCACTGGGTAAACTGGGCAGAAAGCAAACCAAAGCCATTGACTCTGTGTCTGCAGTGGACAGTGTAAAATGTATTTGATAAGGCTGACCACTTAACACAGAGAGGGGAAAGGTGAAAATCCTGAACCAAAGCCCATGGAAGGAATTCAGAGGAAGAACATGGCATCTTCTCACCATGACATCTGACAAACTAATTCTATGATCATGAAAAATTGTACACATTCATATCTTTCTACCAAAGCCAAAAAGACCAATTGCCCTTTTCACACACTGACTTGTAGAAAATATGTTAGACTAAAGATATATGAGAAAAGGATTATCTAATTACCTCTCTGAAATTGCACTATCATGATGATCTGAATTTATATCCAGAGCTCTGGGTATCTCTAATTTTCAAATTATTACTTTTTGAAACACTCATCTAATGTAATACTAGCAATGGATAAATGGGGGGGAAAAAAAGCAGAAATTTTTAGTAGAAATACTATTGCAAGTTACGTCAGAAATTGTTTTAGGCTAGTGGAACATTTCAAGTATTTAAATTGAAAAAGAAAATTAGAAGAAAAACTAGGTAGCCTTACTTTGGGTGGTTTAATTTTTTTCTTGTGGTTTTTTTTTGGTTTGTTGGTTTTTTTGGTTGCTTTTTTTTTTTTTTTTTGGCAAAGGTGAGCCTGTTTTTCTGTCACAGCAATTGGTAAGTAGACTTCTTGTTTTTATCTCAACCTGTAAATTCTTCCATCTTATTTTCTCCTACAGGTCTATCAAGAAAGGGGAGTGAGAGAGTGGCTGGGTGAGCATCTGGTCAACCCACCAGCTACAGAGGTTTTAACAGCAGGCATAAGAAAAATGCAGTCAGCAACAAAACATTGAGGATCCTAAAGTTAAACTTCTCCAGAAAAATGATAAGACAGATGATGACAGACATCAATTTCCTTGTGGTACTTCAGTGTCTGCTGCCACAGATTAGAACTAGGAAAGCATAAAACAGGATGAATACATATTTTAGGTTAGTATTTAAACACTAAGTTTTATTCAGAAATGCATAAGAATTTCACTGTTTTCAAGAGCACCTTACTAAAAAGATAGTAATATCAAAACAGATCTACAATCACATGGGGTGATTAATTAGGAAGGTCAGGTTTTTGTTCAGTTCCTTTTTCATTAATCAGTGTTAAAATGAATGCATAACATGCACTGCAGCTTGCAATGCCAAGCACAAATGCAAATCAGCTCTTTCATGAGTGTATCATTACATTGTATTGCCATAAAAGCTGCTGTCTTAAAATATGCCTTTTGTTACTGCTAGAAGTTAAAGACAAAATTACTTTCCTGAAAGCCTTACAAGAGAATGAATCAAATTAGCACTCAGCCAGTGAAGTTTGAAACTCATCCAGAGAGAAGTTCACGTGCACTGAATATGCCTGAAACCAGAATTGGCTCTTGATTTTCTACTCCTTACTATACTCTAGATAAAACTTCAACTAAATATTTGCAGACTTATTAATAAAAAAAAAAAAAAAAAAAAGAAAAAAGAAAAAAAATTCATCACCTCAGGAGTTAAACATCCAATTTTTACTATCAGTGGAATGAGACAGAAAAATTGAGGATTTTGTCTCTCATTCTGTCCAGTAGAAATGATGCATATCAAGAAGAAACACTAAGCTGTCTTCTCAAGTATAGAAAAATTCATTTTACTGCTAAAATGAACTCGCTCTCAGAAACCAGCATCAATACCGTTTGGTCCTATTTATGTCTGAATGATTTGTTGAAGAAAAATATAAAAGAAAAATAATTAAGATTGGTAACAGTGTTCTTTGTTGCTGTATCCAGGATATTTGTCTTTGATTTCACTTATTTCAATGTCTAAGATTATTAAAAAGGGCAATGACTAATGCACAAGCAATAAAGAGCTGCAAGCAAGATCTAGAAGTGTACAGACAAAACTCTATCCTGAAAGTTATTTCCTCAGATATGATTCTCAGAACTTAATGTCTGAAATGACTAAAGAGTAAGTCAGACCAGAATTTATCCAGCTGCTTTGAAAATTAATTCATGGATATGAACTAAATTAGCAGCTCCACACAACATTTAATTTCTGTCCCTTCTGTTGATCATTTTCTTAAAATTCAGTTCACAATTGTGTATAACCAACAGAAAATTCAATCGGAACCTTCAGTTCTGGAACTGAATATTGACATACAATTCTCAATATTACACTCACTGCCTATTTTTGGTATCACAGCACTCTTCATGGTGAGTTAGTGTCTAAAAATAAAACTCAATTTTTATTTTTCAATTTCTTTTCCAAATGCCAGCAAGAATGTGAACCACAAGCAAGAAACAGCTTGGAGCAAGTCAATATAATGGTACTTAATATAAAAAGTACGGCAGAGGTTGGTCAAAACTTCTCCAGAGCTTCCCTGTGATTCCAGGATGTTAAAACTTTGACAGACAGCAGAGACGTAGACAGGACAGTTATGAAGTCTCCTGATACAATCATGGAATCAGAAGGAATATAATTCTTTCATGTTGCATGGGGGAAGTCAGGAGCATGAAATGCTTCCTCATGGTTATTCAGATTTGTTATTGGTGGTAGCTGGGCTTTTGACCAAATGCCTTTTCAACAAAACCACAGACTCAGCAGCAGAGCAGGGACAAGAAGATGATGCATGCCTGGCCCAGATTATATGGGAAAAGCAAGCCAGAATTCCCACTGAATCTGGCTGCATGTGTGTAACTGGAGGACAGTAGTGACAATAGAGCAGATGCAGTCAGCTCCAAATAAATGACAAATGCAGTCTGACCAACTGCTAACATCATGATCCTCGCTCAAGAAATCTCCAGAAATTTAGCAAACAATCATCAATGGTAGTCTGCTGACTTAGACATTTTCCTGTTTCCTATGCAGCACCACTGCAAAAATCGAATAGTCCTTGGCATATTCTCACTGCTTTAAATACTACAGGTGAGGCAAAATGAAAAAAAAAAAAAAAAAAAAAAAAACAACACAGTGGTTCCTGGCCAAATCCTATTACTTGGAAACGTAAATTTACATGCTGAGCATGTTTTTTCTTTATTATCTCCATTTTCTCATTTTGCAGCACTAAAAGTAGCTTCAGGGTGCTTTAATATTTAATTCCATTGAGACTCTTCAATGCTTACATCTGGCTTTGTAAACTTAATTTAAAAAATTAAACAAATACTGCAAAAACCAATACTAGCCCTTCAACATCAAGAAAGATCAAAGGGGAGAGCGTACATGCACACATAAATCAGCCAATACAGTTTTTCATGCTAACACTTAGGAAAAAAAGTGTCACTCACAGTAATTTAAATAAATCTTAGATTAAACTTGAACACAAAAAAACATATCTGCACAGATGAGAGTCTAATCACACATCAGAGCACTTGGGATGCAATTAATATATTAATTTTTTTTTTGTATAAGAGATTTTGAAGAACCCAAGAACACTGTTCAGTCTAGAGGAATTCCACAGAACACTTTTCCATGTTTGAAAATAGTTTATCCTCAGTTATTGGTGCTCTGAACAAGGTCACACCAACTAATCTTTCCAATGAACATATATTTATTAGGGTAAGGATCATTCACAGTTGAGGAAGCTGGAACTGTATAGCTGGAAAAGTTGCTGGGAATAGCATAACTTTAGATAATGAACTTTGTGACCTCAGTTAAGAAAAAAAAATGAACTGCTTCTATGGCTACTGTGGAACTAAAAAAAAGACTAAATGCATTATTTTAAGGGAAAGCTGCATAAATTATGCACAGCAATCATGTCAAAAGATTTAGTTGTAGAATTATTTCACCATCTTGGAAACAAATTTAGACAAAATTGTCTGCAAGTCTAATTTACTTTTTAACATGCATCACTCTTCTGTGTCATTACTTCAAAACCAGAAATTCTGTACAGTGCTCCTTATTCAACAAGTCCTATGGGCTTGAATGCCTATCAGCCTACCATCCTCCTTTTTCCTTTTCAATTCTAGACTTTGACAAACCACTCTCAACTTTCCTTTAGGAAAGCAGGCAGAAACTTTGTAAAAATGCAAGAGAAGAAAAATACAATATACTTTTTTTGAAAACTATCCGTTACAGAAGATATTTATTAAAACAAAAAAGAAAAAAAAGCATCATAAAACAGTTCCCCCTTTCATTGTGCCAAGAAAGAGTTGTGTTTGACATTCAATATCATTTAAGTTTTCTGTAGCTCTTGAATACATTGAGAGAACAAATTTCCAAGTCAGAGACTGAAGCCAGAGGGCATCAGCAGCTGTATTGGCTGATGTTAAGATACCACACACAATGCACTCGTGTCTGAAGTCAAGAGGAAGGTGGTGCTCTCTATGTTGGTTTAGGCTTAAAGGCAAAATATTTAATCTTTCCCCTCCACAATCAAAACATGAACAAGCAAACTGTTATAGCAATCCAAGAATTAAATCAGTGACTATTTTGAATACCAGCAGCATTAGGAAGGAACTTGCCATTCAGCTTGATTCTAAGAAGTTGTGTTACCAGTTAGTTTCTTATCCTGGAGGTGGGAGTAGAGGAGTTCACTTTCTCAAACATATTCATGAAAATAGGACATATTTGTGTTCAGAAAAAAAAAAATATATTTTTTTCAACATTTGATTATAGTTAAAATAACCTATTGAATTTGCAGATGTCAGTTCACTTTGAAGACCTCACTGAAAAAACATTTCCATAGCAGATAAATAAACCCTTATTCGTTGCCTTGATTGAATGTTTTCTTCCCCTCCATTTCAAAATACTTAACCACTGGGTTTCATATTCTCAGTTTTGATAAGATTTTAGACCAATCTTCCTATGATTGAGAGAGCAGCCATCAGCTGACAAAACTGGTCAGCAAAAATATTCAGCAGCCTGAAGGCAAAACATTTTGAATTTAAAAAAAAATAAAGCTTGATAATATAAAGACAAGCACTGTACATGATCCCCTGTGAGCCTTCTCCAGCCTTTTTCAGAGAAAGGAATGGCTGAAACAATGTTAGAAATGCTAAGAGAAATTTATGCTCAAACAATTTCACTAACTTCCAATAAATTTGAACTTATTGCAATAAACTGCTGTCTTGCAAAGCAATACAATTGCACTGAGGACAACGTAATGCTCATCAGAAAAACCCAT
This sequence comes from Erithacus rubecula, assembly GCF_903797595.1. Classification (NCBI taxonomy): domain Eukaryota; kingdom Metazoa; phylum Chordata; class Aves; order Passeriformes; family Muscicapidae; genus Erithacus; species Erithacus rubecula. Next base: position 50,762,878 of record NC_136687.1, read on the forward strand.
TCCCTTTAAATCAGAGCAAAGACATATAAAGCCCAGCAAAGTTACACAGGAGAGAGAAAAAGCTTCTAGATTTATATACCAAAAAAAGTGCACCTAAAAAGAACCAGAAATTAAATACCATCAATTTCATGTTTTTGTCACAGACTAACTTCTCCCTAATTTAGCAATATAAAGGTTGTATACAACATAACTGATAGAAAATAACATTTGCCTTTAATGCCAAACCTTGTAAGACTTGGAAGTTTTAAATGGAGTTTAGTTTTCAAATGTGAATGTCAAAGCAAAGTTGGGTGGGTTGCAAAGAATCAATTCAGTAAATTAATATAACTTAAACATTAACCTTAAGGATGAAATTTAAGCAACATTTGTTCGACCAAACACAATTTTATTAAATGCTATAATTTATGTATTTGCTCTTTTTATCACTTCACAGCAAAGCAATAGTAAGGGTAAGAGCAGTATGATCATACAAGTATTTGGGAGCAGAAAAAGGATCTTGCAGTGGAACTGATGTACTCACAAACATTCTTCTTCAAGCCATAGCTGCAGTTTTTGTTGTTAAGGATGACAGCAAGCAAAGCTTTGAACATAACAAAAAATGTCATAACTAGAACTGATAGATAGCTTCAGGCATGGGGATGTTTGGGGATGGGACTGTGAGATTGTTCTACCTCTGTCTCTCTACTAAACTTATGCCCACTTTAAAAACCTTACATACATGTTACCAGGAAAACAATCAGCTTTCTTGACTCCCTTCATAGATAAGAAAAAAATAGTATCAGTGGAAAATTACCTGGAGTTATTTGTCCTGTACCTACTAGGTTTTCTGGTTTTGGTTTTGCTTTGGTTTGTTTTTTCACTAGAAAGTGAATGAACAAGGAAGAAAGGAGCAAACAATGTAGAATTTTTGAGACCTATGTTTGCTTAAGTATAAAGAACACCAGCTGAGGATGCCAGTTTTCAAAGAAACCTTTCACCTCACATGGTGTTACTGGAAACTCTCATGAGCACAGCTCCAAGAGCAGGGTCTGAGCTAGCACATAAAGGTCTAGATGTGCAAGCCCCAGGAAGATGAAATCCATGGAAAACAAAATGTTTAGCCCACACAGAGGATCTCCTTGGGGGCATTTAAACACTGGAAAAAAAACAAAAGCAAAGCATCATGATGCTGTTTCTGCAGCTGAGCTTTCTGCCTGTGCAGTGCCACTGTGCTGAGCTGCACTGAGCACAGGCCAAAGTGATTAAAATGCCAAACTGCTGATCCTTCAACCCCATTTGCAGTGCCCCAGGACACCAGGGCTCCTAACTGAGCTCCACCTGGGGAAAATGCCCTTCCCTTAGACCTCTGACTAACTAATAAGGAAATATTTAAGCACACACAGAGTGAGGTGGCTGCTCCTCTGAGATGCATCTTGAGCAGCCCTGGCTCTTCACTCTGGAATTCCTACAGCATCCCCACTGTCAGAAAACATCCTTCTCCCATAAAATTACAAGAAGAAACAGAAAGACAGAGACTTAAAGAAGATATTAACAAAGATAAGAAAATTGTGAGATGTTTCCTCCATTCATCATTTCTCCAATTCTCTCTTCATCTTAACTTCTTTCCCCTCCCTTTTTCAAGACCGCCTTCCCTGCATTTTTCTTAGATGACATTGCAAGATTTGAGAATGATAATTGAGAGGAGATAATGAGATGAAGATGAATATTTCATCCTTCTTAAAAACCTTATATTCTCACTTCTAGTAAAAAAAAAAAAAAAAAAAAAAAAGATATTCTGTAGATGATGATCTTCTACACATATTCTTAGCTGCCAGAATAATGGGATTGACTTTCAAGTACAGAGTATAGCATGTTCAACTCTCTTCAATGCCACCATATTTACTTAAATAATTTTGCTTTTAAAATATCTGTCTACATGCTTACCATCACTCACAAATAACCCCAGGATAAAACCCTCAGCCATACTTGTTTCTTGGCCAGACTTCAACAGGTTCACAAGGTTTCCACATTCCCATTCAGCCAAAGAGACCACATGAAGGGAAAAGTTGCCACCAGGCCTCACATTTCCCATAAGGATACAAGCAGTTAAAGAGGTTTGGAGTGCAATTTTATCTTGAAATGAAATAAACACATCTAAAGATTAGAAAGCTCTCTTGGGTTCAAAATAACAGGCACAGTCAGAGAAAGAAAAGATACACTTCAAAGTTAATTAAAGTAATTAGTGGTACTTTGAAGACAATAAACTGTATTTAGCAAGATTTCAAAAATGATTAATGTATTGGTCAACATACCCACTTCCCAGTTGGTCAACTACTCACTTGCTTGGTGTTTGTTTATTAAACAGAATGGGATCATTTGTCATGGAAAATTAAATTTTTCAACATAGCACACTTTAACTGAAAATTTATTATTCTATTTAACATCATCAACTGCATCTACTGTTTATTCCATGCCTTCAATAACAAATTCCTAATTGTAGCAATTCCAGTACAGGTGATGAAGATTTTAGGTAAAATTAGATAAATTACTATAGCTTCACTGCTGAGTGCACCTGTGCTAGTATCACTCCTCATTTCTTTTTTGTGAGCAAGAATTATGCATCACACTGAAGCATACACTATTTTTTTCCCTTTATAAACTCTATACAGAGGTTGGGGACAAAAAAGATGAAATATAAAAAATCACTGTTGAAAAAGCTGTGTTGAGTCTCTTCAGCTACTCTTTTGTAAATATTCTCATAGAAAGAATTCAAACTGGCTGATGTAATGGATTAATTTGCTTCAGCAACTGCATAGCTCCAGACACAATCCATCTAAAACATAATTAAAATACATTTGGTAGATCTGAGGCTAAGCTTTTTGAGAACAACAGATTACATTAGAAAGACTTTAATGAGGCCAGGGCTGATTACATCCTTGCTTCCTCTTTTGGATAGGGACTGGGGAATCCTCTCAATGAGGTTAACATACCATTTACCAGCTAGAAGTATATGGCAAACAAGAAAAAAGGACTAAAATAATCATGGGGTCTTTTGTGGTTTTTAGCAGTAGAAAATAAAGGTGTTTAGCATGTATTGACTTCACCAGAAGAAAAGCAAGTGGCTGTTATGTATCACTGTCAGCAGAGTACTATTATCTATGCATTATTCCTGTATCATTTCCACAAAATACTGCTGTTTTCATATTATGTCAGGCATGTTTTAGCATGCATCATCCTCCAAAGATGAACTAAATGCCAAGTACTCGGTGAAATAAAAAGTGTTTGGGTAGAAATGTGCCACACTCCTGAAGTAATTTGCATGAATTAGAATTCACATTAGCAATGTTAAATACCCTCTGATACCTCTAGATGAAAAGCACTGAGTCTTCTGTGGGATGACATGAAGCTTTCATAATTATCAAGATTAATCGAAGACGACAGAGGTAAGGTCTTCCTCAAAACCCACATGCTGTGGGTAAAATTCCCAGGCTTGTCAAATATTTTCTATTTCTTTAATTTTAGGTGAATCACAGATAATTTCTCTAATATCTTTGGTAGATTTGGGAATGTAGTTATATTCAATATTTATTCTCTGTCTGCAAATGGAATTTTTTTTTTCTTTTAACTACTATGCTATATGGATGCATTCATTAACATTTGGGATACAGCTCATGCTAGAGTGGCAGAGATCATACAACTAATCTCAGTGTTAATGACCTAACACTCAGTAATTTCAAAACATTCATCTGGATAAATGTCCATATGTTCAAAAGGATTTATCACCTGTTAGAGATACCTTGCTATCCCCTCCTTTCCCCACTATTAGAAACCCAGGACATTGGTTTTGGCCTCTACTGTGAAATCAGAAGACCATGTGTTTTGTTGCTTTTTATTCTTTAAATCCTATCCTAAACCATCTCTCAGAAAGAAAAGGTGAAATAGACTATTTGGAATAAAAGATACCCCTCTGTCTTCTTTTTATAAAACCCACAGGAAAAGCACAGGCAGTCACAAGAAGCAATCTGGGACTTCACAAATTCAGTGCTGCCTTAACAATGTCATCAGGTTTTCAGGCAGTAAATCTTCACTGGCTCACTGTAACAGTTTGATTCCCTACCAGGATAACTACATAGCAGGATGAATATTGACTATTTAAACCTCCCCACTGTCACTCTGCAGAATTCCTTGAAACCTGCAGCTCCCACAACCTCTTCAGTATATGATTATAGATTTTTAAGATATTACATAATTACTACTTAACACACAGTGTTGCACCCGGTTGCTATTTTATTTCAAAATTTTATTGCTGAAATACCCATTGTAGATCACTTAGGCAAATTATCTAATACTATATACAAAGAGTTTAATACTGTGCTCCATCTTTAATATTTACATCATGACACAGTTGCAAATCACCACAATGATAAGCTCACTTGGCATTTGAAAACTGAAGCAATCTTTCCAACAGAAAGATGCAGATGAACATGCAAACAATAACTCTTAGGGATGATTGAAAGATAAAATGTTTATTATGGTGGTTTTAAAAAATCATGATAAAAAAGACTGTGGAGCTTATCTGCAACCAGGTCATAATCAAGGGAATGTATGGGAATGTGTGTCAATGTTATTTTGTTAAATGCCTGAAATTAGGCACAACTGAAGTACTAGACATGTATTGCAGAAGAAATTAGCTTTACCCCCTGACTCCAGTTAGAACTGGAAATTTTTAGCAATATTTTTCAGGATGGACCTAAAATATCTCTCAATACTGTGAAACTGTTCTGATACTACGAAAATTTACCTTCTAGCAACACTTTAAAGTATTTCTCAAGAAATAAGATGATTATTCAACAGTACAGTTAAGTAAGTTTAAAAATCCAGCAGATTACTAGAGTTAGGAATGGCAAAGGTTTTCAATTATTAAGATCTACCCCACACACACTTAACGCAAGTTGTAAATGAGCAAGAGTTCACGGTGTGCAGGCAGACTGTGCCAGTGAACCTACAATCACTCAGCATGAAAGCACAGCCCAGGCAGCAAATCTGGAGTGACACAGTCACACAGAAGAGCAACATTTCTCAGGCGGGCACACGCTTGCCCCGTGTGCACTCCCAGCTGGCCAGGGCACTGAGAGCACTGCCAGCAGTGCCTGAGCAAATTCCCTGCTCCAAGACAGTGGCACTGCAGCCCGGGTTAAGGGCTGTGCTCCCACATCCACACAGCCCAGGGGCAGCTCAGAGCACAGGCTGGGGGAGCTGGCTCTCTCTGGCACAGCTGTGCTGCCACCGGCACAGATAAAGAGGGGTCGCAGCAAGAGCTCAGCAAAACCAGAGAGAAACAAGGTCAGAGCAGGAAAGGAGAAAGGCCAAGAGAAAGAGAGTCAATCACTAAGACCCTTCAGCAAAACACTACGTACCTCCTTCTTCTGCCATGATCTTCCAAAATTTCTCTCTTCAACAGATGACGACCTTAAGATTTGCTTCATTTTCAGGCGTGCCACAATATACAGAATTACCTCAACTTTAAAAAACAGCAAGAACAACTAATATGGAAATTTTCCCATGAAACATTAAGGCTTTGCTTCAATTAAAATAATTTATATGATAAAAGGTTGCATACTATTTAAAGTACAAAAATTCCAGCACCACAAAAACTTAACATTATGCTGTAAGTGTAGAGTATTCCTTCAATCCAAGTTGCTCTGAGAAATTCTGCTTATCCTCTTTCATTTAATTTAATTCAAATACTAAAGCCATTTTTTTTCCTTCTGGGGTGCAAAGGATTGCTAATGATAGAGAAGTGTATAAAAATATGGTAATAACATGAAGATTGTTTTGCACTGGGATTAGCACATCTCTGAGCAAAGGTAGGAAACTCAAATGCATATGATTTAAAGGCTTAACTTGGTACATAAAGAATAATTCTCAAAATTTTTGGTTTTATTAATTCCGAGGACATATGGTCCAATTTTCACTTCACTAGGCTATTTACATTTCATAATTCCTTTCCATTTTATATTTTAATTAACTGATATTCAAACTTGCTTTAGTCCTATTAGCTTTTTATGAATGGAAGGATTCAGGCTGTGGCTTATTTACTTGTTCTCGCAAGATTGAAACATGAAAAACTTGTCCTTGGATTCCACTGATCCACTGTGACCTTGGGAAAACCAAACCAAGCCACACTATGCTTAATTTCAGGCTTTCACAGCAGCATGAGCATTTGATACTGGGTCACTTCAAAAATCTCCATTCTCAGTATGGGAAAAGAATATGACCCTTTTCTGAATGTTCAGGATTTTTTATGTGGAACAAAAATAAAGCAACATACCCATTTCAATTATGAAAAGCAAAATATTGGACAAAATTTGGCATGTATGAATATTCTAATGAAATTATAAAAGTCACACTCACTTCTTTTTCATTACCTATTTGCCCCTTTTGTTTGTTTTCTCTGCAAATATGTACTGAGACATATTTACTTAATTCTCTTCAGTTCCCCTAACCAGTTTTGACTGCACACTTGTAGTTCAGTGAGGCACGGAAGAAAGAAAGAACATTTCTCATTTCAGAAACTTTCAAAGATCTTTTGTTTCATATACAAAGGTAAATCACAAAACTACCTAATGAGTGACAAGCAGCTTTCTGGCATCCCATAGAATATAAATCAGCAGTTGCCTTTTTACATTACACCTCAGTGACACTTTCATGGGTGACAAGTTCTCCTGCACAATTTATGAGAGGGAGAAAGCTCAGCCTACACAACAAAAAAATAAATTTTAAAAATTGCTGAGATTATTTCAATGGCTGCTAAGTACTATTGCCTGTATTTTTAGTAGCAGTTTGGCTCAAGGGAAGTGATGTATAATTCAGGACCTCTGTCTGTGGCCACCAGTACTCACAGAGTTTGATAATATTTAGCTAGATCCAAGTGATGGCTGTTATCTGAGGTTTTTAAAATAGTATTATTAACAAGGCATATACACAGTGCAAGTGTATATATGTGATCAGGGTTGAAATGGAACACTCATCCTTGAGCACATTTGATCTATAAAAGAAAGGGCTTCTAGCTGTCTTCCAAGCAGTTGACCATAATATTTCAAGACAATTTCCTTCAAAAGCAGAAAATTACATTTTACAGTTTCTACTAATATAAGAACTAGAGAGATAAAGGAGAGCTACAAAGAACTGTTCACATAATTAAAGATTTTTTATAAATAATCCCTCACTTTGCTATGCAGCTGAATTTTCTGACAAAGTCAGAAAGGAAATTATGTCCCTTCTACTAAGCACTGTGAGACATTCACGAAAGCTACAAAGGATTTTATTCCCTTATCCACTCCAGAGGTGTTATGAATTATTTCTTTAGACATCTGTTATAGAGATACATAAAAGAACTTATATATCTAATATATCATATAAGCTTTTTGTTCCTTGGAATAATTTGATGGAAAAACCTTGGTCTTTGTGATCATTACTATTTGTATGGTGACACAAGCAGTTTTTCAGTGTAAAACTCCACTGATGAATGAGGTCTAACAGTTTGGGAACAACAAGCCAAGTCCCACTGTGTGACTGTGAGAATCTCCACTGCTCAGAATGAAAGGGTGTAGAAGTTCCCATGCATGCACTAAGATTTCTTCCTGAATAAAGTGAAAAGAGAAGTCATACCACTAAACAAACTGCCCATCATCCCATGCTCACCTGGGAAATCCCAATCCAAGGCCCTGAACAGCCAGTTTAGGCTGCACTTGAAGTTACATCTTTTGCCATCTATTCTTTGTTAAAATTTATACTATCAAGATTGTCAGTAACAGAGGGAAAAGAATTCACAACTGTCGCTTCTGCTGATAAATGCTCATCTCACCTTAAAAAGCACTATCTGTCCTCCTGTCTGATACATGTTAGCATCCCTGTGCAGAGAAGGGATCTACCTTGGAATTGTACAGTGCACATAACCAGCTCCTCAAGAACTGATTTACAATCACAGGGAAAACCACACATGTACAGCATTCAACCATTTTCATAGGAGAACCTTTTTTTCACTGCACAATCTCTGAGCACTCATTTAAGCTCTTTATGATATGAAAGGAATATGTTCTGTCACTTTAAAAATCCTTCAGTGGGAAATGGGCAATGTAAAAACATGACAAGCAAGCACAGTGTGCTGTGGTGGAATAAGCAATAGCCAGAGAAGGCACAATTCTGAATTTCCCAGTTCACAAGAGCTTAGCTCTTTCCCTGCATTAATCAAAGCCTCCAACACTGACTTAACACAGATTACTGATAATGGCAACAGAAAAAGTTTGGTAACAAAAAAGGTTTGGTGCTCAGTCCCATGTTTGCTGTTGTGCTTTTCTGACAGGTATGACACTCTCTACCTCCCATGATGGTTGGGGTTAAATAGCCAACAACAGACACAACTTCCAGTGCACTGCTAGAACTGTTCAACCATAGAATAAACACCGCTTAGCACGTTTTAAATAAATACTAAAGAATTAGAGAGCACATGGTAGGAACATTAATCTCATAATCCTCCTAGCATGTCTGCTGTTTATATGTGCACAGACAGGGGGTTTAGGTTGGGGCTGATGGCTGCCATCAGCTCCAGCCTTGAAATACACTCAGGTCCTAACTTTAAAAAGCAATGAATAATCACATTCTTCCTGAAGCTGTTGGATCTGGCCTGGTTTTTTGGAATAGACTGCAACTGATGAAGTTGAGATGTGTGCAAGACCAGCCTGGATGCATAAAAATAGAAGATGCAGCTATTGTGCTCAGAACCCCTGATAAAGAGAATAAACAACTTCTCACTTTGTGTTTGGAAAAGGTGCCAAACACAACTGATATCCAGATTTCAGCCTATAAAACACTCACACAGTCTGACTTCATTGCTAGGTACTCTTTACAACCCTCCAGTGCTTCTCTTTTACACCTCTTCCTAGAGAGCATAAGCAGCTGCTTGGTGTGACATACCAAACCCACGTACGTGTCCTTAGGATTTGACATGCAGTAGCTAAAGAAAACCTTTTCCCCAAATCAAAATGTCACAAACCAGGCGTCTGTATTGATCTTTACTGTGGATATGATGTTCATGACACAACCTAATTTTATTTCATTTAAAATAATGGCAAACTATGAAAGCAAACCAGATCAGATTTATGTTGATATTTAAAAGTCTTCTGAGGTCTTCTCTGATCCATTAGGTGCTGTCTATCAAAACAGAGGATGTGCTGTGCACAAATGCATGCAGGATGAAAAGCTGCAGCTGATTTATGTTTTCATTACTTGACACTAGCAGAGTACAGATCAGAAAATGCAATCTCTAAAATGATTTAGATCTGGATGATTTTATGTCATTAACATATTATAACCACAGCTCAGAGGTGATCTTTGAACTGCAAGTATTATTTCCAATCAAATGGAAACAGACATCACTTAGTCTTGAAAATAAATTAATGAATCTCTTCCATAAGGCATCTAATTCTGCTTCTACCTGTAAACTCCATGGTATTGGTTTCCCATAATTGTCATCAAGGTTTCTACAGCAGGACTAGTATATCTTACTTATTTTTACATTTTTTTTTCAGAAAAATGTCCAAATTAGGTGCTAGTGCACTGCAGAAATGTTGCTATACATGCTACCTCATTTTACTTTCTGCTAGCTACAGCAAATACTGATGGCAAGACCCTCTCAAAAGAAGAATAACTAGGGTAAATATGAGCAGAACTGGTCTTAAAAGGAAATTATTAATCAATGTAAAATCCAGGAGAAAAAGTAAAATTAAATCTTTAGAATTTTGATTGTTATTTAAAAGGAAATTTTTTTTCCTTACTCTTACATAAACACACTATTCTTTACCAGGTCTTCATTTAATGTATAAATTTCCAATTTCACGACTCATTTCTCTTATCCCTCTCCGCTTTGTTTTGTATCTCTGTTTGTTTGGCTTTTAATCTAAGGGCATCAGAAAAAAACCAGGAATGGGGTGAAGGGAAATAAACGGAGGAAAACTTATTTAGGGTTCTCTTTCCAACTGAGTTTTAGTTTGTGTGAGGATAAGAATGGAGCAGGGAAAGCAGTGACAGCAGGGGATGCTGTGGAAATTGAGGAGTTGTCAGTGGAATGCTTTTCTTTTAAGCTGTGAAGTCCACAGTCTTTTCTCTACCAAAAGCAAGAACTGCTTGCTCTTTCCATCAATACTGTTCTTTCAAATCCACGCTGTCTCTCCTTCGACATGATTTTTCTCAAACCTTCCACTGTCTGAAAAATTTGGGTCAAGCTTTGCATTGCATTGCAATTTTTAAAAATCATGCAGCTTTCTCCATCTCTTGCCAAGTCCCCAAAAGTACAGGAAAAAGCATTATGAAACTGTACGTTATTTTGCAGAGGCAATGAACAGTTTTTTTCAGATACAAATAAAATTAATATTAAGGCATTTACAGCATCATTTTATGGAAGTTTTAAATTTTTTTCCCTGGTTTAGTGGTTTGTTTGGTTTTTGGTTTATTTTTTGTCCTCCTTACAGCTATTTCATCCCCAAAAAGTTCCATGCCAGGAAAAATTACGATTTTTGCAATTATCTTTCCAGAGTTAGCAAGGCAAAATGATTCTCACAACAAACAGATTGCTATCAATAATCAGAAGACCAAAACACATAGCAAGTCTTAAGTACTCTGGAATATTGCATGTTTATATTCCTTTATTCTGATAAAACCAACTACAACAACCTTCATCACAAATCCAACAGTGCATGAGATTAGCAACAGGTGAATTTGGTCACACATTGAAGTTAATTGTTTGCATGCAAGAAAAAGCAGATTGCATACTCCAAGAGAATTTCTCTGTTTCCTCCTTCCTTAAGATTCATTAAGTGACTCTACAGCTGTTTACTTTTTACAAAGCCTTCAGTGGTTTACAGGTATTTACAAAAAAAAATACCTGCATGACCTGGGAGCACAACTCCCATTGATTATTCCAAGAAACTGCTTCCAGATTTCTTATACATTTCCAAAAAATACAGCTTCCCATGCTTGAGCCTCCATTCTGTTCCAGCTAAATACAGAGGAAAGCTTTTGTGCTATAAATACAGCACGTGGTGTCTGGGACTAGCAGTGACTAAAGAGAAGGTGAATTACCCTAGGAGCACCTCCAGAACTGACAATCTGAGAATTGCACCTCACAGGGGAAGCTGCTTGTGACTGAAGCATTTAATTGCAAAGAGCAACAGCACAGTTCCTGCATTGTTTTTCCTAAAAGGACACTGTGTCAAGAGATGCCCACAAAATTGATCTCAGCCTTCTCAAACATCATACACCTAAATGAAATGTGCATTAGTCTCTTCCAGTCCTCCTTGGCCAAAGGGATTGACTTTCCCAGAAACACTTGGAATAGTATTTTGACAGGTAAAAAGGGCTAAAATTTTACTGATGCATCAAAATCAGTAAATACATAAGTGTATATTTGCTTCTAGTTCAGAAGCTTTGATTCTCAGTACTGCTTTTGACCAAATCCTCATTTCTTCAATCTGAAAACATCTGGAAAACCTGGTTACTCCTTGTCTCCTATTTCTTAAATGCATCCTAAGGGACTCTAAAACAGTCTGAACCACAGTCTCTGCTTCAAACTTAACTCCTAAACACTGCAACATATAGAAAAGTAAATTTCTAAGAGTGAGCTTCATACATATCCACTTGAGCCTTCACTAACTAATGAAGAGCTCAGATTATTTCAGAGTATTTTCAGCAAGTCATATCTTTTGCCCTATTAAAGCTCTACTGCTGCAACAGCAAAATGTGAACTTAATGAAGTATTTCAGGAAGACAGGAGACAGATGCAAAAAGGTGATGTGGGTGAGATGTGGCAGCACTAAGGTCTCACAAACAGCTCTCAAGTCTGTTCTGCTGCCTAGCTCCAATGTTAAGGGAGAAAAAGAGAAAACTGCAGGTCCCCTGCATTGCACAGGTTGAGTCAAGTTTGGCTCTCAATATACAGCAGTTCCTCACCCATCACCTGGAACATGGCTATGGACAGGTTTATTTAAAGAACAGATGCCAGCAAATAGCACAAACAAGTCCCATTTAATTATTTTTATGCTAACATCATTACCTCTGTAAAGGAAGGAATGAATAAGGGTGAAAATGCATAACAATTTAGAAGACACACTGGGGTAACTAGCTCTCCCACATGTTTTTCCAACCACAGTTTAAGTGGAAATATTATATACTGGAATGTTCTTTTCTCTGTGTGTGGAAGAGAAGCTTAAGTACTATACAGGGGTATAATTACAGAGCCACACCTGTTTACAAGCATAACAACAGATAGATTCTCATACTACCTACTGCTGCTACTAGGCCTGAAATAGAAGTGCAGCTACTTCATACTACCAAAAATACTACTCCAAGCACAGTAGCACAATCATTTTAATAAGCTGAAGATGTCTGTGTCACTGGTATAGGAAATATAAAGATGAATTACTAAGATACAATACTATAATTTCCTTTATGAGTAAACCAAGGCAAAATTTACTTCTCTTTCAATTAGTTTTCTGCAGGAAATTTTGTATTATCAGTTTGCTGGCAAGGCAACATGTATTTTAAAAAAACTTTTTTTTTCCATTTAAAGCAAGAAAGCTGGAGAGAAGAGGCGATGTCACACTCTTGGGTTTCACCACAGAGGTCACAAAGGAATTTTTCCTCCAGAAATAGCTTCAGACCTTCAGCAAGACAAGTTGTATGTTTTCCTGCCCTGTTTACCTCTCACACATCAAGTACCAGCTATTGTTGCAAACAGGCCAGTTACTTTATATTCTAGAGCAAGTCACGTCTCCAGAGGAGGAAAGCAAAAAGAGCATTTTTAAAAAAAAAAAAAAACGAATAACCAAAACAGACACAGAACTGAAAACAGGCAAAAACAAAACAAAACAAAAACAAAAAACAAAACAGAACCCACAAAAAAAACCCCCAAAAACAAAACAACGAAACAACCACAACTAATAAACCAAAACCATCTCCACAACATGAACCAAAAAACAGCTGCTGAAAAATGACATTATGTTTCATAGGCTGTAAATACCACTGTAGTTCTGTTCCCAAAAAGAGAGGAAAACAGCAGTGCTGCAGCAAATTATTGGAACTCAAAAAACTGGAAGGATAAGAAAAAACTAGTGCTGCAAAAGAGAAAGACTCAGGAAGGTAAAAAAGTAGCTCTAAGGTAGAGAACTGGATCACCACTGCCTGACTCCTGAGGCTCCAGGCTGCCAAAGAGAGGTCTCACAGAAAAAAGGCTGGAAAGTAAAAAGCTGCAGAAGCTCCATTGGGTTGATATTTACATTTGGAAAACAAATTTAATTTGCCTGAATTACAGCCTATTTTCTTCTATTCTGAGTGGATATTAGTACAAGCAAAATATTTTATCAAAGTAGTCTGAACAGTGAGCTTCACACAAAATATTTCTTTTGTATAAATAAATTTTCAACAGACACATGGCTTTCTTAAGTTATATTTTACAGAAATCTAAGTTTGATCCTGATTTCTGTAGTTCAATACAATTATGTGAAGATTCCTTTATAGCAATTTCTAAGCTTTACAATCTTTTTCCCTTTCACTTTCAGAATTCACTTCCTTGAGTTCACTTCAAATTATAAAAATGTATACAACACATTGGTTGTTTTTTTGTTCTTCTCTTTCCTTTTCTACAAAAAAGTTCAGCCTGTAGATATATATTTCAATAATGTAAATAAACCACTAGTTTGTAGATATAGATAAAATTGCAAAGCAGTGATTGTGAGAAGGAAAAAAGACAAAGAAAATTATCCCTTCCTCACAAGTAACCAACCCTTCTGTTGAAGTAGCCGTTATGTAACTATCAACTTGTAAACCGGTCATTTCAAATATACATAATTCCTGCATTTTTAGCTTTTATCTATCTTCTTCTTGAAAGACTTTCCTGAGTGCCCACCAAACTGCAAACACAGAACAAAAAGGACAGAGTCTGCCATAAAAACCTTCCAGCCCAGATGCAAAGGCACAAGACAAGGAGAAGCCAGGTGGTCGGGATGACAGGCACACCAGGCACCTGACTGCTGTCAGGCTTCTCCTAGAGAAACAAGGGATTGAGAATCCATTAAAAAAAAAAAGGTGGTGCCAACCAAAAAGGTTTGTGTGTTGATGCAAGTGGTCCCCAGGTACACAAGGAAGTATAGAATAAAAATAGCATGCCAACATGTGAGTGTTGACTAAATCCTTGTGCCACTGCCTGTCTCAAACAGGACACAAGGTCGTGATAGCACACAAAACACAGGCTGGGAAAGGGCTCCAGCATTACTGACAGAAAAAATGAGCAATTGATTCTGATGTGACAGAGAAAGGGAGGTTAGCTGAGAGCAGGCAAAATGTTCCAAGCCACAGGTTATGGAAAATATTTGGGCAGGAGATGAGAGTAAATGGAGATTAGAAAATATGTCACCTGCCAAGAACAAAAAATAGAATATTGGGATGTCAAACCTGGTGACTTTCAGATTTGCACCAGGCTAACAAGAGGTGCATGTTAAAGCTCTCATCTAAAAATCATACTAGAAGTAAGATGATGCTGAGATATAAAAGGCAATCAAAACTGAGAGGAGATCAAGGTTATAGGCCAAGAAACAGTAAAGAGATGCTACTCCCCACAGCTACTAGGAATACTGTACCTGGCAGTAAAGGAGAGGAGATGAAGAGCTCTGCTTTAACCCCTTTGAAATGATACCCAATGGCAGGTGAAAATTAAACATTTCCTGCAGAATAACACCATTGTTAAAAAGGATACGAAGAAACAACCAACACTGCTATCAAGGTGTTAATTGTTTCTTACAAAAATACCTTTCAAAGAGGGAAGCTGTTAGAGAGCCTACTGATACCTCAACCACAAGCTGCACTGTTACTGACAAAGGAGGGCAAGCTTCCTCTTGCAATCCACTTCACAGGGACCAGAAATGTGCAAAGCAGCTCCTACCCACACCTACTTTAACTAAGATACACTTCCTTCATGTTTTCCAAGCAGCAATATCCTCAAGCTCTTTCTGGAGCTGAAGAAAACAGGGTACAGCATCCTTATCATGGTTTCGTGATAAGACACTCAACAGCATCAACTGCTTCTGCATGATATGAAGTTACACTCAGGGATTGTTATCATTGCCTCCAAGAGCACCATCCCACTCTGTTCCTCAGGAAAAGATGGCATTAATTCCATGAATTCAAGCAAACTTTAGAGGAAAACACCATAAATGCAATTTGTCAAACAGACAGTCATAAATACCTCCTAAAATCCAGGAGACCTGAGGCAGCTAGATAACAGATTTTAGTAGTTGAATAAATTAAACAAATGGCATCCCCACAACAGTTTTTCTTACACTTTGGGCTTCATCTATACAGCACACTAAGCAAAACAACAACAGCAAAAACAACCCCCACCCCACAACCCCCCGCCCCCCCCCCCCCCCCCCCCCCCCCAAAAAAAAAAAAAGAAAGGAAAAAGAAAAGGAAAGGAGAATAGCATAGGTTCCCTGTGATGGCTTTTGGTTCAGTAAAGCAAAGGTTAGCTTAATACAACTCGCCTTTCAGGAAATATGTGAAGATTACACCATATGTAACAATGGACTGGAAAGGGAGAGGGATATGATGGAAAAATGGTAGACAGGTGGGATTAAAACATTCACAAGGGGAAGGGAGCAAGTGCCATTCTACTTTTATCTATCTACAGTTCTGACTCCAGATAATACCTAATTCTCCTTTATGTGAGTTTAAAAGAAACGTTTTTCCACAAGCCATATGAAATCTAATGTTCATGCAATATATACAAAAGTGCTCCTAATGCCTAGCAAAAAAAAAAAAAAAAAAAAAGTTAGGAGCTTGGGAATTAAGCATTAATTTTCCAACACAAAAAGAACAAATTATCATGCTTTAAAACCCACACAGTTTTGTGCATCTCTAAACACACGCCCACGCTGTACTGTACATACAGGAAATTCTCATTAAATTAAATCTGAGTCCATTTGTGAAGCTTACAGTGGCACCACAAACAAAGTAAAAGGTATTTTGGAAAGTTCTTAAATAATTTCGGAACAACAGAATAAGTGGTGTCACCAAAGTGCAATAATGTTATTTTTGAAATTGGAAGAAATATTTAAACCAGTGTGTTCTTTACCAACCGCAGCAGAAGCCACATTGTTGTCCTGAAAACAGATTTGTAGGTGTTTCTGTCTGTACCTAAGTCCAAGAAGGTATTCTAAAGGCTTAAATATAGTCATTTGTCTTACCATCAGAGGTAATCAGACATATTTGCTACAATATTTATGTTATCTTCCCACGCAAAGAGAAAGGATTGTTCTTACTGAAAGATATTTTCAAAGGTAACTTTCACAGAGAGGAACTAAAGCAGTGACTTTCACAATGTTCTCAATTATTTGGAAATAATTTGAAAATCACAAGTGGGTTCTGAAAAAACTTGAATAAAATATTTAATCAGAATATGAATAGGAAGAAAGGCTCTGCATTTCCAATATTCCTTACACTGAGAGGTTTATGGTCAATCCCAAGGAGCAAATGAGTCTTATTTTGTATGTTTATATTTTTGCTACTAGTTATTGTTTCTTCCTTTTCACTTCATGCATGGCCCAGTATTTCTCCATTTCTTACAAGAAATTTTATTTTCTTAACAAAAGCCTTTCGAAACAAAAATAATGTGATTTCTCTGTTAATCCAGGCTGACCAATCATCTTTGCAGTTACACCCTCCTTCACATACAAACCACACAATCTCCACCAAAACACCTGGCTAGGTACAGAAGAAAATTCACATAATCTTAATGCCAGGCAGCATGTGTGAATATTTACAGATTTTTATTAATTATGCTATTAATTAAAACAATCAATTTGTTAAGGTCCTTGTGATTTCCAGTATTAGACCAGTCACCTGTATCTTCCAAGTTTTATTTTCTCTAATGTCTGGCAGAATATTATGTTGAAAAGAGATATTTAGGACCAAGTCAATGAATGGCAGAGAATTTAGATGCAAGATAAACAGATAATAGGACAACTAAAAGGAAGATCAATAACTTTCCTAACTGAAACTCACTTAGTACTTTAAATTCACATAAATAAATAATAGAAATTACTATTACCCCTGGCATTTAATACCCGTGAAAGAACAGACCTTACTTCAGATTTCAAAGTGTAACAAATGGATTGATTCTCTATTATGAAAAAGAAGATAGGCACTTCTTGGTTGAAACAGAGTCTTTAGGAGTCCCAAAATAGGTGAGAGTGCACAAGTCACTCAGGCTACATACCACTGAACCTTCCTGCACCAAGATGCAGGTCTTTGGGACTAAACAGATATAGCTGAAGAAACTAAGAACCTAAGGTATAAATCTCAGAAATTCAGGACAAGAACTGGCCAAAGACAATAGCAAGAGGCCTGAGACTAAAACCTTAAACCCAGGGTAAAAGTCAAAAAGGATAATTTTCATATTCCCTTGCATCCCTGAACTGAACTGTTTTTGGAAGTATCTCTTTCCAGAGTAGGGGGAGGGCTGCATTGTTTGGGCTTTTATCTATAAAATACTGTGAAAAGTGTAACACTCAACCAGACAGCAACAAAACTGCTCCACAAGGATGCATAAACCAAGGCCATAATTTGCAGGACAACAAAGGCAAACTGACTCTAGGTCTGCTCTTGTGTATCAATTCAGCAGTTCCAAGCTGTTGCAGACACTTGTATTGACTAAAAATAACAGGATTGCACAGGTGTAAGTGGAGGGAAAATATACAATGAAAAATATCATTTAACCACAGCAACATCATCAAAGTCGCAGCACCACTGGATTTAGAGTTCCCAGAAGTACATTTAGGGCTGGTAGTTTAGGAAACACATATTGTTACCTGTCAACTGAGAATATTTTATATGAAAATCAATGAAATATGGAAACTGAACACTAAGATGTCATAGATAGAAGTCCAATGCTCAGCCTTGGACTTTCATTCTCTGAATATAGTACTGACTGAAGGAAAGGCTTGCACACAGAGGTGAAAGAAAAGAGAACAGAAGGTTCCCAACACAGAAATTATACTTGGGCTTTGACCAGATTCAAGATGTTTAAAGCTTCTGTAATGTTTCCTTCTTCAAAATATGTGGGAACACCAGAAATTAATGACCTCCCAGCAGCCCTGTTGAACCAAGTTTGCCTTCCCCATACATCTTCAAAAACAATATAGGCTATATTAAAACTGGTTTCTCCTGTAATAAGAACAAACCTGAGAGCAACAGCAGTGGAACATAAAACACTGTAAGATAACTAAGGGATCACCATTAAAACAGTTTTTGTCATTCTTTATTACCTCTCCAAAGACTTCAGAAGAAGACAAAGCTTTCATAAAGCAAATACAAAGCTTTCAGAAAACAATACCAAGGATAAATTAAATTTTGGATTTACTGCTAGGCATAACCATGAAGCATTAACAATGTACAAAATTGCATTTAAAGTTATGAAGAACATGACCAATCTCCAGTGTTTTTTAAAGAAATTAGGCAATAATTTTATTCTAAGTGAATGTTCCAGAGGGTAAATGACTTCTGCAGTGCAATAAACGGTACAGCAAATTGAGGAGTATATTTTAAAAGTAGGAGCAATTTTCCTTCCATAACCTTCACTTGAAAGAACATTATTGCTATTTTATTAAATAGACTAAATGAAAAATAAATTAGAAGGCATTTTATGGGGTTTAAATACACTTAATATCACAGTAAGATATGTGGATTTAAATGGCAACTTTCTAAATTATACCACACTAGAAGCATAGAATATACAGAACAATTTAAAGAAATAATGCATCCTGACAGGACAGTTACTATTGTTACCTAGGGGACCCATTAAAGATATCAAAGATCTATTCTATCTCTGTTTATGTAACTCAAAATTCCGCTTCATAAAAATCCAAGATTTTTGTAAGTTATTGCTTCCCTGCTAATAAAAGTGGCTAAATCAAATACCTTCAGGACATACAGCATGCACAAACTTTTTATGGGGGGAAACAGTTAAATAGATTTTGCATGGCAATCTGATGCATTTCCCAACCAGGACAAAGTACCTGCTACTGATATGCCAAAAAGTTGCTGAGCAAGGTTATTTTCTTATTACTAGGAGAGAGATTGAGTTCTCAGAAAAAATGAAAAGAGTTTTTGCTGTTACAAGATGTTCTACAGCACAAAAATAAGCACAAAATAATTACTGAAATAGGCCTCCTATTAAAACAGCACAGAATAACTATTTTTTTTTTTTGCCAGGATTTAGTGGGGATATCAAAACTAAAGTTTTGCTTCATTGCAAGAACAATGCCTGCTATGTTTACCAAACTTGTAGGTAATTTAGGCATTCAAGTTTCCATTTACTTAAGTTTATTTTCATAATGCAGTTAATAATCTTATTTAAAAAAAAAAATAACATAAACAATGAGTCTCTCCACTAAGCCTACCCTAAAAGGGAGTTGATGCCTTATACAGAAAGAGAAAAAACCACTGTGGAGAGGCAAGGGAAGCACTGCCAATGTACAGTATTGTTTTTCCTCACCCTGAACTGAGGCCCTGAGGATTCCCCAAGCAGCTACAAGCCTGTAACTTGACTCTGGAACAGTTGTGGAGGTTGATGGCAAAGCTAGGAGCCCTCAGGTGAAGAACTGCGTGGCCAGGCACAGTTTGCCTTTAGCATGTGTGAATATGGAATGCAGTGTCATGGTGTTTTACATTCTCACATAACACTCCCTGCATTTCTTTACGAATGTACACTGAAATGCATTCTTCTCCTTTTTTATATTCTGGCAGTTCGAGACTCCCTCTTGGCTTCTGTTTATGAATTTTCTTGGCTGAAAGTTCTCATATGATGTTTTGAGAAGTGGCATAAATGTGAATATTTATTACTTGAGCTACACACAGCGAGAAGTCATATGCAGAACCATGTTCAAAAATACTCACTGCTCATGAAAAGGCTCTACCTCTGACTACTCCCAGGATTCTTCCTTGATGGTGCTATCAGTGTTTTGCTGTCTCCCATGAGGACATTCAGCCTACTTTTGGCCCAATCCCAATTATGCAGAAAGGGGCAGATCTTCACCCTTTTAGACAAACAGAAGGCTACCCTTTTTGACAAACAGAATGCTTTCTCAGTATTTGAGTACCAAAGAAAAACATTCACAGCTGTAAAAACAGATATTAAACCCAATAAATAACGCAATATGCTCAGTCAAACTTTAAGGGAAAAGCATGGGTCCACTGCTTTTTCCCTTTCTGCTTTTCCCCATTGTTTTAAAATCACTAATGCACTCTCAAAAAAAAGTGCAACACCTGCTGGAAGGCAGGGAAGGACCAGGACAATTAATTAACCCTGGAATAGTTTTTGTAGCCCTTTGCCACTTGGGTGTCATCACTCTGCCACCAGCAACACAAAGCTGTCACACACAGGCTGAGCTCCAGGGCTTGCAGAGTCCTTTGCAGCAAAGTCAAATAATACCTTTGGAGAAATGGACAAGTAGAAAGTGAGAAAACTTTATTACAATTATTTTAGCCTAAAACCTCTTAAGATACCATGATATTCAAGACAGGCTGACTGAATCTGGCAGGAATCTTTCCACAGATCTACCCCAGGTCTTTTGAGCCTTTTGAGCTAATTTGAGGACCAAATTTTTCTGTGGGACAAACTCAAGTAAAATCTGTAATAATTAAGACTTCTCCAGAATCCTGGTTCAGAAGAGTGTGTTACCTGTAAGTTTCAAAGTTCAAACTCATTCCTAAATCTGGGTTAACTGTACTGCTTTCCAATTTCACTGGTAGAGCATTTATATCATATTTCTTGCAAACCAAAAACTGCTCCAAATCTTTCAGAGTTCAGACACGATCTGTGCTTCACAAGTGTATCTTAAACATGACTTCAAAGCTGTCACAATACTTTCCAAGCCATGAATATAATTCATACATATGTCAGGAAGATGATGGATTATCAAGCTTACATTTGTAAAGTATAAGCATAAATCTTTTCTAAGATATGTGCACTTTTTAATTGCTATTTGCTTTTTAAAATTTCAAGGGAAAGGTGTAGTTCTAAAACAGGAAGACTTGAATATAAATAGTTCTTTGCACATGAATGCAACAAGCTGTCCCCTGTCCTGCAAAATCTCTGTGGTCTGCAGTGCCAAGGGCAGATTTCCCTGTGCTGACACAGAGTTTGCAGCAGCAGATGTCTCATCCTTGTTTTCCAAATTAATCTGGCATAGTGAGTAAAGGATGCAGTCTGAGAGGGGAAAAAACTAAACCAACTTTCTAAGGTACTTTTGTTACACACAAGTTATTGTTGGCTTGTTTGTTTGGTTTGTTATTTATGTTCCTTGGTAATCTATGCACTCTGTCTTTTTCTCCAATAAATCTCTCTTCAGGATTAAATCTTGTCTATGATTCATAACAACTATTACTTAAGAAATTATGGCCAAACTGAGTGGCACTTGCAGAAAACTGATATAATTTATTTATTGACACCAATAAGTAATTTTTGAAACTGTCAAATCATTCTAAATGATGGTCTTATTTTGTAATGCTCAACTTGGTCATTTTGCTCCTGTCCTCCTTGTTTTTAGTGCCAACTACTGCATTTTTTCTTGAAAAGTACTAAAAAAAAAGGCAGATGGCCCAGTCATAGGCAAAGGCAGTTAAACAGAATAGATCATGACAGCTCATTTTTGACTGGGGACATTTGGTACTATCATGAATGCATATATTGGCTACCAACACAAAAGGGAGGGGGGAAACAAAACCAAGTATAAAAAGCTCCCTTCCTCCCTTTCCCCAAAATAAATGGAAAAACAACCCTCCTCAACAGAACCAAGAAAAAACCCACCAAAACAAAATAAACTAACAAAAAAAAAAAAAAAAACCATAAAAAAACTAAAACCTTCCTTCTTTCAGATCAAAATGGTTACAGAAACTCTACAACCTACTCAAGTCATGTGAATAGCATAACTAGTTAATTTCTTAAAACACAGATGAAGACAGGCAAAGAAACATATTTTCCCACTTTTTAAAATCAGATTTTGAAGCCAAAAACAAGCATGTATTCCCTTTTTGAGTGGCAATAATTGAATATGCCACCACAATGATACTCTTCCCTTTGCTCTTTGATCAAAACTGAAGAAATGCCTTGTTGATTAAAAACCTTCACCTCAAACTTATATCCATGAAAATGGCAAAATTAAATATTAAAAGTTTCCCCAGAAACTGGGACATGGTCTATCATGTATTTATCAAAATAAGTTATTTAGAGGCACAAATACAGTCACAAATACGATTCTGTGCTACAACAGTAGCAAGTGGGCTGAGTTGCATCAGAGGGGAAAGTCTGAATTTCCCTTGGCATGGAAATTACTAGAAATAAACAGCAACAAAGTTGCTGCATAGAAAGTCATTTGCTTTGTCATTCAATAGCTATCTATTTTGAAAACAAACCCTATTAAAAGATCACTTGTACTCCAGCTTGATTGATGAGTTGTCACTTTTGTTACCCTTTTACTGAACAGCAGACCAATAAATAAAGAGTGACTTTGAGTGACAATAAACCCAGAATTTAAAGTAAATTAGAGGAAAATAATCTGTATAGCTAAGAGTCAAAACAAACACCAAGGTTTGATTTCTCTTCTCCTCTACTCCAAAACTGGGATGTAATTAAATTTTGTAATGACAGTTCTGAACTCAACCATCTGCTTTTTTTCCCCCCCTCATTTTTCTTAAATTTCCATGTAGACTTTGACACTCATGTTCCTAGGAGTAAAGCAAAGATGAGATTTCCTGTGTGGTGACTATCTCCAAAGGAACAATGTCTCTGATGGGGATCTCCAGGTCACAGCACCTACTTAGAGAAAACTGACTGCAATGGCGTAGGTCAAAAAAAAGCACTTAGATGTGCAAAGATAAGCAGTAGGCCTAGGGGGGTCCAAGTGTTTTTGATCTGCCACTGAAACTGCCTTTGGACTGGTGGGTCCTGGCTCTTCATACTTCAGAAAAATTGAAGACTGAAGAAGATACAAAAGGCAACATCAAATGGGAGCCTAAAAAATCAGAAAAGCATGACATAAAATGAAAATCAATCTGTTTTGATGATCTAAAGGAACATGAAGGAGTGACTTGATTACAGTCTTTAAGAAATACATGAAGCAGAAAAATTTGATAATGGAAGAATCACAAATGAATGGCCAAAACCTGAAGTAAGATTAATACAGTCTGAAAATAAGGAGGTTATTTTTAACACTGGAGGCAATGAACCACTGAAGCACCTTATCATGGGCTGACATCAGCTCTGCAGCACTAGAAACATTAATGTTCAGCCTGATGTTTTTCAAAAAGCACAGATTTTTAGTTAAGAAATAACTTCTTGAAGAAAGGTCCCTGGTTAGATGGAAACAATGACTTCTTACAAACTCCAGGACTGAATCTAGAGACATGATTGGTGGGGACAGAAGGAAAAACAACTGGAGTGAAGGGGTCTTGATGAATTTACAGTCCTGCATGCTGAAACCTCAAAGCAGAACAGATGGTAAGAAGGTAAGATAAATTCAGTTTTCAGCAAGCAATATAAAAAAAAACCCAAAAAACCAAAAATACCTGTGATAGTATCTACATCGTAATAGTTTTATTTGAATGTATTTCAAATTTCAGTGGCATCCCCTGAATGGTTTATTTTTGGGGAAAAAAGGAAAAAAAAAAAGGTAGCTTAATTAAATTCTATGAAGTCAAAAATTTGAATTGACAAAGAAGGCCAAAACCAACGTGTGTTGTCGAGGCAACATGGGCCAAATATTGTCCTTAATATCTGTTTGACCTCACTCACCACTGATAATATTAGACATTGGTACAGAATACTGATACATCTCACTGTAATTTTAATCTGCAATGAGAAGCAAAAGCAATGCCTATAAGCAAAGATAAAAATCTCATGTTTAAGAAATGCAATGCAATTTTTATTTTGATTTTTACTTATGCCAATCAATCAATACTCAATATAACCCCTGGATGTCGGTGTCAGATGCAACACAACACTGGTAAGGCAGTGTTATCTCTAAGGACCCAATTTAATTTTTAGCAGTTTAGGGTTTGATGAATGTTGGAACTTAAGCAAAAATGGGGTACCCTCCAGCAAACTCAGTCAGATAGTTTATTACAGCATTAATAACTCCATCTTTGTCAAGTAATTAGAAAGTAAAATGTAGAAAGGTAATTGAAAAACATATCTTCATGAGCAATTCAGCTTCTAAAAGAAAGAACAACTTTACACAATACAGAAAAAGGAGGAGGGGTATTTTTCTAACTTGTTCAGGCACTCAAGTAAGCCAGAAATAAATTCAAAGGCACTTAACATACAGAACAACAGACATATCAAATGTACTTCCACAGTCTGGAAAAAAAGATTTAACCCAGACCATTAAAATTAGGGGTTGGGGTGAGCAGGGAAAGGAAATACAAGGACAAAATTAGTGTTTAGGGCACAATGTTTGCATCAGAATCCTGAAGCATTCACCAACTTTTGGGTTTTTTTCGCTGTGAGACATCAGCAGTGCTGGACAGCAAATACTTCTGTGTTTTCTAATTGTTTACTGCTACAACAAACTAGAATAAGCACAAACCTGCAGCTATATTGTTGTCAGAGAACTGTTTTTCCTCTCTCCCACTTCCCTCTTTACTTTAGAAGAGAATGACTGGCAAAGGCAACTGGTATTAATCTCTCTTCAGCACTACACTGTTCCAGTTGGTCTGGAACATAAGAAAATCCTTGGAGTAATTCAAGAACAGGTGAATAGAAGAACTCCCTATATTACAAAACAGATTCATTTGTATCCAGATGTTCTTAAACTCCCCCAACTACAGCTGCTTCTTAAGAAACTACAGATTAAAAGTAGCACCCTAGAGCTTTTCTACTGAAGTTTTTGCTACTTTATGGCTTTAATCACAGTTTTCACAGCTGATTTTCAGAGAAACTACTTGTAGTTTCCTACTACTTCTCTAGATAATGAAAGTTCACTGACTCTCCCTTATATCACAAAACAAATTCAGAGCCTACAACATGTCAAGGAAATCTGCAAGATATCTGTTCTGAGATCAGCTGGAGAAGAAGAGGAATTCCTTCAGGACCACTGCTTATTTTCATTTTACTTCTGACTCACAAAGTAAACCTCCTAACTAGGAAAATGACCAACTTGACAGTCCTGTGGTGGATTTCACTCTGGCTGGCAGTGCCCACCCAGGCACTCTCTCACACCCTCTACTCCATAGGGCAGGAGAAGAAAGTGTGATGGAAAAGCTTGGGGATCAAGATAAACAGGGAGGTGATTTACCAGCTAGCATCACAGGTAGAAAGGCATGACTTGGGGAAGATTAATTTAATTTATCACTTATTAAATCTAGACCAGAATGGTGAGAGGGAAAGACAAAAGAAACCTACAAGACACCTACACCAAATACACATCCTAAAGGCAAACATCAAAGAAAAGCACAGTCTCTGCATGTCAGACAAAGCCATAGGTCTGTGATTGCTTGGATGTGACACTTGGACAAGCACCAAGTGCCCCATCTCAGCTAAATGACAAAATCCAGATGCTATTTGCATAATCACAAATTTCAGTCTTCAGTTTTTGGGACATGGTTGCATATCTCTTCATGGCCTACAATAAACAGCAAAATACAGTTTCTCTCCTGAGCAAACTGGTGAGGAGACAAAGGCCTGGAAACAGGAGTCTCCTGAACTGGCAAAAATAGGAAACATTCCATCCTGTTGGTTGAGCATTTGGGAACAGTGGAAACCATCACTGGTGCAGTGAGTGGAAAGTTATGTCCATACAGCCAAAGGCTGTTTCTACCTGAAAAAGTTCCATACCCAGGTGTGGGAACAAACATACAAAAATACATCAAATGTGGACAACAGCCTTGCATATAGAGTACAGTGTGAAAAAACAGTCTGGAAAATGAGACTGCATTACTGAACATAACCGAGATATGACCCATCAGAGGAGGAAAAACATATGAAAGTCAACTTGAGAGAAATGATTCATTTCTATGAGGTAAACTGAACATCTAAAATTGATATATTTCTAATTAAAAGTCCAGAGGAATTAATCAATTGTGTTTCTAGCCTGACCATTAGTTCTTCTCTGTGCTTTTCTTAATGGATTTGATTGCCAGTGCTATCCATGTAAGGAGCTTCATTACTCTGTTGTTTTAATAAAGTGGTGTGAAGACTTACTGCCCTTCCCAAGCTAGTGAAGAAGATTTAAAGATGAAAATCAACCTGAAGTTAAAACATGTAGACTTATAAAAGAGCAGCATCATAATACATGAAAGAAAATTATTTACATGAACTATGGTTTTTTTAAAGCCAGGCACTATATAGCACTAATTAACTGAGTACAGCTATCTACAGTATCTCCAACATTCCACTTCCACAACTGTGTTTTATGAAAGACAAAATAAGAAAAAAATAAACCAGAACTGTCTATGCAAGACCAAAAATCTGTTTTTTATATTCCATTATCTTTGGAATAATATCAGGTCTGCTCAGCCCACAACTGTTACACCTCTGTGTCCTAAGACCTCACTTTTAACTCCCAAGTACATCCAAATGGATTTCCAAATTAATCATTTTTTTCAACTTGATGCCAATTTACAGCTGAATTTCTGATCCTTCTCTCTTCATGTAACTATGAGGTACATTCACATATTTTTTTGCACAAGACATGATAAGTAGAGAGCAGTTGTTTGTACTTCTATTTAACAGTAAGATTTGCTGTCTTAGAAATTTCTTGCAGAGAAAATGAAATGACAAAAATACGAGAATTTAAGTATATGTAAAAAAATGCCCTTTTTTTTCAGATTACATGTGCAAGCGTAAGTGCAATCAAAAACAGATCATTCAACTACATGGAAACCCACCCAGGCCTTCAAAGCATTTGGAAATAGCTGTAGCAGGAAGGTGAGAGGACAAACCAAAGCACTCATCTATTCTCTTCCTAATGACCTGCCACTACTACAGTTGCCAGCAAATAATCCCCTGGGACAGTCATGTTGTTGTGTTTAATAAATTCTTTAAATTGGCTTTGGTTTTTTCAGCATTACTGAATTACATTTGAACATGTTTGAGCCCTCCAATGTCAGCCCTGAAACCTCACAGTACACATAAAACTGCCAAGAAAAGCTAGAACCATACAAAACAATAGCTCTGATATGAAGATTAAGGTAAGCAAAAGGAAGTGAGAATACTTTTCTTTCCACCTTTCATCAAGAAAACAGAGGGAAGCCATCTTCTTTAAAAATAATTGTTTGCTAGTCACATGTGAATGAGTACCTGAGCATTATACAACAAACTATTCTCCAGTTTAAGTATTATGAGCAAAGAAAATTCATCATATACCCAGCTCAAGCCTCTAATGCCTCCAGCAGTGACCATGAATTACAATTCCTGTAATCTTTCCTGTAAACAGAATAGAACAAGTCTTATTTCATATTATTGTAGTGTGTATAATATGCGTAAAGGAACAAAAAAATCAGTTATTATCTCTCAGTCATTTATCCCTCAACTAAAATTTTATTTTTGCACTTGTTTTCATAAAATCCATTCTTCTTACCTGCCATGACTCAATCATTGCTAATGTGTAGTCTTGTTTTTTTTACTTGTTTATATAAAAAGTGGCTATAAAAACAGCCAAGCCCATGCATAGCACCAAGCTTGAGATTCAGAAGACCATATTTCATAATGGTAAATACATTTCCACTGTATTGATATTTTTTCCTTTGCATCCAGTGAGCTATCCTTTTCCCTGCAACTCTGATTATCCTTTTTATTCCTTGGAGTGTTTTAAGTAAAAGCAACTAAGGCCAAGTCTATTCTAATGAAATGAGGGAAAGCTTTGCCATCAGCCTTAACATAATCATGAAGCAGCAGTTAGTAAATAAAAGCTGAGGACCTTTTTCTTCTCTGTATATTATTCAGGCTTCATAGCATGCCAAACATTTCTGTATTTCTGCTGTTTTCTTAATATATTTATACTTTTCTGCAAATCTGCAATGTCTTGCTGTAATGACCACCATCTGCTTTACTGTAATTTTCTTTTACTGTATAATGCACCTGTGTATTGAGTAGGTTATGCTGTAACAGAGCAGGTTAGTGGAGGTGCACTTAGGGGAAAATTGGATATTGCCTTGTCCTGCTTCTGCACTTTGGGCCATGGTGAGGCTTCTGGAGAGAGCAAGGATTTCCTGGGGACTGAGATGCAAGAAGAGTGAAGTGAGGGGAGGAAGGAGGACTGGGAAGGGAAATTTACAGAGAAAATGCAAATCTGGACAGCAGAAATGGCTGAGAGAAGTGAGAGGCAGACAGGCCTTGGAGGTGGTAGATAAAAACTTTTCTCTGGAGGGGAACACAAACATTGTTCTCTAGCCAAGAACCACTGGGGAGAAAACTAAGCCTGGAGGCAAGGCTGTGGTTGTACCAGAGAAGGAGTGGAAAGACTGCAAGAGGAGAGAAATCAGGCAAAGTAAAATTTGCAAATCTTGGCTATCAGTTTCTGTTTACATGAGGTTAATTTTAAAGGATTTTTTTCCTGCTTCAAAATATTAATTGCTATAATTTATACTCATGATGAGTCTGGCTTTCGGATTTAAAGCTATATTTGTCATTTGGGAGCATTTCCTACAGAGGAGTGTTTAGGCAAATCCATACAGAAGATAGAGATGACTCAGTCTCATCACACCTACAGAATGACAAATATTTGTAAGACTTTTCCATCACAAAATATGAACCCATGAGCTCTCATCTGAAGACTGAGAAGCTTTATTACCCACATAAGTTGCACTGCTGCTTGCTCCCTGTCTTCCAGAGATACCACAGCTCTGCCAGGAAGCCTCCCAAAGTCACAACCCTTGCATGCAGAATTTGCAGTCAAGCTTGTAAAATTTATTATGTATGCTCACTGGAGAGCCAGTTCCCTAAAAAGGGGTTTGTCTATTGTAAGTTTTAATTTCTAGGACACTTCCCCTATTCTGTTCAGTTCTAGTCTCCTTGATGACTTACTGTTATTATGTAGAACTCCCAGGATCTTTCCTGCAGGCAGCGCTTGATCTCTCTCATAATTTCAGCAATAGTAGCAGCTTATTTTCATAATTAAAAAACTGTTCTAGTTTGTCAAGCACTTGGATGAAATTTGTGTTTATAGAAGGGTATTCTCTGGAACTTTATCTGTGTTTCAAGAAATTCACTCTGAAATATTTGGTAAATACACAAAAAAATATCAGAGTTCTTTGGTAAGTACAGCTTATTTTTCTCTGCTAAATAGAAGGGTTTTTCAGTAAAAGGGGAGGATATGTATAAACAAATGCAGAACAACTTTAGATGTGATCTATTTTATAATTTCTCTGCAAGATTAATTAGTACATTACTTAGATGCTGGCCACATCCATCCATCCATTTTCCAGTCAGATCCATGGCAGTTTTTGAAGGAAGCTTTGGCCTTTTACCTCTGCCTGCCTTCCAGAAGGGAAATGGAAATTATGCTGCAGAGTTCCCACAGTCCAGATACCCACTGCCCATCCAATCCCCTTTCAGTCAACCTGCTAAGCAGCTGAAAGTACCTGCCAGAAAGAAAAAAACAGGCAAGCACCAATCTGTGAAAACTAAGTAGTAGAAACTGGTCACTGTATTGATATGCTTGCAAGAGAACCTGTGGAAAACCATTACAAGGGAGAGATTCCTGAAGGCTTTGGACTGAGATGTTGAGACAGGACTGCTCCCCTACAGTTTCTGCCAACTAAATACTCCCCAATGGGTAACATCACTTGCATGCACAGCTTTTACAGAAGGAACTGATTAAACCTCTGATAATTCAAATATTAATCTAATCAAAAATTCCATTAACAAAGGATGTTGGAGTGGTGGTGTATTACAGATTAATCAGAACTCATTACAATTCTCTCCCGTGGTGCTAATGATTCATTGGTCTTTCAGTAGAAAACTAAGGGATATCTCTAGCAGCTCACAGGAGTTGTCTAAAAAAAAATTATTAGTCTTGCTCATTCTGGCAAAAAATACTGGTAAAAAAGTGTTTTATCATACAAGGGAAATACCATACTGAAAACTAACCATGTTTATAGCACCTATCACAGTGGCCACAAGCACACAGAAAAATAATCTAATCATTGACCTCTCTCAAAAATTAAGAACTCATTCAATACTCCCAGAAATCTCACAAAAGCCATAATCATACCAGAAATCAGCAGAAAGAAAGGGGGCAGTAGGAAAACATATGTGCAAGTTCAGCTTTCCCAGTGTTTAGTTAAATAGTGGAAGGAAGAAACATTGAACATATGTTTTGCATATGGGGGGAGATGTTAATTCTTTAGTTTTCTGAAGCAATACACATTTGACTGCAGTGGCAAAGCTTTTAATAGTGGTGGAGGCATTTAACCTGAGTTGCAACCCACTCAATCTTCTGCCATGTAATTTATAATCCTTCAAGGCACAAGTTCTTTGCACAAGAACAGGCAAGAGATGCCTTGCAGATTTTGTCATTGTTTTCACTTTCCTGCTTCACAAAGTGTCAGCTATGCAATAAAACTAGATATTTTGTGGCTGATTAAACAGGCTGTGGTATGTACAGGTACTGCTCCAGAGTAGTGGTGACAGTGACATGAATAAAGGTGATTTGATCTTCCCTGAAATGCATTACAGAAAAAATAGAATGATAGCATGAATCAACATTATATTTCATTTTTCAACAATGACAATATAGAAAATTGTATTTGTTACCTTTCTTGTTTACTTCTCCATCCACAAATATTTGCACTTTCAAATGTTACCTTCTGGTATATGCAAAAATAGTAAATAGTGTATCAGATAAGAAAATACACATTCTGTAGACTTTACTCAAGGACAAAACACAGGCAAGCACCAAAATTAATGATGTACAGGAGACATGACTGGATACCTGTTTTGATCTTTCATGGACATACACCTGCCAGTTGCATGGAGCAAGATAGAAACTACAGTTTTATAGGGCATAAACCACATCAAAGTCGAGGCAGAGCTGAAAATGTCACTGAATGTAAAAAGGCCAGATTTTCTGTTCAGAAGATATGCAACACACAGCGTGTCCTGTCACAGGCAATTCTTTCTTGCTCTCACAGACAATTCTTATTGTGACACCAATTAACATAGATGCTGAGGAATGAGGGAATTTAGAGTCTAGCAAAGTTTAGCAGATGAACAGACTAGGATGTTCTGCTCTGTCTTTGCCAACCCTGATTTCTCCAAATTTTTCAACCATTTCACTGAACTCCAACTTTTATGGGAATAAGAGAAGAAAACAACAGGAGATATCCTAAGTAAACTGAGTTTAACCTTAAGCAAAGAAGCAGCTGAAAATAACCTACATCAATCTTACATTTAAGAGACAGAACCATACCCAATTAATTTTAATTAAGTTATTCCATTAGCACCGATTTCCTCTGACACTGCAGAGCACGACCTCCTCTGTGCTGTGGGTTAGCAGCGGGGCTGAGCTTCCATCATAACAAACCACCTCACTTAAACTTCATTACATTGTTGCACTAATGGAGTGGAAAGGATAAAGAGAGCATCTTACACATCTTCTGCCAGTATCTCTGCCCTCAGAGAGGTTCTGCCAGTTCACAAGCTCGCATGTTGTCTGCTACAATAATTTCTGCATAAACTTCTATCTTCTGTATAAATCATTTCTATCATAATATGGTAACAAGATGGATAAATCAGCAGGTCATTTTTTTGTTCTTGCCTTTCAGCTGCTCTATTCTAACCCACACAAGGCAATTCCTGCTTCCCTGCCATCCCACGTTCCTCTCCTTCCCAACCCAAACCTCTTCCCACCCTTGTCTGCATTTAATATTTTAAAACACTATGAAGACAGAATTTAAAAGAACACAAATGTAACTTCCCCTTGTATTGTCACCATGCAACACATTCCCAGAGCATTTATGCCCTTCAGGCAAATGAACTGTTTGCAGAAGAAAAAGCACATTTCTACCTCAAATTTCTTTATCCAATTTACTGAGAAGACAGCCAAGAGATATTTAAAGACAAGACATTTCCCTCCTTTTTCTTTCAAATATAATTACCCAGAACAGTGGCAGCTAATCCAGGCACTAAAAGGGTCCATAGATTTTAATAAGATCTCATGGATGAAGACAGCGTTTCCTGAAGCCTAGTAACCAATGTCACATTTTATAGCTCAATCTAAGGGTAGCTCAAGTCTATCATGAGACATTGCTTTAGACCACTCTGGACCTTCAGAGGTAATTTCGTTTGATCATTTGAATACTAAGCTTTAAATAGCAATGAATGCAATTTTGAACATACTGCATTCTTAAAAACAGTATCCAACAGGTAAATTATAGGCAGAACTTAATATTAAAGCCCTAGAGACTCTTCAAAGCCATTTCTCCTAAGAAATGAACCAAAACCTCCTGAAGTACCAGAGGTGTCAAATCTGCTTTCAGTAGAAACTCTCCACAGATCATTTCATTAAATCATCTGATCACTGGCTATTAAATAAAAAAGGAAATAATTTTGCAGGAGAGCAAAGAGGGAAAAAGAGCTATAATTAAGCATAGCAATTTAAAGTTGCACTCTTCACACACCATTACTGCCATTAGATGCTAGCAAAGTCACATGCCAGAACTGGTGAATAAGGAAAACAGGATACAGAGTTTTTCTGAAAAAGTTCAGCAAAGTTCATTTATGCCCAGACCTATCTGAATTGCTTGTTTAGCTTCATATGTGGGAATAGTGAAAACAAAAATGTTTATCCAGCTGTACCACTGGCCACTTCTCTCTATTTCCCCATCACTATTTAGTCTGGGATTACTGAATAAAGAACAAAAAATTTAGGATTTTGATTCATCTTTTGCTTGGGAAAAAAATGTGTTCTACCCTTCACAGAACTTGATCTAGTTTCAAATAATACCTATTATTTGCACATATATTAACAAATTGAAATGGAATTCATACATTTGTGGCATGACCTTGTTTTCCATTATACAGCTCTAGGTCTCAGAGGGCAGTGGCAAAGCATCATAATGTCTCCTACATTTTCATTAATAACTCAAGAGTGATGAGGGAGAAGAAAAGGAGAATTCAGCTTTGTGCAAAAAGGGAAAAGAAAGGTGACTGTCACGCAGAGAAAAGATTACAAATTTGTTAAAATGAATCATTTACAATTAGACAAAAATTCATTTAAATTAGGTTTTCCTTAAGTGAGTCCCAAAAACATACAGAAGCCACATTTTTAAAATCTTAAACAAGAATCTTTTGCCAGACTGGACAAGGCTAATGGCTCAAACCAGTAGGTTTTAGGGAGCTCTACCAGGAAGCATCTCCCCAGTTGTTTTGGACAATTCTTTTCTTCTAGTCTTTATTGTGTACCCTGAAAGATGGGTTTTATTTATTTTTCCTTTGTTTGTGGAACTGCAAGTGCTACTGAATACAAAAAAAAAGTCTTTGCAATATAGGCTGGTTCTGTTTTGCCTATGTCCATTATTGCAAAGCACAGGAGAGCAAGGAAGGGTCTACTAAATGGATGATGGCAATTTCTGTCTTCACCAAAGCTTTAATAGATAACTGAAAATAAAGCACAAGCTCTGTGGCACATCCCATTATACACCAACATATTGCTATAGAAAAAGTCATCACACATGTTGAAGCCATCCATTTTTTCAAGTATAAAGACTGAAAGTCCAAAGCTATTTTAGGAACCATTTGGGCTGCAGATATTCCTATGCACATGCAAGGAAAACCTCAACTTTCTATCCCAAGAAGCAGGAAACCAATACTGACTAAACACATGATTCCCTGTGTCAGAAATATCTCAGGATCCCAGTCACATGCAGAGCTTAGTAACTCTAAGCATAAGGTGGAGATTTTCAGAAATTTCTTAATACTAAGAAAGAGCTAATAAAAATGGCTTTTCTATAAGCTTAGACTTCCCTGCCAGCAGGAAGGTCTCTGCTGAGCACCCTAACCAGGGAGTGCAGAAACTGATTCCTGAAACTGCTCTGCACACAATTTTTCACAAGAGAGCTGACACGAGCTGCTATTTATAAAAACAGAGTTATCAATGCCCAGTCTCCTGGCCTCCTAGTCCCAGCTGTGTTTCCACTGAGCAGGAGACTTGCCTCTTTCTGGCTGGGTCTGTTTTCTCCTAAATTGGTGAACTCAACTGGCTTGCCAAGTGAGGTAGTGATCAATGGAGATCGTTCAGGGGCAGACAAAACAGGCCAGGTTAGGACAGAGGAGAGGAGGAAGCTGAAACCTTTCTTGCACATTAAACATCATCATCTCAGTCCCAGTACGTCCAGGTCTGACTGAGATAACTGAAAATCACTTCCTCAATTAATACCCACCTCCTGAAATACACCTGAGGAATGAAGACTGCAAGACTTACTTATTTGTTACCTGGCAGTTTCTGCATTTAGCTATATTTGCACAAAACAACTGCTACCAAGTTTTAGGGTATTTTACATCCCTTCTTCACAATTTTAACGGCTGTACAAGCATGTAACATACTGCTCTGGTCAATTCTGGAAAAGAATATTAAATAAAACTTTTTAACAAATCAATTGATAGATTTTTATGACAAAGCTACAAAGCTTGAATTTAGAGATGTGGAACTCAAATTCTGACCTAGGTGACTGGCTATAATTTATTCCTTCTTAGATACTGCAAGAGGATAAAACCCCCAACAATATATATAAGCATTGTGCTCAGTTCAAAACAGTTTAAAATTCTCAGCTACAGGTCAATAACCAACCACCATGATTAAACAACCCATGTTGAGTCTTGGCAAAACTGTTTCTGTGAGTTCTCATCTGCTTAAGGTCAATGATGCAGCTTCCATCAGCAAAAGGCCTGGGAAGGTGCCATTAGACCACCAAGTTGCAACACAGATCCAATTTCACAGCTGCTGGCCTAAGGTATATGGTTGTCATGTTATCTTCGCAACTTTTTAAGTAATTTTTCATATTTTAAGGACTTCCTGGTCTGTGCCACCATCACACCTCCACAAGATAATGCACACACCTGGATAGTCTAGTGACTCACTCCCAGTAGTGCTGTCTGCTTGACATGTATCAGAGAAAAGGAGGACATACGTGCTTAGTTATTTCTCACTTTTAGTTCATAGTTTCTATTTAGTTTGTTAAGACAGATTGACAAGCCAAAGAGACAGACATTTTATTCCCTCTCACCATGGCATCTAATCATACATCTAAATAGTGTTTGGGGCAGAAAAATGAAATTAAGGTTATGATGTGAGAAGGATGAGATTGAAACTTTCTGACCTCTGATCCTTTAAGCTGAAGAGTGATGTGTTCTCTAAATTTTGAGCCAAGGTACATAAAAGGAAATAATATGTTCTGCCACCCCAGTCTAATCATGCATAGTTAGGTGTTCCTAGCCATCAGCACTTTAGCATACTTGACTAGTGATGTATGAAGTAGGCCAACCCTGGAAATTGGTTTTCTTGCCCTGTGTCCAGGACTGGTGTAACCACAGGCCATAAATACTTAGGCTGTTCAATATCCTCTTACTTGTATTTTTTTAGAATGATTTATTCACGTAACCAGGTTAAAACTGCAGCAGTAATTCAGATTGGGGATTGAAAAGCTGTCTGACTTCAAGGCACTTGGGAGTTATTACCCATTTAGACTACAGGCAGAACAAGCCCTGTAGCCTGATTTGCTGACATTTGTCCAAAAAGGTTTCAGCACTGCTGTGTTAATCGACTGGCCTTGATCTGGGAAGGGGACAGAGCACAGATTTACTCCCTTATTTCACCATAATCTCAATTCCTACTTCCATTCTCTTTTGGACCACTTCAAATCTGTCACCAGAAATAATTATTGATACTGAAATGAAATGCTCCTGTTCATTCTGTTACCCAAAATGTTCCAAGAATTATGGTTCACAGAAATAAGCCATGAACTACAGAGTAAAATAAAATAAGGTTTCTAAGATAAAAATCCTGTTGTCAGACTGCCAGATATTGGCCACAAGTTGACCACAGAAAAAACAAAAGACACAGCAATAAAAAGAAGATGCTTGCTTCAAGTTTTCCTAAAGACAATCCATTCTCATTTTCAGGCACATCACATCTAGAATGCAATTGCTCTGAAATTTTTATAATTTCCAGACTATATTAAAAAAAGTGACTTGCCTGTCTTCCTGACAGAATCCTGCCAATTTTGAAAGCATAATTACTCACAAAATTCATGGCAACATATTAGTATTACATCCCCCCATTTCATGTACTAGACTAAGAGCTCTCCATGAGGTCACCTAAAAAGAATAATACTTGTAATAAATATTAATAAAAATAGATCTTCTTTTCTAGAAGATAGTTTTGATTCCTCACACTTGCAAAATAATACTACCAACTGTGTTGGGCAACAGTCCTAGGAAGAGCATATTTAAGGGAGCTGGAACATCAAAGAATATTCAGATTTATTATCCAGCATTAGCTGCTTTCATTGTTGCCTTAAAATTGGATGAACAACAGCCCATCCCTTTCCTGCCAGTGATAACCCAGATGTAGTCAAATTATTTCATAAATATGGGCCTAACAGCTTTGTCCACAGTTCTTGTTCTCCACTTTCCTAAGCAACCTGCTAATGCAAGTGTGGAAAAAAATGCAAAAACAGTGAAAGAAGTTAATTTATCTAGGAACAAAAGCTAACCTGACACACAAAAGTATGCTGAGAGACCCTTTACACCACTTGCCTGGATGCTGGGATGGGCATCTGGACCAGCACTTTGTATAATTTCTCCTTGTGTCATCACTTTCATATTGCTGACAGATGCAATCAGCATTTGCCCAAAAAGCAGATCATCTTTCAACACCATGGACACCATAGTCCATACACAGGTTGTGCAAAACTAGAATGGGGCAATGCATTTTATTTTGTAGAAATATTGCTCCTGCCTTAGTTTACTTCCCTGATACAGAGCTGGCTAGCTGTAGAAATTGTAACAGAAGAGGTGATGAAAGATGGTCCCATCAGAAAATTATTTCTTGAAATATCCTGTTTAACAGACATGAGATAGGAGGTTTCTGTCAATTTCTAAATCTGTGACTGACATATCCTTCATGTTAGCACAACTTAAAGAAAGGCATCTGGGAATATTTTTTCTTCTTCCCTGTAGCTTGCTTAATTTACTTAGCACCATATCTTGGACCATAATTGCAGGGCTTATCTGCAAGTATCCTAGCACCAACCCCTGCTTGAATTGCAGGTCAGTAGGTTTTTCAAAAGTTACATTTTCTCTCCCTCCATTCTTAATGCATCTGATAAAAGAAGTTATTTTAAGTCTGTTTAATCACATATTGGTTAAAGGTCTTTAATGCTGGCCTCTAAGAACTAGGAAGCTGAACCCCTGACATCTGCCTGCAATAGAACAGTTAACTTTAAAATAATTTTTAAAAGTAATGGGACAGACTTCAGTGAGCAATATTAACTGGTACCAGTTCTCAAAAGTTTTGTTGATCCTCATCCCCAAAATTTTCAGTATGATTATGCTCTTTGCATAGGGAGTAAAAGACTTCCACTTGGTGAAAAGAACAGAAAAATCAAATGCAAAAACCTGGGTAAAGTTCTCAATACCTACAAATGCAAAAATACCAGCTTGTGGTTGGCTGTCTTCTCCTCATGCCAGAGGCAGCAAATACAAACATTATTTACTAATTTCCTGAAAACACACAGGTTTTTGAGCTAGGCCTAACAGGGCCTCAACTCATGTTGTGAAGAACATTTGGGCCAGGCAGTGTTAAAGATACTAAGTCTCTGTATGTAGAGATAAACAGATTATTAAACACTGCATTAAAACACAAACATTTCCAGTTATTAAAAAAGTGGTTTTAACCAGTAGAATCTAGAATCAAGTTTAGAAAGGAAACAAACAACAAAAAAAAAAATACAACCACCTATCCTGTTACCAATCTCACCAACTGGAAAGGAAGAATTATTCTTTCCACACAGGTGATTATGATTGCCAAGTTTTTCTTTTGCACAAAAATCAATAGTATTGTAGGATCAAGTGTTCAGCATAAGAATGCCTAAAGAACTCTGAACTAACATTAATTGTTTCTGTCAGAAGCCAAATTCAAAATTTCTTAGTTCCTCTCCACCTTCAAGCTCTACCTTTTGTCCTTTACAGTTATATGCATGTGCAGAGTATCCTGGATATTTGAACCAAAATGGTCATTATACAAACAACACATGCATTATAAACAAAGGTATTTTGCTGCATGGTGCTGGGAGGAGAAAGCAGCCAGAAATTCACCCTTCAGTAGATTTCTTTTACATAGAGCTGCAGGAGCTAGGAGCTAAAAAAAGAAAAATTATGAGTACTCATTGTCTTCTGATCTGAAAACCTAAAGGCAGGGTTTCTATCCATCATATACTTGACAGGGATATAAATGTGTTTTAGTCAGATATATATGTACAGGATATATATCTATTATGTGTTAAGACTAAGGAATTTCACAGAAAATAGAACCCTTGCATTTCAAGTGTTCTCCAGAGTTCAGAGGGCTTTTCAGCTCTGTAAGTCTGGTCATGTTCAATAGGAGCTTCCATGGGCACAGGCTCATATATAGGGCATATTTGCATTTCAACACTAAGTCTGATTGCATTCAAAAAGATTTTATGTGATCACAGATCCACAAATAGTGAGGTTGACCAGTCCAACCTTACAGGTCCTCTCATGTTTAGTAAGAACCTTGAGATCACAAACTAATAGTGCAATTTATTGAAGCAAGAGAAAGAGTTTTGGAATTGCCATTGATAAATGCACCAGCTGTGATAGAGCTCTAACAATAACAACAATATTGTATTAACCCAGGTAATAGTAATCTGTGAAGAAGCTTACAAAGAAGGCATCCCTGTTTGGGGGAGGAGGAAGAGAAGAGTAGCTTGTCAATTGTCTCTGAGGTCTTTAGTGTCTTCCTCCAAATGAGCTAAAATTTCTACCCTTATATATAGCCCAATCTTCTCCTTCTCCTCTTATGTAATGTATAGCAAGACCAAAGCAAAGAGCTGAGTAATGCAGTTACATACGTGGCACCCTGTACTGCATTAAGCTTATTTGTACATACAGGATGTATTTATAATACAAATGACACTGAAGCAAAAGTTACTTTTTTGGCCGTGGTTGCCTTCAAAGTTCCAGTCATATGACTTTGTTCTGTTCTATACTGTTCACCAAAGCCAAAGCAAGACCATCCCATCTCCACAGGACCTCATCCTTCAGCCAGCTCACCTTTCCTTGACATCAGCTGAGCAGATCCCCCTCTGCAGAGATAACACAGAGGGTACATAGGGTAGACCATAGACAGGAAAGGTCCAAGCCTTCCTTTCTCTTTGGTCATCACGTATTACAGCAGCCTCTAATCCCTTCATACATCTTTTTAGCAGCAAATACATTCAAATAATATCCTACTACATAGGATAGAACAGTAAGTCACTTTACTAATTTATTGGATAGTAAAAGGTCTCTGTTGCTTTGATGGCTGCACAGCAAACTAATCTAAAGTCTATGTGCAAACTGGCAAAAAGGACAGGTAATGAGAATCTACAAGACACAGAGCAGACAAAGACAGTGCTTTTACCTTGCTGGCTTTCACACAGATTCAGTTTTTTTCCTTTTCAAAGAAACTGGTTTTTTTGAGTGAGAAAGAAGGAAGCAAAATTACCATTTAACTGGATTTAATGAGCCTCTGCTTTTCCCATTCAGTAATTGCCTTCACTGTGCTAACTTAGTTATCTGTCAGTCTACACAATATTTGTGCTGCCCTACATGATTGTTTTAATACCATACCTTTCTTATTCTCCAAACCTAAACACATTTAATATAAATCATAACAAAACAGATATGGACACCACAGAAAAAAAAAGAAAGTGAAATTCTCCAGTTTTTTATATGATACATAAACTACAGCTTCTTGATCTGTCAGTATATCACATTAAAAATATTCCTTTCAATATAGAGTATGTATAATTTATGCACAACTATCTCATAAGAAGTTATGCCACTGATTTTCAAAGGCCTAACTCTCATTCCAATATGCTCTTAGAATATTAACAGAAGTTAGGAACCTAAATTACTTACTGGACTGAGATTTTATTATTAAGCTCAGGAAATATATATTTTTTTTATAGTACATCAGATATATTCTACATTACAACACAGGTTTCCAAATAATGATGCAGGCTTTATTTTTCTTAGTGTGGTTGAAAACTTAAGGATTAAGGATTTTTCTGTTTGAAATAATTATTATTTTTTTTCTTTATCATTATTATTTCTTAAAGAAAATGGGTAAGAAACATATAATGACTAGCAAAGATACTACAAAAATTCTTAACATTTTAAAGCACCTTTTTGAAAAATGTCACTTTTTGCATCCCAAAGGGGAGAGATCAGTTTTAATTGAGATTAGTATTACTGCAGAAATTCCAGGAATAAATTACATGGCCTTAGTCCAAAACTATGAGAAACTCACCAACTAATATACCCCACACAGTACAGATAACCTCTGAAAAGAGAGACTCTTGGTCTCAGGCCTCTCACATGGTACAGAGGTTATATCTACCTCTGCCAAATTCTGTGCCATCCTATTGTCATTTTTATATATCATTTCTGTTTTGCTTTTGCCTAACTGCACTCAAAAATTTTATTGAATGCATTACCAAAGGTAAACTGAATTTACTGAGTTATTTTGACTCAGGCTTTGGGCTCAGAGTGTTCGTTGTGTCTCTCGTGTCCTATCACTGTTCATAACAATATCATTGTTTTCCTTCTGGAAGTCACAGACAGAAATGACTTCATATAAAAATTAAATGTTTCTCAGCAGTTACAGCAGATATTTTTCCCCTGGATGTTCTTCTCATCTTTGATATTTCCACCTTGGCTGAACAGAGGATGATTTTCTCCCAGTTATCACCTGTGTATGGTCCACAACAAATTGTACCAACCTGATAAAAAAATACTGCTCCTTTAATCTAGTAATGTTCTCCAGCCAGCTTTTGCAAATAATTTAACTTAAAGTCACTGATTCGTTTTTAATCTGGCCAGCCCCAGCAGTCTCATATAAATAATTTCAATGTTCCTTTGATTTATTATGTGGAGATACATGTACGTAAAATGCAGGTCAGTGTATAATCACAGACATACATATGACATCTGAAAGACTTTTGGTTGGAATTTGGGTTATACAGCACAGCCATACAAATCTGAATTTCTAAACCTGCATACTGCTCAAATGAGCACAATCTCTTATCTTGGAATAAGGCCATCTTTTAGGGGGATGCAGACAATGCTGCTATTTATTGTATACTTGGTTGAAATTAGTAACATTAAATATTCCCACAATGGTATGAAAGATTAGTATGAAATGAGGGTAAATTATTATTTTTAAATCAAAAAATATTTTGATAAACTTATGAAAAGGACCATGGTGCAACACTTAATAAACCTCAACACAGTGAAGTCATACCATTCTTCCAATGGAAGAATGTTACAAGGAAGGAACACTATGTGATCAAATGAAAAATCAACATTTAAAATATAGTAAATTTTCTCCTAAGTTTAACTTGTAGTTACACACATGCTAAGAAAAATTTTGTCTACAGTCTATTGACAGATTTGTTCACTGTACAGTTCAAGAGGAAAATGTGCTTCTGAGTATTAGCCTCACCATATTCAGCAATTACCAACAGCTTGTAAAACCTAAGAAACTATTTCTGCTGACAGCGTTTTACTTTTCCATCTCAAGGAAATTACACTTTAGTGGCTGGGCTAAGGTCACACAAGGAAGAGAGGTGGACTACTTGTTCCCTGTTTCACCTCCATCTGAAGTTCAATGGGCAAAGTAAAACAGGAAATACTCCATAACAAACACTGGCTCTCTGAGTGGGCAATTTTGTACTCACAAACCATTAAACTGAAAGAAAATACTATAACAATAATTTTACAGCCAAATTTCTCAATGCTCTGCATGCCACTGTGTAGTTTTCTGAATCTGAGGAAAATCTGTTTCTTATAAAGGATGTTTTCATAACAGTGAGGCTGGATATGGAACTTATCAAATAAAGGAATAAAAGGAAACAAATTCTGGTAACAACTTTTCACATAGGTCCTAAGATCATAAACAAAATTTGTGGGTATCATCTATTGCTCTGGACAAAACAAATCAAGTAAAATCCAAAAACCCCCACACTCACC
Source organism: Erithacus rubecula (assembly GCF_903797595.1). Taxonomy (NCBI): domain Eukaryota; kingdom Metazoa; phylum Chordata; class Aves; order Passeriformes; family Muscicapidae; genus Erithacus; species Erithacus rubecula. Next base: position 50,805,215 of record NC_136687.1, read on the forward strand.
CAAGCCAAAGCACAGTGCTTACCCTCTGTACCAGCAGAGCAGCACAAGAATGATTCTTTCTCTGCATGCTTCACTGGCTACTCCATGGTGTTGGAAGATTTCTAATACACATTTGCCTCTCAGTTATTTCTGGGATACATCACTATATTACAAATAGTGTTTCCCCAGCAAGAATCACAAAAGGTTTTGTATGAAATCAACACTAGCTGTAGAGAGTGACAGAAAGCCAGGCTTCATACCCCTTGGGTGTGCAACTTTCCAAAGGCACTCAACTGCCAGAGCACCCATTACCCAGTGATGAAGAGAAGCTCCATAGAAACAGGTGCTTTTGTGCTACCTCACTGTTGAATCTGGCATGAGCCTCAGCAATATTGAAATTGCCAGTGCCAACACCTACAAAAATGAAATTAAGTCTAACTCCTTGGACTAAACAGGTGTGAAGCTCTGCAAGTCCTGATACACAGGGGGGGAAAAAAAAATCTTTTTACCATAAAAACATGCAAGCAATAAATTGACATAAAACAATAAAAGCAGCTTTTTAACCATTTTGAAATGTCATAATTTTGCTTGTATACTAGTTTGATGAGCAGAAGTTGAGCTTCTCGCTATAGTCAAAGCTGCACCATTAACATAAAAATGTATGACATCTATAAAAGTTAATAGGCATAATGCTAAAAGCTGCCAAGTATAAGAGCAGAATAAAAATAAAAGCTTTTGCCTTCAGAATTCCTGTAACTATGAAATCCATATCTATCAGAGCACTGTGCTCTACGTTATTTCACTCCAAATATAACATTGCCAGAACATTATTTAGCAGTGCTGAGTGCTCATTATGTTTCAGATATACAGCCACTCATCAACAGACAAACTAACAACAAAAAACAAAACAAAAAAAAAAACCCAAAACAACAACAACAACAAAAAAACCTCAACAAAACAAACCCCATATAAAAAACACAGACATTTCACAAAAGGGTTTCAAGCCAAACTGGGAGTGAATAAGTCTTCCCACTCTACTTTAAGTACTGCTATAAGCTTGGTTAAATGAAGTCTGGCATCATGCATTATCTGTATTCAAGCTTCCAGACTGATGACGACAGTCAATAAAGGAGAAACCCAGTAGGTCCATTAACAAAGGTTTTCTTATTACCATCCTAAACTGTGGAATGGTTTATGTCTGTAGTCTCTTCCTCCAGCAAGATCTGATGCCTCAGGTTTAAATTGCTCTCCAATTGACCTACTCATCTCTATGTAAACATAAATTATCTCACTGGAATATATAGAAGATCAATATCTCATTCCACAATTAAACCTCAATTGTTCTACATGCCTGTAACAGTGCTTGATGCTGTCTCTGACAAGAAATACAAAACATAAGCCTAAGCCTGTGTTTAATTAAGAAATCCCTGCAGTCCAAAATGGATGGTTGCAGACTTATAAAATCATCACAAAAACTTATCAGTGCAGATGCAAAGACTCATTGTTTCCATTTATAATGATTATGAGAGAAAAGGATGATTGTCTTAACAAAAAAACAGACAATGAGAATAAGCACATGCACATCACCATTCACAAACAAGTCAAGGTAGGATGATGACTAGATTGTGTGATCCTTTTAATAATACAATTTTTGTGGTGTTTCCCAAAATGGTATTAATGGAACAGAACATTAGTGGGTAAAATGTGAGAACTTAATTCAGGTGAAAATGTTTTTCAATTTCACACCCCTGTTACTAACCCAGGAGTATCATTGTCCTGGAACCAGTAATAAATTCCCCTTGAATTATTATATTGGAAGCAAAAAAGGAAGAAAATGGTTTTTATACACCAGTAGAGCCCACACAATCTACTTCTCTCTAAATAGCTTGTCTTATCAAGTGGGAACTCAAACATAACCTAAACCTCATATGGTAAAACAAACCAGACAACAAAAAAAAAAAAAAAAAAAAAAAAAAAAAAACCAAAACCAAAAAAAACCCCCCACAAAAAAACCCCCAAAAGAACCCAAAAAAAAAAACCACAAAGCCCCCTCTAAACTATTCTGGAATTAATTTTTTTAAGTCCATATCCATCCACCTGTAGATGAAATCAAAGAAAGCATTTGATAATATACAGTAATCCTTTAGAGGCTTCAGGAGGCACAATTCCTATTCTATGGTGTTGGACAAGGTGATCTCAGGTTATTCCTTCAATTAAATTGGCTTTTGCTCTTTAATTCCAAAGAGAGAGAGACAAGTAGAGAGAAATGGAGAGTGTAGAGAGTGGGCAAATAGTGTTCACTGAGTCAACAAATAAGAAACGGCAGGCAATAAAAAACAGAGTTTGGAGAGAAAAAAAACATGGAGCCATACAGTAGCTCATGGGGTCTTTGCACTGAAAGCTCTGCTCAACAACCCCAAAGTGAAGCTTGGGAAGCAAGCACAGGAAGCAATGTGCAGAAAATACAAGTGTTTCCCGGCAATTCTCCTGTGTGTACATCTTCTTCTGAATGTCTGTAGAGATGAGACATTATCTCCAAAAGCTTTGGAAGGATTTCTTTATGTAGCAACACACTGGCTTGATGGTGTAAAAAGTTTACATGCTCCCCAGTCATGCCAATTTCAGCAGCATGTCATGAACCTATGCCAGGACATTGGACATTTATACCTTAGTGAAGGAAAGAAAGAATTACTTGTAGACTCTAAAAGTGGAGGTACAAGTGTTACTAAGAATTCCTTATGGGCTGCAATCTTATATCTCCTTTTATTTCCATTGCTGGAATCAAGTCATTTGGATGCCAATGTGTCTTTCTCCATTCCTTCCACTTGCCTACAAAAATCCTGCCTCATAGCTCATTTCTCCCCTTCACTCTCCTTGTAGGGAGAATATCAGGGGCCTTTTCCCTTTCCAGCAACTCTTCATACCTTCAGATGCTTTCCCCTGTGCTGCCAGGTATACCAAGTTGAATGTAAAATCTTCCTACAACCAGATAGGGCAATGAATGAAGTGAGAGATGAAAGGAAACAGCAGTTCCTTCCACGTAGGAGTAGCATGAGGCAAGAAGGTGTCATAAAATATGTTCCTGTAGTCTAAAACTGTTGGACTGGGACAGTGTGGTAACACAAAGTTGCCTGTAGTTACATTTAATGATATCCTGAATGTCACTCACTCACAGAAAGCTGTTAAACACCTCAAGCTTTGAGTTCCCTTCTTCCCCAGGGCTGTGGGGCTTATCTGCTTTATGGACCAACAGCTAAAGCACAGCAGCACTTATCCTCAGATTGGAAGATCTCCTCTCATACCCTATAATTCCTTATGGAAATAAATTCCACGCAGTCTTCATTGAACTAGTCCAAAACAGTTTTGAAGGTACCTGAGTGAACAACAGTTCTGGACATATTTGTAATTTTTCAGATTAAAAAAAAAATAATTAAAAAATCACACTATCATGAACTGCAAGCATCAATGGGGCAATACCAAATACCACAGGAAGAACCATGAACTCCCTCCTCCTGGAACCAATCCATTGTTGCTCACAGTGCATCAAAGCCAACAAGCTCAATGCCAGCCCCTCTTCTTTCCACCCCAACATGCTCATTTTCCAATTTGGCCTATTAACACAGGCAAAGTAAAAAGCTGGAAAAATGGTTTAAAGCACTACTGATGTATAATATATAGCTATATAATGTTCATATGTATATACCAAACATTGCAAAATGTTCCCTAAGCCTCCTGTTGGCTGTTATGTCACATTTTATTTATATACATCATGGAGTTGTAAACACATGCTCATATATTGGAAAAAAACTCAAATTACATATGCAACAAAAAGACAAGAAATTATTCTGTGCCAAGATTACCTGGATAGTTTCAAAGATATGTTCTCTCTAAATGCTATAGTTTTATTTTCTTAAATAAAGCTTCTTGTTTTAAAGGGTCTTGCTTGAGATCTTAGAACATTTACTTATAAAAATGCTTCCAAATGATAATATCACCTGTAAAACCATATTTTCACCTAGACAATCTATTATAGAGCTCTTTGGTTATAACTGAGCAGTGTAATCCCACAAGAAAAAACCTGTGGCACAGAGCAAAGAGCACTGTTACCAAGTGGCTGCCTCTGCCAAAAAAACCTCATGTAGGACTCTGCTGCTTATTTTAAAAATGCTTGTAACATCCACTAATGCCATTTTATAAACCAAAGCTTTAGACCTGGAGTTATTCTTCAATTATAAATACAAAAACACCTTTGCTTGAGGGTTTAACTATATCTGCATGGTATCCTTCAAGCTTCTTGTACAGTAAAATTAAAAATAAAAGAAAGGCACATTTAAAGCAGCACTGTGCCTGTAAACCCCAGAGTAAAATTGCCACAATTGGTTTTTTTGCTGATTTATCCCATGGATGCTCTTCCCAGGGCTCCCATTGCTATACAGGAGCTGCTGGGGGATGTTAGCACTTGTGTTTTGAAGCTATTTGGTGAAGCATCCTGCTATTCCTTTGGAATCCTGCATGACAATTTACACAAAAGAATTAGACTGACTGCCCTTCATCTGAAAGCACTAGTTCATCACATAAAAAAATTAAAAGTGTCAAATAACATAACAGTAATGAAAATTAATTTGCTCTCCCTTGATTTTTCTCTTCCTGTTTTTTTAAAATAAGTAATTGCACTGCACAGGCTGTAATAATGCAATTTGCAGCAGGCCTTGGTAACTTGTTGGTAGGAAAAAAAATTACACTGTGCAGTAACACCTTGCAAAGACAAATATTCTTGGAAGAAAGAAAAAAAATATCACAGGGAGAAATAATAACTGAATCGGCAATAAAAGATTAAGTAACTTTCAAAAGAGACCAGCAACTTAGGAAAATAGTCACAACTAGAGACAGTTCTTACTGGAGTTTATTACTAACAGTAATTACTACAGTAATAATGTTAATGATTCCTAGAAAGTGGGATGACACAGCAGCCCTAATAGAATCCCCAATCAATTTTATCTCCTCCCCGTCTACCTTAATCTAGACTTTTAAAATTATGCTGAAATTCTGCATTTTATTAATAGAAAGAATAATTGAAAGAATTTAAAAGCCTGGCAACAAAATTTCTTTGAAGTTTTCTGCCCTAAAGTCAAATACTCAACTCCCTACAACAGATAGGTGAACAGGGAGGCCTCTGAGTGCTTTCTAGGCATGTTGCCATTAACTGAACAGCAGCTGATAGTCAATAACCTTCATCTCAAGAGTAATTTATACAGGATTAAACTGATCAGAAACACTACAGCTTGATGCTGTTGAAACATTAGGATGTAGTTTTAAATCTGTGTTTTCAATGAAATCAT